>NC_056502.1:10925077-10950162 GCF_014905685.2 Nematolebias whitei | reverse complement strand
TATATATATATATATATATATATATATATATATATATAAACTTATACTATTTCTGTTACATTTTTATGTTTTGTGTAACATTAAAGCTGGTCTGAAAGTTTCAAGGACATCAAAATATCACACTTTTTAAAATTTAACCCTTCACTTCCCTTTAAAACATGTTTACATGTCCTGAGCAAAGCACTCTTTGGAAAACGCTGAACATTCCAGAAAGAAATGACCATTTTTAGTTGTGGAAGAGAAAGAACATCAAGCAATAATTTTAAGACTTTTGTAAATTATGTATGCAGGATGTTGTGCCATCAAATCAGAAGTTTTCATTGTGAATGATTTATGATTTAATCGCTGTCAGGCAGACATGATGTTAATTCAGTATTTGTTTATTTGGTAGAACTTTATAATACGAGTTAAGTTATAAACTTTATTAAAGCTTACTCGTGAGTTTGTAAAACACCTTATTAAACATTAATAAATTACGCACAAGTCATACATACAAACAAACTGTCAAGGAATAAGTCATTGTTTTCCTTTTAAACAAATGAGCAATAAATGTTGATTAATGGTTTAATAAGCTGTATTAAAACATTTACAACTTGAATAATAATGACGTTTTTCAATCATTAGACATGTACAAGGATATGTTTATTGAAAAGTGGTATGGTTTGGTTTCTAGTAGGTAATGTTTGTCTGTAAAGATTTATTCCATTAAGAACAAAACAATTCTCATTTACAAACACAGATTGAGCTGCTCAGTTTAATCTGGAGCTGACTAAAAATGATTTGAAAGATTATTCATTTTTGTGATTGTCAGACAGTATGTACAGTAAAATGCTTACTCCGTAGGTGATCTGCTCTAAAAGCAAAACATAAATTGTGAGTGTTCTGAAAAACGTTAATATTTGTAATGGCCTTGCACTCGTTTTCAGAAAGAAACACCAACTAGAACCTGAAAATCAACTATTTCTTTATTTTCCTATTTTTTCCAAAGGATAAATACTTGTTGTCAACCAGCTTCTCTTGAGCAAAGACGTGAGATTATGATGATGATGATGATGATGATAATGATGTGTGTGTGTGTGTGTTTCAGCATAGTGTTACATTGTGGGGACCAATTGATCAAGGCTCGGTCTCCATAAGGATAAATCTCGTTGGTGGGTTTGGGGTTAGGTTTAGGACTAAGGTGTGAATTAGGGTTAGGGTTAGGTATGTACTGGTAATGGTTAGGTTTAGGACTAAGGTGTGAATTAGGATTAGGGTTAGGTATGTACTGGTAATGGTTAGGTTTAGGGCAGGGCTGTTCAACTAAATTGCTCAGGGTGCCACAGTTACTGAAAGTCAAGAGCTCAGGGGCCAAACATCCAGCAGTTATTGTCATTAAGTGTTTGTTTTATGGTTTATAATCTAGTTTTATTTAAAAATGAACCCATTTGTGGGCCGAACTGAATCCATCCATGTGCCTGATTTGGCCCCTGGGCCGCCAGTTGAATCGCCCTGTTTTAGGGTAAAGGTTAGGCTTTAGAAATGAATGGAAGTCAATGCAAAGCCCTCACAAAGATAGAAAGACAGACATGTGTATGTGTGTGTGTGTTTAAGTGCATTCACTGGACAGGTGTGCTAATGAACGTGACTGTTTTCACTCTCCATAGTTTTACACACATCCACATCACTCCCTCAGTAAAAAAAAAGACTTGTGTGCAACCTGCTCTGGCACTTTTCTTCTTTATTCCATTTAGTGTTACGGTGAAGTCATTGCAACACTTTGTGTGTGTGTGAGTATGCATATTAGTGAAGATATTCATAAATGCATTGTATTGTTTTTCCCCCTTCTTCATGTTGTTTTTTCTGATGGGGCAGTTTGGCAGTGGGCTAAGAGAAGAGAAGCTAATGTGGATCTAATGAGTCGGTCAGACAGCAGGATTGAGAAGTGTATCGGTAGAGTAATGGGACTAGATGGGCTTGTGTCGCCTTGAGGGATTAGAAATTTGAGGGAAGACCGAAGTGGGGCTACCTGCTTCCACCACTTCCCTCCTCCAACCTCATGCCTTTCCTTCTCTCCTAAATAATTCTCCATACTGGATGTATGGACTCTCGCCTGCAGCCCGACACGCCCGCCCTGGGAGTAATTGATTTCCTCAGAGCTCCCTGTTGTGGTGGTGGGGATGAGGGTGGGGGGGAACAGTGAAGGAAGCTCTTAGTCTTTCTATGTTTTCAGCACACATGCCTGGGACTGATGCAAGGGAGAATTAAACCAGGACTGAAGGAGTACTTTAGGTAATACTCCCAAAATTGGCATGAAAAAATGCCTTTTAACCAAATCAGTGTCTTTATTGATGAAATGTAGTGAAAGACAGGGAGCTACGTATTTACATGTGGGTCAGCTGTATGTTCTGAGGTCATTGTTCCAGATGTATGTGAATGTACCACATTCAGAACATCAGATATTTACAAATTATCACTGAACATTAAGCCATTCAGAAAGTTTTATTTTGATCATTTATTCATTGTCAAAGATACGTCCAGAAAATTAAGTGCATCTAAATGTCACTGTAGACATGACATTTTGCTTTAAATTGTTTGAATCAACATTTAAATTTTTCACATTTAATTAGTTTAATGATTGTTTTTACATGTAATTGTGAGCTTATAAAAATGTCCTTCTTGTCGTAACACTACAGAACAAATGATGATGTGTAAGAGTGGGTGGGGTTGCATGTGAGCATGTGTGACCGGCCGCGGTGCTGGGATGATCATGTCCCGGCATTGAAATTCAAATATGCAGTAAAAATACAAACCCTTATGTCAGGGATCAAGGACTTGCCTGGTTTCAACACAATCACATCACTGTGCATACTTCTCTCATAAATAAAAGAGCAGCGCTCCACTTTATATCACTGCGTTTTAATTATTAAGATCGAACCATGGAGGTTATCTCACTGTTCTCTGTGAGCAACTAGAGAGGCGAAAAATTTGAATTTTTGCTAGCACAGAGCTTAAAGAGCAACACGGCAAGGTGGCACGGCAGAAGGACAACATCATTACAAAAAGTTTCATAAAGGACCTCAAGTTAAATTGGGCAAACAACACGTTTGTAGCCCCTCCTGTTACTTATTCACATTTTGTTAGCAGCTTCATATAAAATGGAATAAAACAGAAGCAATAAATTGCTTGCACTATTTTGGTTTTCTCATAAATTTCACCATAATGAAAATGAATTTGAAGGAAATGTTCAAACGTTGGATATTTTTCCTCATAATTGGTGCCATGGTTGGAAAAATACCTGTATAACTAAAAGCTACAGGTAATCATTCACGATCTGTTAAGTTACATAAAGTGAATAATCATTGTGAACCCCCACATGTGTAAAGCCAGTGAGTAAACAAATGTTCAGCGAGGTGCGTTTCCTTCCTCGTTAATTTAACCGGAGGACTTGTATTTGTTTCCCTGCTGCTCATTAGTCAGGCGAGTCTGACGCGCTGGGCCACCATGGTTGGTAATGTTTTGAACCAGGCAGACAGTGAAAGAGGTAAAGTGTGTGTTTCTTTTCAGCAGCGCATTACATCTTCCTTGTTGCCACAAAGGGCAAGTGTTTAAGGAAAATGGCACCAGAGAGATTGGTGGGGTGTTAGAGGAGGAAAAGGGGAGAGGTGGTTTGGTGGTAGTTTCACCCACATCGATTGCCTGTTTTTAATCGGGCATAACAAATATAACTTCCCTTGAATTGAATTCCCTGGGTAAACCGTTATAAAACTAACCTTGTTATATTTATTGACAGGACATTGAAATAAATATTAGAGTCATGTGGAAGATGGGGGAAGGTTCTAATTCATTGATTTTTGTGGATAAAAAAGCACAGAAGTCCTCTAACAAAGCAAAACCCACACAGCTCCTCTCCCTCCCTTCGTCCCCCCTCCACCCCCAACCCCCACCCCACTCGGTCTCCTTAGCATATTAGGTGGAGAATAATGTGAAAAAATGCTTAGCACACGGGAACGAGGCCGGTGTGTGCAGACGTGGGAGTGGGTCCCCTGGGGGTGCGGCGGAGCCCCTATCCCATAAATCCCGGCTCTGGTGCAAACAATCAATTTTCAATTTTAATTATTTACCATGGCCTGCTGGACACAGGCATTTATTTTCCAGGTCTGTCCAGATTAAAAATTAAAAATTAGGAGATTAATATTTGGCCGAGTTGGCAGAAAACAAACAAACAAACAACAACAAAAAAAAAAGACCAAAAAAATTAATAAAATAAAACAATTCTTTATTGTTTTTCCTCTTCTCGTTCAACTGCCAACGGTTAGTGATAGCTGAACGAGTCTGTCAATAACGTCATAAATTTTCACAGGATTTCATGGTCTCGCCGCTGCCACCCTCTGCACCCATTGTGATTTTTACACTGTTGTGGGGCAACATTAAGCCTGTGTTAGGGGAGAACACAGCAGAAAGCGCTGCTCAGCACTTTCTGTTTGAGCTCTTACAGTTTTGGCCTCCACCCTGTCTGTTTTATTTTTATATTTCATCTGTAAATTTAATTACATAACCTGAAGCAATACAGCCAACGTATCCCCTGTCAAGCTCTCATTCACACAGAGCAGCTACTGTAAGCGGCAACCTGCAGCAAACAACAACAGCCTGTTACAAATTATTCAGGCATATCATATAAGATTTTTAATATAAAATGCCTGCCTGAATGAAATTAAAAAAACACATAGAAATGGTATGTATGTGCATCTTGGAGCTACTCGTACACTCAAGTTACCCATATAATAAATGACATATATACATTTAATTAACAAAAACAATTAAGGTTCCATATCTCACGTGTCTGGCCTTTTTGTGCAGGAGAGAAAACACACCAATCCTTTATTGTCACACTTTTCAACATGATGTATCCCACAGTCTATAGGAGGGGCTCTAATGTGTCCATAAATTTCAGCACACTGAGTGTACCGGCCGCGGCGGAGTGAAGGTTTTAATGCCGATCAATGTGGCACCGCTGATGATCTCATACATGCGTTTGGCATTTGTGGCGGACATTTTCAGTTTAAAACATTTACGCTATAGGACGTTAACTGTCATCCTCAACAATACAGTCTCTTTTGTTATAATTGGACCAGAGGTAAACAATGGTCACGTTTGTTACTATCAAACATGAAATATCTGGAAGAATCTGTCAGAAAAAGGTGAGAAAGGCAGTGAAAACATGCTGTGAGCGTCATTGCACAACTTCTTTGATTCAATTATTTTCACTTTGTCCCGTCTTAGCCACAGTGGGATTAATGCATGCATTAATTCAAAAATATTCTGATGTATTTGAATGGGAACAACTTTTCATTTATAAAACAATATTTTGTTAAGGCCAAGAGAATGATGTGTAGATGAAACCATGTGATAAACGTTCATCTGATAATAGCGAGCAAAAACCACAGGAATTTTTAGACAGCGAAAGGCACATTGGGAGAGAAGCTTATCAACCTCTCTGGTCAAAATAATCCTTTAAGTGTAGTGGAAACAATAAATCTTTATGAATCAACGGCTGACACTCTGAATATCAAACTTGGTTTGTTTGTATCGAGGAAGTCAGGATTCCACGAGGGCCGTTTGATGGGTATCACGCTGACACACATGGAGTCTGCATCCCACGTACTTTCTCAAAATTTGTCACTGTCAGAAAAATGTAAAATCAAAAGAGATAAAAGCAGAGGACAAAATGAGACTAACAATCATCACTTTTAGCAGCTAATGAAACAGACGTGTGTGATTGCAATCTCACATTTGCATGTTCGTTTTTTTAAAAGTTGTTTTAAAAAAAACGTGCATCACAAATGCAGTAAATTCAAGTGAAGAGATATTTTGCAACCCATAAAGAAGGGAAAACAGCTAGCCTCTGGCTGTGTTAGGAGCTGCCGACAGGTAGACGTAGCGAGCAACAAAGATACAAATATCTGTCAAGGCAGTAAAACAGAAAAAGCAAGCGACAGGGGAGGAGAGAGGGAAAGGGAGATCTGAGCAGCAAAGAGACAGAGGCAGACAGAGAGTGTTTTAGTTCAGAGTAGAATGTTGTTATTTATCTGCCGGCTGCTAAACAAATAAGTAGACTCCCGTTCCTGTGATTGTCTCAGTGGGGTGCTGTCAGATTTAGGCACATATCTTCCCTCAGCATGCAACAAACTCAACACTCCAGCTGTGCTCTCTCTGCGCACCCAACATGTTCGCCAAACGTTCTCCAAGTGTTTTTGTTGTGCGCTTTTTGAAATTCTTCAACGTCCTTCACATGCTGGAGAATTCCCAAGCCTTCATTTATTCATTCATCCAACCTTTATTTATACAGGTTAGTCTCATTGAGCCTCGGGGACTCATTTACAAGAGAGACCTGATTTTAACAAAGAGTTATGACAACAGTAGTAGTTGTAAGTGGTGGAAGCGGGAGCAAGGATCCCAAAAAGGCCAGGGTGGACCATTTCTCAGAACACCATGACTCCATCGCTCAGTCAGGGTATTCAGGTCTGTTTTAATAGAATGGCCAAAATGCAAAACAATGTAAGTTTGCTGCATAATAATAGAAGTGGAAATTTTGAAGGGCAATACTGCCTGCGGCCTTGTTTTTTTTAAAAATGTGTCTTATTCAAGCATAGACGTTTTCCCAGCACAGATATGATGAAAGTTAACAGCACAAAAAATGAACCAGGGATTAAAAACAGGAATGGTTTGAAAGAGATACAAAAATGTAGTTAAGTGACCATCTTGACTGAATTAATGCGACCTATAAGGGATGTGGAAAGCGGTAACCACTGGAATAGCGCCTGTTTTGTCTGGTTCAACAGAGAGACAACATTTTCTTGATATAAATCTTTATACCCCCTTGTAACTGTAACACCCAGGTAAGGGAATTTTAAATTCTCCATTTTAAAATGCCAGTTGCTGAGGTCGAGAGCCTGCGCATGGGTATTAATAGGAAAAAAAAAAAACTTTTACTTGGGCTTAATTTGTAACCAGGATGCATTCTATCACAGGTTTTCATGGTCTCGCCGCCGTCTTTACCCGCTTATTCCATTTTGGGTCACGGGGGTCGCTGGTGCCCATGAGGATGTATTCCAAATTCCTTAAGCAATGATAGAACAGAAGGCAGTGTGTCAGATGGATGAGAGGTGAAGAGTAAAAGGTCATACATAAAAGGTTCTTGTTTTTAGGTGCATGGTGAGCACTATTTTGTTGTGTCAGAATACATAGGGGAAAATTTCCCATCTATAAAATTAACCAAGAGTCAAAAAGTTTAGTCTTCTTTTTCCTTTGAATACACTTACATTTCACTGTAAGAAATTTAAACTAATATTTTTAAACAAATAAAAAAGACTAAATGCAATCAGTCAAGATGTGTTTTTATTCTGCTTTTTTAAATATTAGATTCTCAAGCTGTGCAAACATGTCCTTTATTTTGATGCTAGCTGAACTCCCAACACCCTTTTAGTGGAATCAGTGATGCTAAAACTACCAGCATCTCTAACACCTGCTACCTCTGTGTCAATACTGCCTGATGCAGCTCTAGCTGCAGCTCATCATGACCCAATCCAACACATTAAACTGGACGCCCTATTGCAGTGAAACCTTTGACCTCTAGCCAGGACTGGGGCCTCGGACACCTGTGTGGTTAGAGGAAGCGGAGGTGGAGAGAAGCTTGACCTCATTTTAAGCCTCCCTAAGAAGCATCCAGTCGCAGCAGAGGTCAAGGGTTTAACCTTTGGGCCAGGGGGGTTATTGCAAGCTGCTGACCCCAGCAACAGGCCACTTGACCTCGCGTACCCTTGGGCCACAGGAGCTTTCATTGGTCCTGGACCCCATGGCTGTGGCCCAAAGAAAGAATCGGTCAGGGCTGAACCAACAAGGTCAGGACCGTGGAGCTGGGAGATTTATGGGCTTCTAAAGCTCCAGTGGCCTTCTGGCTCTAAGAACATACAGACTGTATGCTGATGGTGAATGATAGATTGGTTTAGTGATTTTATGTTTTTGCAGTTTGACACTGTTTCAATGAAGAGGTAAAAAACAAACAAACAAAAAAAAAAACGAATGTTCTTGTTAGTCACTGTATGTGCCAAACATTCACTGGATATCCATTCACAAGTTGTGCAAACTAGAAGTAAGTAAGTACCAGTAAATATGTGCTATGTGTCATCATTGAATGTTCCTATACAATGACAACATTTCGTCTCTACATTTAACACATCATACATGAGATGCACCCAGGTGGAGCAGTGGACAGCTATGGAAGCACCGGGGAGCAATTTAGGATTGAGGATTAAATAGGTGTCTTGTTCAAGGA
Organism: Nematolebias whitei; assembly: GCF_014905685.2. NCBI lineage: Eukaryota > Metazoa > Chordata > Actinopteri > Cyprinodontiformes > Rivulidae > Nematolebias > Nematolebias whitei. The sequence goes on along the minus strand of NC_056502.1, from coordinate 10,941,848 downwards.
CACCACAACATGTGGACATGGCGGGAAACTGAACCTGCAACTTTCTGGTCTCAAGTTGGCTGCTCTACCTCTACACCATCTCAGCCTGTGATATTCAAGTGATCTTATAGGCACAAATAACTTGTATATACACTTTTATATCAACTGGTGTAAAACAATAGGTATCACTGTGTCACCAAGTGTATGCATGTTTAAAAGTGTGTGTTTATGGGGAGGCAGGGTTGTAGAAGTATTAGATGCTCTTCGTGTAAATACATGGAAATATAAACAGCTGAGGCAGACATTAAAAAAATAAAATGCAATTTTGATGCTTTAAATTAATTGCATCTTTATGACTGCTTACTGTATAGAAATGTTGGGAAGATAATTATCAGTCATGTGAACTTTTGTTTTCCTCTTCAGGCAGACAACAATAATATGTGATTTTAATTTTGACCACGTCAGACATTTCTATTCCCAAAATACGAAATCTTATCTTCAATACAATAAACTTACCATAACTGAGCATCACAAATTTCTTGTCCTGGACAAAGCATTCACAAGAACGTGTAGGTAATTTTTTATTTTCATGTTGTGTTAAACTAATTTTATGACAGCATTATAAAGTGTTACTTGCAAGCACTTGTCTTAACATGATACCACCCACAGGATAAACAAGTCATGAGAACATGCACTCTGTTTTGAGTCATAAAAATAAAGCAGGTAATGACGTTAGAGCTCAAGGATTTTTGATGTAACTGTTGAGACCATATGATAGATATAGTCAGAAAGTGAAAGCCAAGGAAATTGTAAAAACAAACAAAAAAAATGCATTTCACTGTTTTCTTTCAGTAAGAAGAATAACGTGAAAGATAACGACTTTTCAATGCTGATTACAGCGACTCTCCACTAGCAGCAAAGCAACAATAAGTCACCTTGCAACAGTAAAGCTAACTAATTCTCCCTCATTCTTCCTTGAGCTCCATAACATATAAATAAATAAGTGCAGAACACACATATCAATCCATCTCCCTTTCGCTTTACACAGCCTTCTTTTAAAGCAGTGCTGTGGGCTTTTACCCAAATGGCGCCAGGGCCACCGGTATCATTTATAACAGGACGATAGCGCTAATGCAGCGCGTGGTTCAGGCAGGATGTTTTATTCATGCTGTTTTATTATTAGGGCTCCACTTAAAGAGGTGAGGCGCTCTCTTCTCCTCTGGCCGCCTCTTGCCGAAGCTGACTGAGGCGCGAGCTTTATCTATCACTCTGACAAGAGCGTCTTCCCTGGGAAGTCTTTCAGAAAACTTCAAACAGCCTCACTATTGATTTCCCCCCCACCCTCTCCACCTGGGCAGCAGCATACAACTTTCCCCCTACCGAGCTAGAGAGAGAGAGAGAGAGAGTGAGGGAGGTGGTAGTGGAAGTAGAAAGAGAACTAAAGAAGAAAAAAGGATGAAAAGTAAAACAGACTCAGAGAGATAAAAGGAAAAGAGAAGATGTTTGGCCACTGCATAATAATACTGGTGACCTCACTTTGCTTCATTGCTCAAATTCTTGTAAGCTTCAGATGACTGAATCTGGCAACCAGACAAGCAGTGATTACAGAATCTACACTATGCCAATTATGCATTAGAACAAGCCTTTGTGGCACACAAGTGATTCAAAAATAAAGATCAGATGTGTGTTGTGCATCATAAGCCAAGTGATTGTTGGGAAAGCCTTTGTAGACATAAAAGATTCTTGGCTATGAAAGCCACACCATGAAAAGGACGGATCCTTTGAGTTCCAGGAACAATAAGGGACACTTTTTCATTCAACCTTTATTTATACAGGCTAGCCTTATTGAGCCATGAGGACTCATTTACAAGAGGGACCTGTTTCAGACAGAACATATAAAGTACAGACAACAATAACAGTAAACAATGATAATAATAAACTACAGTAAAAATGCAGTTAAAATAAGAGCAGTGTATAAAACAATAAATCAAGGTGCCGTAAAACAGAGTGAAATACTAAAAACAAGAACATATTTGCTTTGATTTTTCTATTGACATTGTCCATTGTTTGAAACCCCTTAAAGAAATCAAGGTGGACAACTTCAGTTCCTGTTGCAAGGTGTTCCAGGTTGCAAGAGATGAGTAGGACAAGGCATTTGTACCATGTTCAGTCCACACTGAGGTGACACTGCAGGTAATGATGGCTTGAGAGTGCATGCTATAACTGCACTGATGGCATGGCATGTGGGAGGAGATATAAGAAGGTAGCAGACCAAGGAGGGATTTATAGATGAAAATGAACCAGTGTGAGAGCCAATGTGTAGATAATGATGACCAACTGACCAAGGGATACAGGGGGCAGTGATTGGTACGGAAGTTACAACCAGTTATGAACATTAATGCACCATGGTATACAGCATCCAGGAGCTGGCAGGGACATTCATGCAAATAATGTCACCATAATTAATGGTCGGTATAGGAAGAAAGTGCTTACAAGGCATGTTCTGGCATTCATAGTTAAGCGAGATCTATTTCTGAAAAAGAAACCCAGTTTTAATTTCAGTTTCATTTCAATATGTGGTTTAAAAGAGAGATGTGCATTGACCAACATTCTCAAGTATTTGTAAGAATCTAAAAACTCAATAGGAACACCATGCATGGATGAGATAGGAGGTAGAGTTGCTGGAACCAACTTTCTGTTGGAAAACAACATCCCTTTGGTTTGGTCAGAATTTAGCATCAGCTTGAGATGGAATAAGTCTGACTGAATGATGTCAAATGCAGACTGTTGAAGCTGGAAAACATTGGCAAGTGTGTTAGCTCGGCAATAAACAACAGTGTCATCAGCATAGAGATGCAAGGATGTGTCAGGAATGTTTTGACCTACATTATTTATATAAATTGTAAAAAGAGTGGGACCTAAAAACTGAGCTTTGTGGCACACCATTGGTGACCGTTAGGTAGCTAGATGAAGTACTGTTATGTCAAACACATTGACGCTTTACAATGAGGGAAACATAAAGAGGTTGCACTCAAAAGTATAAATAATAACAATAAGTACCCCTTGATATTTTTTAAGTTGTTTATTTTAATTATCCGTCTGGCCTTTCTAACACCATTAAACGGGAAGAGAAAATATAATGAAGATAAAGACTGTTATAACTATTATAGCTTTTGTTCCAATTACAACAAGCAAGAATGGGAAGAATAAGAAGTCATTATTTCCACTCATCAAAATCTCTTCTTGATAAGCATACACAATACCAGCTATGATTTCATAATGATGGGATTTATTACCTTGCTCATTTGTTGCCAGTAGAGAGGCCCCTCTGATACGATGGAGATATAATTTAATGAGCTGGTAATGATTTGTCCTCAGAGGGCTAATAAGTAACGATGGGCTTACGAACCATTTAAAAGTGCAGATATATTTAAAGACTGCTATAAAACCCTGCACTCACTCAACAGGGCACACATTTATTAAATAACACTTCAGCTGATAAGCAAGCAATGAAGTCAACTTGAGCCAAAACCTTATCGGAAAGATAAAAACTTTGGCATCACTTCACATACAGGCATCTCACCTGGCTTCCTCTTGGAAAATCATGTTTGTGAACTGTACATTTTCATCCTTGTAATTTTTTTGCGTAACAGTGTACAACTCTACTAATATTCCCTTTACTTGGGTAGCAAAGAGCCTACATGTTGTATAGGAAAACCAGTTTTCAGTGGTGTGAACCTTTTCCACTGCTGTGAAGACCTCCCAGCATCGTAACACAGTATGAAATCAATAGCACAAGGCCCCACAGGAGGAGCAAGGAGGAAGCCATTGATTGACACGTTCCTCTCATGTCAAACAGAACAACACGGCGTGGCAGTCACCACCTGCCATCTGCTCCAAATGGAGCTCTCACCTTTTTTCCACGCTTAAATGCAGCATTCCTAAAAAAAACAAGAGCATTTTAGTTTTAAGTTTATTAAAATAAATAAAAGTTCAGTTGGAAAAGCCCTATGTGAACTGTCAGATATAATTGTCATCTTTCAGCTCACATCATAATTGAGTTGAAATTTTCACAGCAAAGAAACAATCACAAACTCTGCCTTGAAGCAAACATCTTTATCGCCTCAAAGTGTTTCTTGATCCCCAGTGGACCCATCTGAATAGCTCTTTTCTGCTATAAGTAAAGCTGAGAAAATGTACCTTTTTGCTGCCTTCACCAGATATCTACCTCTCTACATCAACTGCAGTACAATATAGCCTGCAGCCATCTCACCCCGACAAAAATGGCTTTTTTTTTTTACAAGACTCACTTTTCTCTTTAATTCCATCGATTCTAGTTTGCACTTTGGTTTAAGAGAGAGCAAGTGCACCTGAGTGTTCATCCATGCTGCGATGTTTGCACTACCTAGTGTTGGGTGCCCTCATAGTAGCATAAATTAGCACCCTTTACAATAGTGCCCAAAGCAACCTCTTGGTGTGTGACATCAATATGGAGCGAGAAGGAAACTGCACACAGCTACTGTCAGAGGCCAAATGGGTACAAGAAGATGCCACAGTTCAGCAAATTTTAATTAATGCTTTGCTGTCAGCATCTCAAAAGCAGCTGTATTGCTGTTATATTTAACTTATATGAAACAAAACATAAAAAGAAATCACGTGTCTAAAAGTTATGGTATGATCTGTTGTGATGCCTGGGCATTTCCTTAAAAGCCCTCAAAGTGTTTTATTTTCTCTTGTTGACATCTAGGAAGATTTTTTTTTTTTTTAAACCAAACTCATCAGAAACTACAAATTAAATAAATGTGCAAAATTTGTTTTACAAAAGCTGCGCTCTTTGAATGTTGCCTGCTTGTGTTTCAATTCAAGTGGGCAGGTCTTTAAAGGTGAGCAGCTCAGTAAAGACAGCATGCTTTGAAGCAATCTGAGCAAGCTCAACACGAACTGCCATGAAATGATAAACCAGCAGCAGAATTTGTGACTTTACTCTTCAACTTTTGATGTATTCAAAGCATCTAGCATTCAAAGCATTATTCTTGAATAGTAGTCCCTCGCTACGTCGCGATTTGACTTTTGCGACTCGCTCTTTCGCGTTTTTTCGAAGTACTGTACAGTACTGTAAAATTGTGACAAAAAGAAAAAAAAGCGTCACCATTTTGTAGTTTTCTTTCAATAAGCCGTTTTGCCAGTCTAAAGAACTATGTTACCCAGAAGTCAACACTGCTTCAAACCTCTGCTTTCCGCAAATAGAGGGAAAGTTTTGCAACGTAAAGTCAGAAGTTCTGTAAGGATAAGCTCACAGAACTGGTAGGAAAGTTGCAAATAATTCTGAAGCTGAACTCATTTACTGGTAAGTACTGTACTTGGGCTGCAGCTGATCCGGACTCGTTGTGAACCAGATACTGGGGGCTGCGGGGAACAGACCGTGGTGGGGTTCGACCTGGTCCTAATAGCGCAGTGTTGGTCCGGAAAGGGCCAGAGGTGGTAGACTAAATCCTGGGCAGCCTTGTGCATGGAGTGTCCTTCCTGGAGTGGCAGCACATGCACATCCACCTGGATGGAGATGTGGGCTTGTCGTGCTGCAGGGTAGTCGAACAGAACAGAGCCCAACTGGAACCGAGCTGGTGAGTACTCATATAAACTTATGCTGTAGCTGCTGTGCAGTACATATACATATGTTCTTAAAATTACGTAGGTTTAAGAGTGTAGAACTTTGCAAGAGTGTGGGAAGGGTTTCTTAAAGCTTTAAAATATATATAAAAAAATACTAAAATAAATATAACGTAGGGCAGCACGGTGGCACAACTGGTAGAGCTGCTGCCTCTCAGCAAGCAGGTCCCCAGTTCAAATCCCAGTCTGGGGGCCCTTCTGGTTGGAGTTTGTATGTTCTCTCCGTGCATGTGTGGGTTTTCTCCGGGTGCTCTGGTTTCCTCCCACAGACCAAAAACATGCATGTTAGGCTGATTGTTAACTCAAAATTGTCCCTAGGTGTGAGTGAGAGAATGAATGGTTGTTTGTCTCGTTTGTCTCTTTGTGGCCCTGTGATGGACTTACGACCTGTCCAGGGTGTACCCCACCCCTCGCACAGTGATAGCTGGACATGGGCACCGATGACCCCCGTGATCCAAAATGGAAGAAGCGGGTAAAAGATAATGGATGAATGGATGGTTTTAAACTGCACAAATTAGATGATCAATTTTATAAAAACAAAAGTAACTTGTGACCGGTCAGTTTTATTGCTTGAATGAGATACATTTATATTCCATGTACAAAGTACTTTACACATAAGATCTTGACTGAAGTGTTAGGAACTTTACTAAAATGCAATAATATAATGGTGATATAATGTGATGCATGAGAGTTGTGAACTCTTAGCCTAATCAAACCATAACACTTTTTCAATTATTTTCAATTTAGGCTGAACAAAAGAGATGATTTTAAAAGTTTAAAAAGTAAAAACTTTCAACATTTTAGCTGACAGTAATATCTGGTATTTATTTAGCATGTAATAAAATAAATGTACCATGTAAGTTGAGGAACAAAGCGTTTTTGGCCGTCATGCTTAGGAGGGTGTGTAAGTCCTTTTTCTCTAGAGTGAGTGAGCTTGACGGTATGAGGTAAACGCCTGCCGTCGACTTGAAAATCAATTCCCCCAGTCCTCCCTTGAGTGGTCAATATTTTTTTGTTTCTCACAGCGAGCTCCACTATAACCCTTTTAATTCAATGAGCCAATTAGAGATACCGTCATGTCTAATTCTGGCCACAGGGATGCTTGTTTGTGTTGTTACCTCATCCCTGGTGGGAGAGTTGGGAGGGGCAGGAGGAGAAAGCAAATAGCTCAGCCTGTCCAGTTTAACCAGCCCTCACAAGCACATCCCCTCTTTATTTCTTCACCCCTCCTTTTTTCTATGCTCTTCCCGGAGTCAAGGACAAAAGGATGTGATGTGAAACTTTCAAAAATGAATTTGGCCACGTGTGTCACTTACAGAGTGGGAAGGAGGGGTGGCTGTGGCCAAGCCACTGCCACTCCATTGGAATCATTTGTTACTCAGAGCTGATTGGTCCTGACAAAACAATACCCTAAAAACTCACCAAAGTAAATTATAGTCTCGGTAAATGGCCAGTGAGGGTGGGGTGGAAAGGAAGGAAGGAAATGGCCATCGGTCGGGACAAGGCCTTTGAGATACTTTGGCCAACCGCCAGACGCAAAACAAAGTAATGTGCTTTTGATATTAATAACGGAGATGATATTGATCGGCGTTGTGGCCAGAGGCACTCCGCTTCCCTTCAGGGTGGGCACCAGTGGGAGGAGAGAGGGGGGAGAGAGGTAACAAGGAGGGGTGCTCCTTGAAGAACCAATACCCCATTCCCAGCTCTCCGCCTCCCACCCACCCCCTCCACAGCCTCGTCCTTGCTGAAAGCCACTTTTCCTGAGGGTCCATTTCATTTGAGTGTCTTTAATTATGTGAAATGGATTCCATGGGAAAAAGAGAAATGAAGATGGTGGCGAGCACTGATAGAAAGAGTAAGGATGCTGGGAGGATAAAGGGGAAACCAGCTGCTAGATGCACCCATCTTGTGTCAGATTCACAATTTTGTCTGCAGCTGCTTGTTTCATTCACTTTTGTTTGATTGTTTATGATAGGTATTGTTTATATTTACTTGGTAACTTCATGAATGTGCTCCACTATAGGAATTATGTATCAAATGTGAAAAAAAAAAAGAAAATGCCATGGGTGTCAGGATCTGTTTTTGTTGTGTATTTACAGATCCTTTGTGTTATTTTACAGTTTTTTGTGATTCTTTTATTATATGTACTTGCATTCACAAGTTAGTCAGTTTTCCTCAGTTCATATTCCTGTTTCTCTGTTTCTGCTGCTGCTCCGCTCACACTCACCTGTTCCTGCTTATCTCCCTGTCATTATATATATATATATATGTCCTTATATATATATATATATATATATTATTAGTCTTATCTTTGTATTCTGTGGTTCCAAGTCTGTTCCTCAGTTCGGCATTGTACCGTATTTTTCGGATTATAAGGCACACTTAAAATCCTTTATATTTCTCAAAACTCGACAGTGAGCCTTATAATCTGGTGAGCCTTATGTATTAATTCTGGTTGAGCTTACTGACCTCAAACCGATTTTATGTGGTACACGGAGCTCAAAAATCTGTCAAAATGAACTTGTTTCACTTAATGCGCCTTATGGAAGAGATTTGTGAGAATCGCATGCCACTTGCGACTTCTGGGACTCGTCAGCATGTTGGAGACGACCTTGGAGGAGCCTCGTAGGCAAGGACCAGTGGAATGCCCACTAATCTGGCCATTTTGGATCTTGAAAGTACCAGCAGGACTCAAAGCTGACAAGGAAAAAAAAAAACAGTCTGCCTGAAAAAAAATCAACAATTGTGGCTTATCTGAATCTGACTACCCTAGTTGGCCTCGAAAACAGGCCAACTTATCTGGAAGTTCTTCATGGACACATCTCACCACCTTGCCTTCAACTGCATCTGTAACGTGTTCATAAATGTGCTTGCTGGCAGAGTTTCTTTTAATGTCTTAAACTGTGTCCTGATGGGACAAGGTGTGAAGAGATCTTTTTGTAATGCCGCTATCTCATCCTCATGGATTTTTCCAATTTTTTTAATCTAAAAAAGTATTTTGAAAAAGGATAAAGGGCCGCGTTCCAATAACAGCAGCAACGTGCACTCCACCCATCTTTCGGACGACTGTATGAGCATAATCTCACTGTATCCCAGTGCAATGATAATAAAGCTTATTCTTATTCTAATTCAGATTTTTATTATCTGGTGTGCCTTATATATGAAAGCAGACCCGTTCGATGATATTGTGTCTTGTAATCCGGTGCGCCTTCTAGTACGAAAAATACGGTGTTATTTGGATGTGTTTTTGGTCCTCCTGGAGCCCTTGTGGGTTCAAGTTTCTATGAGTTTTTCATAAGATCCTGGCCACCGCGTTAACCCTTTTCATAGGTTTGTAAATAAATCTTCTTTTTTTTTAATCCCTTCAAATTTAGTCTCCTTTCTGGGTCCAAACCTTCCACCAACCATGGTGGCAGGTTAACAAGAATAAACAAGAATATTCTAATAATTTTCGCCCAGCAAACAATAAGGGGATTATCAAAATCTCCAAATTTGGGGTAAAATAACAAATGTTGTCAAGTAAAGATCTTTCCAAGTTTGAAAACCAACTTGAAATACCTTTTTGAGAGCAAGTGTAAAAAAAAAATAAATAAATAACTGCAACTGAATTTTGAGTTAGGCAGCTATTATTGTGAGTGTGTGACTCTCCACATCCTTCTAAACATGATCAAGGCTGTAGTAAATGAAAATGGTTCCTGAAGCACGGTAAATTAGCAGCACATATGCGCTTTGTGTGGCTCATTCTGCAAATCACTTATGTTCAATTTATTGAAATAAAATTCTTGCCTAGTTCTCAAGACTATGCTTTTTTTTTTTTTTTTTAAGAAAAAAGGAACCAAGGGGACTCTACATAAAAGGGGATGTTGTGATAAAAAATGAGAAAACTCCTTAAAGTGGAGCCAGATGAAGTATAAAAGTAAAACACCAAGTTTCCACTAAACACACAACCCCAGGGTGACCACACAACTCTGTAAAGGTGGCTCAGTTTTTCCAGTGTGTTATTTTTATTTTTTCCTTCTTCGCCTTTGTTGTGTTTTGTTTTATCTTGGATGACCATTATACATTTTTGAAGAAACAATGTTTTCTTTGAGGGGTCATTCTGACATGATAGAATTTTTCAGACTCACCACCCCAAAGGAACATTATATTTACAGATCCAGAGAACCGTGAGAGTAGAGCTGGACAGACGGCGTTTATTTTGTAATCTGCGTCACCTCAGACAAAATGATTTTATTCAACCTGTAAAATGACATTGTCTCGTGAGATTTCACAACGTGGCATGACTCAATACTGTCCTGATAGCATGTTGCCGTTGTGCTGGTAAAACTAGTGATTTTGTAAAGGAGGCACAACAACACTTTCTGTACCGCTCTGTTTTCTTGCTGTTGTCACGGGGACGGAGGTGAGCTCTGACAAGCCAGGGCCATCCATGTATTTGCATATAAAGAGCTTGTGTCCATTCGTCCTATACTTCTCTTCAATGACCAGTAACTAATGAAACACAACTAGATGCATCTGCTATTGGTTTTGAGCCAACTGATGCCCAAAGTGAGCAGTGATTAAAACACAGATTTACTGTATACATGTGAGCATTTGTGTGTTTAAGCACTTCTTGAGACAGGAGCTGCTTTGCATTAGCCCTGTTGCTTTTTTATATAGCAGTGTGTAACTCAACCTTAAATATCAAACTCAGTAACACAAATGCATTAATTTCATAAAGAAACAGAGAAAAACACAGTCTGTATATTAGACATGTAATCAGCTGTTTAAATGTTAGATTGTTAATCAATACGTTATAATACTATAAATGTCTCCTTTTTTCCTCGCTCAGTGTCCGAGACAAACATGGAGCTATTCAGCACATCCCAGCCAAAGATTTTTTTTTTTAAAAGTTTTCTCAGGGCAACATGTCTATCAAAGACGTGTAGGATTTACTGAAACGTTTGCAGTTGTGTAGACTTTGATTTTGCAGAAAGTGGTGATGGTTTTCATGACAAAAGATAAAATATTCTGTTTTTCGTCAAGCTGATCGCAACACTTTTACTCTCAGTGCAATAAGTTTCTCACATAAGCATTTTGTACAGTATTTAATTAAATTAATTAATGTATTTACCCATACTGACTCTTTAAAACACAGCTCTTTTCAGTCACAACCACTGAGGCCTTAACATGAATTATAAAAAGTGATATAGTGTGACGGAGAAAACAGAACTTCAGTGAGTGCATCCTCCATTCTGTCAGTATTGAACAATTGTCAAATATAATATGTATATTAAGTCTGAAGTATTAAAAGGTAACCCTACTGGTGTCTGAACGTCATCGTTCTAACAGATGAAATCGTTAATGTTATGAGTTTTACATCTGAAGGAGTTTTACTCAGTTTGGTTGGTTTGTGTAGACAGGAATTAGAAAACACTGAAACACTATATTTTGTGTGTGTTGGAATAAATAATGAAAAGTAAATTGCTGCTCGTGCATAATAAATATTTGATGGGAATTGGAACCACTAATAAACATACTGCAAAAGAAAGGTGCAAATGTTTGCACTGGCACAGGTGATGTTTCCAAACGTGTTTCAAACAGGCACAACAAATCTCTGACATATTTTGTGTGTGTACATGTTTCCTACCATTTTGATCTGCTTATAATAGTTATAAGGGTTGTAAGCTCAATCATCCAGGTAGATAACAACAAAAACGGTTAAATTGTGTCATCTGGACCATTTTCTATAAGTGAGAAATGTTCTGTCTCCCATCTGTTACATCTAAACAGCATCTCTTAATCTCATTGTACTTGCGTATAATGACAATAAAGGCATTCTGATTCTGATATTTGCAGAAATGTTGATATACTCTATAACCATGAAGTGGTAGATGGTTAAAGTTCTGCATAACTTTACTTATCCTTAAATTGAAGAGGGTTTTCCAATGATTCTGCACTACTTTAAGGTTATGTTTAGCTGTTAATACTTCACCTTTAATGCTGAATAGCTAACAAGTATACAAACAAACTTTTTATTTCAGCCATGTTTCCATTTTCTTTACCACTTTGTTCCTCGGGGTAGCAGGAAGCTGTTGCCCATCTATAAATGTCACATAGAGAAAAATCATGAATCCCCACACACACACACACACACACACACCCACACACACTTACTGACGACTCAGAAAAGCCAAATAATCAAACATGCATAAATAGTTTATATTAATATGATGTTTTATAAAATTTACCACAAACATTTTGGCCCATGTTCGTCAGAATGAACACAGAGTGCGTTTTCAATCAGCATTTATTTTTAGATAAAAAATACGATAAAGCATTGGTGTCTAGGGTCAAATGTTCAACCTTTTGTACACACCACATCTTCCTTCATACTACAAGTCCTCTTTAAAGCATTATTGTTTATGAACCAGTCATGTCTTCCAAGTCTCACAACAATGAGTGGACATCCCTTTCCTGGTGGTTTTTATAAAATAAAAAACATAATGCCTGGATTCCTTCGCAGGCCTTCCAAATAATAACTATGCTTCAAATACAAGTCAAGCTCCTGTGTGTAAAAGCTGAATTATTCTCTTGCTTATTGCTGACTCTGCAACTAACTGGGTTCAAACTTTACCTCTGCATTTTCTGCCACGATGTTACTTCTCACTAACTCTTCCTCCAGCTCTGTGCCTAACCTCCCGTTTCCAACTCAGAGGTGTATCAGCATGGGATCAACTTCAGTCCCTCATTGCATTTCTTGCATGACACCAAATGAAAAAGAAAATATCTCAGGTCTGGCTTGTGTTGCGCCCCAACTGCCTGCTGGAGGGGTGCATCAACTTTGACCCCTAGTTTGTATCTGTAAACAAAAACAGAATGGTGCAAACTGTCCCAACCTTTAACTGGTCAGCGTGAAAAGGGCTAATTAAACATCCAAGATCTAGAAGTAATGCTTGACAAACACAGAAAGCACATATCTTCATTTATTGCGGTTTAGTCATCAAATAAAATGAAAATGAGTTAATTAAATTAATTAATTGTGCCTTTACCATACAGTGTGTGAATAGGGCATTCAAATGACAAAAATGAAAGTAGTGACCTCACTATTTTGTAGACATTTATCTGTGGCATACCAAATACACCAATTACATAATTACAACCCTGTGAGATAAAACATGTGTGAACAATAAATATCAATATCATCAATATCATCATATCGGGTTTCTCTTGTAAATGAGTCCTCGAGGCTAAATGGGATTTACCGTCTAAATAAAGGTTGAATGAATCTGCTTATTTAGATGCAATAATAAAAAATAAAAAAAAACTACATATTGTCATACTGAGAGGTCTTTTATTTCCTGCCTGCACACGTGTCTACAAAACTTACCAATACGTTTGTACACATGAAATGCTTTTTTTTTCTAACAGGCTTTCAGGTGTCTGCAAATTTGTGCATGCAACTTCTTTCATTAGGCCAGAATATATTCTAAGAGTGAACAATCAAATGGGTGGCAGCGTCAGAATGCCCTCCCTTGAATACTACTACTACTAAATATTGAGTCAGAGACGAGCTGCGAGGTGTCTGTAAATGCTAAATAATGGAGAGGCTGCATTGGTCTGGGTCAGAGCTCTCTCCCTTGCTCTGTCTTCGCTCTGATACATTATTAAATGAGGATGCACTTCCCCATCGCAGCAGGCGAGAACAAGGGGCAGGGGGGCACCCTGTCTTCTCCACAGGAATGGTGGAGGGGCAGCGGAAGAGTGGGAGGTGTGGTAGTGGATAGGTGCAGATTCACAGGCTATGTATGAACGTGCAGGGAGAGGATTAGGTGGGCATGCCTAGCACAGTGGGCAAGAGAGACAAAAGCATCCTCAGGCTTGGCATTCCTCCCCATTGCACACACACAAACACACACATAGCTTTCTTGCAGAAGTACCTTGAGCCCATTTGTACTAATGACTGTGTGCCTAATGCACTTTGTGGAGGACAAGGCTGGATATTCATTTGGAAGAAGGGAAAGGGGTGGGGGAGGTGTTGGGACGAAGTACTCTGGCTTACTGTTTCCCGTCCAGCGGTTTTATCAAGACAATTTTTTAGCACGAGGCTTGGCCAGCACTTGGTGTGGCAGTGACTCCATTCATCAGAGGTAAAGGAGGTAAGAGTCCATATTTCTTCTGGGCTCTTTGAATTGTTTGGAAGCCTGCACGCACAACAAGTAGACCTGCCGGGATAACTAATCAAAGAATTGCAAATAAAAAGCCTGGTGGAAAAAGACACTGCAAAAATTGATTTTTATTTTTTAATTAAAATGTAACGTTTATGGAACTTTTTCATAGGGTGGTTCATCTTTGAGGCAGGTTTACAAGTATTGGGGGCAATTAAAACTGATTCCATATAAGGTGGGACATTATTATAAAATGGGAATAATGACTTTCAATATTTTTTTATCTCACTGAAATGATTTCACTCAAAATTGTTGCACTAGTTTCAGATACTCTTTGATTTTCTTGCAGCAGTAGCACATCTCTGGATAAAACACTGACTCTTGAAGAACCTACACCTCTCCACACAGATGGCCAGAGACATTTTTATAACCTCCTCCCATCTTTACTTCCAATACCCAGTCCTTTTACCAACTTGTTGCCAATTAGCCTTATTTGTTAAATTCTCCCCCTGTTGTGTTTTATTTGTACTTTCACAAGCTTTTGTTGTCCCGTCCCAACTTTTTAAAGATGTTTCATAATGAACATAAATAAAAATGGAATGCACAATAATGTTTCAAATATTAATTATGTAATTTGGAGAAAATCTTTTTTTTTTTTTTAATCATATTAATTATTTTCTTCAGGATCTTGTATGTTTGACTCTAACTCTTGGGAAAAATCCCCAAATTTATGGAATAAAGCAAATTCGCCCAACATGGGCAGCTGTGGCTGAGTGCTTAGAGCATTCGTCCTCCAAATCAAGAGTTGGGGGTTCGAATCCACCAGCAGTCACATCCCAAAGTGTCGTTGGGTCACTGGACCCCTCATTAACTCCGATGTGTGTCCCATCGGTGTATGAATGTGATAAACCTCTGATTAGTCTCTTTAGAAAAATTTGTTCAATTAGCTGTGTAGAGATCTAGTAGAGTGCTGTATGAATGGGTAAATGAGGCACAGATTGTAGTAAAGCACTTTGAGTATCTTGATAAGATAGAAAGGTGCTACATAAGTACAATCCATTTACCATTTAACATAAAAGTGCAAATAAATATATTTTTAGTTTCATGCGTTGCTGTCTATTTGCTCAAAATAGTTACTAAAGTTTAGGGAAGTGTTTCTGATCCTTTGAACATGGTGGAAACCTGGGACAGAGACTGCTGGGGGTCCTATAATATGAGCTACAGGCACCCCACTACCACCGTCTTCTCCCCAAGCTCATTTGCTCATCACGAGGGAGGACACTCCTGCAAACAGCGATGGTATCTGAAGACAAAATGAACACACACTGGCACCGGTGACAAATGCATACAAGCCTATTTCAGTACAAACTCACTATCTTTCCCCCTCTCCTACGTGCTCAGTGAGCTTGTATAATAAATAAATAAGTCATAAAGAGAAGACTCGTTTGATGTTACCTTGTGGTGCCTGAGGCTAACACTACACTGGGGAGCATTGCCAACCCTAGTACACATACATTTACACAAATACACACCCCTAGAGAGGACACTAACGTAAGGGATGGAAGAAGATGAGCAGGTTGTCTGCCCACGAGGCTTGGCTGACCACCTTCAATTTCTGAAGAAAGTTATGGACCCAGGAGTGTGGCATGAATACCAGCTCTGGCACACTGAGAAGCCTTCGTAAGGGTGTACATGGATTTATGCCACGAGAATCATTTAAATAGTTGACTATTATTTTTGGTCTTTATATACAGTAAAACAAAACATAGCTTTTTAAATAATAAAAAAAAAAAAAAAAAATTAAATGTGTGGAGTGCCATTGATCCAATTAGAATCAGGGCCATGGGTAAAGTCTTTAAAAAGGAATTTACCTGAATTTTCTTTTTGCACTGAACCCATGGGGACATTTTTTTTAATATTTGGTGTTCATTTAGATTTGTTTGAAGAATCAAATAGTGGTTGCTCAACCGAAACAGCCAAAATGTAAAGAAAGTCCAAGCAAACCAAATGATTAAAAAGGTTTTAGTTGTTGGGAGTATTACCGGGTAGGTGTCATACTTTACATACACTGGAGTCACGTGTATGTCGCTGACTCAGCGAAGGAGTTCTGTATTCCAGTCCACTAACGATTTTTATTATTTTAACACCGGGTATATGTTTTATGAAAGGTTTTTTTTTTTTTTTTTTTTTTTTACTTTCATTTGGTATTTTAAGATGTTTCTGATTGTTTACGTCTAAATGAGACAGTAAAGGACCTAACCACTGTTTGGTCCTATTTGTGTGTTTTCTATTTTTTCAATTGAATGAGCCATTTGTACTGATTGTTTGGTTAAAGTCTTAACCCCACATTGTTTTATTTCTGGTATTTTTACAGACTGCTACATATGTATGGTTTTCATTTTCTTTGTCCGTGAAGACGTTTTAAAATCAGCTGCTAACTTGAATCATGGCAATTACTATTAAATAAGACTAACTCCCATTTCATACTACAAGGATATTTGCAATGAGGGTGGAGTATATGAGACTTGAATGCAGGTTAATATAATCAGAGAGGTGAGATAAAACTTTTATCAAATAAAAGTAAACCTGAAAGTGATGTAAGAAAATGATTCCCAAATTGAGAAATAAACTGAGACAAAACATTCTGACAAAGTCAAAATACAATACAAACATATAAGGAAAAATAACAAAACCTAAACAATCACAAAATCATGAAAAAACACATTGCAAAAGCTCATATGTTGTGAAAAAGTAGTTATAATTTTATGTTGGCTGTATAAAAAAAGCTTAATGCAGATTTATTAACACATTTTAGGTTGATTTAATAAAAGCTGTAATTTTTTTTTCCATTCAAAACCAATTATATATTTAATATTACAAAAGCTTGATCTGAACAAAAGTTGTGTAAACATTTCTTAAGATAAATATATAGTAATATTAAATATATAATTGGTTTTGAATGGAAAAAAAAATTACAG
>NC_056502.1:10899854-10924677 GCF_014905685.2 Nematolebias whitei | reverse complement strand
ATAATTACAACATTCTCAATTTAAAAAATAAAAATAAAAAATTGTTAACATTTTTTTAAATTCTCAAATTTCTACTGCAACAAATTAAAATATTAGACACTAATTGTACTTGAAGGTGTTAATTATTATGATTTTTCTAGTTGGTGCTCTTCATTTAATCTTTGAAAGTTGGATTCAGTGTTAATAATACAACCTTAAATATATTATATGGCATTATTTGTGGTGATTATTACCTTGATGTTGAATCCAGAGAACAATTTATTTTAGAACTCCAAACAATTGTTTAAAAAAAAAAAATCTAATTTTGTTAATCTTTTCTTGTAAAGAAGCTGTCCTGATGAGGACTGCCATCCTATCTCCAGTGATAAAAATTACTTCATCCCGAGGCACTAATAATCATCTGTACTCTCCTGTGTTTGTATTTTTTTACATTAACTGCATGTTTTTGAGCACATTTAGAAAAAAAAAAACTTTTTTTAAGTAATTCATCACATTGTAAATAAAAACCCTTTTAGTCCACCTGGTTGTTTTCATAAAGGTTTTCTGAACATAAAGAGAAAACCCCTCACTCATACACAGATCACAGAATTATGCACTTGTAGTACAAAACCTGTGCAATGTGCAGACTGAGGGTAACATCAGGTGACAGATCTAAATGATAAAAGAAAACACTGGATATAAAAATTATCCTGGCAGAAAACAAATAACCAAAGCTCACATCAACACATAAAACACAGTTTCAAGCTGGAATAAAACTTACAATAGAAGATGTCCAACACTGACTCTAGGTCATTTTTTTAATTGAAAAAGTAAACAGACATGCACTTATTACCTTGCTTTGACTGGAAAAGCAAATAAATACTGTTATGTCATCACCCACAATTATTCCCTGCAGATAACGTAAGCTTTTTCTAGGTTGTGTTAAAGTTTATTCAGAAAATCTTTGAGCACAAATGTATTTGTAATGAAGCAACATTTATTGGAAAAAAGCTACATACAGCACTGAAATCAGAAGTCAGTCTTCAAGAATGCTTCAGTCCTCGGATATGGCAGAACTTCTTGCCCTTCAGCTCTGCAGGCAATAATCTAACTTTGTTGAAATTGTGTTTGTTTTATTAACAGCAGGAAAATTTGTCATCCCTTGAATGAAAAATGGACAAACCCAATGGGTCTGAGAAGTGTAGCTGATAAAAAGGAACCTTAATGTGCAACATCAATGAGTTTAATGGTAGGAGCCTGTTCCAGTAGATCCCCATTTAAAAAGAAAGTCAACTTCTCCTATGAAGACCAAACTCGTTAGTTTTCTTATGACAAGTCTGTGTGGACCTGTTTGTTAAATCCCTGCTTCTTGTACATGTGTTGATGGTTTACTTGAGAATACAGTAATTTACAGTAGGTAGATTTTAAGCATTAAAGAGATGTGGTGGTGTGTTTCCAATAAATGTAAGTAATAGTCCAGTCATTTAGGGTGCATTCACACCAACCCTGTTTAGTCCGCTTTAATCAAACTCTAGTCTGTTTGCCTAGAAAGTCTGGTTTGTTCGGGGAGGTGTGAATATTCAATCAAACTCTGATACGGAGCAAAAAAGCGAACTCTGGTCCGCCTAAAAACCAAGGTCTTGGTCCGGCTGAAGTGAAATAGCATGGTTTGAATGCATTGTGAATGCAAGTGGACCAGAGACCACTCCAAAATAAGGAAGTGGACAACAATGCAGGTCTCCATGGTCTTCTGCCTCATCTTCTGCTCATGCTGAGTCCATTGTTGAAAAATGACAAAACGGAAATCCTAAATACCCCGCTATAATTTGACGCCACTCCGTTTTTGTTTTTATTTCCAGAAGAAGGAGAAGTGTCTTCTTCAGAGGTTTTCGTGTTGTTTTCTTCAGCAGTTCTTGGTGCAGCGCCACCACAGGTGAGGGGGGGAACAGGTTAGCTCGACAAAGTGCAGGGTGAATGCGAACGCACCAGCTGAAAATGTAAACAAATGTTATAAATACTGGTCCCCAAACGAACCGAGTCTACCAGACTATCAGGTGTGAAAGCACCCTTAGAAAAACAAGTCAGGGGGATCATTAACCATTTAATGATTAGCATTCATGCAGTCTTGATCCACGACTACTTTTCAGCCAGCATTTATAAATCAAAGCAGTTTACTATTCAATATAAAATTTTGTTAGTTTGTTTGTATTAGTTTAGCCATGACCTAATTCCAGTTTCATCTCAAGGTCCTTAAAGCAACTTGCATAGACAATCAAAAGGATAAAGCATGTAAAATGTGCATAAATAACAAATTTTCATTGAGGAGGTTTACATGTAATTCCTAGAGACACTGTGAAAGTTAACATTTAAAGTTAACACTTACTTGGCTGCTGTTGCTGGCTAAACATACCCAAGGACAATCTATTCAATTCCAGCACCACTAACTATATTTTTACCCAAAACATAATGGATTGACACTGCATGGTGAAGTTTGGCCTGTGGCACACCTAAAGCTGACATATTTGATCGCTAAATGTTAATTATTCTATGACTTGATCCTCTCAAAGGGTTGAAAAAATAAAGTGAAAAAGACGAAGGCTGCTTAACTGTTGTTGTTTCAGTCTGTGTTTGCCTGGTGGCACTGGCCCACACTGATGCTACAGTCTTTTGGCTGGCATATGTTTGAATGTGGGGGATTTAATCTTCTATGCCTCACAGCTGGGGCCTCGTTAAATAATGTAAGACTCACAGGGGCATTCTGTGGCTCAATTTTACGTTTGCCCTCTTCAAATACTTGCTTTTTGCCAATGAAGCTGCTGAGAGATTTGTGGGCAAATAAAAAGATGATGGAGAACAGTTTACAGCTGTAAGATGTTGTACTTTGCTGAAACAGGGGTAATCATAATATATTTAACCACTGAGTGTGTAATTAAAGTCGAGCAACGAAGGGAATGATGGATCAGAAGTGAAATCTTGTTGAGGAAACAATTAACAGAAGTGTGTGCACTGTGAACCTCTCAGCAAGGCATTTGCTTGAAATTTAAATTTAAACAGTGGTGTGGCTTTGTCACAAATTAAAATTAAAAGTCTAAATCTGAACAAATTAGAACTACATGGTTTGACACAAGAATCACAAAGACTGTGTTACTAATTATGCAATTTCTATTTACAAATTCTAGTTTCTTTGTATTTTGTTTCAAAATTACTGACACTGTTTTTATACATTGTGCATCAAATTAGTTTCAATAAAAATTATGATTAGGTTTGCGAATCAAACTTGGTTAAATGTTGCAAGAAGAATATGTGCACATTTGTCAGTGAAATTTCAGAGTTTGGTTTTTCCTGTGAACGTATGGGTTTTCTGCACGTACTATGGTTTCTTCCCTTAGACCAAAAACATTCATGTTACATTAATTTGTAACTTTCAGTTTTTTCTATGTTTTTCTAGTGTGGGGGCAGTGTGAATGGTTGTCTCGTTTGTCTCTGGTCATATGATAGACTAGTGACCTGTCCAGGGTGTACCACGCCTCTCCCACAGTGACCGCACTCCTGAGACTTCAAAAAAACAAAAATAAAAACTTTTAAAGAAAATGGATGGATGAACCCATTGTTTTAAGGTTTTATTTTCATTATTAGTGTGTTTTTTAGACCTGAACATGTTTTCTGTCAGAGAAGTGCTCTTGAGTAAGTGTCTAAAACAACTTTTGCACTCTTGAGACAGGTTCTCCATGTTAAAATCAAGAAGGGTTTGAGGCGGGCTTGAGACACACGCAACAATTCTGACTTTCTAACAAGATTGAGTCAGGTCCTCTGGATGTTTTTTTCTTGAAATGTTTCGTCTTTTATCCAAAAGACTTCTTCAGTCTGGGAGCTGCATCAAAATCAGTCTTATAAATAACACCTTCTCACATTGGATCAACCAGTTTGCTGGTGACAACCAAAACTAGTTGTTCGCATAATAAAGAAAGACCAATGGTTAGCACCCTGATGACTGTTTGCTATTCACAGAGGGCTGAGTGATACTTGCTATAGCAACATTGTTAGAGGGGGACAGTTGGACACGGAGGCCTCTGCCCCTGTTTAATGATGGACAAGTTTTTCTCACAAAGATGGCATCCTTTACTCGACCCTCAAACCAATCCCCTCTATCAAGCATGTGAACATCTTCATCCCTGAAAGAGTGACCACTGGCTTTGCGATGAGTGTAGACCGCAGAGTCCTGGCCTGATGGTGTTGATCTTCTGTGCTGGTCCATCCTTTTGGCCAGTGGCTGTTTAGTTTCCCCTGATGTAAAACTGATCACCCTCCTGACACTGAACAGCATACACAACATTACTCTGTTTGTGCCGAGGGACTGGATCTTTGGGATGAACCAGTCTTTGCCGTAATGTACTTTGGGGTGTAAAAGCCACTGGGACGTTATGTTTAGAAAATAAACGTCTCAGTTTCTCTCATACTCCCTCAACATACGGAATGACCACTGGTCTGGGTCTGGGTTCCTCCTTTTCACCTGATGGCTGACTGGAGTCCTGTTTGGGTTTCATCTCTGCTTTCAGGAAGGCCCAGTTAGGATATCCACATTGCTCCAGGTCCTGTCTATTGTGGGATGTCTCCTCCCAGACCCCTGATTTGGGATGTTGTCTGCTCTGTGGTCCGGAGTCCTGATGACTCCTAACTTGTGCTCCAGCAGGTGATGGGAGTCAAACTGCAAATACTGGTCTGTGTGGGTGGGTTTGAGGTACACATCAGTTTAGTTTTTGTAAGATGCACTCTTCTTTGGCCACTACAGCTTCAGTGGTGAAACTGGTCTGTCTCACCTGTACCTTCAGCAGCTGAAAGACAAAAGATTGAACAAAGAAGAACACATCCAGAGGACCTGACTCAACCTTGTTAGATTTACCTGGATTCTTTGTTTATGTTTTACTTATTTATAAATTATTTGAATCCTTGAAATGACATAAACAGTTACGGTACTAATATGCAATATTTGTACGCTCAAAGAAGTGAGAAGTATACACTTATATTAGCCCACCCCTTCTCCTGTAACCTTATTCCATTTCATTTCTTATTCATTTCTTATTCATTAGAAAAGTAAATAATAATTAATAATAAACAAAATCAATAACCAACAAAGTGCAATACAAAAATCGAATCTCAGTGACCATCATCTCAAATCAACAATACAATGCACAGTCACACGAACAATGGCCATAGGTGATAGTAACAATAATCTGATATTCATCTATAATTATCATTTTATACCGTGTTTTAAGCTGCTTCATGTTTGGACACTGCTTGAGCTCGTTCAGCCTGTTCTACAGCTTCACCCACAGACAGAAACACTGAAACTTTTTCTTGTTGTTCTAATCATCTCTGTTTGATGTTGACATTGATTCTTAATTCATAAACTTCTTCCCTTCTCTGAAATAGTTTTTGAATATTTTCTGGCAGTTGATTATTTTTTGGCTTTATACTTTACTAAAACAGTTTGTAATTTAACTATGTTGTTAAATTTTTAGCAATATTAATTGTATAAATAGGTGGGCTGGTGTGATCAGGAACTAAGCCTTGTTAATTACTCTTAGTGCTTTTTGGAAGTGATTAGTGACTGTAGCGTTGTTTTGGAGTTACAGTATTTCCAAAAACCTCTGCACAGTATCTATAATAATGGTAAAGTTAAAAAACAGTACGAACTGTGGAGTACTTTCCAATCCAACACAGGTTTAGTTTTGTTCAATATAAAAATACTTTTTGATATTTTATTTGGAACTTATCTGATGTGAGGTTTCCAGTTCAGTATCATCAACATTAACACCAAGAAATTTAACGTCATGCATCATTTCAACAATCACTTCATTTACTGTATATGTATTTTCAGTTCCTTATCCATTTTAAAGTTCCCATACAAAAAATGTTTTGGTTTTGCTCACATTTAAAGACAATCTGTTACAATCAAACTATATTTTTAGCTTTTCATCTCAACAATCTTTTTTTTTATTTTTATTACTGAGCATGCATCAGGACAACGCTGACTTTAGAAAAAAATTTATTAACTAGTTGCATTGTTATATGTGAACAACCCCTGTGAAAGTTGTGACATTATGGACACTCCCTCAATGATGCTGTTCACCATCTAGTCACCAATGGCAACTCAGTGAGAAACTGTACTTCATGACTCCTCATGACTTGAGCATGCATCAGGATAACTAAAGGCTACTGGTCTGGAATAAATGTCTAAATAAATTACTATTATTTTATTTATTGTTGTTGTTGTTATGTTTATTTTTTAGTACATTTTCAAGATTTTATGTAACCGTGCATGTTTGCATACAAGCATGCCATAAATATATAAACGATGGTGGATGCTTGCTTGTTCATGTAAATCCACAATGAATCCATAACTGTATTTGTGCTTGTGTACAGATGATGGGGGCCAAAACGCACAGGTGAAACGCTGCCCAAAGGGTGATTGAAGTTTCTGACATTTTAAGGCTATTGCAAACAAAAGCTAATAGGCAGCACCACGTGCCGGAATCGTGTCTGGTTCATGTTTAACAAAACAAGGTCACAGAGGTTGTCAGGCCATGAATTCCATAAATAACTTGGTAATGGGATTTTAAAACAAGCCATCCACCAGTCATCGCACACCCTCCCTTTTGCCCATAACGAAAGCTGTGTGTATGTGTGTGTGTGTGTGCGTGCATTCGTGTGCCTTTGGAATAAAAGGAATATTAGAATGCAAATAGATTCACACCGCATCCTCATAAACAACGGTGTTCATTTAACCCTCGACCCCCGCATTTAACTGCCCATCAAGTCATTTGTGTTGGGCAAGACACGTGGAAGTAGGTTGAGGGAGGCCAGCAGGCGTGCTCATGCATGTGTGTTTGTGTAGCTAAGCAAGAGCACCCATGTGCAGATTTCTTCACAATATATGTGTGTTTACAAAGACTAAATGTGTGTGTTTCCTTGCATATTTCAGCATTTTTTATTCCTTCTTGTGCTTGGTGCATCATTGTGTCACCTGCGTCTGTGCGGACGCTCTTATTTTTTTTCGAGGCGCGAGCGTCGGAGTTTATCACGTGCGATGCTCAATTAATCTTGTCAGGGTGCATTTACAGGAGACCTGAACACCTTTTAAAGTGGTCCTGGCTTTGTCAGTGTCTCCTCCTTCATCAGAAACACAGAAACACAGTGCTTTAGATTAGAAGACTAAGAAAATGAAGCAATAAAAACGTTTGAATTTATCTTTAATATATATCAGTGGCTAAATTTTTACCAAACTGCCCATGAAAGGGTCTGAAACAAACACAGTGTATATTCTTTATTCCTCTTCATGTCTTAGAATATTATTCCTATTCTTTAGCTCTAAGGAACATCCCGTACACATTGCAACAGCTTTGTGTTTCTTCTTTCCTCTTTAGCCTCAGGCCTTTAGGCCACAGGCAACTCCTCTCTTTATTGTTAAGGATAAGAACTACCAGAAAGGTATAAAAAGTGGACAGTAAGGAAAAAGGAGAAATCTGCTTATCTGTAAACAACACATGGGATAGTGCACAACAATTATATGAAAAGATATTAAACAATAAGGACACAACCGTTCAATAAAGGATCATTGTAAGGAACAGAGATTTCTTAAAGAGAAAAAAAAAATATGAAAATTTATGAGAGTAAAACAATTTTCCTCAGGCAGCAACTCCTATGAAGAGAGGCTTCTTTATCCTTACAGTCAAAAACATGTTTTAGGACAAATAAAAAAGAATCTCAATAATCAAACAAAACATGGAAGTCAAGTTGACACACAAAGAGACATGACAGAAAAATGCCATTAGTCACGTTAGTGAAGGGGATATAAGGCACGAGTCAAACGACGGAAAGAAAAAAAGGCAGAGAACGAGTGGAAGCATGGCTCATTTTAAGAGGGCACACTATGTGCAGGCCCCTGTCTCTTAATCCTGGGCGTTTGTCGTGGCTAATTATGGTGGACAAGCCTCTTTATCGAACCTGCTCCTGCCATCAGCATTAGGATGCATGAGCTGCGCCTGTTGTTTTAAACGCTCTCATTAACCACACAAATCAGTGCTGTTGACAGAGTGCTTTTGAATTAAGCTTCGCACCCCCACCGCCGCGCGCCAATGCTTGCAGGGCCCAGGACAAGGAGCAATTTATAACACCATTAGCCACACTCGCCGAGGTTACAGGCATCAAAATTGTTCACGTCTAATTATTCTTAATGGATACAGGGAGAGAGCAACGCTCAGGACAGCTTTTTCATTAGCCCTCAATCAAGAAGGCCGGGGGAGAGAGGGGTGGGCCAAATGTACTGCTCAGGCAAACGGGGAAATCAAAAATAATCATGTTTGCTTTTTTCATAATACAATACGAATGCATAGATGAGGGAGTGTGTGTGTGTGTGTGTGTGGGGGTGGGGGGGGGGGGGGGGGTAGAGGGGAGGTGGGTGATTGAGTGAGGAGATGCAGACAGAAAAAGGAAGTACTGCTCTTGACATTAGAAAAAGTCTTACTGTTATGACACACACACAGAAAAGTGACAGTTCGATTGCTTTTACTGCCTTCCAGACTAATGGCTGAGTAAACTTATGCTTCTAAGACTTTGTTATTGCTTAATAAATGCAGAAATGGCGTTCAAAAAGCAAACCATTTAATTGTTCAGAGAGCTGCTGATGAGGTTTCACCCATTTGCTCTCATTTAAGATTGGTCACTTTAAGTGATAATGGAACATCTGCGGTAAAACTTTACTTTATTAATGCTTTAACACAGTCTCATAAATAATTTAGTATTGGACTGCTAATGATTTCTAACAGGAGACGCTTTAGTCATCGGCTGGCAACACACACACACTCACACACACTCAAGCATCAGATGTAAGCAAACTGTGATTATGTGTGGTTTAACGGTGTAGCTGAGCATCACGTTTCAAACACTGCAAGGCTCTTTGCTCACAATTAAATTCCCCTAAAGAGAAGTCAGCCATATTGTATCTGTCATCTCACCGTGACACCAAGGATAAAAAAAAAAGGGAGGCCAAATAGTGAGTGTTAACCATCTTTTTACAAGCCATTAGGCGGAAAGACATTACCGCACGACACAGTCCCTTAACGAGGACTGACATATGCGAGGGAGGCAGTTAGCACCTAACATTAAGATGCTGCAGCCCACTGATGAGATGGGACATTGTCCATGAGGGAGGTATCTGTATTAATTAAGTTATATTCAGCTGAGCTCTACAAGGCCCCTCACCACGATAACTACTACCACTCCCCACACCTTGACCTAATGTGGTGCGGCCTATTAGTATGGTGAAAACTGAAACTCATACTCTACTGGAAGGAAATAACTAAAAGGACACGAGGTGACAACACGTGGCACCAGGAATGTAACAATAATCACCCTCCTGCTTTGCTTTAATGTCAGTCCTCGTCTTATTACAGATATCAAAGTTGCAGATAGATTTGATTCAATTATAATTAAAAATAAACTTCGCTCATGTTTAGGATTTTACATTTGTTGGAACTATTCGTGAAATATGCACCCTTGTCACAATCACTGAGGGGTGCCCAAGTACTTTTTTACATATAGGACAGCAGGTGGAGATTTTCAGAGGCATCCTTTTCAAAAGAGTGTTACAAGTGTTAAGATACTTTTTTTTTTTAATAAAAAAACTCACAAATGTTCAAGTTCTGTTTTGTGATTTTAAAATTAAAATAAAACATATTAGGACAAGCTTTATAGTTTGTCAAAGTTCATACTCAATAATCCAGGTAAAAAATACAACAAAGTTAAATCAGGTCCTCTGGACATGTTTTTTTTTTTTTTTGTTGAGACTTTTCATCGTTCATCCAAAGGACTTCATCAGTCCAAGGAGCCACAACAAATTCAGTCCCATAAGTGGCTTACTAACATAGAGAGCCAACCAGTTTTATGATGATAAGATGGTTTCTGGAGACCACCCTCTCCCCCGTTGACTCCTCTGAAGCAGCCATAGCCAAAGTGGTCCAAAGCATTAAAGTTCATGCTCAATAATCCAGGTAAAAAAAATCCAACAAAGTCACGTTAGGTCCTCTGGACGGTTTCTTTTATTGTTGAAACATTTCATCCTTTGGCTTTTGTACCTAGATTAATGAGCATGAACTTTGGTGTTTGGAACCACTTTGGCTATGGCTGCCTCAGAGGAGTCGACGGGGGAGAGGGTGGTCTTCAGAAACCATCTTATCACCATAAAACTGGTTGGCCCACTATGTGAGTAAGCCATTTATGGGACTGAGTTTGTTGTGGCTCCTCGAACTGATGAAGTCCATTGGATGAAGAACAAAATGTTTCAACAAAGAAGAAATCATCCAGATGACCTGACCGAACTTTGTTGGATATCATTTTATGTTTTTATGTATCACCATTGGTATTACTGTACACTCAATCCTATGAAGCATCACAATGTTGACATTTTGTTGTGAAAGTGTTACACAACACACTGGATTTTTTTATAAAAACAGTTTGTCTATTTACATGAAACAACTATTTTTTTTTTTTTTATATTATTTTAGATTAAGGACTAAAGAGACATTCAAAATCTAGGGTCAATACTAAGACTGAGAATTGGGATTTATGTCTCACATCTTATGTGTTTGGATTAATTTAACATTTTTTAAAAACTGCCATCTCAAAGTTGATTATATTGAGAGTGTACTTTCAAACGATTTTATTTATTTATTTTATTTTATTTTTTTTCACAGTGATTATCGTAATGGGGGATTCATGAGTCTAACAGCTACAGGGTAGAAGCTGTTCCTCAGTCTAGTGGCTCTGCCCTTAATGCTCCACAACATTCTGCCCGAGGGGGGCGGGACAAAAAGTGTGTGTGCTGGGTGAGTGAGGTCCTTCATGATGCAGATGGACTGCTTCCTGCATCTGGAGGCATAGATGTCCGTGATAGTGGGGAGGATGACTCCAACGGTCTTCTCTGCAGCCTCTACCACTCTCTGCAAAGGTTTTATGTTTTTATGGTGCATTTGTGGGTCTGTTTTTTTTTTATTTATTACTGTTGTATTTTCTTTTTTTTTCTTTTTTACTTCTATTTAGTTGCCTATGATATAGTTTGTTTAATTAATTTCATTTCTATCTCCCTTCACACACCCGGTCCTAGTTTGGTAACTATCACAGCTGCCCTGCGTCAGAAAATTGCTCCATCATAACACATACCGGTACATTAGTTAAAAGTTTACAGATGGCCCTTGTTGACAGTTTTGTCCTAGTTTGTGTTATTGCTCATGCCAAGTACTCTTTCTTTCGTCAAACTCAACCTATTTGCTTGTAGTTTAGTTTTTAATATAGTTTATTATTTTTTAGAAGATCCTGCCCCTGCAGCGCTTTTTGTCAAAATTAAGGTAATGGTAACCTTTACCTGCCTATTTCTAGAGTCACGTCTCCGTTTGGGTTGTTCATTCATCAACAACATGTGACAAGTAGCCCATTTCTTTCGTTGCCTCAATGGGGGGAAAGTATGCCAAAAATAATAACGTTGACCTGCGTTAAATACTTTTGCTCCATAAATAGGATAATTTTTAAAGACCTGCTAACAGAATGCACGGCCTACAGAGGATGAATCAAATTTAGGATGATGGACAGATCCAGTCTTAGATCTTTTAAAAGCTTTGAACTGTTTTTATTTTAATTTTATTTTTTATGGCATTCATTTTATATTGTTAATCAACTTCCTTTCTTTTTCTTTTTTTCTGTTGTCCCATGGTGGTGCTGTTGTCAACCATCATTAATTTTTAAGAACTTGCTTGAGACAAGCTCAGAAGATTTTGGTCAAGCAGCTGTCAGGCTCTGTGTTTTATGCTCTGACGTGTGCTGTTGTGGGTTTTGTTGTTGTTTTTCTGTTTTGTTGTTTTTTGTGATTGCTTGGGTAGATTTGGTGTTTCTTGTGCCATTACTACTTTCCCCCAGTCCGTCCTGCTCCTCAGCCCTGTCTATTTCATTCACCCTTGTCCTGTGTAATTCATTAGTCTCACCAGCAGCCACCTGCTCATCAGTCCTTGCTACGTTCAGGTGTACTGGTATGTGTCCTGTTTTTGTTCATCCGTGTTGTTGGATTTTTGTTTACTTGGCGTTTTACATTTTTTACTACCATGTCAGCATTTCATCCTTGTGTGAGTCTGCATCCCAAGTTGGATCCTATCTAGATTGAAAACTTAACCAGGATAAAAAAGGAATTATTTTCATAACATATAACATGACAGAAGTCATGTTGTTTCCTCCTAATGTCAAAATCAAGAACCACTGTGTTGACCTTGCCTCTCTAGCCCTGTGGTCACTAATCTGGGAGTGAAAATGAATCCTTCCACGAAACTTCAGTCATGTAAACATGATTATTAATTCCTTAGATAGATAACTTTACTAATTGGCTTTTATGTATGTGAATGTTCCTGTAAAGTGCTTGAGACAACTTTGCTGTGATTTGGCGCTATATAAATAAACTGAATTGAACCCGATATTTAAACTGGTTCAGGCAAAAGAGAGCACATTACTCCAGTAATGGCCTCCCTTCACTGGCTCCTGGTTCACTTTCAAATTCATTTAAAAATCCTTCTGGATGTTTTTAAATCTCTGAACAGTTCTGCCCCCTTTTATTTTGATGATGTGCTGCAGCCATACCTCATTGAGGTCAGCAGATAAGATGCCTTTATTGGTTCCAGGCACTCGTTTTAAGCTCAGAGGTGACAGGGCTTTCTCTGTTGCAGGTCCAAAACTGTGGAATGAGTTACCACTGCATGTCAGGCAGGCTCCCTCTCTCACTGTTTTTAAGTCTCGTTTGAAAACTCACTTTTATTCCCTGACTTTTTACACTGATTGAATTGATTTTTACTTGTCTGCATTCAATAATATTAATCATTTAGTTCTTATCTTTACCTATTTGGATCTATGTATTTATGTGTCCTTTGCTTGTTTGTTTTTGCTGTACAGCACTTTGGTTGGGCTTGTTGCTGTTTTTAAGTGATTTACAAATAAAGTGGCATGGTATGGGATGGTATAGTATGGTATGGTAATATTCAATGAAAACGCTCAAAGACCTCAATGTTTATATTACTAGCATTGTGAACCACTTTTTAACTGCTCAACAAGCTCCAGAAACACTATAAAGCTTCTGACCTGCTTACAAACTGTTCTTATTCCAACCTAGGTGATCATGTGAAGGAACAAGATTGATCCACAGTGATCCAACCCCTTCAGGACCATTTTCTCCCAATTAACAGTCCAGTGACATTGACCACAGAACACACTGACACCTGGCAACAAATACAGGAGCCTATTAAACATGTGCTTTTAATTAAGTGTAAATAAAAACATTGTACTTATGCAAAATGTAGTTCCCAAATACATTTTTGTGTGAAAACTGAAAGAATAATATTTTACAATCCATTATTTAAATTATTTTAAAATACAAAAGAACATTAGCAAAAACGTAACAGATTTTTTTTTTCCTGTAAATCAGAGAGGATCTTGTAGTTTTTAAATACTGAGGGAGTGGACTGTTCATGTGTCATGTAAGCTGAGCCCATGGCAAAGTTTCCAAGGCCACCTTCTCTGGCCTGCAGGACAAAGTGGGGCTAAGAATCCCTCGTCTCCCCCAATTTAGCCTATAGCACTTTATGTCACAATTTAGAAACAATAGAGAAGCACATGGTAGAATGTATAAAGCTTGCATGTGTGCATGAGAACATGCAACGTGTTAAAAAAAAAACTGAAAATGATAGTGATGAACCATATAGGAAAGAACAAACGTTAACTTTTAGAAACCCTTGAATTAGTAGAACTTTTTATGTAAGAAACATGTTTTATTTTTTATTTTATTGAAATTAGTTTCTTTTTTTTTTTGTTTTGCACAAATCAGACTTTCCTCTATCTAAATCCTCGTTGGTAACTCAACCAAGATAACAGCTCACCCACTTTTCCACAATGCCCCTGGGCCACCGTGATGCACGTTGTTGGCCAGGCCAAAATCATGCCTTCCAGCAGAGCTGGCCAATCAGGTTAAATTATCCTCTCCAGGAGCCGGAGTGACATGTCAGGGGAGATTCGGGTCGGACACAGCGAGGCTTCGTTGGTTTGGTCAGTCAGCACCCTGAAGACAAATGCCTCTGTGTTTACGTGTGATAGGCTGGCAAATATGTCCATCTCCTCATGTAGCCACAGGTACGTGGGAGGAAGAAAACTTCTACTGTGAATTCTAACAGGAAATGTAAACTGTTTAGCTTGACCTTTTGACTTTGCTACTGAAAGCATTTCATCGCAATTATCCTACAGAACAAACCACAAAGGAAATCTAGCACTATTACACGTTCAGCACAAAAAAGTTTTTAAATTTATTTTTTTACTATAATACTTTACAGCTAAACTTTTATAGAAAGAAAATCTACACTCTCTACAAAACCCTGTGCTGTTTGGCTGAACATTAGTTTGAATTTATCATAAAAATCCTTTCTGTCAAGCATGGCAAACTGACTGGAATCACTTAGTAATAAAACCTATTAAACATTCATTGACGATTATTTTTATTGCAACAAAGTTGACAGATTCGAGCAGATTTAAATGAAAGAACACCGACTTATTCCTACAAATATTAGTTTCAGAAGTCATTTTTTGAAAGGTATTTTAACCTAGTCTCTTGGAATGGAGCTTTATGTGTTATTTATACCAGCTGATTCAAACAACACAATCATTCAAAATCCTTCCTCAAATGGGATTTAGGGAGAATCAGAAACAGCATTCAATAGATTATAAACAGTTCTATTAGTGCTCACAAAAAGCAGAAAAGCGTGATAATTAATGAGACTAAAAGACAACGATAAGCAATGAATAATATTCAAGTCAAAGCCAGAGGAATTTCCTTTTCTAAGTAATTAAGCTTTTATTAAGCCGATTTGTAACCCCTTAAGTGTCACCGAAAATGCTGGATGCCAAGAAGCAACTCGTTCTATACCCCAACCATCAAATATTTATTCTCACTTCCTCTCCTTCTGCATGGATGCCACAGATATGCACAGGGCAAAAATCTTAGAACATAGATTGAGTTGTATTGCTTATTTTGCTTTCAAGTAGTCAGACTTTTTTAGTTGTAATTTTTATTACCGTACTTGCTGCCGTACAGGTCGCACCGTCATATAAGTTGCATCAGTACAAATATGTCTAATAAAGTGGAAAAAAACATAAATAAGTTGCTTTGCCATAAAAGTCGCATCTATTATGCGTCACAGCTGACGACACGGAAATGTGGGTGTTGTGCCAAAATCGATTGGCTGCCAAATGGCAGCTGAGGGCGCATGCACGAGAGGACTTTAACAAGTATTTAACAAGATTAACACTTAAAAACAATTATTTGTTTGCTCGAAATTATAGTAAAAGTGTGTCTCAGTTGAACTTCTCCTTAATAAATGCACTTTATTAGTCAAATCAGCTGCATTTTAAAAATCGATTCGCAGAAGCAGGAGAGCTCAGAGGGAGGACTTGCTATGCATTTTGTCCAAATTTAACAAGATAACCACCTAAAACCAATTATCTGATTGCTCGACATTATAGTAAAGATGTGTCTCAGTTGAACTTTTCTTTAATAAATGCACTTTAATGGTCAAATCAGCTGCATTTTGCCTGGGCGGCACGGCGAAATGAAGCTGATTTAATGTTTCCTCCAAAAGTTCTGGAGCAAGAAGATGAAGGTGGCTTGGTATGGCAAGCCAAGTGTCTCATTAACAGCCACTTTTACCTATTCATGAGACACTTGGCTTGCCATATAGGTTGAGGGCCCTTTAGTGGCTGAAAATGGTAGTGTTCAATATTTTTCATGTCAGAATGAATTAAATAGTCAGATCTCAGCCAAAAAATGGGTTATAAATAGGGGGGAGGCAGCGGCTAGCATAAATAAGTCACTTTGGTGTACAAGCCATTTCACAGGACTTGCAAATTTATGCAAAAATGTGTGACTTATACAGCAAAAAATGTAGCAAATATTAGGAGCACCATCTCTCTTGTCTTTCTGAAAAATGTCAGCAATTTTCATTGCACTTAGACCACTTTTTCTCAATGTCTTGACATAGTGTCGTATGTAAACTTTAAATATTTGGAAAACTGCAAAAGGAGAGGGCAAAAAGAAGCATCAAGAAAAACAAACCCTGAAATGGTATCTGAGAGTGACTGTGGTTAAGATTTATGAAACCTTTCTTTTCTAAATACTGTACATCACGCAATCTGATGGATGCAGCATTCTTCAGTTGACCCATCAGTTGTTTGCCAAGATTACTATTATTATTATTAGTAGTAGTTAAATATATGTTGAGCCCTGTGAAGGACTTGAAACTTGTCCAGGGTGTACCACAACCCTCACAGTGATTGCTGGACACATGCACCAGTGAACGGAAGAAGAGGGTAAGGATGATGGATGGATGAATAGATGGATATATTTTATGACTTAACTATCTAAACTGCCTATATTTTAAACCTTTTTACAAAGAAACAGAGTCTGTGGTTCCCATTCCCTCTCATCTCTTTAATCGTTTTCCTTACATTGAACTGTGCCTCTGTGAGTGTGTGAGCGTATGGTTGAACAACGTGGTCATGAGGCCTGACAGGACACTCCGGAGGGCACAAACCAGTGCCACGTCCATCCACCTTCCTCTCCACAACACCACGCCACATCCTGACAGGGTCCCGCCACTTCCTTCTGCGTAATTTAACACAGCTTTCCTCGGCGTCCTGAACAAGAGAAGCCCAAACGTAAAAGGACATGTGAAAAACTGCTCACGTGTCTCATTGAATCTAAGCTCTTCCCTGGTTGACCCCTTGTGTCTTGTGACTCAAAAGGCTTCCCGTCTAAGTTGGCGGCTGATTTCAGGAACTTGACCTGTTTCCACACAGTTTCTCTTATCAAACCCCTCACAATATAAATTACCCTTAAAACGAGTTAACCTGAGTTTCTTAATCTAATCTTTGTGGGAATTATTTTGTGTAAGACCTTTTTATTTCTTCACCTTCATTGATTCTCCAGTCACACAATCTCTGCTCTTTTTTCTTCCCACCTTTGACAGTTTCCTGTAAAACAACCTTGATCCTCCGCCTAAGCTCTCTGTATCTACTATCCGTCGAGCTTCTCTGCCTGGCCTCCATCTCCAAGCTCCCATCCCCATGGCTCTCTCATCTCACTGCCCTGTTTGACAGCTTCATCTGATCCACAGGACTTTCAGCTCGCATATCTGGCATTTTGCCTTACCCCACAGGACACTAAATCCCATGGTTCATCCTCTTAGGGCTACCGTCCTCCAGCTTCCTCCTCTCACTAGCTCTCACTGTGTGGCAAAGAGCTATCGTTTCACTCCTGACTAGAGCACAGGTAAGACTGTCAGGGGTTAGCTCGCCTGTTCTCACAATCCTGTAATACTTGAACACATAGGAGGAGGCAGAGACTGCATTCTTTGTTTGCAGTTAATGGTGTGTTTCCACGTAAAACGACAGAAGCTCTTTGTGGTGGATTCTAGGCGATGCACACTTACTCATGCAGTACTTCTACTCATGAAGGACAGTGACTTAAAAGTACGAAAAACCTGCATTTTATAACCTCAAACAGAAAGTTGCTTGCTTTCTTGATTCAGTTTCATGTTTAAAGTTTAAACTAATGTTTTACGAAGCTTATGTTGATTGGCAATAAATTCCGTGTGTCTGTGATTTGATGTGTTTTATAAACTATGCTTGCAGCGTATAGGTTCTGCAATCCACAGGCTGTTCTTGTAATTATCTTTTTCTATCTCTGTTATTCAGCAGGGTGGCACAGTGGTGCAGTTGATAGTTGTTACCTCCGGGACCTTTCGAGGTGGAGTTTGCATGTTCTCTCCATGCATGCGTGGGTTTTGCTCAGGTACTCCAGTTTCCTCCCACAGACCAAAAACATGCATGTTAGACTGACTGGTAACTCTAAATTGTCCCAAGGTGTGAGTGAGAGAGTAAATGGTTGTTTGTCTCTATGTGTCCCTGCGATGGACTGAAGACCTGTCCAGGGTGTCCCCCACCCCTCACAGAGTGATAGCTGGATATGGGCACCAGTGACCCCCGTGACTCAAAAAGGAAGAAGCAGGTAAAGATAATGGGTGGATGAATGGATGTTTTTCAACTTTAAAAAAATTTCTAAAGCACATTTAAAATGTTCAGAGTTCCAAACTCACTGTCCAACAGTGTTTGTATAAATGTTAGTATCAAGTCATTTACAAATTCTAAAATCACAGCACTACAGAACCTTCACTGGACACGGCAGCTTCAGAATTCAGACTTATGATCATAGGCGTCGCAACCATTATATGTGAAGGGGACATGTCCCCCCCCACCACACATTCAAAAAATGTTCATACTAATCTTAAATGACATTTTATAATTGTTTAAATTGTTTAAAATAAATAAGAAAGCCACGTATGTGTTTCAGCAAATCCACAAAGCAAATCAAACACGTTAGCTCTTCTGTCACATGTAAATGTGACCAAAGTCTATATTAAGGTTGGCAGACAATGTTTACAGATAAAGAGAGGAAATAGCAAACAATAAATGCATTGAAAGAATATGAATATTTAGCAGAATATAGCTAAATGTAATTATTTATATTTAAAAAGTAGACCTACATATTGGGTGCCTTTCCTTCTTAAACTAGAAATCATTATGGCCTATAAACTCATACAAAGCATCATAATTTGTTAAACAGTGCATTGTGTTGTACCCAGGCCTCTCTGCTCACATTGTGTTGTTGTAAAAGTGTCACCACTTCCAGAACTGATAATGGCTACACATAAAGTTCTAATAAAATATCTCTGCAGAGCAGCTGTAATGTTGAAGCAAAACTGAAGTGTAGAGAAGTACTTGGAGAAACATGTACCGCTGTAGGCAGGACAGTGCTGGGATGACCAACACAATGCTGGCTAATGTGACCCAGACTTCCTTGCCTTCTGTCAACTAAACACACTCCCTCACACATGGCCCCCCCTCTTTATTTAGCCAGACAGCAAGAGTCCCCCTCTGCCCCTAAGCCCTTGTTAAAACCTCTCCTCACCTCCCTTGTCACGAGGCCATGTCTGTCATTTTCAATCCGCCCATCCTTTCCCGCTCTCGCACGGTGGGCCAAGAGGTTAATAGGGACTGAAACAATAGTCCAACTCAGACACAACAAACAAAGGCCCGTGGGAGCAGTTTGCCTGCAGGCTGCATCATCTCACACCATTCCCTCTTTCTCCATCTGCGTTTTCCCTCTTTACCCCAATCTCTCTTGTTATTCTACTCCTTCATTTCCCACCCTCCCTTTGACAGTATCTGTCAATACCTTCATTTCCTGGACAGTCATTGATACCCATTTGCAAGGTTAATTGCCATTTCATGGGTTGCTATTTATATTTTAAAAAGCCTTGTTAGGGAACTAATAAAGTGACGGTGAAGATGCTGTAGAAAGGTAATTACCATGTATGGTGAACAGTCGGGTGGTGTAAAATGAAGAAGATGTCCAATTGTCATTTTAGTAGCAAAGTTCAGCATGATTGTTTCACTCTGCTGGCATTGGGAGGGTGATGGGTGTGGGCTGTTAAAAAGATGCGTAAAGCAACAAAAAGACAGGAAAAAGTACTGGGAGTGCAGTGTTTTACAAACTTCCTGACGTTGAAGAACATTTTTCTGGTGTTTAAATATTTTTCAACCGTATTTTATTTTAATTAATGTTGGGCTTTATGAATTCCTCATCAACAAACTGAAAACCCTACAAAACAATAATAGTTTCCAAAGACATATTGTTTAATGACCTGAAATGTAGGTGAATATTGGAATAATAAGATGATCAGAGGTGATTTTTAGATTGAGACAGGTGTGTAATTGTGCGTCAGGTTCTTTCACTGAACAATTCTATTGTAAATTTAATTTCTTAATATTTGTTTGTGTTAGTAAGCGCTTGCCGGTGGAAAAAATAGAGGTAACAGGAAAACCTGGTACCAGATGGCTAAGGACAAATCCTTTTTCACCTCTTCCCCTTATCCCTGTTCCTTTGCTCATACCCCGTATACATTTTGTTCATTCATACAAGGAATAGGGAATTATCATTCTTTTAGTATAATGCATGGAAGCAAAGGGGGTATAAGATGCACTTGCAAAACTCACAAATGCATTTATTTTTGTTTCACTCTAAATTTTTTAATGTCTAGATAGATTGATCTTTAACATTTTCTTTCATATTATGTCAGTCCTGATGTAAGCTCAATCATTCAGGCAGATAAAACACAAAAAATGGTTCAGTCATGTCATCTTCAAAAAAAAAAAAAAATCTGCCCAGGTGACAGTCAGTCAGTCTCTAATGAAGGGCAAAAATGCTATTATACATCAGTTCATGATGATTTTGTTGTTTTAATAGAAGTTGCATTTTTATCCCTTAGATTAACAGAAAATGACAACACAACTTTAATTTTAAGCAGAATAAGACGGAGGCTGGACCGCAGACAACATGAGAACAGCTAAAGACAGAGAGGGGAAAGGTGAGAGAAGGAAGATGGAGATGAATACAATCAAGTGGCTTAAGCGGATTCTCCTCAAATCCATCCATGCACCCATACTGCGGGCTGAGAGAGGGAAGGAGTCAACTCTTTGCCTTCTGTTTGCTCAGCAACCTAACCCAACAGGGAGGCACCAGCAGGAGAAAAGGAGCAATCGTGTGGCCTGGGATGGGTGTGATGGGAGGCTAGTGTAGGGATACAGATGGAGTCAGCAGAGGTCATGCAGTTGATTTCATTTTTTTTTTTCTTTTTTGTAAGCTCTGCTTCTTTAAGCGCCAACTGTATTTGAACTCGGGCCTCCCTACATGTGCACAACCCTAATCTACCCCCCCCCCCCCCCCCCACACACACACACACACACACACACACACACACACAAACAGAGTATATCAATCCTTTGGAAGCCCCGCAGAGAAAGCTATCCTGGGATGTCCCCTCCTAACACAAGCTCCCTGTCCCCTATCACTCGCATATTTTGCTCCTCAATCGTGTTTTGTCAGAGTCAGCAACAAAACGGCCGGTCAAGAAATAAGAGTGGGAGGGGGAAGGGGGGGTAACTTATCGATTAGCCTTCAGAGCTCCACGTGGGCCACTTTTATCGATTAGGAATGAGAGAGCAGCAAAGCACCAGCCATGTTCACTCTTTCCCCCTCTCCTTCTGTCTCTCCAGGGTCCTTTGTCCTGAAGAGAGCGATATAATGGCCCTTTGAGAGGGGAGTGAAGGAGGGAGGCAGGAGAAAGGCAAGGAACAAGATGGAGAAGGAGGGGGAAGGAGGAGCATGAGGGGGAGTCAGTGGGGTGATGGCTGTAGCATCTAGAGAAGGAAAGGAGAGTTCAGGCCTTGCGGCACAGTGGGGGGAGTGTACAGAGGGATGTGGAAGTGGGAGGGAGGAGGGGAGAGGTAAAGAAAGACACCAAGGCGAGAAGAGAAAGTCTCAATGACAAAAGGTCGGGGCAGCTGGGCTTAGGGCGACAGGGACCAAAGGGAGCAGCAGGATAATCTGCTAAAGCCCAGAAAGGAGAGATTCAGCATGCGCACCACCCTCGTAGGGCCTATGAGCAAATTTGCACATAAATAAGGAGCCAACTTTGCTTTGAACGAGAGGTCGAGGGAGAAAGCATCAGAGAAAGGAAGAGAGAGTCAGAGATACAGAGTAAAGAGTTGAAGCCACAGCTGCCTGCCGGCTGGTCGGACCTAGACAAAGTTCAACATTTAATGCTCCGCAAGGGAGGATTTCTTTTTTTTTTTTGCTTATGTTTGAAAAAAGTAAGCAAAGATATTTATCATTTATTCCCCCTCCACGTTGGTTTTTCTTCCTCTTTTTAGCTGCTGGCCACAAGCTTTCGAAGTTTACTCCTCAAAGACTCTGCTGTCTTTTGTGCCAACTTCCCTGGACTCAGGGGACAAGAGTGTGTTTTTTTGAGGACTGCAGGCTTTGTTGTGATGGTAATTCATCTATATGACGCCACGCTATTGACTAAAACCATACCAGCAGAAATACAGTAATTCAAATGAACACGTGGGAAATATAAATGAATGTGCAAGGAATGCGAGTTATTATTTCTAAACTGACATGCACATACAAAACATTTGTTTCACCGTGCATACAAGTTCAAAATTTGTAAAAAGTTGCTGATTTAGCATTTAATAATCCTAATCGTCTCTTCATAGCTCACCACTGATTTAATGCATAAAAGATCCCTCTTCTGACTTTACCAGTTAAATCAATGCCATATAAATTATTGTTTCAGTTAATTCACCTATAAAAATACCATGAGAATGCCAACTAATATGTTCTGTAAAATGTTTGAATGTACCCTTTACATACTTAAAAATCAATGCATACACTTGACTCATAAATAATGGAGTACGTACACCCCAGTCTTAATTGTAAGGCTTAAAAATTCTCCTAAAACACCGTGTCACTTCAGAAAAGGTCAAGAAAGCCACTTCTTTTACATTAAAGCATACAGCATTTGTATCTTTATTGTCACAGCTGCGCATCAAGTATACCATCTTGTCAAATTTTCCCAAATAAATTATGGTGTATTTATATTTTAAGTCAGAAATGCTGTTCTTGCGAAGACATTTCTAGGAGTTCTTGCAGAGGAGAGTGATTCAGGAAGGAGATGACTTAGTGCAGGTACTTATCGATCAGCCTTGAAAGTTATGAACTAGATGTCATTTCCCTTTCATGAACGGCTCAATACGTATTGAGTGCAGATGAAAAGCGTGTGCAAGTACAGCCAGCCTTAAGGACAGGACTAATAAAGGTAGACAACGAAAACTCAATGAGGACTGCATATGGGCCCTTGACATGCACAGTCGTCACTGCACACAGATGGACACACAAAAAGACCGAGCTCGGACGAAGAAGTCGAACACATGCACTGTGCTGGATTACAGACGCATAATTAAAATGCTGAAATCTTTGTACACACAACTACCGCAGGTCGAGTCGTGTTTATGGGTGAGGTTGGAGATGCAATGAGATCACAGCAAGGATGCATATGGTGTAGGACCAGACGGGAGGATATGGACAGGGAATGGTAAAGAGGAGCCTGAGGAGGGCGGAGCATGGTGGACAGAGCAGTGCAGATTAGCAGCATTGTGGGAGTATAGGGATTTGCGGTGGTGGCGTGTGGCCATGTTACTGAGCAGACCTTGAGTTGTCGTGTGGACACTGACAGGCATGTGTCGCCTACTGAGCATCATCCAGATCACAGACACCCTACAAGGCACAGATGAAGGGAGGGCTCTGGGCCTCCCTAATCCTGGCTCATCCCTGTTCCATGTTTTGCAGCACCCGACCATGCTTAGCAGAATTTCACGCCACAAATCTAAAACCAGCGTGCTACACTAAAGGGATAAGTCCGGGTGGCAATAGGATGAGCAATCTTTTGTTGCAAACACCTCTTGGTCTCATTCAGTGTTGGTTAACATATTTTTCTTTACTTGTGTTTGTTATATTCTTACCTCTGTTCTTTGATCACAGTTTGATGTATTTTCTAGTCTGCATGAACTACTGTTTTATTATTATTCTCTATGTAACCTGTTTTTATGCAGCTCTTTTTACAGATGCTTTAGATGCAGGGTAGGGTTAAAGAAATGGGGAAAAATCTAAAAAGTAAAAAAAGAAATGAAGAATAAAAGGTGGATGGTAACCTCCACGAGCAATTTACTTTGCTTGACTGTAGCGCCCACTGAAAAGGAACCAAGCTTTGAACTGCTGCCATCTGATGCCATCCCTGTGTGTGAGACACAGGCGTTTTGCTGCAGGCGCAAAGGGAGAAAATCCACACCAGAACTAAGTCTCACTAAAGAATGGAAAAACAGGCAGACAACAACTAAGCGTGTTAGTTTCAGTTCTGTACGAATGTGCATGTGTGCTGGCAGATGAATGAAAGATGAGTGGCCTTTTGCAAAACCCAGACAATTACAACAGAGCAGCAGTGTTGTGTGTTTCACAAATAACGCCTCCCCAAGAATCACAAGTGATGGGAAGCAAATAAGAAAGCTGCCATTGGTTTATTTTTTTGTTTGTTTTTGTTTGTTTTTAGCAGAAGAATGTTGGTCTTTACTGCATCTTATCTCAAAACCCAAACACATTAGGGGCTATTCAACACATAGAGGGATAACTCTTTCAGCCCATTCAGTCTAAACATTTTCATCATTCTGGTTGTCTTTAAGGCAAATTATCCTCTTTAGATTGGTTTTGATTCTGTACAGTCTAAGAATCTGCATGATGAAACACTTCACTTCAGATGAAATCCTATAAAGTATGTGCCATTTGTTGAAATCACGGCTTTATACACCAAGCAGATGTATACTAGGTTTTTTGTGGACCTTGAATTACCTCCCTGTAGCCCACTCACACATTCTAATTACAAGAGATAGGCCTCTGCAAACAGGATAGTGTGATCACAAGGCTGACTGTGCTGTGGCATACATCCGTCTGCTGAGCAGTTTACCTCTGCTTTGATAGAAACGGCATCAACAGCAGGACCTAATGGGGTGCATGACCAGGAGATCTAAGCACAGTCCGTCCATATGCATCTCCCCACTGCCTCGCAAATCTCCAGCAGTATTACCACAAACCTTGGAGAGAGTGGGAAGCTATGTAGCACTAGAGATGTTCAGTCACGTAACATCAAAGTAAACGAGATTTTTCCAAATTTTCTTTGTGTGTGTGTACACGCATTCTTAGGGGTGTGTTAAAAAATCTGACTGCTTTTTGTTTGTTGTTGGGTTTTTTTTTTTTTTTTTT
>NC_056502.1:10891355-10899754 GCF_014905685.2 Nematolebias whitei | reverse complement strand
TTTTTTTTTTTTTTACAGCTTTCATTTATTTATTTATTTTTCTTCCATGGGTCGGATTCCTTAGATAGAGAACTTTACTAATTGTTTTTTTAATGTATGTGAATGTTTCTGCAAAGTGCGCTGAGACAACTTTGTTGTGATTTGGCACTATATAAATAAAATGGATTGAATTGAATTGAATCCACAACGCGACCTGTCAATCAATCCAGTATGCGTGTCAGCAAATGACCAAGCCGAAGCTAAATGCTTCTTACCTGCAGAGAGCTGAGCTGCAGCTCATCAGAGTCTGTAAACAGGTTCAAAGTCCTGATACTGATAACAATCTGATGCTGATAGCCTTATTTGTAAAACCAAAACCAAAGTATAATTAAATAAGATGCTCATTTCTTAATTTTACCACAGTTAAAATGTGGTAAACCCTGCTTTATCGTGTTGGGAGTTCAGATAATATTACGACTCATTTAGCTTCGGACTGGTCATTTGCTGACATGCCTACTGGATTGATTGACAGGTTGTGTCTTGGATCCGACTCGTGGAAAAAAAACAACAACACAAGAGCTGGGGGGAAAAAGTCTTGTACAACTTTTTTCTCATAATATTAAGACTTTATTCAACTTCATTCTCGTAATTTTATGATTTTTAATTCTTTTTTTTTTTAGTGTGCCCCTAAAACTCTGTCGTATGTGGTAATTTAGCAGGAATGGTGAGGAAGCTTCACTAGTGTGTGTGTGTGTTTGAATGTCATGAGTAAATATGAGTTCTGAATATGTGCATGTCTATGAAATACCATTGTGCATGTTTGTAACTGTCTTTGTGCATGTGCATGGTGAGATGTTTACTGCCTTTTCACCTGCTAGAATGCATGACAGCATCCAGCCCCACAGGGGTAAAATAGAGAAAGGGAAGGGGATACAGCGCCAGTGTTATACAGCGGCTAACTGGGGAGCTGTTTAGTTTTATGTTAATTGAAGGACTTACGCAGAACTCTATTGACAGTTAACATGCCCTTCAAGGTGTTCTTTGTGGTTCAGCACTTCTGTCAAGACACAGGCAGTCATTTCGCTTCACCTTTATTTATATGCTTGAGTACTCAGAACATTATGGTACGCTGTGGGGCCCAGTAATAGAAGTGGGAGGGGGGTAGGTGTTTGTATGGGAGGTCAGATGCCTTGCATACGACCCAACCAGGTGTATGGGTCATTTATGACTTATCCATTAGATAAAGATGTCCACAATTGGGTAACTAGAGATAGAGGAATTGAAAACTAAATCAATTGGTGCATTATGTTTTAAATGATAATCTACAAATCCAACAAAACAAGAAGGACAGTGAGATGTCATGTTAGTTTTTGAGTTCATGTGTATTTAGTTGACTATATTCATTTTACCTTTGCAACACAAACCGTCATGCAGATAACACAGAATCATTTTCCCATGTCTTTGTGTTTACATCTGTAGCAAAAAAAGCACATTTCATTTGAATTCATGAACACACTCCAAGTGTTTTGATAAGTGGGGTGTGAGTGTCAGTGCCATTTCATGTCTAATTGGTATGGCATGTGTCTCAAGACAAGGCTGGACAGGGTTTCCCTCTTTAAGATCAGAGGGCTCAAAAAGCAGCCCCATCTTCCATCAC
Source organism: Nematolebias whitei (assembly GCF_014905685.2). Classification (NCBI taxonomy): domain Eukaryota; kingdom Metazoa; phylum Chordata; class Actinopteri; order Cyprinodontiformes; family Rivulidae; genus Nematolebias; species Nematolebias whitei. Next base: position 10,898,118 of record NC_056502.1, on the reverse strand, counting down.
ACCACCAAGGTCACCTGCCACTTAACACCCCTCGACCACTGTGCATGTTTGATTTGGTTGACACATTAACAGACAACTGTGACATTTAGTTCTGGATGCTAAGAGGGCTGTGCCCTTTAAACTCCAACTTCACATGCAACAACCCTGTGATTGTAGCAGGGCAGCACCAGGCCTTGTTTTTCAAGAATAATGGAAAATTATGAAGTGATTAAAAATGCATCAGAATCAATTAGTATTTAATATAAGTTGAAGTTAAACCATACTGCAGGAGTATTCATGCTCCACTCCCACCCTAGTAATCAAGTGCATGTAAAGCTCTTTATGCACCAATCAAATTAGCATCAGTGATTCATTGCTTAATGAAAATCCCTTTGCTCTACAACAAACATTGTCATATTGGCAAAAGGAAAAAATAAATAAATAAAACAACTCAGTAAACGGACAGTGATTTAGTACAACAGGACTGAACGAAGTTCCAATGCTAATATTAGCTTGGCTGGGAAATGTCAAACTAGTGAAGGGTACTGTGCAGCCGTAGATAATCATTTAGGTTAATTGAGGTTTCCACAATACTATGTCTTGTAGATTTTCTATCTATATCTCAAGACTGTTCCCTTACAAAGTGTCAAAAGTTAGGTACCCACCCTAATTATACAATCCTTTAGACTGACCCCCAATTAATTGTGAGATACTGCTTGATGGTACAAGATCAGGTGCACTAGGTTAAAATAGACAAAATAAACCTCTAATAAAACAAATCTTCCCATATGTAAAAACAATACCAAATTGTATATCCTAAATTTGGTTTTAGATTTGACTAGAATACTTGTTGCTGGACTTGTAAAGTCCTTCTAATCAGTGCACCTCCTCAGAGTCTATCTTGCTACCATATTATTCACCTTTATGCGCTGGTCAAGTTGGAAATCAATGACCCAAAGGTCCACACCTTTGACCCAGAGATGGATGACCAGAGACCAAACATACACTCAACAGTAAGACTGGATCCTGAGCATATACACAAATCTGCTCATCGTGCAATAAAGATGATTTAGCGCTGTAACTCTACCTGCACGCCACCAGTCTCAGGTTTGTGTGCCTTTTGATTAATCATGGGCCAAGGGGATTTATTGTACGGGGGATATTTGCCTCAGCGAGTTAATAATGTTAGGGGAGGAACATAATTAATCAGAGAAGGTCCACACATGCCCCCTTCTAAAAAACTTGTAGAATTAATGACTATGAATATGTATATTTGTTTGTAAGCTGTGCACAGTGACAACTTAGTTGCAATATTATATAGAAAGCTCAGCCACAGTCCTGAGCTCTGCATACGTGTTTTTACTGTATCTAACTCATGGGTGGCCAGATATCCTTGCACAAGCATGCATTTGTGGAAGATATTGTTTTGACTCGCTATGTGTGAATCCATCAGATGCACGCACAAATGGAAGGAAACACACACGCAAAACACACAAATATTCACATATCACCACATATCTTTTCTTCCCCTGTGCAGCAAATATGCTCTCAGGCGCATGTAGGTATGGGAAACTTGCTCCTACTCTCATCATGTACGAACAGTCTGGCTCTATAGAAAAATAATGATGTGCCGTCCTGTTGGCTCATTTATCAGCATGTTTTACAACAGGCGCCGGGTGGAAGTAATTAAACTCTGCCATCATTACAATGAGCCAGGCCCCCCTCTTAATAGACACCCAATGAGACACTGGAGGCTTGCCTGGTAATTGTAGCTCCAACTATTTCTATCTCTCACTTTCACTGTGTGTGTGTGCATGCCTGTGGGTGTGTGTGAGTTTGTCTGCAATCCTCTTGTTTCATCTGTGGTTTTAATTAGTAAAGAAAAAGAGCTGATAAGCAAATGGGGAAAAATAGAAAATGTAAGTGAATTACAAAGGGAAGGTGAGGGCCTTTGATACTTCATGTCTGTTTGACACTTTTAACAAGGATTAGCAAATTTAATCCATTCAGTAGAAAATGTGAACACAAACACTGACAATGAAAATGAAAACCATATCAGAGAACCAGCAGTCAGCATCTGACACAGAGCTGGGCTATCACTGGCCAGTACGATCAGATTTCACAATATGTTACTGTTTTATAATGATTGTTGTTATGTCACCTTAAATGTGACAAGACATGACAATATTCAGCCTATTCACCACAGCTGTTTTCAGAGCAGACCTGTTGCAATGCACCATGATTAGTGATAGTTGCTGAAAGAAGATCATCACTGATCTAAACAGCCATCCATCCATTATCTTCCGCTTGTTTCGAAGTCGGGTCGCAGGGACAGCAGCTTGAGCAGGGAGGCCCAGACATCTCTTTCCACAGCCACCTCTTCCAACTCCTCTGGGAGTATTCCAAGGCGTTCCCAGGCCAACCAAGAGACACGGTCTCTCCAATGTGTCCTGGGTCTTCCCCAGGGTCTCCTCCTAATCAAACATGCCCTAAGTACCTCCCTAGGGAAGCGTCCAGGGAACATCCTTATCAGATGCCCGAACCACCTCAACTGGCTTCTCTCATTGTGGAGGAGCAGCGGTTCTACTCCAAGTCGTTTCTGGATAACTGAACTTCTCATCCTATCTCTAAGAAAGAGTCCAGCTACCCTGCGGAGGAAACTAATTTCCACTGCCTGTATCCATGATCTTGTTGTTTTGGTCACTACCCACCCAGAGTTTGTGGCCATAAGTGAGGGTAGGAACATAGACCGACCAGTAAACTGGGAGCTTTGCCTTACAGCTCAGCTCCCTCTTCACCAGAATGGAATGGCACAGCGTCTGCAATACTGCAGATGCTGCACCAATCCATCTGTCAATCTCACGCGCCATTCTTCACTTACTTGTGAACAAAACCCCAAGATACTTCAACTCCTCCACTTAAGGCAGAACCTCACCCTCAACCTGAATCCACCCTTTTCCAACTAAGGACCATGGTCTCTGATTTGGAGGTGCTGATTCTCATACCAGCTGCTTCATACTCGGCTGTAAACTGCTCCAGTGAGAGCTGAAGATCACGGTACGATGACGCCAACAGGACCACATCATCTGTAAAGAGCAGATTTGAAATCCTGAGGCCACCGAACCGGATTCCCTCTGCCCCCTGGCTGCACAGAGAAATTCTGTCCATAAAAGTTATGAACAGAATCTGTGACAACGGGCAGCCCTGGCAGAGTCCAACTCCCACTTTGAAGGGGTCCAACTTACTGCTGGCAATGCGAACCAAACTATTGCACTGCTTGTATAGGCAATGAACAGTCCATTGCAACTGTCCCCCAATCATATACTCACGGTACGCCCTCCTGCTCTTTTGAACTATCACTTAAGAAACAGTCTGTCAAAATGTACCACTGCTACATTCTAAATTTCTGATGAAGACAAGATGAGGATGATCCCATTGAAATAGTCAAAAACAGACTTTCTAATTGAAATAGCTTGAACAATTTATGTACTGTAACTATGACATGCAAAAGAAAGCTTATTATGTATTGTATGCACTGCGCTTAGACAGGACAATAAATAAGATAAATTGACATCCAATTTTGGCCATAACAGGAAAAAAGGACACACATTTGCAAGTCAGTTTACAGAAAAAAAGACATTTAAAATACAGTAAAAAAAAAAAAATCCATATAACATACCACAATTTTGTGTCCAACTAGCTATGTGTACATTCATTTTAAAAGTCTTGTATTTATTTTGTTTCTATATGACCACATTATTAACCAGTGTGAATGTGAAGTAACAATTATTTGTAAGGGGTAATAAGGACATTTGTTTTGTTTTTCTAAAAGTTGCAGTTGGAAACAAAAGTAGTGCTATTTGGATAAAGTCTGAAGCACTTTTCCAACTCAAATGAACGTATTAGACATTAAAAAACATAAAAAGAAGTGTGCACAAGCCCTCTCGTTCAATAAACAGATATATTCCTTCTACAGATAGGCAAGCACTTATATTACTTCTACAATAATTTAATAAAAGCACAAAATCTTCTCGGGGGACTATGCAATCATAGAGCAATATAGAATGCATAAACGCAGTACAATGTGAACTCTTCTCTGCATGTTCCACTACTAAAGTGTCCTTGGATATCATTTGGTAACTGGGCTTCCCTGATCACTCTTTTTAAAATTAATCTTTACTTGTATAATAAAGGAAATCCTACAAATAAAATCAATTTAAGTGGGGTCTGTTTCCAGGACCAAACCATAGGAGTGTGCCATATTGACTTGCTTGCTCGGATATTTTAAGCTCATCTCTTTTACTGAAACGATGATGGGCAATTTTCTCAAGGATAGAGCAGCTATTAGGAAGCCTGATCGGAGATTTATATTAGATTACCTGCCAGCTCACTAAACGCAGTGGTTTCTTTACCATACCTGCACCATTTAGTATCACTTACAGCTCTAATGGCACAATTACCCTTCACCAGTAGCATAAATAGTGCTCCAAAGGAACCTTTTGACAAAAGGCTGATGTTACAACAGTTCAACATTCTCAATTCAAACCCCCATTTAGCTCAAATCCAATGTCTGCACTCAACCCCTCAAAAACCCCTGGTCGCTTGATATCGATTAGGCCCATAACCCCAAATAGTAACCCCATTCCTTTACACCAAACTCGTATTTTTACTATGCTCTCACCCTTATATCTTGGTAATCAAATAGGCCCTGACTGGGCCGTCAGCACTGTACCAATTAGCTGGTGAACAGGTCTAGGTCTGATGATACTGGTACCAACATAGGTGGCAGCAAACACAGCAGTATCTAGGAAGGCTGTAAACATCCATTAGCGGTTAACCGTCCCTACACATTTTCCCCTCCTAAAGCTCTCTCATTAGTGCAGTGAGCCCTGACAGGTAAACAGCACTAATGGGAATGGCCTATCAATAAACCCCCTGTGTGTTAACAGGACGTGCTAGCAAGGACCGAGCGTGTAGACCAACAGCAAAAAAGAGGAGGAAGGACAAATTTTCTGATAAAAATAGCTATACACGTCAGGAGGAAGGTTATTAGTCATAGTGTTTCTGGACACTCAAAATTGGGTTTGACGACTATTTTTTAATTTTTTTCTATTTTAAACAAGCCATGTAAAAGCATTCATGGCTAGGAAAGATTCAAAACCTCAAATAGGATATTTTGAAAGTCACTTCGAAGAGAATAATGTTTGTGTAGAATTGCAGAATGCTAGGAAGGGTACTTCAAGGTATGACCTTTGGTGCGTCCAAGGCTACGTTTATGTGTGGGTGCTGCATACTGCAGAATATGCATCCCCCATGTGTGTAAATGTTTACAGTTTGCGTATCTCCACTCACATGAAAGAGTAAAAAAAAAAAAATTATACTGGAAGAGGGAGACTGAGATGGACTAAAGAAGGAGGAAGAAAAATGTGAGAGTAAGAAGAAGGGCTGCGGGGGGCTAGGGAGCGATGAGAGAGGGATGTTATTTATGTTTTGAGCAGGTTCACTCCGAGTTCACCTTACCATGAGACGTCCCTAAGCAGTGACAACCACATAGCCGCTGATGTGTGTATGAGCATGTGCGTGTGCATAAGCTCTGACTAGTTTATTTCTCTAAACATAAACATGAGTGCATGTGTGCGACTGAAGTGAGGGTCAACCAATGGGCAGTAAAGTCTTAGAGAGGACAAAGTACATTGGTAAGGTGCACAACATGGTGCACTGTGTGCGTGAGTGTGTGTGTCATATTACAACAGCTGTGGGGCACTAAATCAGCTGTGATTCTGCAGTGGATAAAGTCAATGATACACGGATTATATCCACACCCAGTATCTGCTGCTCCTCTATCCACAGCCAGACAGCTAAAGGGATGGTACATACAAGAACATGGATCTGAAGTTGTGTACAGGATTGCATATGGGCCACACTGCCATGGAGCTTCTTAAGTTCATTTTATGCTTTAAAATGCATCTATGGATCTACGTCCATCTTCATGTCTCATGGTGTGCTTTGTAGGCACCTCATGTTTCTTCTTAGATTCAAGTGTGTATTTCTACTACTAGGATATAGACAGACATATATGCAAACGTTTAGAGCAAAAGTTAACTCCCATCATTAAGCAGGACCCTGTCAGTGCAGTTGTCTGTAGCCTGGAGTTGTGTGGAATCTAATCCAACGGTAGCCCGCTCCAATAAACAGCATCTTATCCACGTCTTTGTGAGCTCACATTTGCCACTTCAGCTCTTGCCACAGAAACCCTCTGGCACACACATTTCTTTATATGAAATATTTTTTATCCTTATCTAAGGAGGAAAACAGCAACAGTTCCCTATAATAAAAGTACAGGAATGACCAGAATATTTAAAAAAAATCTTAAATGAAACAAGTATTTTGGAAGAAAGATTAGATGACAGAAAATTTAAATAGTTTGCTCAGCTTTTTGTGTTTTCTATATCCATCTCATTACCCAGATACAGCTTTCTCTCCTAACACCAGGCTCACACCCAGACCTGCATTAGACCTCCTCTGTCTAATTACAAGGGTTGACCTCCCACAGGTCACCTGAGCAAAGGCCCTCCAAAGATCAATATTCATTCTTTTAGATCTGTCATCTGCTTTTGACACTATCGACCATGTTGTGTATGCTCTACCCTTCTGTTTTTAATTCATCTCTCCACCCATTACTAACTCATGTATCTGTGCTTCAATTCAGCCTGTGCTCAGTCTTATGGAGAGATATGCTACATATCGTTTGTCTTTCTTTCTGATGTATTTGTTCATTTTTTTT
>NC_056502.1:10860486-10891345 GCF_014905685.2 Nematolebias whitei | reverse complement strand
CTACATATCGTTTGTCTTTCTTTCTGATGTATTTGTTCATTTTTTTTACACAGCTCTATGCATTGGGTGATATTTTTGATACAAATATCAGCTATAGCTGGTGCAAAGCTGTCAACACTTTTTTGCTCTATCCCAAAAGGTGGTATCTCACTAGTTGTAGAAATACATCTATGAGAGAGTCCCCTGAACTTCTCCAGAATGTCTTGCAACTTTCATTGAGTTCAAATTTCCTCGCACAAGTTGAAGGCACACATTCGCAACTACTTTTTAAAATGTCAAAGTTCACACTTAATAATCCAGGTAAAAAATACTTTTGAAAATGCTCCAAAAACGATTGTGTGACAGCTTTTCTCTTGAAATAGTCTCAGTTGTTGTGAGCGTCTTTAGCTTGTCACAAAACAACCAGAATTGTGTTGTGGGTGTCTCCAACCCATCTTAAGGTCACTAGAGTTGACACCTGCATGAGCGCTCTCCTCTGACAGAAAACAAATCAGAATGGTCCAAATCGGTCTTTCTTCCGTTTAAAAGTTTACTCCTCCAGATTAAATCATAAATCTGAGGGACACCTAACAAAGTAGGTAGAAAACGAGCAGAGCTGGGCATGATGCGTGTGGCAGTGGACAACAAAATAACGAGCATGGCCAAAAATACAGTTTTACAAGTCATGCACACAAAAATAAGCTGCAATTTTCAAAAAAACTGGCTATTCAAAACTTGGCCACATGACTCACAGTCACTTTGTATCAAATACTCAAAATTTAGTGAAACTATGATGGAAATTTTGTCTATTTTCTTAAAACTTGAGTCACTAACTACCGGTAGTCTTCACCAGTTGCAATCCAGTGAGATACCACCTTAAAAGTATTTTATACAAAAAGTTATGCTACCTTTGTTTCACAACAACTATTTTGAAAACAAACAAATAAAAAAAAACGTGATTACATGATAACATTGACATGTAGAAAATATTCCTAAATCACACAGTAAAATTGTGCAACACATGTTTTACAAGTAATTTTAACATTTTTCCAGTGGTGAGTTTGTCACATGGACATTCTGAAATGAATGTGGTCTTGGATTGAATGTCAAGTTTAGTTAAATTTAAGCTAGAATTTTACAAGGTTAGTAAATGACTGCTAAAAACTATTGACCACAAACACTTTACTAATGAAAATTGTAACATAAGATGTGGTTATACTTTAAATCAGCATATGTAATTTAAACAATTGTGGATTAAAAAATGGCACTTTTTTTTTTTCCATTGTATGCAAGTTCATCCTTTAAAGGAAAATACGTACCCTCCCCCTCCACAAAAGGTCAATTCTCCTATAAAATTAATTCTGATGGATATACTGTATGTAAACTTTTGTTTTCAAGCAGTGAAATGGTGTACACAGTCCCTCGCTATTCACTGTTTGACTTTAGTAGACTCGCTCTTATGCAATTTTCAATGTAAGATTGTGCACAACACACGACTCTCAACTTTAATATTACTCACGCAATTGTGACGGTACAGGAAAAAAAGTTAACGAAAAAATCTTCGGACAGGCACCACCGTTTTTAGTTTTCTTTCAATAAGCCTACACTAGGTAGGGGAGTGGTGGCGCAGAGGTTAGAGAAGGTGGGCCTGTGACTGGAAGATCGTCGGTTCAAGCAACAACATCAAAAATGTGGATGGGGTAGGTAAAGCACCCACACCTGCCCTCACCCTCATTCGTCCCACTCTGGGTCCTTGAGCAAGGCCCTTAACCCTCACCATCTGTTCCTCTGGGTGTCCTAGATAGCAGCTCTCTGCTCCACACAGAAGGTTGTGGTAGCTCGATGGTCTGTGGTTGCGTCAGGAAGGGCATCCGGCGTAAAAATAACTGCCAAGTCTTCGTGCAACTTAGTTCGTTGTGGCGAACCCTAACGCAGGTAGCAGCCGAAAGAAGAAAAAAAAAAGCCTACACTGTAACACCAGTCAAAAAGAACTACACTACTCAGAAGCCAACAGTGCTTCTGGCCACTGCCTTCCGCTAAAATGGAGGAATCGTTTTGCAGCGCAATAGCAAAAATATCCATCCATCCATTTTCTTTCACTTATCCGGGATCGGGTCGCGTGGCTAGCTGCCTAAGTTGGGAGGCCCAGACTTCCCTCTCCCCAGCCACTTGGACCAGCTCCTCCAGAGGAACCCCAAGGTGTTCCCAGGCCAGTCAAGAAACATAGTCCCTCCAGCGTGTCCTGGGTCTTCCTCTGGGTCTTCCTCTGGGTCTCCTGGTGGGACGTGTCTGGAACACCTCAACAGGGAGGCATCCAGGAGGCATCCTAACTAGATGCCCAAGCCACCTCAACTAGCTCCTCTCGACGTACTCTGAGTCCCTCCCAGATGACCAAGCTTCTCACCCCATCTCTAAGGGAGAGCCCAGACATCTTGCGAAGAAAACTCATTTCGGCCTCTTGTATCCATGATCTTATTCTTTCGGTCACAACCCAAAGCTCATGACCATAGAGGAGGGTAGGAATGTAGATTGACCAGTAAATTGAGAGCTTTGCCTTTTGACTCAGTTCTCTCTTCATCGCGCCTATCGATCTCTTGCTCCATTTTTCCCTCATTTGTAAACAAGATCCCGAGATACAGAAACTCCTCTACTTGGGGTAGGGCCTCCTCCCCGACCCGGAGAAGGCACTCTAACCTTTTCCGGCTCAAGACTATGGCCTCAGATTTTAAGGAACTGATCCTCATCCCGGCCTTGTCACACTTGGCTGCGAACGGCTCCAGCGAAAGCTGTAGATCACGACCTGATGAAGCCAATAAGACTACATCATCTACAAAAAGCAGAGACGAGATCCTAAGGCCACAAAACAGATCCCCTTGACACCTTGGCTGCACCTAGAACTTCTGTCCATAAAAGTTATGAACAGAATTGGTGACAAATGGCAACCTTAGCAGAGTCCAACCCTCACCAGGAACGAGCCCGACTTACTGCTGGCAATGCGACCCAAGCTCTGACATCAGTCATACAGGGACCTAACAATCCATATCAAAGAGACTGGTACCGCATACTCCCAATGTAACACCCCCCCCCCCCCACACACACACACACACACACACACACACAGGGTTACCCAAGGGACACGGACAAACGCCTCCACCAAGTCCACAAAGCACATGTAGATTGGGTTGGGAAAACTCCCACACACCCTCCAGGACCCCGCTTTAGCGAAAATAACAAAAATATAAAGTGTAAAAAGAAACAGTAAATAAAGATCTAAGATATCAACTAAGATATATGCTAAATTAATGTCCAACGATACGCTAAAAGATCTAAGATATATGCTATAAACAAAACACTAAACAGTAGCATAATTCTCATAGGTTCGGTTTGGCTATGATTCACGCGCTTAATGTGATCGGAGTCGGGCTTGGAGCCCCAAAACTAACATGGGATTTATTCAAAGAATGCTACAAAAATACAGAAACAAGGTGCCAAAAATGAAAAATAAATCTACAGCAGCATGGTCCTATTGGCAGAGTGGTTCTGATGACAGTGAGATTATCTTATGGTCCAGTTAGTACCATGATACTGTTAGCAGTGAGGTTCGGTTAGCAGTGAGGTTGCTATTAGTAACATGGTCCTGTTGGCACCATGGTACTGTTAGCAGTGTAGTTTGGTTAGTGGTATGGTCTTGTTAGCAGCATTAGCAGATCTTGTTAGCAGGTCTAGTCAACAGCATGATGATAATAAGGACTGCAGCAGCTGCCTTCTAGACTCCACTCCAGAACCAGGTCCATCAGACAGAGAACATCCAAGATTCCCCCGCAGAACCAGGTAGGTGTGCAGAGTTCAGTCCATGCAGGTAGACAGAGGATTTTGTTAGAAGTGTTGGTAGGTCTAGTTAGCAGGTTCTATCAGCAGCATGATGATAAGGACTACAGCAGCTGCCCTCCCAGACTGCCCTCTGGAACTGGGTTCAACAGACAGAGGACATCCAAGGTTTCCCCACGGAACCCAACTAGTCCATTGAGTTCAGTCCATGCAGGCAGGTGGGGGATCTTGTTAGGAGCATTAGCAGGTCTAGTTAGCAGTTTGATGGTAATAATGACCGCAGCAGCTGCCCTCCCAGACTGCTCTCTAGAACCAGGTCCAGCATACGGAGAACATCCAAGGTTTCCTTGCGGAACCCAACCGGTCTGTAGAGTTCGGTATGTGCAGACAGATGGAAGATCATGGTGATAGCTGCCATGATAGGCCTGAGCCCGAGGCTGGACAGACTGAACCATGATGGCAGGATAGCACTATGGCAAGGCAGTGACACAAAAAACTCCACAAGTGTGCCACAGTCGTACCCGCACTCGATGTACATTATAGGCACCCCCAAAAAAGTTAAACCAAAAACAACAGGAACAAAAAAATATTGAGTTCACCGGGAACCTGTGAAGCTGTGGCTTGGCTGAGCGCAGCCATTTTGGATCTATCTATCCATCTATCTTACTTACTTTGACACTTTGTCATGATTACACAAGTTCAAAGCTACAATCTTTAGTTGAGAGTTTGAAGCGATGTAGGGTAAACAGGCTAAAATCCAGCACCATGAGAAAAACTCGTAGACACCCCTCTTTCCACCTGTAGTACATCATTGACTTTGGTGTGGCCCACTGGCCTCATATTCTCTACAACAGTATTATTGTAGATAAGCACCACATGGCTAATGAACAGAGGGAGGGCTTGTTGAAGGTCAGCCTCTTCATTTAGGAGCCCTCCAATGAGCTGGCCCACTCTGCATGTCTAAACCCATCAACATATTAATGCCAAGGACCCACCTTTTAAAGTCTTGCCTCTTTGTCTCTAGTTCTACACCCCCACCCTGCCTTCCACTATAACCTGGCATGCTTTACTTTATACGTCTCTGATATTCCCCTTCATCTGAATTATGTTGATTTCCTCGTTTCTTTCTGAAAGGCTTTTAAAGGTCTTGGCAATTATCCCTCTCTGGATGTGCTTAGAGAATGATGCTGTCCATCCAGTGTGTGCTGATGATAGGGAAACATGATTTAACACAATCAGAGATGCAAAGCAACGCTGCATCAGGGTGCTGATGTGACCGAGAGGCAAGGCCGGTCAAGGTCATGTTCATCTGCATGATTGAGGGAGATGAATTCTGCCCTGACCTCTGGATTACGCCGGAAGGAAGTCCTACAGTCCATATGCATCTGTAGAGTGAAAATTAGACTATTTTATTTAATCTTGAAATTAGGGGTATAAAGAGCACTTTCTTATATGTAGTTATTATGAAAATAAAAATAATTATTAATTTATTTTCCTAGTTGTGCTCTAAACTAATCCATTTCTTGAATAATACAATTTTATAAAATAAAAAATTGTCTTCTTGAATGAAGGTGAGACAGCTCTGGTCTCCCTGCTCTTTACTGTCCCCTCCTGGAGGGACGAGGTGCCTGGTTTTCTACACAGGAACGTCTTCCTGTCACTCTGGATGCAGAAAGACATAATTGAGTTAATTATTTATTCTGGTTGTCTCAGTATTGTTAAACAGCTTCAATACTTTGCATCTCAGTAAGAGAAATGGAAAAAAAATAAGAGTTTGATCACATTAGTGCAAGACGGAAAACTTGGTATACCCTCTTTTATGACCATCCTTTAAAGTATTTTTCCCCCACAGTGTCCTTTTTTTATTTCAACTTTATTGCTAAAATAACAACATTTAGGTGATCCACTAATGATCTGTGATAAAACTTTAAAAGATAAAGTTACATCCTCAGCCAGGTTACGTCATTAGTGCTGTAGCAAAACAAATGAATAGGATTTGTATGAAATAAACACATTTTCTTTAAAACTCTGCACTATTGTCTTGGAGTAATTGCCTTAGTCACTGCCTCTATAAGGGAAAAGATGAGGAGACAAATAAAGCAGGTTAAAAAAAAAGCACACACGTAGAAACGAAGGTGAAAAAGTGTGTCTGGGTGAGTGTGCTTGTTGAGGAGGACAGGGGAGGGTGCTCGAGACATTTCATGGTTACTCAAAAACACACACAGATCACCCTCATTGCCCCATATTATCATTCCCGTTAAGAAAAGCCAAGTTAAACTGAAGAGGAAAACACATGCATGTTTGGATAATTATTTTAGTTTGAAATTTATTCCCTGCCTTGCATTCCCACCCCCACCCCCCACAGTCCTACACGGTTCACTCAAAGTCCCAGCGGACACGAGAAAGATGGCTGGAGAATAGAAGGGGGTGAAGAGGGGTGGTGAAGTGCAGGAGTGAGTACACTCCACATCACAGAGCCAGGTGTCAATCACCTCCTCAGTTTTGTTTCATACAGACATGCACAAACTCACACACACACAACCAAGTATCACGAAGCACCATTTCTACAAAAAGAATCAAAAATACAGTAGCAAGATCCAAAAACAGGAGACTGGGAGAGAGAGCTGACGGAACAGTGGTGGAAAATACAAGAAAGCAAACGGGATAAAAGTGGGTGTGCAAGAGAACTGGACCTGGATGATGCAAAGGTCAGAAAAAAATTCAAAGAGTGCAAAGTGGATTCACCAAAAGTCATTACCTACCACAAATTACCTGAGCAACAAGCCTAAAATAAATAAATAAATCACTTTACATCAACAAGGAAGGAGAGCGGGAGAAACTGGGGAGGAGCCCATGAAAAGCAGGGAGGAAAGAGAAGGGGGAGTGAGGAGGAGGAGGGCAGTGGCAGGAGAAGGATGAAAAATCGATAGACAAACAAGTGAGAGGGCACTTGCAAAAAGGAAGCCAAAGGGGGGGAAATTAAAGCATTTAAAGAAATTCTGTTTTGGCTGTGGAGGAGGATGAGAAAGGGAGAGGCCGAGGGGGAGGAGGAGGAGTTGGTGGGAAGCCGAAAGCACAAAAGCGCCTGAGGGTGGAGGGGTGTGAGTGTGGCAGAGACAGGCGGGCCACAATGCCCTGCAGCTCGACAGGGTTGAATGACCACGTCAGGTCCGGGCGCGAGCGGAGAGACGTGGGGCAAAACTCAGTGGCTTTAAGTCAAGAGGATTAGATTCAGGGTCTTTCTCTTTCTTTAACCTCCTACTCTCCTTCACCCTCTTTTCCTCTCTCCTCATGTCTGCAAGGTGGACCACTCCAGTGCCGACCGTAGTAGCACTAAAGAGAAGGACCAAAGTATTACTAATAGTCTGGTTTTAATGTTTCAAGTGGTAAACCGGAGAGCTGGCCCGAGCTGCTCGGCACCAAGGTAAACAGGTCAATAGTATTGATCCTGATTCTGACTCTCTCCTCTAACACACAACACATGTACAGCATCTCGACTCCGAAACATGGAATACATTCCCCGCCACTTTAAAGTTGTGGATGTGGAGTTGACACGTGCACGCACAAAGACTCAGAAATGCAAAACTCACCTTTTATTCATTATTCACAAATGTAAAACAACAGTAACACACTTTAAAGCTGGAATCACTCGGGCTTTAATACACTTAGACATGAATTGGCAAACACGTATCGACTCCCTCATATTGTCATATGTAATTTCACTCTGTCAAACTGTGTAATAAAATGTGTGGTAGGTAGCAGTCAACGCAGCAGCCGCTGCGCCCAAACACGAAGAGCAAATCATTTGAATGCAGATTCCTATTGTCCTTCTTATGTCAATAAAACTCAGCAGTGCTAAGGAACTTGCATGGTCAGCAACATTATGGGACTAATTAGCATTTTCTTCTTTTCTTCTGCTGGTTGATGTATTTAAAAAAGCCTGGGGGGTCTGCTGCATTTACTGTAATTAAAGCAAAAGGAGCAACTCTTGCTTAGGAGTAAGAGTGCATAAAGGCTGCCTCTATGGGAGAACCTCAAAACGAAGTGTCCCTGAGTGGCTTTTATCCATAGAAACACAAGAGGTTGTACAAAAGGTAAATGTTGCAAGTGAGTGTATTTGTTAAGCGAGTTTTCCACCCAGAGGGTCTCAAATTTGGGCTTCAATATGGCCGTACTCATCGAATAAAAGTCATGAACGAGACTTGCTTAACCCCCAGCCTCGCCAGGAGCTCAGTAAATGTGCTGAAGCTGCAATGCATGAAGAATATAAGAAGTGATAATAAAAGAAGCCGCAATAAATATACAGTATTATCATTTCTCTTTCACTCTGAGCAAAAAAGAAGTTGAAATAAGAAGTATGAAAAGAAATCTTGGAGGTTATTTTTTCTTTGAGAAAGTAAAGATTATTTATTTCCAACAAATATGAACGTAGACAATCTTTGTCGCTGATATGGGTTGTCTTTTCTGGCTGTAAGCCATTGGAAGTATTGATGGTTATTGAGGCATTAAAAGCTCTGCAATGACACCAATATAATGCAGCTATTCTGCTCAAGATTATGACACTTGCATGGATCGGATAACCCTTATTAAAGCATTCATTTAAGATAACATGAGGCAAATTATAGGCTGTCAGGACACAAATACCTCCACTGTTTAGACAAGGACTGACACTAAAGAACTACTGTGGCATGATTTGGCCTGATGTGATTGATGCAACAATTTATTGCGAAGTATCTCTGGTTTAAAAGCTACACTTATTTTATAATTATAACTTTTTTACATTTATTCTGGATGGATTTGTCCTGTCATAACTAGATCATACAATTTGCTGTTAAAAATACGCACAAAAATTGCCTTCCAGGAGCAAATGAGGGTCTTTTCCTAACGGCTCAATGCTCCAAGTCTTCGCTTTCTGCTTGTTACAGCTCTGTTTCTGCTCAAAAGGGCTGGCAATAAGTGGCAGCACCCAGCCCTTCAAGCATGTGTAGCTGCCAATGCTGTTTCTACACACAAATGCACAGAGGCATAGATTAGTCGTTGACTCGCTTTTTGCTAGCAAAGCCTTCTCCCTTGCTCAGCAAGGCATCCAAGCCTGTAGCAAATCTTGAACAAAACTCTCAAAAGCACAACAAATTACAAAACTACAAAAAACGTTCAAATTTACGATATATTTATAAAGTTATGTCAGTGTTTTAGCACAAATACCTCTAGAAGCATACTAACGTTTCATTATTTTACTTTTTGAAATATTAAAAAAAAAATCCTGTTTGGGATCACAAAGTGGGTGGATTCATTAAAAGAAATTGGTTCAGATTGCTCTGTATTTAAATCAATAGCTCGATAAAACAACTTTTTTTCATACAAAGAAATAGAAAATGTTGCCTTAGCACTGATGGAAACAGATCTTATAAATTAGGACAATTTAAACCTAAATTCAGAACAATGCCAGTATCGTGGTGTAATTGTATGTTAACAATTACTTGTAAACGTATGTGTATGGCAGGGTGTGCTTAAGTGCATGCTAGTTGTGTTTGTTTGCATGCACAAGCCCGGAGGGGTCCATCTTTAGTTGTGACAGCCCACCATCCTCCCAGATCAAAAGCTGCCATCCATATCACTCAACACCGGCTACTGTTACTTTTCCTGTTCTTTTTCTATAGTTCCACTCCTCTCCCTTCATCCATGGTTCAACCTTAAACAAAAAGCACTTTTCAGCCAGATAAATAGGGAGGTCTTTCCCTTTAACTACCCAGGTTGCTTTGCAGCATCCGCCTTTTTTGATGATTTCATGCTACAGTTTTTACCTCAGTTTAAATTAGTGTTAATAAAACAAACGGTATGTTTCAAACTGTGTTTTACCACTACAGCATGTCTTGCTAAAGGCTTCAGTTATACAAAACACAGAACAAATGTTCAAATATGTACAATTTTAGGTTGTTTGCGTCTTTTTTTTCCCCCACTGATCATGTCTGATCTTAAGAATAAAAATGCATTATGTGCCAATAAAATGGCAAGTTTTAGCCAACAAAGAGAGTACTAACGGTCCTCAAAAAACGTTTGACGTTTCTGCAGAAAGGTTAGGCAACAAATTTTAGATCTGCTTTATGAAAGCAATTTAGAATAAACGGGGTGGATCAATGTTTTGCGGAATGGAGATTTATAAGTTGTGTTAAGTAAATCTGGAAATCAGTAAACTTCAAATATGTTGACAGATCCAAACACAGCAACTATGTTTTCTCAATATTTGCTTGTTTATTTTTTTCTTTTGGCCTTGGCGAAAGACAGGAAGGAGACAAGAAAACATGGATTTTCACTCTGGCCTAGGGGGAAACAAGAGAGTGGGGGATTTAGGGTGTCAGGTGAAGTGGACAGCGTTGTGGGTGCTCTCTGCATCATTGCTGCATTGTCACTGTCATGTCACAAGGTCATCTGAGCATCTCATGCGGTTGAGTTGGCCAGCGAGCTGGGAAACAGAGAGCTCCGAGGACTGGAGTTAGTTGATGTAGCATCGCTACTGTAGTGGATGTGTACTGGCATGTGTGCACGGGGCGTTTCAGTGCATGTATGTGTCTCTACACTGAGGAGCCGTGACAGGGACAGTAGTTCAGCTGTCATTTCAGGTGCTACGATACAACTGGCCAAGGTTGACAGGTCAGAGGTGTCTGTTCTACAGAGAAGCATGTACAGTGTAGTTGTGTTTATGTGTATGTATAAAAGGAGCCACAAGTTCTTGTGCTATGTCATATTTGCACATCTATGTCATTCCATCTCTTGCACCAGCCTATGTTGTACCCTTAACCAAGTCCCACAACCTGATTTAAATACAATAGCACGCCGTAAGGCGGTGTGAACTAAGTTTGGCACCACTATTAAGCAATATGATCTTTAGATACTGTAGTTACTCAGAGCATCACACTGAGTCCAGCACAGTTGACTGTTGCATAAGTGGGTAGTTACTAAACCCCCTGACCCCTTCTTTAAATACATTATAAACCTAGGTCCTACTCCCACACACAAGATCTAGTGCTGAGGAACCGTTTTGCCCTTGAGCCACTCTCAGTCTAAGGTTTCCCAGTGCAAGTCCAAGCGGTCACAACTGCCTGCCACAATGCATGAGGTGACATTGAGAGGCCCCTAAGTCTCTACGGATTTGGGGTATCCATACAGCTGCCCACGCACAAATAAATAATGCAATGACTGGCTAATGCAATGGGCCCTGACGCAGTGGCTGACGTTGCCTGCAGCTACCTTTGGGCTGGAAAATAATTACCATGCAAAAGAGAGGGGGGAAAGGCCTCCATACATAGTGTAATGGGTGAAAATTGGGTGATACAATGAAGCTGACCTCCACACTTCCATGCTTTTCTCTCCATCTCTGACAATGTACACACAAGAAAAAAAAAGTCCAGAATGAAAGCCTAAACGGCAGCTCGTGCCTAGCCAGGCAGTGCCTTCTGTTCCTCTGAGGAACACAGAGATGAAAGCCTGTTAGTGGAACCACTCTTTTAAACACAAATCTGTGGGTTCTACGTCTAAATGCAACATTTGCTTTAATTAACACTGACCACGAATGCATGCATTTACATACTCTGTAAACTAGAATTGATATGCAACATGCAAATTCATTCTAATCTTTAATAAATAATAATCACAACAAGAATTTTGGAGGGGGAGTTCTATGTAACCATGACCCAACAGTGTGTTGTACTCCAATTAAGCTTTGACGTTGACTTGGGCCTCTGTTTAAAGTGGAGCAAACAGACAGGTTGTTGACTAATCCAGTGCAGGCACAGACAGGCTGATCGTAAATAGCGGACTGATCAATGCTCTGCTGTTTATACAGCCCTAGCAGTGTTTACCGAGACACTTTCAAACGTAACCGTCCCTGCTTTCATGCATCAGCAACTGTACAGGACCTGGAGTGATGGTGTCATTTATCTTGCCCTTAAAAACATATTTACACTGCAGCTACTGTCACACACTCTCAGTGAGACTTTCACAAGAGCAATGCTTTTTTTCTTTTAGGTTTATTGTTTTCATATTAACCTGTTTGGGACTTAAATGACGTACAAGACGTCTGCAGGGTTCATTGGGTTCATTTATTTTCCTCAAAAGAGGAAAACATATAATATGGTTTTAAAACGCCAAAGTTCGTGATCAATAATCCAGGTTAAAATCCAACTATGTTCAGTCAGGTCATCTAGACGGTTTCTTTTTTTTTTTTTTTTTTCTGAGACATTTCGTCCTTCATCCAAAGGACTTATTCTGTCTGAGGAGCCACCAAGCAAAACTGATTCCCACAAACAGCATACTCCATAGAGAAAAAAAAAAAAAAAGTTTGCTGGTGCTAAGATGGCCTCCAGGGCCCACCCTCTCCCCCATCAACTCCTCTGAGACAATCATGCCCAAGTGGTTCAAAACACCAACATTCAAGCTCATTAATCCAGGTAAAAGTCCAACAAAGTTCATCAGGTCATCTGGACACTTTCCTTTTTACTGATACGTTTCGTCCTTCATCCAAAGGACTTCTTCAGTCTGCGGAGCCACCAAACAAACTGATTTCCACAAAATCCAAAAAGTTTTGGAGTTGACGAGGGAGATGGCGGGTCCCAGAGGTCATCTTAGCACCAGCAAAGTGTTTTTATTTCCACTATGGAGTATGATGTTTGTGGGAATCAGTTTGTTTTGTGGCTCCTCAGGTTGAAGAAGTCCTTTGAATGAAGGGCAAAACGTCTCAGCAAAAAAATGAAACAGTCCAGATGACCTAAATGAACAATGCTGGATTTTATGGTTTTGTTAATTTAGCATATTTTCTTTATTTTACAAGTTTGAGTGAGTTATGACCTTGACAAAAATCCATAAAGCACAGAGACAGCCTATGATGTGCAGTAGAACGTCCACATATCTTGACCCCCAATCATTTGGGCTCTGCTGTCTGAGGAATATTGTGGGATGGAGTTGAGCACCATAGAGACAGCCAGGCATCTTGGGACTGGGGCATGCTGCCTGCCACAAGGTCCATTTCACTCTAAGGGTTTGTCAGTCAAAGCCAAAACTTCCCTTTGAAGCTCTGTCAAATCTCTGGAGTGTTTCTTTGCCCCAACCTCAGCCCCTACCACCTCTTCCCAAACTCTTCCACACCTCCACTCTCCTCATTCTCCTCATACGCTCTCCCCTTCTGCTCCAACTGTTCCCCCGTGACACCCACATAAAATCTGCTTTCCACCATCCCCAAATGTTATCCTCTTATCCCCCCCCCTTATCTTTGTCTCAAGCTCTGCAATCCAAAAATTGAACTTGTGGAAAAAAAAAAGGGGGCTGAGCAGAAACGGCTTAGTTTCACTTTTGCAAACCAAATAAGGTTTAAAATGGTAAGGCGTCATGAGGGAGTAACTCTTAAGCCTTGAGACAGACATGCAGGGTGATTCCCTACGGCTCACTTGGTTCTGTTGTCACCGACACGGACTTCTCTGACGTATTTTCCTGTTCTAAAAAAGCAAGAAGATAAACAAAGATCCATTCATTTTGTTGCATGCTACTTGACAACAGCTGATTAAGCCACATTTTTTATGCAGATCAGGCAGCAGCAACCAAAACTGTGGCAGATGTTCTCTATCAAATAGAATATAGTTGGTTTTATGAACCTGGTCCACAAAAACTATAAATTTGACATATCAGCAGCATTTTTCCAGTAGATGAAGAATCCCAGGGTGTTAAGAAGATGTGCTACATGCTGATGTTTAAGAAAATGTCTTATAGGTGCATGCGTTAAGAGTGCACATCTCATTCTGGAGCATTAAACATGCTGATAGCTTGTTTAAAAAGTGATGAAATGTGTATGAGATTTGTTGTGGCTCAAACAGCTGTCTTCACACCTCACACAAGCTTGTTAGTGTCACCCGTGGTGTTTGGATAAGCGATCACTGCCTTCCTTGTTAATAAAAGTGTATGTTTCTGAAACGCGTGTTTGTGAGTTTATTAGGGTGGACTTGAATTTGCTCATTATTTTATAGTGAGTCATATTTTTGTAACATTTAGTTTTTAATAAAAGTAAAGAGTGACATCTTGAGACTGGAGCTGTTGAGTAAGAAGTCTGAAGTAGGTCTGTCATAGTCTGTTTTTCTGCTTTTTATTTTGTTCCATGAGTTTACCTTTTAGTTGTAGTTCCTTTGTGGGTTATGTTTTCATTTCGCTGTCTTTTGGGATGTTTCTTGTGTTTGAGTTCTGTCATCAGTTCTTTTCTCCTCTGTCAGTTCCTGGTCCAGCCCCACCCACTCTCACCTGATCCTCGTTGTCTCTCCTCAGGTGTTTGTCATTCTTTCCTCATTAGTGTCCATTTATTCAAGGATTTTTATTGACATACCAGCTCACATTTGTATGTTTATGCTACAGAATTTGATCTAAGGTCCCAGATCAAGAAGCCTAACAATTACACAAATAAATAAATACAAAATAGTATAAATATACAGTATATACATATGCACATATACACACATGCACACACATATGTGTGTATGTGTACATGCACGAGTAAATAAATAAAGTTAAAAAAAAACTAAGATAAGGCTGAATTAAGTGCAGCTTGAGTTCAGCAGTCTGACAGCTGTTCTGAATGCTCCACAGCAGCCTGCTTTTTTTTGGGGGGGGGGGCTGGAATGGACTGTGTGCAGGATGAGTGGAGTCCTTCATGATGCAGAGCCTTCCCCCTGCATCGTGATGTGTTGAGGTCCAAGGTGGTAGGACCACAGTCGCAGCCTCCCTCTGCAGAGCAGCTGTCGTGCCACAAGGTGATGCAGGTGCAGAGAACGCTCTCCAACACACAGCGATAGAAGCTCCTCAGGACAGAGCTCCGAAGTCCAGTTCTCTGCAGCACTACGGCACAGTGGTTAGCACTGTTGCCTCACAGCAAGAAGGTCCTGGGTTCAATCCCCAGTTGGACCTGGGGTCTTTCTGTGTGGAGTTTGCATGTTATTCTCATGCTTGTGTGGGTTTTCTCCGGGTACTCCGGTTTCCTCCCACACATTAAAAAACATGCATGTTAGGCTGCCTTCAGGCCTCCCTTGCAAAAGAGATCTGTGATCTCAATGGGATTTGCCTGGTTAAATAAAGATTAAATAACAATAAAATAAAATAAATGAATTCACAAACACACAGAGCGTCCCCCCTCGTGTTTTTCCCAACCGATGGTCACGATCCACTCAGAATAACTGAACACCGTTCATCTGGAAGGCTGATAATTGATAACCAATTTATAATTTGTGTCAAGGTATTTGTTCCTCTTCTGTGCATTACGTTTCTCTAAACCATCCAAGTTTGTTCCAGTGAGTCTTCTTGAGTTTTCGGTCGCAAGTATTTTTGCTGCCACGACAGCTTTTGGTTTCTTTTGTAAATAAATTAGTTTTGTTAGTTTTTACCTTGGAGCCATCTGGAGTTTGTCTGCACAAAGCATAGAGGTAAAATCTTTATTACCTCAATAATCAGAAATTCACTTATAAAAGCTGCTAATAAGGAGAATAGTAAGAATGAAATGCTTTTCTGGATATTCAGTGGTACACCAGATCGCCAAGGAGCATTTGATTCATTGTTACAGCAAGCCCTGGTCCAACTTTAAAATGTGCTCAGTGATGTCACCCACAATCAATTTTAGGGTTTACAATTGGCCATTAGAAAACGACAATGATTCATTAAACAACAAACTCTGTGTAGGGGAAGTGAGTCACACAAAACACAGAGAAAGGCATCGCACGTTTGACCCTGAGAGTTCATTTGACTGGACGGCTTTTCTCCATCGCGTTCCTTCAAGGTGTCGCCGTCTCATCGCTGACACGTGGTTGACAGGCCCGCTCATGGCCACGAGGTCTGCTCCTTTGAATAACGGCAGGTTACGACATAATCATCCTCAGCGAGGAGAAGATTCACTTTGACCTCATCACCTCTTTCTCCTCATTTGCAAGTCTTGAGAGAGATGGAAAAAGAGAGACAGAGACACAGAAAGCAAAAAAATAAATAAAACGGATGAGAAGGAAAGATGCAGCAAATTACAGTGTGAACCCTGAGTCCCCCCCCAAAAAAAAAAAAAAAAATACAGAGGGGGAGATTCAGGGTGAGGATAGTTAGTCCTTGCCTTTGATGCTTAACTCTTGTCGACAGTGCGGAGTCTGAGAATCAGAGAGATGTGCAGCGAAAAGCCTCTCTGTGGGTTGCCACACTGCAACCCCCAAGGCTGCACAATCATTCTCACATGTTAATGGGCTGCCATTTGGCTCCTAAATCAACTGGGGGCAGGAGACTGAAGTGAGCAAAGCACGAGATAAATATCCAATTCATTTTAGGAAGCCAGAGGAGTAAATGTATGAAAATATTAAAATCTCTAAAAGTTTTTTATTTTTGGAATAAATAAACGTATCATCACACAAGAGCCATGTACTTCAGTCACATGTATACTGCACAGTAGAGCTTTGCCAAAACACATATACCTGCATATGTGCCGTAAAGGGGTGCACAGTGGGGGAGTGCCACTGCAAATGATAAAAAAAAAAAAAAAACATCTTCTCATGTTCCTCGTCCCAGTTTTAGACTTCAAATTCTCTCTCATGCCCTATCTCCCTCTCTCATTCTTTCCCTTCCTCTCTGGTCCACTAACCCAGTTTAAAAGCAAGCAGCCAGACACCTCCTCCTGCAGTTTGTCTGGGACAGGAGACAGCCCTTGCTAGGACTAGGCTACTAATGAATACACTCTGGAAGTGTCTGTGTCTGTATTCATGAGTGCGTAACAGCGCAAAACTCCTAAAGCTGTTAACAGGTCGGGACTTCAGTTATCATACAAATACTACATCAATCCATTCTCACCTGAAATTGTTTAAACAAACAAAAAAAGTGGCTAAAATCTATTTACTGCTCTCTGAATTGTGTGGACTACTAAGTGCCATTTAGCAAACCTAATGGGTTTGGCATCCACCGAAGACACCAGAGCTGTAAATGATGCAAGCGTAATTGTTTGACTTGTAAATCAGAGCGCAGCGTTAGAATTCTCATCAAATGTTGGGGTTTTTTTGGCGTTCAAAGCCTTTAGCCGTTCACAAACAGTAGTAGTTGTTTCTCTCATGCAGCTCAAGAGCATTTGGGAATTAACTGACTGGATCTGGCCTTTTATGCTGCCGTTGTTTTAAAGTAAGAGGCTGACTTACAGAGCACAGAAGAAGTCACCGTAAAATGCACAGTCCCAGATTTATGAAGCGATACGCCACAAAGCCACATGCGCACACATGCGCACACATGCGGTTAGCTATCGACGAGGGACAATTTTTAAGTTAATTGATTTCTATCCGGTTATTAATTTCCGCAGCTTTCGTTATCATTCCTTCTCTCTGGCCTCATCAACAGCCTGTCAATAGGCTTCGTAGCGACGCTCAATCTTTTATTGCCTCAGTAACGCCTCAATCTAATCCCAATCAGTCACTCACACACATCAGCACCCAGCTCCGCTTGTGCTCTACACAAACACAGATGCAGATGATAAATGATGAATGTAAATGCAAACACATTTTACTCTCATACACTTTTGTTATTACTGAGGCAATCAATAAGACAAGTGATCATAATCTCATTAGTCCTAATTACAGTAAAAGGATTAATTCCTTTTTTTTTGACAAATTAGAGAAAGATAGGGGAGGAAGTGTTATGAAAGAGGCACTCACGCACGCTTCAGTTATAAAAAATAATAAACTTTGCTTTTGACAAATATTTTCTTCTATTAGATAATTGAATCTTGAGTAAATGTTTCATCTCAGGCCGACGGGTTTCCTCCTGCACGAGTGTTTAAAAGCCTGACAACTTTTTCTTCATATGACATGATGAGATATCATGAGTTTCATCATCATGTTTTATTCAAATGTTCTTTTTAATCTTCCTCAGTGCAACAAGATCCATTTAGTATAATTTAAAAGGTCAATCAATACTCCCCCCCCCCCCCCCCCCCCCACACACACACACACACACACTCTGAAGAATTTAAAATGTCCTACACGCAAAATGTGTCGATCATTTAATGTCATGTTGGGCCTCCGTGCACTCCACTTTCAGTGTTCCAGTCTCAAGCAGAATCGAAGCAAAATTTTGCTGATTGTAATTTTTTTGTAAAACGTTACAATTTCATCAATATCTGTTTGTTTTTTTCTTTACATAAAAATTTTGCTGCGTTCAATTCTGCTTTATCATATTAATGAAGCAAGCGTACGACCGTTCACCCCTCCCTCTCTGGTTCCCAGCAACCCTCCTTCCATTCACCCCTCTCCCCCTCTTATTCCCAACATGTCCCAGACACAGAGCGGCCCCACCCATGTCCAGCTCGCTGCACTATCCGGCATCCACCAGCGCTGTTTTGTCATCATTAAACCTCCCCGGCTTGCCCTGCTTTCCTTAATATATGTCACCTGCATGGGGGCTGCCACTACCAGCACTGGAGGGGTTAACTTTATTTTGTCCAGAACCTTGTGCCTGTGTGTGTGAATATGTGAGTGTGTGATTCCACACGTGCACCCTGCTTTGTGTGCATGTCCACATGGGCATGTGTTGTTGTCTATGTGTGGCTGTTTGTTCACTTGTGTGTATGTCCACGCAGGACCACGGTTTGATCAGTGTGTGTGTGTATGTAAAGGAGAAATTTGCCTGTCCTTGCCTAAGTGAATGGCTAGGATTAAGCTGACAGCCCACCTTAGTGATGGCGAAATAATTGGTTGTTCAGCTCTGTCCTTGTCAGAGCGCTGACAGTTCTGCAGATGTCCTGTGCAGTTCTCCAAAGGTTAGGCTCAGCTGGGGCCGCCATTCATTAATCATTCCGCTCTGACAGTGCACCGAGCAGCCTGCAGCTGCCACCCCGTCCCCCTCAATTTCTGTCACCGCCTTGCACCAACACCACCACCACCAGTACCCCCTCACAATCCCTCTTCTAGGTCTCCCCACACACCCCCCCTTGGGTGTGCGTGTTTGTGTTCTACGGACACACAAATAAGTGTACGCTTAAACATAAATTTGCATGAAAAGTCAAGGGATGTACACAGGCAGCAGCATGCCCTGTACACGAGAGGTTTGAACTGGGCAAGGTGTAAGGTAAGCGTGTAAACAAAACCTGCAACCTAAGAGGGAATTCTGTTCAGCTGAAGAACCAAACTTCCTTATCTTTCAATTCCTCTCCGCCCAATAAGTAACCCAATAACTCTTTTCTGTTCAAAAACCTATTATGTCCTTTAAAATGTAATTTGTTCCTTACATTACAGCAGGGGTGTCAAACACTTACAAAAGGGGGCCAAAATTAAAACCTTTTTCAAACTAAGGGCCAATTTCAGGAAATACATGAACTCAAATCAGATACACAAATTATTTTCATGGTCAAAGGTCCCTCAACAAGAGTGTGATTGGTTTCATCTGATGTTGTCTGTTGTGCTTTCAACAGCATAATCAAATATTACTGAAAAAAAATCAAGAGATAGAAGTATTGCACGTTTCACACATCATCTTAAGGGCCAGATAAGATGTCAACCAGGGCCACATTTGGCCCCCGGGCCTTGAGTTGGACACATATGCATTAGAGGAATTTCACTCACAAAAATAAACATCTTGATTCAAGATTCTTTATTGTCATTAACATCACATGTGGTACATGAGGTGGAACAACATTGTGTAAAGGTCCCTGTTACATGCAAATATATAAGGATCTAAGATATACACAGTGGTGGACAGTAACAAAGTATGTTTACTTGAGTACTGTACTTAAGTACATTTTCTGAGTATTTTTACTTCACTTGAGCGTGATTTGGGGAACTTATGACTTTCACTCCACTACATTTCAAAAACAAATATTGTACTTTCGACTCCACTGCATTTCTAGGAGCTTCTTGTTCCTTTTAGCTCAGCTTTGTAATCCGCTGTTGCTGTTTTTCTTTCCTTAAATTCAGTTGGCCAGTTGTTGATTCAGGTATTATGCTAGATTCATCTGTGCAGAACATTCATTGTTTTGTCAGCTTCTATGTTAAGTATGGCAGAACTTTCAGTTATCAGTGTTACTGTTTTCTCTCCAGTGTTGTTGTTGCTGTCAATATATGCACTTTTATACACAAACAATGCAGTGTATGAATACTGAAGCTGAGGAAAAGACTAAATGTGCATCATCTGTTAGGATTTCCATGACTTTCCACAAACATGTAAAATACAGGGAAGATATTATTTGTAGTTCACAGGTTTTATTAAGGCATGTGGTGATAGAGTGGTTCTACATGTCAGTACATCATCAGGTGGTTTCAGAGTTACAAAGTTCTGTGAAATCACTCAAAACAAAACAGCAATGTACTGATATTAGAAAATTTAATTTGTACTTTTAAATACTTGATTTTTTTAAAATGCATGCACTTTTCAATACTTAAGTATTTTCAAAAGTAAGTACTTTAAATTGAGTAAACTTTCGACTGAGCAACTTTTACTTGTAGTTGAGTAAGATTTGACCATGAGTATCAATACTTTTACTTAAGTACTAGAATTGAGTACTTTGTCCACCACTGGATATGCACTAAGATAAAGCTACGTAAATGCTAAACTATACACTAAAAGAGCTAAGATTTACGCTAAATACTAATAATGTAACATAATACGGTATATTAAACAGCAGCCCGAACATGAGTCTAATATTAACAGGAATATTAAAAATAAAGTTTAGACTAGTATAAAAAACATGGCAACAGATGCTTTATCAATAACTAAAAATTACTTTTATGATCTGTGTAAGGTCAGACATACACTTTAAAATTAATCCTCGTGTTTGCAAACAATTCTGATCCTGCTGGCAACCTTTAGGGGTGTTAAACTCAGTTACTAAAAGGAGCCAAAATTTAAACATTTTGTCCGAAGCATGGGCCACTTTCAGCTGATACATTAACTCGAATCAGATACCGGATATCTTTTCATGGTTGCAAGTTTATGAACAAGAGTTTGATCTGTCTCAACGTTCTGTTACTCTTTCCACATCAGAATCATTAATGACAGAATGATCCAGCCTTCTTTCTGGATTCAAAGTTAGCCAGCTGGCAACAGAAGTATATACTAAATGATGTATGTATCAGTTGTTATGAAGAAAAAATGAGAAGACATAAAATATTTTACATTTAAATTATCATCTTGGGGGACCAGATTTGGCCTAAGAGTTTGACATTTGTGCACTGTTTTCCTGCTACTTCTAGACATCTCTCACTGCTAAGGTGGATAAAAAAGAAGAAAGATAATGTGAGAAGTTGCAAATAGAAAGGTGTATAAAGGGTGTTTAATAGGCACTTAGTGGTTCGATGTACTGAGATAAATCTCCTATTATCTCCTATCGGCTCCTCGATGTTGATGAATGGTGGGTTACAGACAGGAGGGTACATATCATGAAGTAAAACTCTAGTTTCTTGAAAAATTCTTAGAAAAAAGTGACACAGTGCTAGGATGACCGAGCAGCATTTTAAGCTACATCCACTGCAGATATGTACATACAACTGACGCTTGTATTTTGTTTTTAAAAACAAATTAACAATGAACAGTAAATTACTATTTTCTAAACGTTGCCATTTTTCATGTTAGAAACTTCTGAATGTGTAGCAAAGGCACAGCCAAGAACATTAAAGGCATGACTCTGTGGAAGAAAATGCAGAGGTTTATTCAGCAGCAGAAGGTCAGATCAATAAATGGAAGAAAAAAAAAAGGGTGCTTGCAGAATATGCTATTGCAGCCTCCCCTTTCTAATGCCTACTTAAATGTTAAAGCAACACTATAAATGCCTTAAGGATTCTGTACCTTCAGACAGTTCTGTGGCCTTTAAATAAACACTGGTGGATGTCCTTGCCCTCTAACCTTGAAATAGCTGGATGAATAATTTCTATGGGACACTCGTATAAGACTGCACAGTATATTTGTGGTACTTGTGAAGTTTATAATGAATTGCAATCTTGTAAAATACAAAGATTAAGAGTGTGAACATAGAAATTTCTGACCTCTGAAGTGCTTCCCATTTGCCTAATGGGAGCTGCCTATTCATAAAACAGCTCACAGAGCAAAGTGAAAGCCGATTTATCAGCGTTTCACTCAAAAGCCATCAGTGTCCCAAAGTATTCATGGTTTCATTTTGACTAACAGGACACCAACACATCTGTCTACTCTTTGAATAGCAGTCATGACCCCAGAATGATAAAGAGGTAGACTTACTGTAGAGGAGGTGGTTAAGGATGACGTTTTCTTCTGAAGAAAGCTAATGTAAATATAAAAGCGTGTTACTTTATAGGAAGAGAAGGCCAGTGACAGCAGACGCCATCAGTTTTATTGCCTCTCACAAAAAACGTTTGTTTTTTTTTTTTTGTTAATATGCAAAGAAGTTGGATATAGTGTTGGTCTGCTGGATGGAAGACAAATGGAGATTTATGGCATTAATATTCTATACATTATGACTACGCCAATGGGTGATATTATGGCAATTACACTAATGAACTCTCAGCACACGGTGCCCCATGTTAACATCACAGCTTGAGGGTGGACATTCTTTTAAGCGCTAATCTATCTACCCAAGTCTATAACCCTGGATTCATTCATATCAGTCTTTTTTCTTTTTTCTTTCTTTTTTTTTTTTGCAATATGTTCTGAAGAGCTACTACCCAGTTGCAAGGACATCTAAAACTAGAAGACATATCACCTCTACCAATAATGGGCATGCAAAAATGATGGATTTTTCTTGAATTCAAAGGGAAATATAGCGACGCATATCTCTGATTTGCCCCTTGGAGGTTACCTATGTATCATAACTGTATGTAGATCATGCATAGCACCCCACCTTCTCCCCTCACTGACTGTAGTATTAGAACAAGAGCACAAAGGGGAGGCACGTACAGTAGATGAGGAGCTCCGGTCACATGGTAAAGCCCACAGAGGATCTAATCAGCCTCTATGTAGATGTGTATGTTGAGTGAGTGATTGCCCGTGGCTGGAAATTGGTGTAGAGGGTTTCACAGGGGAATTGGAGGGACGGGTTTCTCTCTTAGTCTCTGTCTCACACACACACACAGGCATAAGCACAAAGCAGAAATATACACACTTGTTTGAAAATACCCAATGGAAGACCTGCATGCACATACATTTACAACACGCTTTCACACAAATCTCCCTATATGCACATTCAACACTGAGCCGGGATGATTAAGGTCCGATGCAGGAAAGACTTTGAGTGGTCCTGTACCGCGGGCTGCTTGTTTTCCCAGCTGAATACAAGCCGCCAGCTCAGTATTCTCCAGTCAGAAGGAAACCAGTTATCACAAATGTAGGACCAGAGGTAATTACACAGTAAAAGGCAACATGAAACATTTATTTGTAGCGCAAATCAGATTACCTTTGCTTTAAATTTTGGATGTATAAAAATAGTTCACTGAAGTTGGCTCTTGCACTCTGTTTTATATTTTATGCTTTTTTTTTTGTATGAGATATGAGAACGTTTGCTGCTAATTTGCACATGTTTTACATCTCTGCCACTTTTCTACGTCACTGTCATCCACTATGGCTGGTATGATGGATCAATCCTGCTTCAGTATTGATGAATGATTCTGATCAGGTAACATTATAGGTATTGCAGAGATATCAATGTGATGATGGATGATTGATAATGCAGCCGCTGCGATCGATCAGTGGGATACTGCTGATAAGACGCTTGCTGTTCTTCAATTTGCATTTACTGCACAGTCTGCAGGTCTGCCTTCTAAAATTTAGTCTAACACAAATAGTAAAATAAAGATACATATCGCTTCTACTTCACAGGTAAAATATATAAAAAAAAGCTTTTGAAGGGCATAAGCAGACGTATATTTTTATTCATATAACCTATTTTTTATAATAAACTATATTTTTCCAAATAAATGCCTCACTCCAACCATATATTATGACCACAGCTTTATTACGTCTCCTGTTGGCGGATTAGGTCACAGAAGGTGATTTGTTACCCTTTTGGGTGGTTGTCTTGGACCCCTCATTTCCCACTACTGGATATTCTGCCCCACTGCTGCCACACCCAACATCATCACACTCCCAGCCGCCCTATTTTGATCAATAGCCAGTCATATGAAGGAGAGCAGCCGATCTCACCATCAAGGTTACTGTAACCTGGGTGCCACATCTGGGGGCTACCTGCGTCCAATTAGCACTGCAGTGAAGAAGAGTGAGAGGCAGAGAGGAAGCTGAGGTAGTAACAGTCCAAGGATACTTCTTTATAGGCTTTAAATCTGCATGGCAATTTTTCAAGATGGGGCCAGGATGGGATTCTTGATTACTCGCCCTCCTTTGCTACAGATCTCATTCTGCCAGCACCCCCACCCCCACATACACACATTCTGCAATTCTCCTCCTACAGGTTGATGTCTCTCCGACTAGCTTTTGTCACTGATCATCCAGCTCCTATACGCCTGGATTACTGACTGAGCAGCAATATGGATGACTCTGAAGGATGTTTGAGAGGGGGGGGGATACTTTCCCAAAGAATCTTTCTCCTGGTTTGAAACGCACAGAAGGAGCTGGGTTTCAGAAGTGAGAATATAAATGGATTTATTTGTCTGTTGATCGGATGATTGAAGACTGGTTTATCAGCACATTTTGGGAATATTTACAGATTCTGCACAGAAACGTATGTGAGAAGGATTTGGGCAATTACTGTAAATGAACCGTGTAAATGCATGGAGACAGCATTCATAATGTATCTACTCTGATACATAATGCATAGTGAAAAGTTTAAGTACCCACTCGGAAATCTTACACAGTACATGTACTGCACAAAAGTACTATAGCAGCAAGAGAGCAACTCTAATTTGCTTGTTTAATTGAAATCTTACTTTTTTATGCATTCATTTGACCATCTTAAAAACCAAATGAACATTTTTTATTTTCCATCATACACTAACCTAATTTTTTTTGGCAAGTTCTGCTTTCTCACAGCAATCACCCCCCCCCCCCCCCCCTTCTTTCTTCACAAGTGTCCATCCAGTAACCCCAACGTAAAAAATTATAATCCATATCCCAGACCGTAGAGCAAAAACAGTCTAATCGTGACACTATCTCAGGCTCCCACTTTTGTGAGCTTTTATATTTGCATTCAAAGCCTGAACGCAGCAGTTTTCCTTCTCTTTGTGATGATGTCGGGTTTTCACCGCAGTCCAGCACCACTAAAGAACACTGTTTTAGCCAGTGATTAGAGCCCGAGGTACAAGAGGGCCACTTATCCCCCAAGAATGGAACGCAACAAAGACTGGAGACTTCTTATTGTGCCGAGAACACAAATTCATGGAGATGAAGAAAAAGGCAAATAAAACAGACCCACTGAAGAGTTGAATAGAAGAACTTGTCTAAAGAGAAACATTTTGGCACGTTTCTAATGAAATCATTAACAAAAGCTACAAATACGTCTTCAAAGATGGGGAGCCTTGTAAAATGAGTCTCCTTTATTTTATTTTGTGTTGAGGAATTGAATCACACGTTTTGAGCTTCAATCTATCATAAATTGTGTGACTTCAGATTATAGATCAAACCGCTACACCTTTGGCTTTTGTTGCCTTCTACCACTATTGCCTTTTTAAAGCACTTGGCAGCAGGGTCAAGGTCTTGTAGAGTGGAGAATAAAACAAAACATGTCTATTCTATTGCCTCATACCCGCCTCCTGTTGTCAGCCCTACCTTGTTTTTCCCCAAGATGTGTGTACGTCTGGATCTTCATGTTCCACTTCCTTTCTCACATCCTTTGCTTGCACAGTCAACAAACTCTTGGTTGCCTACCATTGGTTGCTAATTGCTGCTGACATTGTTTGGGCTCTCGCTGCTTAGTTTAGGACAAACCCCTCATTCATGTGCTGCGGACAACTCGTTAGGGCTGACCTCCACGTTCCACTTCTCCCTCCCTGTCTCTCCCTCTTTCACTGACCTCCTTAATTAACTGGTAAGGCCCTGCTGGGAAATTTGCACACAAAGGCCTGGTATAGCCTGTTAGCCTCCTACTACCCAAACATCCCGCTTCCATCTCCTCCTCCTCCGTATGCCCATCCTCAGCCTGCTACTGTCATCATCCCAAACAGAGGTCATTGTGCATTTACGGAAAACAAAGATGAAATGATGCCGTACACAAACTGCATTTACACATATTCGCCCATTTGTTCAGACTTTTCATTGTATGCTGCAAGCCCTCCTTGCTTTTATCCATCTGCTGCTGCTTCTCCATTCCTTTTTCTGTAATAATGGCGTACCTCATTAAAAAAAAGAGCTTGTTTGGAAGTCGTACACTAGCGACACACTCTTTTAAGTCATCTCTCCCTGTTTGCTTGGTTTCTCTACTTGGTTTTATTGCTTTTATTCTTGCTCTAGCTTGCCCATTCGTCATACCCACATCTCCACACACTCCTCCCTCTCCCTTTTCAGGAAGCTTCAGCTGTTTTTGTGGTCCCCGCGGAGTGTTCCCAAAGAGCAGTTAGCTGCCTGCTGGCGATGAGGCCCTCTAAAGGGGTCTGCTGAAGAATGCTAGGAGCAAAGAAGTGTAAACAGGTGGAGCCTCTCCATTATATGGGACCCCCTCAACACTCACTCACTGCATATTTAACTGTCTTTTTCTCTGTTTCTGGCTCTCAACACACACATGCACACATGCTCTTTTTTGGATTCCACTATCAACTGTTTTGCACAGTGTGTGGGCATGTGTGTGTTTTATAATTGCGTGGTTGTTGGACCAATAGGCGAACAAACACCGTTCTCCAACATTATCATTTTAATCAAACATTTTGTGCCATTTTCTGCCCTTTGGGTGTCGAATGTGTTAAAATAAACCATGGATTTCTGTATGGCAGGACTTTAGAAGGAGCCAACAAGACTCACATTTTATACTGTATATTCATACTTTTACGTTTTTCCACGTCAGGTTTTCAATATATTTTTAGTTGTCTTTTTGTTCTTTTAAATTCAGGTTTTCTTATTAATTTTTGTTCTGTATTTCTTTAATGAGCTTAGAGTGGGCAGAGTGGAAATTTAAAAGCAAAGAAGGAAAACCTAACTTCTGGTCGCCTGGGGAGTACTCTGCAGTCCATCTGTTGAAATTGTTCCACATATTGTGACCTACATAAAAAAAAATCTTCACTCTTATAGGTGGGATTGCCTTAGTCTGTGTTTGACACTTGTCTATTTATTTTATTGGTCTAGTTGTCTCAAAATAGAAGACTTTTGCATAATTTTCACCTTTACATAATTCCAATTCACTGAGAATAAAAGAATGATGTGTTTCAAAAACAACAAAAAGCAAATTAAATAAAAGCTTATTTTATAAATTCTAGGCAGCGAAGGTGTTGCTAAAATTTAAATAAAAATGTGTTTGATGGAAAAAGACCTGCTGGGCCAAAAAAGTTATCATAAGGGTGATGAATTCAAGCTGCTATGAACTTCTTGGTGGCCCAAATTGCATTGTCATTTATTCAAAAGCATTTTTTTTAATCATTTTTTCTGTCTTTGCCTCTCTTTCCAAGGACCCCCATCATGGTCAAAAGAAAATGCCTGTGGATTTGTAATTGACGTAAGGATGGATGCAAGAGAAAAGGTTAAAAGAGGTATTCTTTGCCTAAATAAAGAGGTAAAATTGACTGGGTGAGTGTCTTTTAGAAACTCCACCCTGACCTTGAAGGAAGAACAGGAGGAGTTTCCACCTCTCCTACAAAAAAATGACAGAAGGTTAAGAGAGGCTGTCATAGCCACACATTTACACACATCCACACAAACATACTGTACGTGCACACACACCCTTAGAAACATCGTTGAGAGGCTCCTATTGAGCAACTCTTGGACAATATTATGTTTAGAGAAGAACATTAATTTGCCTTCGTTGAAGGAAAGTGCACTTCTCAACCATCTTAAGCCCACTTCAGATAAAATTGGAGTAGAGTCCCACCATGCCCTCACTCCTTCCCACCGCCACCTAACCATTCATTGTCTCTGGTGGGGGGTTGGCTTTTATGGTCCATGTAAGCATTTATTTTCTGTTGTGGACTCTGGACTAATACAGCAGGTACATTTTTGATGGGCCTTTAAATTGCACCATCATTGCTGGGATAACTTTTTTTTTAATATTTGGATGAATTAAGTCATAATAATGAGGGAAACAAACACATGATAGTTACTGATGATGGGGCAATCCAAGTGTACACTTTGAAAAATGTTTTTTTTCTCCTTTAATTTTGACATTTTATCTCCATCATTAGTTTACATAGAAAGTGGGAGAGGTGGGGCAAAGGTTAAAGACGGTGGACCTGTGATCGGAAGGTCGCTAGTTCAACTCCCCATACCAATAACATCAAAATGTGGGTGGTAAAGTGAAACACCCACACCTGCCTCCACCCTCATTTGCCCCACACTGGGCCCTTAAGCAACGCCCTTAGCTCCCACCATCGGCTCCCCTGGGCACCCTAGAAGACAGCTCTCTGCTCCACACAGAGAGCTGTGGTAGCTCTGTGGTTGTGTAGAGAACAAATACTGTGATATATTCATAAATTAAACGGATTCATTCATTTTTCTGGACTGAATAATATCGTGCATTGAATTTAATAAAATGTAACGTGAGGCGTTAATTTTCTTTGACCCATCAAATGAATGCGTCATTTATTAACAGAATCAAAGTTTAACATCAAACATTTACATTAATTTGGCAAAATTGAAAATAACAACAGCTTAATTAATCAGCTTTACAATCAGGAAAACCATACGGCCATGGTTTTCCGTTGCTTCACAACAGACATTTCTGAAAATATCTGGAATGATTTCTAGCAAATAGAAGAGTTTAAAGATGGAAATGAAGTTTAAATGGAGAGGAAAAGATGGATGAGGGAATTGTGTCAGTATCAGAACGGCACGCTCCGTTAAGATCCCAGCTTCCTCCTCGGTACACTTAGGTGGTATTAATCGACTCTTTACCTGTAGCAGGTGTCTCCACTGGTACGGAGTTCCATTTAACGCACCCTTTCAGCGTCTCCGTAGGAACAGCTGTGAATCGTCCGAAGTAGTGACAGTACTTGTTCGACACAAGTTCACCTCTCGGTGGGCTCACATGAATTGTGAGTCCGTCAGAGTTCCACTCAGATGTGGAAGATTGCATAATTCCCACGAGACTCGGAAGAACTCCGGATCATGTCTGGAACTCCTGTTCTCTCCAGCACTTCTCTGTTCGGTTTGCTCTCCGAACCGAACTCGACTGCGCTCGACTGCACTAGCTCCAAAACGACTGGCTTGAACTAGGAAGTGCCGACATTTAAAGAGTTCTATTTCCGGTTCATCTGGGAAGTTCCTGATTGGTCGATGGACCAGACAGGGGTGTGTTTTTGTGACGTAAGAGGTCACTAGAAGTCAGAAAAACAGAAAGAATGTTTTGGAACAGATTGAAAATGTTTTAGAGACAGACGAGAGAAATGTTTAGACGAGTTGGGGGAAAACAGGTGCCAGCTTCTCTATTTACGTCTGAGAGGATATAAAAACATGACAGTTCGTTCCAACAACTTGTCTTCGACCTTTGACCGACATCACAACTTGCTAATTTCAGACAGAAGATCAGAAAATGCATGAATTACTCCATAACACATTCCAATTTGATTTCTACTTTGAATGAGGATTAAAAATCACTAATACTGTTTCACAGTTGATTTAAATTGAGTAGTTCACTTCAACATTTAAAAATGGTTTGAACTAAACACACTTTGATTATCAAAACATTTGTAAAATAGTAATGATAATAAAAAAGAGAGTGTTCTTTCAATTGATCAGTGCAGGAAACTTAGGAAGTCTCTGGATGAACTTAATCTTGTGTTTCTGGACTCAAATCAATGAAATACAGTTCTTGTCCCAGGAAGGCCCTCAAGGCCAGGACTTGACCTGAGGCTTAGTTCACTACAGTTGTGTCAGGAAGGACATCCGGCATAAAATCAATTGCCAAGTCTTCGTGCAAGTTAGTTCGCAGTGGCAAAGCCTGAAGAAGGGAACAGACGAAAGAAAAAATTTTACATATAAAAGCAGTAAAAGGTAAATGGTAAATGGACTGTACTTATATAGCGCCTTTCTATTTTATCAAGACACTCAAAGCTCTTTACAACACAATCTGTGCCCTCATTTACTCATTCATACAGCACTCTACTAGATCTATACAAAGCAAATTGAACTAATTATTCTAAAAAGAATAATTGGTGCTTTAGATCACATTCATACACTGATGGGACACACACCAGAGGCAATGAGGGGTTCAGTGTCTTGCCTAGGGACACTTCAGCATGTGACTGCTGGTGGATTCGAACCCCCAACTCTTGAATTGGAGCACGACTGCTCTAACCACTCAGCCACAGCCACCCAGTGAACATATTCAATGTCAGTCTATCCATTTTTTTTTTTTATCTACTTTCTCCCTTTTGGGTCATGGGGGAATCGGTGCCTATCTCCAGCAGCACTGGGCAAGAGGTGGGGGCCACACTGGACAGGTCAAAAATTCATCATAGTGTCCAAACTAGATATATTACATCCATCCATCCATTATCTTTACCCGCTTATTCCATTTTGGGTCACGGGGGTCGCCGGTGCCCATGTCCAGCAATCACTGTGGGAGGGGCGGGGTACACCCTGGACGGGTCGCAAGTCCATCACAGGGCCACATAGAGACAAATGAGACAAACAACCATTCACTCTCTCACTCACACCTAAAACAATTTAGAGTTACTAATCAGACTAACATGCATGTTTTTGGCATGGGAGGAAACCGGAGCACCAGGAGAAAACCCACGCATGCACGGAGAGAACATGCAAACTCCACCCAGAAAGGCTCCCGGACCGGGGTTTGAGCCAAGGACCTGCTTGCTGAGAGGCAGCAGCTCTACCAGTTGCGCCACCGTGCTGGCCAGATGTATTACAAGAAAAATCCAATCTAATCTCTTTTAGGCAAACAGTTACGCAAAGAGGGGAAAAAAGGGTTGTTTTATTTATGTTTCATATATGTATATAT
>NC_056502.1:10855254-10860386 GCF_014905685.2 Nematolebias whitei | reverse complement strand
TAAATGGTATGGTATAAAGTTTATTCATTTTAAAAATACAAAACAGTTTCATAACTATATAAAAAAATACAGGAGATTTAAAATGAAAAGCAGCAGAAAGAAGAAAAAATCTTATTATATCTGCCCCTTTTTTCAAACAATTTGTTCAATCATAATAATTTTCAAGTAACATATATGAATATATAAGTGAAATATTTTCCTGTCTTTTTTTTTTTTTATGTGGTGCTTAAAGGTAATAGTCACAATTTGTCTACATGCTCTGTTGCTGGCTTTTGCTAAACTGACATCTTTTCTCAGACTTTGCAAATTTGTAGAAAATACAAGAGTGTGATCATGATCACACTGCCCTGCACTGCCTTCTTTTTGTCAGTCGCCATGTACTAACATTAAATTTTAAGTGTGAATGTGATTATAGCCTGGTATTCATTTTTAATGGGCTTTGCCTCTATGTGTTTTAGCATGCAGCGAGGCCTAGCAAAGGGCTGAGTCAGACCTTTTTTCTGCTGATGGTGCATATTGTCGCATATATACATACGCTGCTTTTTCCTCCTTTTCAACAAGCTCTCCTAGTCTTCCTCCTCCTCTCTTCTCCTTGCCTTCATCTCCATCCCTTTATTATTCCAGTAGTAGGAGATGGGCCAAGAGAACTGTGGGTGAGGGGGTGCCCTCTGAGGTCTAACTGGCCAATAAGGTTGCCTGAAGGTTTCGGTGCATAAACCAGTTCGTCCCTGTTGTCCTCTGCAAAAAAATGAACTGGTAAGAAAGTTCAGAATCTACACGAACTATTTATGACTTTCATCACATTACAGTCATACCAGAAATTTGACTGTAGCAAAAAATAGGCAATGTTTGTGAAAAAAAAAATTAACAGTGAATGTCCTTGTTTTATTTTGACATTAAACCTTAACGCACCAAATCTTGGCACTCTTGAACTAATCTGTAAAAGAAAAGCTGAAGGCTGATTTGAGGGAAATTTGATGCCATAAGGAGTGCCACATCCTTCATATGAAGTCAAACTGAAAGAAAAGAAGAAAAAAAAAACAGGTTACCTATACTCCTACACAGACTTAATAATGCCTGTAGGAGGAAAAAAGAAATAAAGAAAGGGTTCACATGAATCACAGAGGGAGCGATAAGGCCTTGAAATTAAAACAGATATATAGCCAGTCCAGTATGGAAATCAATAACATATTATTAACTGAGAGGCCACCCAAAGAGATAGGTGAAGCCTAAATGCATATATATTCATAATAACAATATTGAGATATATTATAAATAAAAGGGAAAGGGGAGTAAATACCAAGCTGGCTTTTATTAGCTGCCAGTCTCCCTGCCAATATGTGCCGTGACTCTGATGTCCAAAACGGCAACTGTCCGATGCTGGATCAAATTAGAGAGACTGACAGGCAATAAGAAACGGGTGAAGTTAAATGTGATTCCTGCACTCAGAGCTCTTTAAATATTAGAGGGAGGGTGGTGCATGGTTGCAAAGGCATGGGCTGGTGTATGTGTGTGATGTGACAGAAGATGAAGCAGAGGCAACTCCCGATGAAGTCTTATTGAAGCCATGTGCATTTTTTGTTTCACCCCACTCTCCTCGTTTTGACTCCTTCTTTTCCATCTTTGCTCCTAGATTCCGATAAACCTTGACAATGACACTGGCATACCAAGGACATACAAACAGCTCGGTGTCACTTGTGTTCTCTTTGTGTTGTGTGCTGAACATGTGACAACATACTGCGATGCTTTGGCTGACTCGTTTCCCATTAAGATTTACTGACATTGTTAAATGACAATAAGTGGTAATTAAAAAAACAAGCTTTATAACATTTTGGTAAATTATAGCTATAAGGGAAGGGAAGTTTGAGTTTGTCATCATTGCATGTTCCCACACAATGACGAAATTAGTTCTCTGCATTTAACCCATCACATGTGAGATACACCCAGGTGGAGCAGTGGGCAGCTATGTAAGCACCCAGGGAGCAATTAGGGATTGGAAGTCTTGCTCAGAGACACTACAACATATGGGAATGACTGGGAGTCGAACGCAACATTCTGGTCCTAAGTCGGCTGCCCTACCTCTATCCCATCTCCGCCCCTTATAATTGTAAATAAAAGCAAACAACTGGTGGGTGAGAAGAGGTTTAGGACCCCATCCATCCATCCATCCATCCATTTTCTTTACCCGCTTATTCCATTTTGGGTCACGGGGGTCGCTGGTGCCCATGTCCAGCAATCACTGTGCGAGGGGCGGGGTACACCCTGGACGGGTCGCGAGTCCATCACAGGGCCACATAGAGACAAACGAGACAAACAACCATTCACACTTTCACTCACACCTAGGGACAATTTAGAGTTACCAATCAGCCTAACATGCATGTGTTTGGTCTGTGGGAGGAAACCGGAGCACCCGGAGAAAATCCACGCATGCACGGGGAGAACATGCAAACTCCACCCAGAAAGGCCCCTGGACCGGGGTTTGAACCAAGGACCTGCTCGCTGAGAGGCAGCAGCTCTACCAGTTGCGCCACTGTGCTGCCAGGTTTAGGACCCCGCATCGTATAAATAATGTTGAAACATTTACTGTTACAGGCTGTCTGTCAGAAATTGTTTTAACATCAACTGCTCATTTCCTTCCTGGCTAATTGTCTTTCTTTGCTGGCACTTCTGTTTCTCTTGACTTTGAGCAAAGGGCCACACATGGAGCCCCGGTGAACCTTTTTGTTCTTTGCCTTTTCTGAAAACCAAGACAAAATCCACTCCACGCTCAGATGCGGTTTGATGGCGTCTGTCTGAGCCGCCCAGTTTGTTTTCAAATGAATAGCTGAGAAAACTCAACGG
Organism: Nematolebias whitei; assembly: GCF_014905685.2. Taxonomy (NCBI): domain Eukaryota; kingdom Metazoa; phylum Chordata; class Actinopteri; order Cyprinodontiformes; family Rivulidae; genus Nematolebias; species Nematolebias whitei. The sequence continues at coordinate 10,857,545 of NC_056502.1, read as the reverse complement.
CCTTTTGCCCATTGTGTCTACCATTGTCCCTGCTCTTCCCCTCAGCTACAAATGCTATCCTTCTCAGCAGGTCCATCATTTCCACTCTGTCTTTTACTCTTGTGCTCTTTTCTGTACTTCTGACTGGCTCTTTGAACCAAGCATGGGGCCTGGTGGCATTGTAAGGCATGCCTTCTTCTTTCCAAGTTTTGTCTGTGTTCTTCAGTCCCATTGAGGACTTCACAACCTTTTTTTCCAGTGTATAACTCCTTTGTAGCCTCCAGAAAGGCCTTCATCCTGCACTTGTTTTCCTCGAGACCCTCGTTCACCCCTCCTTTTCTACTCACCCTCCCTTAGGAAGAACGCAGGAAGTGAATGCAGATGTCGGAACCACCTGAGCTCATTGCTCATTCCCTCTTTCTCTTCTTCATTCTTCCACAATCTCTTTTTTTTTCCTCATACAGACACCCACGGCTGGAGAAGTTGCTACATCACACGCTGAACACATTGACATACTGAACCTCACAGTGGAGGCTGTCCATCACAATAGCAGCATGCTTGTTTGTTGTCTCTCTCTGTTGCCTCGCTGTCTAAACCTGTGCTCGTCTTTGATGCTACAGCATGCAGGCAGGTAAACGGTCTGTGTTTTCCTTCTATGCCTTCAAGTCAAGATGGGTAAATATGGATTTGCTCTTGTGGATGAGCAACCCTTTTCTTCTGGGTTATTCCTTTCAAAGAGCCTAAATGTTTAAACATTCTTCTGTTTTAAATCTGTAGGAAATGTAAGTAAAAGAAGAAATTGGATAGTCGAGGAGCTCTTTAAATCTTACACATTTATAGGGAAAATATAATCTGATGACACAACAAAGTTCAGTCAGATCATCTGGATGGTTTCTTTTCTTGTTGTTGTTGAGACGTTTTGTCCTTCGTCCAAAGGACTTCATCAGTCTGAAGAGCCACAACAAACTGAGTCCCACAAGCAGCAAACCCACACATGGACCAAACGCTGATGATAAGATTGTTTCTGGGGCCCGCCCTCTCCCCGTCGACTCCTCTGAGGCAGCCATAGCCAACGTGATTCAAAACATTGAAAAAAAAAAAAGAAGAAAGAAACCGTCCAGATGACCTGACTGAATTTTGTTTGATTTTTTTTACCTGGATTACTGAGCATGAACTTTGATGTTTTGAACCACTTTGACTATGGATGCCTCAGAGGAGTCAACAGGGGAGAGGGTGGACTCCAGAAACCATCTTATCACCAGCAAACTGGTTGGTCCACTATTTTGGGTTTGCTGCTTGTGGGACTCAGTTTGTTGTGGCTCCTGGGACTGATGAAGTTCTTTGGATGAAGGACAAAAGGTCTCAACAACAAAACAAAAAAAAAAAACGTCCAGATGACCTGACTGTTGTATTTTCTACCTGGATTATTGCGCATGAACTTTAATAATCTGATGACAACTTTTTAAGGTTTCTTGTATATTCAGCAAATACTTGAGCATTAGTATTTTTGCTAAACACTATGTCCCATAGAAGCAGAGAAATAAATAAAAATAACAGGAAGTGTGCTCATCATTAGACACAAAATTATAGTTTGAAGAAATTCATATTATATAATTAAAAAAAATTTAATCTGGCCTCTCGTAGAAAGTTAGCTAAATGCGGATGTGCCTCAAAGACCAGTTCTATTAAATAAACTTAAATGCTTGATCATATATATATCTCTTGTTCCGACAAGTTCTTGTGTAAAATGTGGCTATAAATTTGCATATTTAGATGTGGCTTTTTGTTTACAGACAAAAGCAGCTGGAAAAATAATCAGTAGAACAGCCAGCTTTGTCAGGATAGTTTTATGATGAATTAAAACCAACCATGAGACTTTCTTTAAGCCCATCAGAGCAAATGAGCAGCAGGAAATATGGCATGTTTTTTGAGTGGCGTCCGGGACAGTAACCACACTGCCCCAGGGATCAGAGAAGAAAGGGCACACTGCCTGGTGCTGACACATGATGGGTGTCTGGCTGCTGTCACATTGCCCACTGCCCAGGCAGGGCACAGGAGGGAAAAGATGTTGGCACAGGTTACCGGCAACTGGTAAAGTTGGCACGGAGGACACGCTGCATTCTTTCACATGCCACTGTGGCATTCAGACAGGGCAAGACTTTTTGGCAGGAGCCCTGGCATTGCTTCAGTTGTTGTTTCAGGCGGTCCCCGGCTCCCTGAACTGCAAATGAGCCTGGAATTTGGTTGACTGTCGTTACGGTGGCTTCTGGGGGGGGGGGGGGGGGGAGATGGGAAGAGCGTTAGAGAGGGGT
>NC_056502.1:10850602-10855143 GCF_014905685.2 Nematolebias whitei | reverse complement strand
GTGGTGGGGGGGGGGGGCTGATGGGGGCACGCGGAGGGGGCGTAGGGGGGGGGGGGCTGGTGGGGGGGGGGGGTGTCAACAAGACATTTGTGTTACAGAGCTTTAATTCAAGGACAAAGTCAACAGAATTTCACTGCTAATTGTCAACCACCCCCAGCCTCAAAGAGAGTGGCAGTAAATATGAGCCGTGTGCGTGCCCTCATCAGTCAGTCAGGTGTGGAGCCCTGAAATACAAAGACAGACGAGCTGCAAGGCATTGTGGGTAACCCCCAAACGAATATTTATTATCTTCATAACACAAATTAGCTACATTCAGAACATTCATAACAATGCAAAAACATATTAAATATGTTTCTGATGGATACATTTAAACTAAATTAGTCTACTCTCAATTAACTGCATGCTTGAGCCTCCTTTCAATACCTCAGCTTTTCCAAGATGGGCTGCTGCTGCTTTAACGCTAAGCACTGCGATGTTAAAGAAAAAAAAGTCAGGGGACACTAAGATACAGTGGGTTCTGCAGAATGTCAAGGATGTGCGTGAGGAGAGAGATAGAAGGAAGATGGACAAGAGGTAAGATTGTGCATACCTCAGTGTGTCAGAGGAAAAGAGGGAGCGAGAATAAATGAAGAGGAAGAGCACGTATGAGTGTTTATGTGAAAGCATATGTGTGCTCACTGCTACAGAGATGGATCACCAGCGCTTGTATCTTCTCCGCGGCCATGCCTACTAGCATGTCAGCGGCAGCCTCCATTTACATTAGGGAGATTTAAGCTGTCTCAGGCACCGGTGACAAGTCAAGGTGTTTCACTTTAATTACACTGGGCAAGGTCACCCCCTCGCTACCTCGCCGAAGGAGGAGGAGGAGGCGATGGTGGTGGAGTTTGGGAGCGCTGAGCTCGTGGCTGAATTTATATTCTCATGTTTAGCCATTTCTAATACTTTGCTCAATGAAAAAACATATATGTATCTAGAAGTGACACACTTTGGAGTTCACATGCAAACACACAAAAACAACAATACATTTTTCTGTTCGAACAGAACAGAAGCAAACACACATTCCCGGACAAGCCAGTTTGTTCCAAATAATCCCTAGTGACAAAATAAACGCCATGGAGTATGAGGTTATAACCTTAATAGACCATACTCTATTGAGGTGACATAACGTATTACACACCCTTAATGTGACACCTATTGCCTACTGCACTTTCAGCCAGGTCTCTCTCCCTGTTTTTCCTCAGGCCATGGTGTTTTACTGTGGAAATGACGCACTGGGAGTTCAGTGTCTCTACGGTGTGAGTAAAACCTGTTTTGAAAATCCTGAGAGGCCCAAAGAGGTTGACTATAAAGGAAGTAAAACAGACAAACAGGGATAAATCTAAAGAGATAAATGCAGGAATAAAGTTAGAAAATAGGAGGATGTCATCAGCATCTCTATTGATTTTCTGTCTGACTTGTCAAGATTTTTTTTCAGTGTGAATATTAATTCCATGAGATTTTCTAATGCACTAAATCATAAAAGAAATCTCAGAAGACGGGCAATCCATATGAGATTTGATTTTATGATCAATGCCAATATTTACAAATCACCGTATCCAATGGCCTATAAACAACACCAAATTTTTATTTTTATTAAATTTTTTGGTGAATATGTATTCTTTATTTAACAATATATAATAATTGCTTGACTTTTATATGTATATATATAAACTCTTAGAAAAACGTGTTTATGTAAAATAATTTAAAAAACTCAGTTTCTGTTCAAAACGATTCATTTTGGGCAAAATAAAAAGTGGCACAAATCTTGTGATAAAAGGACTCTATAGCTTTACTCTGGACAATTTTTTATAGAGAGGAACCCGAGAATTCTCTTGGAACGTGTAAATGTTCATGGTTCTTTATTGTCATTCACGTCCCATGTGGTACATGAGGTGGAACGAAATTGTGGTCTCAAGGTCCCAGTTACATCCAACAATAGCAAAAATATAAATTGTAAAATAAACAGTATACAAGGATCTAAGATGTAAACTAAGAAATATGCTAAACACTAATAGTACAAAAACTATTCGCCAAAAAGCAGCAGCACGAACATGATTCTTTGTGAGTAAGATGAGTACGAATGAATACAGCAGCATGAAATAATCAGCAGCATGAAATCAGCAGCATGGATAATCAGCATCACATATCAACAATCAAGTGGCATTATAGTGATTTTTCACAGTGATTATCCTGCTTAGCGATTCATGAGTCTAACAGCTTCAGGGTAGAAGCTATTCCTCAGTCTAGTGGTTCAACATTTGCAAAAAGTGTGTGTGCTGGGTGAGTGAGGTCCTTCATGATGCAGGTGGCCCTTTTTCTAGATGTCTAGATGTCCGTGATGGTGGGGAGGCTGACTACAACCGTCTTTTGTGCAGCCTTCGCCACTCTCTGCAAAATGTGAAGAGTTTTACTGAGTTCACATTGTATAGAAATAATAAAAATAATTGAAGATTATTTCTTGTTAATTAGGCTGACTTTCAAAGATTTGTACTTATCAGTACAGTCAATTGCAAGTTTTGTTTTAATTATATACTTGTGAACAACAAGATAAGCCTCAAATACAATAAATTATTGCATTTTGCATTTCTTCATACAAATGTAATAAGAGTAAAGTTTTGATTATTATAGTGTCTTAGTGTGCTTACTGAACCTTTTCAAAACATATAAAAGAACACACTGACAAGTGAATTTTAAAGGTGGGGAAAAAAATAAACCTAATCGTCTTTTAGAAAACAGTCTTTAAGGCTCTGCCTCTGAGTCCAGACATGCTCTTAAATCTCCGCTCGTTTGTGTGCAAGCATTGGCTGCAAAGACTTGATGTCAGGCTGTCAGTTAAAAGCAACCTCACCTTTCTTATCAGCATCACAGCTTTACCCGTGAAAACTGCAGCCATTTATACAAAATAAAAAAAAAACAACAGAAGGAGCAAGAGGGTGGGAGTGAACAAGAGAATGGTGTGGGGGGGAGAGAGAAAAGAGAATGTAAAGAAAAAAGAAGGAAGTGCCTTCGGGGTAAGTTATTAAAGAAGGTGCAAGCTGGCTGGCTTGGCAGCAGTTCAAAGGGGTGGATCCCCTTGCCTCCCTGCACCCAAATGGCAGTTGCTGGCACCACCGCTAAACACACAATGCCTCGTGGCAAAACTGTGGCTTTCATTGACAGATGAGTGGGGAACGGCAAGAAAGGGAGGGAGAGAGGGAGGAGGGGACACAAAATGCTGCTATTCACTCTTTTTTATTTGGTGGGGGGCGGTTAAAAAAGATTTAACCTGAGAAAGGTGTGAGCCTTCTAACAAGAAGTGAAACGTTTCGCACGAACTCGCACATGCACAAAGGGAATGTGGCCAGCTGTGTAACATAAAGGTGTGATATAATGAAAGATGGATTGTCACAACTGAATCCAAACAATAAAATAAAGTAAAATGTGGCTTTTTTTTGTCATAGTTGTGCTGAACTTTTTTTTTTTTTACTCAACTAAAGACGTATTAAAGAATTCACACATTTTTATCCTGTTCTGCCAGTTTGACACCATCCTTCCTCTCAGGCACAAGGTTAACATATTTTATTGAATAGAGGCTTTTGAGCTTCAGTCGAAGCTGCTGTTCGATAGTTCTTACTAATAAATGGATTTCAGGGGATTTATATTATTCACTGGAATGTTAAACATGTAGTAAAGCATATCAGGCATTTGAAATGACTGTTCATCAGTAACAATGGGCTTTGGTGTGGTGAATATTTGCTAAAAGTGAGAAGAAGACGCTGCACCATTCTTTGGAGAATCAGGGGAATCTGTTTATGTTGCACAAAAACAGTGGCGAGCATCAAAACCTCTATAAACCTGCGTCTTAACTGTAATTTCTGTCAAAAATAACCTCACAAATGTATTCTGAAAACACATTTGATTAACCGTCAGGTCAGCTTATAGTAGAATTTATGCATACATATATTATAAGAAGCATATACCTTAGCCCTGACCCTGCACAGCTATAGAGCAAGGCCATGAGGAGCAAATGAAAAGTCTTAACTCTTAACAGCTTTCATAATAATCTGTCCCATCAACCTCTGAAGGAGCCCAAGCTTGGCAGAGGACAGTGAGATTGTCAGATGGAGAGAACAAACATGTTCAGAGTGGGATTTTTGGCATTAGAGAACTAGTTCAACATGATGGAAATAACTGATAATGATAAAATGATTATCCTCTCAAATGTGACAAAACTGGCTCTGAAAAAGTGCCTGAAATTTGTGAGTGGCATTTCTTTTTGTTCAGTGAGTTATTGTTAAAACTTTTCAAATTTACAAATGAGTTTTAGGAAATAAGATGCTTGATAACATTAAAAAATTAACACAAAGTTTGTTTTCTCAGTCATCCAGGTATATAACAACAAAAAAGGTTGAATCATGTCATCTGGACTTTTAACAAAAAAAACGAAGTCCAGATGACATGATTCAACCTTTTTTGTTGTTATATACCTGGATGACTGAGAAAACAAACTTTGTGTTTTTGAA
>NC_056502.1:10829461-10845602 GCF_014905685.2 Nematolebias whitei | reverse complement strand
TAACAAAAAAAACGAAGTCCAGATGACATGATTCAACCTTTTTTGTTATTAAAAAATTAACTTTCAAGATATATTAGAGAGGGGTAGCACAGAGGCGCAACTGACAGAGCTGCTGCCCCTCAGCGAGCAGGTCCCCGGTCCAAACCCCGGTCTGGGGGCCCTTCTTGGTGAAGTTTGCATGTTCTCTCCATCCATGCGTGGGTTTTCTCCGGGTACTCCAGTTTCCTCCCACAGACCAAAAACATGCATGTTAGACTGATTGGTAACTCTAAAATTGTCCCTAGGTGTGAGTGAGAGAGTGAATGGTTGGTTGTCTCGTTTGTCTCTATGTGTCCCTGTGATGGACTTTCAATCTGTCCAGGGTGTATCCCGCCCCTCACACAGTGATCGCTGGACATGGGCACCGGCGACCCCCATGACCCAAAATGGAAGAAGTGGATAAAAGATAATGGATGGATGGATGGATATATTAGAAAGATGAAAAGCTCTGACATTAAATGGTGTGAACCTCACCTCAAAAATACAAATCTCACTGTGAATTTTACAATAATACACAATATAACAACAAAGTCCATGCTCAATAATCCAGGTATAAAATCCAACATTTTTCAGTCAGGTCATCTGGACAGTTTATTTTTTTGTGCTGAAACGTTTTGCTTTCGATCCAGAAGGCTTTATCAGTCAAGGAAACACAACAAAACTGATTCTTCCCCCAACAGCTTACTCCAAAGTGGAACAAACCAGTTCTGCTTGTGATAAGATGGTCTCTTTGGTATGCCCCTCCTCCATTGCCGGCCCTCTTCCTTGTTGACAGTCTTGTCAAACTGGTTGAAAACAACAAAGTCTATGCTCAATAATCCAGGTATAAAATCCAACATTTTTTAGTCAGGTCATCTGGACAGTTTCTTTTTTTGTGCTGAAACAATTTGCCTTCGATCCAGAAGGCTTCATCAGTCAAGGAAACACAAGACTGACTGACTGAAAAATTATGTGTTTCCTTGACTGATGAAGCCTTCTGGATCGAAGGCGAAACGTTTCAGCACAAAAAAAGAAACTGTCCAGATGACCTGACTGAAAAATGTTGGATATACACAATATAGTTTTCCCAAGTTTTTAAACAAGTTTTAAAACAATTTAATTTAATCATTTTGAATACTAATCACAAAGAATTTGCAAATTTCTGCAACATTGTACTCTGTTTACATTTTACCTAAATTAAAAATTTCATTGCATCTATGCATGCATGCATGCATTCATGCATGGATGGATGGATGGATGGATAAATAGATGGATGGACAGATGGATGGATGGAGACAGACAGACAGGCTGGCAGACAAACTGATAAAAATACATATGAAATAAAAAAGAACCAGAAGCAGAAATGTGTTTCTACTAGATGAAAGTACAAAAATACTACATTAATTGTACTTAATTCAATTAGGTACAATAGTCCCTCGCTACTTCACGGTTCAACATTCTTTTTTGCTGTTTTTCAATGATTGTCAACTTTAATATTACTCACGAGATTGAGATGTATGGGATAAAAAGTTAATTTGAACAGGCACCGCCATTTTGTAGTTTTCTTTCAATAAGCCTACATTGTAAGGCCAGTCAAAAAAAAACAAAAAAAACTACACTACTGTAGTGGACTAGGCCTACGTCAAAACTAAGTCTAAGGTCAAAACTCTTGACCTTAAGAACCTTGTGGGACAGAAGCTGTCATTTCATGGATTTGAATCCATAAATACAGGTTCACCCATCCTGAGACTTTCTTTCTTGAAGATTCAAGTGAAAAGAACACTCTCTTTTTATTATCATTACTATTTTACAAATGTTGATAATCAAAGTGTCTTAGTTCAAACCATTTTAGATGTTGCAGTGAACTAATCAATTTTATTAACTGAGTAATGATTTTTATTCTCATGCAAAGTTAGAACTCATGTTAAAAGCTGTTACAGAGTTTATGCATTTTCTGATTTCTGCCTTTGAATGAGCAAGTGTGTGCGTTTCCAAGGTTGGAGTCAAACGAAAAACAAGTTGTTATGTTGAAACTGTCATGTTTTAGAATCCTCTCAGACGTAAATATAGATGTTTTGCACCTGTTTCTGAAACACGCCAAAACAAAACTCTCTCTGTCTGTGAGAACATTTCTGATCTGTCTCATAACAATTCTCGCTGTCTCTAACCTCTTACGTCACAAAACACACCCCGTCTGGTCGTTTCTGACCAATGAACAACTCCCAAAAGTGAACCGGGAAAGAGTCTTTAAAATGTCAGTACTTCCTGATCTACTCAGAGTTCTAAGAGTTCTGGAGTTCAGTAGTTGCTAGAGTTCGGTGGGAGTTTTCTGCTGGAGAGTTTTCTGCTGGTTCTGCTCGAGTTCTGTCGGAGACAGGATGATCCTGACATGACAAAAGCTCTTCCGAGTTCCATGGGATTATAACTATCACTAGCTCTACTTCTGACGAGCTACAGCCACAATCAGGAGACGCTGGACAGGTAGCGTTAACGGAACTCCATATCTGCTGATGAATCTTCAGAAAGGTAATGGATCAAGTTTCCTACCAAGCGTACCGATGGAGAGCTGAGTTCTGATGGAGAGTGTCAATTCTGGTGAACATTCTTCCCCTCCCATACCATCTTAACTCCCTCTAAACTTCTTTCATCTCTAAACTTTTCTATCAAGTAGAAATTCTCCCAGATATTTAGAAATGTCTGTGTAAAGTGCTTATTCACATCCGTGTGGGTAAAAGATCATAGTTGTACAGTTTTATAAATGCCTGTGGTGCAGCAACGGAAAAATCATGGCCGTATGATTTTTCCTGAGTGATTGCTTTGTTGTTATTTTCATAATTTGCCAAATTAATGTAAATGTTTGATGTTAAATTTGATTCTGTAAATAAATGACCGCATTCATTTTGATGGGTCAAATATAAATGACGTCTCACGTTTGCATTTCCTTAAATTCAATGCACGTTTTATTCAGTCCAGAAAAATGAGGAACCCACGTTAAATGATGAATATATCCCAGCATCTGTTCATCTACACTACCCAGAAGTCAACTTTCCTACTTTCTGCTGAAATGGGAGGGAAGTTTTGCAGCGCGAATCTATGCTATCTATTAATCTCACAGATTTGGCAAGAAAGTCGCAAATAATCCTGAAGCTTCCTGAAGCTCAATTATCCACACGCACATCAACCTGGACGAGGCGGTGGGCTTCGTCACTGCAGGGTAGGTCTGCTGAACTGGAATCGAGCCCGACCGGAACCGAGCTGCTGTTCTGTAGAGCTGATGAGTAAAATTTTGCAGTCCTGTGCAGTACATATACGTATGTAGTTAAAATTATGTAGGTTTAAAAGTTTAGAACATTGCAAGAGTGTGAGAAGTGTTCATAAAGCCTTAAAAAATATATAAACTTATAAATATAACGTTCCTTCTTAGTGGTTTTTCACCTATCGCAGGGGTGTTTGGAATGTAACTCCTGTGATAATCGAGGGACAACTGTATAATTCATAACTTTGACAGTCTAGTTTGTTTTGTATACATATGTAATTTATATATATATATATATATACAGTTTTCTTTTTTTTTATGCTGGGATGTTTCAGCCTCCATCCGAAGGGCTTCATCAGTCTGAGGAAACAGTTCTGTCCTGCCAGTTCAGTCCATAGTGTTTCCTCAGTTTCGGATGGAAGGCGAAACGTCTCAGCACCAAAAAAGAAACCATCCAGATGCTGGATTTTATACCTTGATTATTGAGCATGGACTTTGGTGTTTTGAACCAGTTTGACATAATTGTCAATAAGGGAGAGGGCGGGCACCGGAGGAGAGAGAATGACCCAGAGGCCATCTTGGCACCAACATAACTGTTTTTTTCCACTTTGGAGTATAGGCTGTTGGTGGAGAATCAGTTGTATCTGGAGTTTCCTCAGACTGATGAAGCCCTTGGGATGGATGGCGAAACATCTCAGCACAAAAAAAGAAACCGTCCAGATGACCTGACTGAACATTGTTGGCACCAGTGAATCGCTGTAACAACCCGTCTGTGGTGTTGGAGTTTGTCTCTTTGTTAGCAAAATTTGTCATGAACCAGTGGAGGAATTTTATTAAACTCTCAAATCTCAGAGAAACTAATCATTGGATGTACATCTATGATTAGTTTTTGGAGTCAATTTGATTCAAGATGGCTGCCACTGATAATTAACCATGGTAAATGGGAAAGTGGCAACACAGTAATCTCTACATACAGTATTTTTAGCTCAAATATGATGAGACATGGCTGCGAGTCATTCTCAATGCGCGCTAACAAATCACACGTCACGTGGTTCAAACTTTGGCATGTAAAGTGGAGGCTGATACACTTCAAGGATTATTAGATTCATTCAGGACTGCTTTTATAGCAGTTGCATACATCTGGTGCCATTCCTAACCTCTCTTACACGGTTTGACTAAAAATGCCACAAAAACAGATTGGTGCAAACAAGTGTTGCACAGCAGTCCAAATAATGGGCTGAGCTTAGTTCTACAGAATGCATTTAGACTATTTTTATTATGTTTTAAAAGGCTGTTATCTTTAAAATAAGACACCGTATTGTAATAAAATAATCTGGTTATGTGTTTTAGGACAGCATTGCTTTATTTTGCCTTCCTTAATTGATGTGTCATTCACTAATAATATTTTGTTTGTTTGTTTTTTAATAAACTCTTTGTAAGAAAAACAAACAAACATGTCCCCTTTTGGAACAACAACATGTGGTTTATAATACAAGAGTATGATGCCACACTGTTTGTTGTTCAGATAGGAGTTTTGTTTGTAAGCTTGTATGATACGGTGTAACCCGATAAACACCACACATGTCACATGGTAAAACATACATGACAGAGAGAAATACTAAATATAAACACTTTTTTCACGAGATAATTATGTCTTCACTTTGGATGTAGCAGCATCTGAACATAACTCAATTAAAACCCTGATGTGATTTATTCTTTTCTACAGTTCTGGACAACATCTTAGTCTTAGTTTGGGAAACTGAACTAGGTCACATGATGGCACACCAATTGTGCCAGACGAGTAGTGAGGGTGTCTGATTGTCCTCTCCCTGTCTGTGTGAAACAGAGACAGTTGTCAAGCTGTGGCCAACTCAGTCACGCTGCTCCTAAACTCCGAACAATGACCTGAATGTAATGACAGATGACACGTAGGGAGTGTGGATGCAGCTCAGGACAGAGCTCAAACCCCATCTGCTACTCTGAGGGAAGATGGACTCATATTCAAAGAAACACACAACACAGTCTGATGATGGGGGCACAAAAAAAAACCACAATTCCTCAATATAAATATAATTTTAATGACAACACTGGCATCTGCAACATTCATTATCATTATTAATGTTGATGTGGTTGTTATTATTGTTCTTGTTCATTTTTTTTATTTTGTTCTTGTTACTCTTGTTCTTGTTGTTCTTGCTCTTGTTTTTGTTGTTCTCGTTATTCTTGTTCTTGTTGTTCTTGCTCTTGTTCTTGTTGTTCTCGTTATTCTTGTTCTTGTTGATCTTTTTTTTTTGTTCTTCTTGTTCTTGTCTTTAATAATAATAATAATAATAATAATAATAATAATAATAATAGTAATAATAATAATAATAGGCAGCACGGTGGCGCAACTGGTAGAGCTGCTGCCTCTCAGCGAGCAGGTCCCTGGTTCAAACCCCGGTCCAGGGGCCTTTCTGGGTGGAGTTTGCATGTTCTCTCCGTGCATGTGTGGGTTTTCTCCGGGTCCTCCGGTTTCCTCCCACAGACCAAAAACATGCATGTTAGGCTGATTGGTGACTCTAAATTGTCCCTAGGTGTGAATGAGAAAGTGAATGATTGTTTGTCTCGTTTGTCTCTATGTGGCCCTGTGATGGACTTGCGACCCATCCAGGGTGTACCCCGCCCCTCGCACAGTGATTGCTGGACATGGGCACCGGCGACCCCCGTGACTCAAAATGGAATAAGCGGGTAAAGATAATAGATGGATGGATAATAACATTAAGAATAATGTGTAGTCATCATTATATGTTCCCATTATCCTGGTGCAGGCTCAATAATTCAGGTAGTAAAAGCTAACAAGTTAAGTCAGATCTTGTGGATGGATTAAATAAATAAATAAAATAATAATAAAAAATTGACAAATATCAGTACTAAATGTTTAAATATGTATTAACTATAAAAAAGTTGTCTTTGACCTGCACATAGAATGTTGCTGGTCTTTTTATGTAGAGTATTACATGCTGTAAACATATTTCAGGCATGATTTTTATTTTTATGAGACAAAACAAACAACAGTCAAGTATTAAATTGATTGACAGCTTTGTCTTACCGTATAATTTATTTTCATAGCTTACAATGTTATTATTATTTTGAGCATTTTTGGATAATTGGACAACAAAAAAAACTAATTTTATGAGAGCTCACATTTGGCACTGCAGGGGTATCTTTTGAGTCACAGCACAAAAATTAAAGTAAACTTATTTAAACTGTTGATCACAGTTAAGAAGTGAAGCCACTTCAGGTCATTTGTTTCATCCATTAGCAAAATGACATCATCAGGCTAAATAACTTGTAAAATTAAACTTATTTTAATTGTGCCTGTGCACAACTTCTGCCTTTTATTTCCCAAGCTTTGCTTTTATTGAAATATTTAGGGTCACCTTTTCTGTGCAGCAAAACTAGATGTTTTTACATGTTCTGTAGACATTCAAAAAAGGGGAAAATTAGATGTATTTTAATGAAAATCAAGATGTTGTTAACAAAGTTGCTAAAAAAGTTGCAAAAGCATGCAGTGGAAAAGTAAACATTTGTTCTTGAGTGTCTGTGCACAGACCTGCATTTGGATAGGTCCTGCCCTAAAAGACCTGTCATGAGTGAGGGGTTTTATCCAAATCGGCTGAGATGAGGCGCTTTTCGTAGCAAGCACATCTGCTGGTGCAGGAGGCTGGGGGTGAGGGGGGGCTGTAGCTGTTTTAAATGTATTTTCTACAACACTTTCTCAATTAAAGGCCCTTTTTACACATAGCACTCTGCTAATAACATAATGGCGAGTAAAATGTCATTGAGTGGTGTAATGTACCTAAATCCTTCACCCGCATTTATAATGCTTTCATAATTGGAGTCTACTTTGGAACATAGTGGCACACAGGAGGCAGCGGTGGAAAGGCAGAAAGAAATGATTTGTAAAAATGTCTGCGTTGGAAATAATAACTAGCCTTGGTGCTAATGCAGGGCTCTTTGCAAAAGGGGAGGAAAAAAACATGCTGCTAATTGAGTTTGCCTGAAAAAAGGCATTTAAAACTCATCATTTCATTTTACAGTTCTTTCTGTGGCACGTTGTGTTTAGAAAGGGGAAGAGGAACACCGGTGGTGTTTCACATCCATTTGGAGGTTAATGGTCAAGTTTCAGGCTTTTAAATGTGGTTTAAAAAAAACTAGACTGAAAGGATTTACTTTAATTTATTGCAAAATGCGGATTTTTTTTCTCTCCTCCAAGTACATGTGAACTTTTGCCATTCAAAACTTACCTACAGAAATCACTTTGTTTATGCACGATAAATAATCGTTTTAGTCCCTTTTTGCCTGCAGTCAGCGTAATGTGATCATTTTGCCAAAACATTTTTGCCAGAATTCAAAAATATTTTTTTGAATAATCAATGCATAATTTTCAGCTTAATGAGTTCTGAAATGTACCCTAAATTACTCTCTGTCCAGAGTTTTTGTTTTTTTACTTTTTCATTTTTTTTTTTATCTTTTTCCTCTTTTCTCTTTGTTACCTTTTAACAGTAAAAAGCTATTTAGAGTGGACAGCCTCTGATTTGTGAGTCCATCCTGAGACAATACTTTATTTTCCCACACAATGACCCCTGGCCCTGCCTAAACACAGGCCTTAATGTCTCATGGTTGCTGGCCACACTCTTTGGTTATAGGGCTCCGCAGGCTGTGGCCAGGGCAAGGAGAGGACAGTACTTCAGGATTGAGTGGACTCCACACAGACATTAGCACCATTGCTTCTGGGTTGCATTGCATCAATGTCGGTGTGTAAAAACATGTCTTCCATCTTAAACCACACCCTAAGGGATGACAAAAGCACCTGCAGACCCCTTATCTATCAAACAATAATGGCCAAAGTCAAATCAGTCTTCCTCTGAAAGCACTCAGCTGTTGTGCTGCAGGAAGATGTGACAAGTCGTACAAATTAGCCGAAGCCTTGTTACTCATAGATAAGCTATTGTCCTGAAGCAGCGCTGCATCCTTTGTGGCGCTCTCTGCTTTTACCACTGGAAAATTGAAGACCTACTCCAAAAAACACACCCTCAATAAAATGAAAAAGAAAGCTTGAGGTGAGAGAGCAGGGAAATCATTTACCCGAGCATGATGAAGTGTGTGTTTCTCGCAGCCACCAACAACTTAACGTGTGCCTTAAGAGAACGGAGTTGTCCTATAATCGTAAAAGCTTTTGTGATCATTTAACCTGCACATCCTATCAATCAGCAGGGGGAGGCAGACACACAAGTACATCGTTAGAGAAACAACAGAGTACACAAGCAAGTATATCCCTCAAAAGGTTAATAGCCCAGAAACAAGAAGAGGTTAGGAAAGACTAAATGTATACAAAAAAAACCACAAAAAAAAACACAGTGACCAGGGCTTTTGAAAGGGATACATCCTTATTGTGTTATTCCTGTTTAAATAGTTTCATGTCAATGAAATTAATACCTGTGAAACGTAACACATCAAAAGTAAACTGGCATTTCATAAAGCTTTAGATCTCAACATCTCAGCAAATTCATGGGCTCTTTATCTGTACACAAAAGGGACACTTGAAATCCAAACATGAAGGGAACTGATTGGAGTTTTGACAGATGAGCCTGATGGCCCAGAGCGTAGCACAGTACCTCACCAGCTGGAAGTAGACAGAGAGCCAACTGCCCATCTAGGCTGGCAGCTTGCTCTAGCATGCCAGTCAAGACCTGTGAGGGCTCAGCTCATGACGGGTATAATGTCACAGCGTAGCAGATGCCAAATCTTAACAGTCTGATTGCTGAGGAAGTAAGCGAGGCATTAAAGCTAATGAGAAAGAAACAGAAGTAAAAACAACAAGAGAAAATGCATTTCTTGCAAAAATGCAGTGTGAATGCTTATTGCAGAAGAACTTGCTGAGAAACAGCTGAAATTAGCTAAAAATAATGCAGAAATGAAAAAATAAGCCTTAATTAGTAGAAGAAAGCAGAAATAACACTTTTTTTTTTTTTAACTGAATTGGGTGTAAATTAGCAGAAATGAGCACAAAAAAAAAAAGGAAACTAGCTTAAAAAAGTTGAAATTAGCAGAAAATAGATGAAAATTTGCTGAAAAGGCAGAACGAAGCTTAAAATACCAGAAGGACGTGGAAAGAGCTTAAATGAGCTTAATAAAATGTGGAATTATCTAAAAAAACAAAAATCTGCAAAAACCAGCTAAATAATAGCTGAAATAGCAGAAAATTGTGAAACTAACAGAAGAAAGCTGAAAGGAGCATACCTGAAATTAGCATAAAGAGGTTAATTAGGCTGAAAGTAGCAAAAATTACCATGAAAAACTTGAACTTATCTGAAATTAGCTGAAATAAGCTAAAGAATGTGGAACAGGTATAGATGAAAAGTTAGAATAAACTTAAATTGGCAGAAGACAAATATAAAGAGCACATGTTTGTCCAATTAGGCTGAAAGAAGCAGAAATGATCACAAAAAAGTGAAAATTACCTTAAAAAAGGCTGAAATTAGCTAAAAACAGCTGAAAAGCAGCTAAAAAGGCAGCGATAAGCTTAAATTCCCAGAAAGAAGTGAAGAGAACATAGTTTTACTGATTAAGTAGAAAAAAGTTTAAACAAGTGCAAAAAAAAATTAAATCAACTGAAAAGGCTAAAATTAGCATAAAACAGCTAACTAGTAGCTGAGATAGCTGAAAAAGCTGAAACTTGCTGAAATAGGCTGAAAGTAGCATAAAAAGCTGAAATTAGCAGAACGTTAGAAGAAGCATACAAATGTAGTTAGCAAAATGAATCTGAATAAACAGCTGAAGTTAGCTCAAGTTAGCTGAAAAAATGTTTAAATTTGCACAAGGAAACTGAAAGAAGCTGAAGCAGAATAAAATGTGAAAGGAGCAGTAAAAGGTTGTAAACAGATCTAAAGATTTGAAGGATGTAAAATGAGCTCAGTTCATTTTCTACAAAGAAAAAAGGCAGAAAAGGCTAAATATCTCAAAAAGCTAAAGTTGCAACAATACTAAATGTCATTGAAAGAGCTGAACATTTTGATTTATGATTTGTTGAAATAGTTTGAACATTGTGGGACGAGAAACGCGCCGAAAAACGTAAGGAAAAAAAAATGGATCACAATAGTGTGAATGCTTCATAAACATTCACACAATAAACAGTTTATATGGGCTAACGTGGTTTTTGAGCAGTTTTAAAGAAAGTTCATGGTACACACAGACAACTGGCATTAAACTTGCACAGGGAGCCAAGTACTTGACAAAAAAGATCAAATTTAAAATCCATCTCTAAAGATCCAGTCAAATCCCAACCAATAATACCTCTACACTTAAACCTTAGATGTAAAAATTAACTGAATGTCCAGGTCAAAATGATTTACCCTGTTCATATTAGATGAAACAATCTCTTAAAATATTTGCAAGGTTCAGTACATGACGTTTTTCTACTTGTAACCGACGTGTAGACACACTTTGCACAGACTGACACTGACACACACTGGCAGAGATTCCAACTGAACTGCAGCTAAACACGGAAAAGGCAGACAGATCAAGAATATCACGAGGAGATGGAGAGCAGCAGTGAAAAACAGACAGAAAAAGGAGAAGGGGGAAAATCCATAGACTTGTCAGTCATGGCAATGAACACTGACAAGCCAACTCTGTGGATAATGTTTCTGTCACAGAGCTCTCTAATCACAGTGTTCTTAGTCAAAACCAATCTTCTCGTCTCTAAATACTCGCAAAAACATACAAACATACAAAAATGGTGTCGAGACTAACAGATCCACTCACATTCGTTCCATTGTCATTAGCTGTTAGAGGAAAATACAAGTCATCATCAGAGAGAGAAGTGCTTGAGAGTTTGCAGCAAAAAAGTAAAAAAGAAAAAAATGGACCCAAAAAAAAAGTAAGATGGCAATTTTAAACACACCCGAGCAGGTAGTGCCTGTCAGAACACATTGCCATCCTCTAATTGGGTCATTTTTGATACCCTCCTCTACACTGTGCCAGCACATTGATGGGGAGGTGTCAAGATGCCAAGAGCCTGCAAGGCCTCACTGGCACCGAATCAAAGCAGGCACAAACGCTGCCCGCAGACAATTTGGCAAGCCGGAGCACGCACAGGGGCGAGAACATCCAAAAACATGGCCCCACAGCTCCCGCCTGTACCACCGGGGCGTAATTGGTACATGGGCATTCCAGAGCATTTTCAAAGGAAGGAACTTAATCCACATGTGTACTATGAAATTGGCTATTTTGTTCTCATCTTCCCCCTACCCTTCTCACCCTCCCCCAGTTCACAACCTCACCGCTGATTTAGCAATCTGAATGCCTCGTATCTCTTCCATCCTTTCAATCAAGAAATCAAACGCCGGTTTGTCGTTCCGTCTGAAATCCCCCCCAGGTTTGACCACCACATCCCAGGCTGTGAAGGCGGACAAGGATGCCTAATCTGCACTCTTGACAAGATTTGAGTTCGTTTGGGGCTGTGTTGGAGCCAGTGCGTGTACGTGCTGGTATGTTTGTCTGCGCTGTAAATATGCAGATGTGGAGAGCCCTAAACAAATCAGATTTGTTCGTCATGTGCTTGCCCATAAAGCTGTGGAGTTGAGTTTAAGGGTGTGGGCTGTGGACTGATGCTTACTAAAGTAAGGATGAGCCAAAGAAGAACATCCCACTCGTCTTCTTACACTCAGAATCTTGACATCTGAATACTTCTAAACAGTTCCATCCTCTCGTGTGTTGTTGTATTATGTTTGTTCCTATATTGAAGAACAGTGTGTCATCTTCTCTCCCTTTGTGTGGCAGAGTGTGCCTTCAAGCCAGCTTGGCACTGACTGGCACATGGAGTAAACCGACTCCAGCTGCTTTCTGACCAAGGGGAACTTGTTTAATTAACCACGCTCTGGTTCAAATGAAAAGGTTGGTCTCGCCCCCAGCTGTTGACCAGTCTGTGGCACCCCCGGGCCCCCCAATGGAGCCTGGCACATCACCCATGGTCCGGTCCAATCCACGTTTCCTAGACAAAGATGGACTCTGCCTGTCATGCCAAAGCGTATCACGCCTGAGTCCTCCCTCATAAATTAAACATGAGATCTGGAGGAGTTCTTTTAAAAAAGGAAAAAGACCCAGAGGATGTTTCTCTGCTCAGATTCACCCACGCTGTTTTTCTTTCCTTCTTCTTCTTTTTTTTTTTTCTACGACTCGGACGCAGATGAGGAAAAAGGAGTAACGAGGAGAAGGTATAAACAGGTGCAGAGGTGAATTAGAAAACAGTGCCCTTTATGACTTTCACAAGAGTGTGTTTGTGGATACTTGTGGGTAATCCATGATGGTCTGAAAAAGTGTTGCAAATAAGTTTCTGATACTGACTTGGCCCTTGCTTATGGGTAAATACTCACATATATAAAATAAATTCAGTATTACTCATCGCAAACATTAAGACTGTAGTTTTGCTGCAAGTGAAAATAGGTGTTTTAGTTTGTTAAAGGCAATTATTTAGTTCCTATTACACAATTTGTTTTGTAAATAACATGAATTTGTTAGATTTCTGGGTTTTGTCCTGTCTTTTCTGTATCCTCATGTTTTTTGCACTCACTGTTCCCCCGCTCCTTGTGTTCAGCTCCTGTCTCACCTGTCTACAATCATAATCACTCCAGGTGCTCGTCATTGTCTCATTAGTGTCTGTATAAAGTAGACGTCCCTGTGTTCCTCCTTTGTCTGTGCATTGTCCTTTATGGTGTCATGTTCTGTCCCCCTCCGTGTCTCCTCATCTAGTTTTGCTGCCACGTCAGCTTTTGTTTTTTGTTGTTTAAATGGATTATCTACTTTTTACGTCTGAGTCACTAGTGCTTGACTGCATGTGGGTTCAACCTTTTCAGCAGAATCATGATAGAATTGTGTCATTTATTTGAACTTTATCTTATCCATTTATTTAAGGATTTATGTTATTTGTCGAAACTTTCTTTTCCCTTATGTGTTTATAATTGTAATGGCAGAACTATGTCAAACTGGGTAGTCTATACTTTGGCCTGTGGAATTTAAAACAGGCAGAGAGACACCACTAGAGATGTACTTTGCCAACATCAAACATTCAACAGCAGCCACAACTTTAAACATCTGTGTTGTTCAATACTTGTTTTAAATTAAGTTGTGTCATTGTAGATTCTGACATTTATTCATCATATTTCCACTTTCTTCTGCTCCTTCTGAGTGCAAAATATTTACAGTGCTAATTATACTGTCAAAGGTTCCCACCCTCATTCTGAATCAGTTCAGCTTTCCAATGGAAAGAGATTGCTAATGTGACATACTGAGGGGTAACGTCACCACCCAGCTGTACTGGAAGTCTTCTAGTGGGAGCTGCAGTGCCACCGTGACAGCATCTGGATGACAGGTCATACCATCACCATGAACAATTGTCACCTTTACAAGTTGTCATGCAGCTTGTATTCTTAATTCTGTGATAATACATAGTGGAAGGGTTTTATTTTATCACCAGCACCCCTCAACAAATCTTGTGTGAACATACCAGAGAATCAAAGCGCATCAACACCCACGAATAATAATTTTTAACAAAAGAACGAGTCAAATTTCTTTACAAAGTTTCCTACATTTGCTCAGCTCTCAACTAAAGCACAATAAACTATAATGATCATTCCATCCAAGCTGAACTGGCCTGTTCTCTTCATCTCTACCGCCCTGTTCATGCAACCTCCAGCCCTCATCCCGGATCCTCCTGTTGTCCACAGCAGAGTCCACAGGAGCCCCATTTGCTGTGACATATGGCGAACAAGGCAGGCTCTGCAAGGAAGTGGCCCTGTCTGAAGCTGTGACTTAGTGTCATCCCTCAGAGCCTTTGGCAACACAGGGACAGAGGGATGAAGGGTCTAGAGGAAGAAGGAGCAGCGAGGCACAGAGACAGCAATGAGGTGGATGTTGGGGCAAAAGAGGAGGGGGGAATACAAGCCAGAGTTTTCACCCTGGAGACACACTGGCAGTCCTAAGATTAGAGGGGTAATCAATCTCAGCGTGGAGCTAGCCAATCCCACCACCCCTCGGCCTGGCAACCTGGCCTTCGCAGGTGGGGGCAGGGCTGCAGGGAGCAAAGAAACACTGACAGGGGGACAGAAAGAAGAAAACAAGAGAGATGAGGGCAAAGAATATGCTTTATTAGGAGTCATTTGTCCTTTAACAAGCCTTGGTGCTGGACAGGTGATGAAGCATAGGACCACAAACACATATGATTACTGTCATCGTTGTTTACTAGCTTAGCTGCTTCTGTCAACTCACAGGGGAAACCTTGTTTTGGGTGCCTCTAACATCTGCCTTGAGTTGTGCAGGACCACTCCTGACCTTAAAGAAGTTTGGGCCCTGCTCATTCAATCAGTAGCAAGATATGACCAATGCAAACAAAACATGTTAAACTAGTTCTTTTAAAAAAAAAAAACTATGAATGATACAAACCTTTTAAAAGTAAAGAGCAATATTATTCGATATACATGCATGAATATGTCATTTGTGACCCTTTGTGCATATGGGGACAATAGGAAGTAACAACATGTCAGGTTGAAACAGAAGCTGCAGCACCAGCCTGCCATCATTATCTCAGCCATGTTTTGTTTTATGTTAAAGTCTAGGGAAGTTAAATGTCAGACTGCCAAGAGTGCAATGAGTGTTTTGAAGCACACAATGAGTGTCGGTTGGCGTTAACACCAAAGACTTCATTAAACACTTGCAGAAGCGCATGCAAATGAACAAACCTGCAACAAAGAACAAAGGCCGAGAAGAATAGTTTGCATTTTGTTTGCACAAAGTAAAAATGTTTCTTTAGATGGCAAAAAATGTTAATAAGCTACACAATGTATTTGCTGTTTCAATGCTATATTTAAGAATCATCCACTAGAAATCAAATATGTCAAAATTTTGGATTCAGAATAATTCCAAATTGAGTCATTTCATTTAAACAAAACAAATGAAAACCATCTCCTGCTCCATCCTACCATCACTTGTTAACAAGACTCAACAGTTAAAATCATTCACTTGAAGCAAAGATTCACCTGGAGACAGACTGGCTGGTACTTTTTCCAGTTGAGAATCCTGGTTAGGTTTACAGCAGCTGATATATCCCAGCCTCGCCTGCAGTGCTAAGGATGTTGCTCTGGTATGTTTCTGTGAAAAAGGAGGTCAAGGTTCTTTATTGTCATTCGCATCACATGTGGTGGAGCGAAATTATGTACACTGGGTCCCAGTTATATCCAACAATAAAATGTAAAAAAAAAAACAATAATAAGATCTAAGATATGAACTAAGACAAACATTATCTAAAAATATACTAAGCACTAATAGCATAAAAACAATAAACACAATACGCCTAATAGCAGCACGAACATGAGTCTGTGTGAGCAGATGAGCATGAATGAACACATCAACATTGAAACAGATGAGCAGCACCATGAAACAGATCAGCAGCAACATGATGTGATTTTTCACAGTGATTATTCTGGTTAGAGATTCATGAGTCTAACAGCCTCAGGGTAGAAGCTGTTCCTCAGTCTTGTGGTTCTACACTTAATGCTCCTTAACCTCCTTCCTGAGGGGAGCGGGGCAAAAAGTGTGTGTGCTGGGTGAGTGGGGTCCTTCATGATGCAGGTGGCCCTCTTCCTGCATCTGGAGGTGTAGATGCCTGTGATGGTGGGGAGGCTGATTCCAACAGACTTCTGTGCAGCCTTCACCACTCTCTGTAAAACTTTTTTTCCTGCAGCTGTGCAGCCTCCATGCCATACGTTGATGCTGGAGCACAGGATGCTCTCCACTGCACACCTGTAGAAGGAGGTGAGGACTGAGCTTTGT
>NC_056502.1:10806682-10829361 GCF_014905685.2 Nematolebias whitei | reverse complement strand
CCCCCCCCCCCCACACACACACACACACACACACACACACCTCCCACCAAGGACATCTGTGGCCTTATCAGAACCATGATGCTTATAGGCACTGTACCATCTTAACAGAACTTCGGAACTTTCTGGAGTGTTTATGGATAACTCACCGCCTTTGTCGACCTCTATGCATAAATGTATTATGATGTCATTGTATGTTGCTGTTTTATGTTGCAAGGTCTTTTTTGCATCTTTTACACTGTTTCCCAGCCAGAGCATGGTGTGAGACATGATTTTTGGGGGCTTCCTCCATCCTCGTGTTCTCTTTTTCTCATCTGCCTGCATGTTGTATGTATCAGGCCTCTCTTGTAAATGAGTCTCCGAGGCTCAATGGAAACTAACCTGTATAAATAAAGGTCTAATAATAATAATAGTAATCCAGGAGTTTGGGGTCATTTGGCTAATTTAGTGTTTGAAGAGTCATACATATAAATGTCCGAGCGCTTTTCCACATTAAGAAACATGCCCACAAACTTCTGACCAATCACACAATATTTCACTTATGAGAAAAGCTTCAACCTGGGTCTTGTGTCAAGAAGGGGCAGGTGAAGTTGCTCTCAGAACAAAATGCCATGATTTTCATCACACAACTACGCCAATGAGAGATGATTTTGCAGCTTCAGATGGAGTATGATGGGGTTTTTTAGAAGCAATACAGAGGGACGGTCACTACAGATTACTCTGACTGACTTTTGTGATATTTGCAATATTTTTTTTACAAGTGCACAAGAAAATGCTGGACAAAATAAACTAGAAGCTGTTTTGAGGTAATAATTTTACAGAATGTGAGCTAGACAAAAACATTTTATAAGAATCAGAATACCAACCACGTCTCCAGATCCAACGCAGATGAATTATCATCCTTTAAGTGTGCTGCAAATAAAGATAATGGGAAATAATACTACAAAAAGATGGCTAAAGGTGTATAAAAATGTGAAAAATTAAAAAGAAGAAAACATCCTCATGGGGACTTTTACAGCAAAACTGAAATATTTAAAGCCAACTCCCCAGTGACTACAATTTTATTTAAATACTAGGGAAGTAATTAGCTTTTGTTTTGCAAAGTTCTTTTTTTTTCCACGCGTTTATTTTTTTATGTTTAATTATTAATGAGTGCAGAACATTTTCCTTTTAGCAACAAGGTGCTTCATCGTAAGATGTCATTTTCTGTAGTAATAAGACACGGTAAGGAGAAGCATCATGCATCAGTCAGTATAAATTACATACAGAAGTAAGTTTGCTTTGTGAATGAATGTATCTATTTATTGTATATCACAAAAAGGAAACACTAAAGTAGGAAAGCTTGATTTAATTGGACCAAGAGGTCTGAACCAAGTCCCATTTGTGGTGTGTCAGGGACTTAATTACAAGTGAACATGGCTTCCTATTGATACTCCACAAAACCTCAGCGAGGAAGAGGGTTTAGAATAATCTTGATGCCCCACGGGTCATCGCACTTTGTAAACAACACGGATTTATCCAAAACACAACAGAGAAGAAACAAAACATAAGAAGTTGTATGAAATCAATATGAGCCAAAAAGCAAGAATAAAAGCTAAATCAGGCTAAATTGGACTTGTTGTTGTGCTTGGTCCAATATAGTGAAGCTAAAGATGAACCTCCGGAGAGAATAACAATAACAGAGTAATACTGAAGAAGCGGTTGAAGACCCACATGTAGACGCAGTCAGTGCAGCTCCTTATGACCTCACACGGTGGACAAAGTCGTAGATTTACAGCAGACTTTTTGGTTTCTCTCATGAGCACATATGAGCTATTTTAAAGTGGAGACAGCCATGAGGGCTAAGCCAAAGGATCGAGGGTGAAATTCAGTTTCTCTGCGTGTTGTTTGCCTCCAGTTGTAGTCCACAACATCTAAGGCTAGCAGCTTGGCTCATCTGTGATCCATGCTTCCAGGCACTTGCATTAATTGAGCTTGTAATTGAATAGTTGTCTTCATTAGTTCCAGTCCCCTGCTTGCGAGTCTCAGATACGGATTACAGGAGAAATGTTTGTGCTAACATCCTCTTGGAAAGCAGAAAGGAGAATATTCTCATTCAGTCTCTGCTGTTGTGTGTGTGTGGGTCACTGATGAGAAACTACCGTCTCTCTCCTTTGATCAGACACAAGTGTGTATTTTTAGGCCTCGGGACATCACGAAGAGGTGATTAGTTGAAAATAAAAACTCAACCACAGTCCGTTATGTTTAGTAAAGATTATGACTATGACATTTTTTTCCATTAAGATCTTCCTATACCAACTCACCTCTAGTTTCAACATAAAATCGCTAAACTAATTCTAATGTAAGCATTTTTTGAAGGAATGTGTATTGCCCAGTGTCTTTTATGACAGTGTTTTAAAATAGGATCAGCCTATGCAGAAAGAGTCACAGTCACTAAGATCAAACTGTGAAAACAAACTTTATGCATAATGCGATCATGAAATGTGCACATTTTCTGCAGCATCAAATTTTACCTCAGTGTCCGTTAAAATGACTGAGTTATAGCCATTTCTGTGGTGGCCATCTTGCATTAAGTTGATTGTAAAAGAAGTTGTACATGTAATAAACAATTCTTAAAAGTTTAATTAAAATCCACCAAGTTGTTCATAAGATATGTTGCTAACAGACAGAGAGTTAACTCCCAATTTTGACAAAGATCCTCACCAGTCTGACTGTACTCAGAATATGTGCTGGGGGTGAGTCTCAGCTACTACCACATCACATTTTAGGTTGATATTTTAAAAATTCACTGAGTTGCAGCCGTTTTTGAGCTTGCCGAGGTCAGTTTGCTGTGGCTGCCATGATGAAATGGGCTGACACCAAAACATACAATAGTCATTTGTAGATGTGCATTAATACATATTTCATTAAAATGTGTCCAGTGGTTCATGAGATACCGGTAGTTCGGTTAAAGACAAGTACACAAACAGGCACTCACACACAAATACGGACAAAAACAATATGTCCGCCTTCACCTAAAGTAAATGTGTCATCTGAACTTTTCATACAGTTAAAAGAACCATAATAAAACTTTGACTATCTTAGAATTTGTCAAAAATAAATAAATAAATAAAAGAGGTTGGGCAAAACTGGTACACAAATAAACAGCATGCATTTAGACATGCCAGACATGAGTACCATGATGTGCTTGAGGTCATGCAGCATGGTTGAGAAGATAAAGGGAAATTAAAGGAAAGGTCCCTGACCCTCTCCGATCTAAGCTCTAAATGCCTTGCAATTTTCTGCAGAAAACGAAAATCCTCCTCCACAAATAAAGGACTGTGTCTGACCTCATCCAGGAGCGCAGGAAGTTTAAGAGAGGTTGACAAAAAAAAAAAAAAAGACTCAGAGAGGGGAAATGGTAATTTCACTTGCCAATGGACATTTCTAACCCCCTTAAGGTGCATTTTAATAAATCGTTAACAATTTGCAGCTCGTGAGCTCAATTATTATGGCACACGTCCGACTGAGGCAACATCTACAGAAATTCTGACACTTTTCAAACGAGCAAACAAAATGAAGCCAATAACGGAGACGTGGCTGTGAACAAGTCCAACTCTGAAGACTTAAGGACAGTTGTTCCTCCATTTAAAGCACAATTTAGCGATAATTATCTTTAAGTGCTCTCAAACATCTTGGAGGTGAAACAAACTGCAAAGCTCCAAGTAAAATGATGACAGGTTACTAAAGCGTACGACAAAAAGTGGCGTTCAGACTTGCTGTGCCTAGACTGTCAGGAAAAAAAAAAATTGAGCATCTTCGTGTTGCCAGCACTGATAGACACCCTAAAAATAATTATTCAATCTAATGTAATTACAGTTTTGGTTAGAGTAAGTCTGGGGATGAAGGCAATCTGAAAATCATCCACAAGAAGCGACAGACGCCTCACATATGTCTGCCTCAGAGCGCAGACACCTTTCTCCTTTTACCCAAATGGATTCATCTATTTCCTGGAAACAAACACCTTTACAAGGAGGAAATGACTGTGCCACCCTGGAACAAACAAAGCCCAAAAGCATCAAAACTGATCTTTTATGAATATTCAACAAGAAACTGAATTCCTCATTTTCACCTTCGTTCTTTTCCACCATTACAGCTTTTTCTCTAACTGCATAATTAATGTGTGAAGAGTAAGGTGTGAATTTGTTTGTGTTGCAACATAAAGAATGGAGGGAGTTTATAAAAAGAAAACTATAGTAGTCATTTGTACTCTTCAGAGAATAGGGAAATTAGAGGAAAATAGCTGTGCTGCAACCATCCTGAAATTTTAGTGAACAACATTTACACACAAACATAGTTTAACAGTTTAATTGTCTGTGTTCTGCTTTAGGTTGTTAATTTAGTTTAAGCTGATTAAAATCAGCCATTTGAAGGGCACCTGCTGTGTTTTTATGGTGCCAGTCTCAAGCCCAGAAAAATGATGAGGGTTGCATCAGGAAGAGAAGCTGGGATAAAACTTGTGCCAAAACAAGCATGCATCATAGATTCACGGCTGCCTTAATGAACCAGCCCGAGTTAATGACTGTCAGGGTTTTCTGACTGTCCATCCATCAATCAATCTTTTACCTGTTTTTTTCTTTTTCAGGTCAGGGGGTCACTGGGGCCCATATCCAGCTATCACTGTGCAAGAGGTGGGGGACACCCTGGACAGGTCTCCACTCCATCACAAGGACACATAAAGATAAACTAAAACAACCATTCACTCTCTCACTCACACCTAGACCAATCAGCCTAACATGCATGTTTTTGGTCTGTGGGAGGAAACCAGAGTAAACCCTCGCATGCACGGAGAGAACATGCAAACTCCACCCAGAAAGGCCCCGGTTCGGGATTTGAACCGATGACCTCACTGAGAGGCAACAGCTCTACCAACTGAGCCACACTGCTGCTGGTTTTCTGACTGGATATCACAAAATATTCTACTATTGCTTTAAAAATATTGTTTTTTGTGGGAGCCATTTGTCTGGTCAAACATTCTGATGATATGTGGGGGTTGATGTACAAGGTGGTTTTTTTCGCTGCATGAAAATGACAAAACTATTTTGTTTGGGGGCTATTTAACAGCCATTTATTGTACATTGTAAAGACCCTAAAACTACTGTATATATTGAACCCTCATTTTTCGCGGGGGTTACGTTCCAAAAAGAACCCGTGATAGGCGAAATCCATGAAGTAGTAACCTTTTTTTTTTTTTCAATTATTATACAATGAAATACTCCATAATACATTCAAACCAAAGAACAAAACCTTTTTACAGGCCCAAGCATTTGTTTAACAAATAAAAGTACTGTATAAACGTTTTTTTTTTTTTACAAATAACTACTGTAATAACTGAGACTGTTTAGCCAATCAGAATGCAGAACACAATGCACGATGCAAATCCGTGAAGCAGCGAGACCGTGAAAGGTGAACCACGCTATAGCGAGGGTTCACTGTATTCAATAAGTATTGTATATCTGGCAACACTGACAACCACCTCCAATACTGTTATCCAGCAGTGCTGATGGAGATGGGACTTGAATGCAAATAATCATTTGTGACCTCTGACTAAGATGCAGCTGAAAGTTAAATAAGATAGTTCAGGCTGATTGATATTCTGTCACATGAAGAAAGTCCATGAGATTTTATTGTTGAAAATATCTAGAATAAATGAAGCTGCCTGTTTAGGTTTTCCAAACAAAAAATGCAGGCGGCAGACAGGTCATGAAATTGTCATGCTCTGACAGGAGAAAGCACAGGGTCATGGTACGTTGTAAAAAAAAAATATTGTTTATATTTTCATGTTTATCTAAAAAAAAATAAAAATAAAAAAAAGCATTTGTACAATTTTTGTGGGGGTTCTAGTTTCTGCCAGTCACACTCACTTTCTCCCACAGCTGCAGCCGATACCAATCAGCCACCGCCATCTGACCCTGATTTGGAGGACTCTGCAGGAGCCTCTGCCAGACACTCCTTCAGCACAGGCTGGGACATTGTCCTAACTATGGTAAAGGTAATGGACAGCCACTAAACTGTCTCTAGACAGCAACTTCCAGGTCCTGGACTCAGCTAGCCTTCCAAGGCCTGCTGGCTCCTCAAGACCTTGACTCGTCCTGATTGTGTCCCACATACTACTCAGTGTCTTCAGCCTGAAGAACCAATCTTCAGCCTCTACTCAACCTGTTCCTCTCTCGAACGTAACTCACCTTTCTCCCATTACGGACATCCTGGAACCCAAGACCTCACAGCTCTCCCCTCGGGCTCCAACTACAAGAAAAAAACATCTTCAGTAAGACACTAACTCCACAACTAATCGAATAATTCTAAGACATCTCCTGGTATCTCCTTGCCCCTTCTTCCTTTTCAGCCTAAAACCTTTGCATCTATAAAAAAAAGACTTATTTTTGTAACTATGTCTCAGTCTTTCTCTCAGCCTGCCACTTCAGGTCAACATTTAACTAAAATCATGTTAATTTTAAGCTCATACTGTGCAAATAAAATGTATATAAATCAATATAAAATCATCTTTTGTACAAGTCCATATGGTTGCAGCACCTTTGAAGGAGTTTGTGGTGTCAGGCTAAGTGTGGACAAAGCAGCTATATAGGTAAACACTAATTACTGCATGTCTGTGTGTTTGTTTACAACATATTTACTATACAAATAAAATATAAAGCTGCAACCCAAAAATTTAGCAGACATGATATGCTAGCTTAAACACTAACATTGTAGTTTGTTCTTATTTGTCAAGAAAGGAGGGGATATTGTGATGTAGGCCCAACACCCCCCTGATTACACACATGCACACTGTGCCCACCCACCAACATTACCTCCTCAGCTTGTTAATGGGGACAGCTCGCACAAATGCCCTTGCAGGAGCAAAAAATCCCCCAGCCCCGTGCTCAGAGTTGTTCTTCTGACATCAATCGTTGATCCGGCAATTTTTTCCACCTTTCAGGGGGTTTTTGCCCCAGACACTGATGTGCTTTTAAAATGCATGTGTGCCATTTGCCTCCAAGTATACAATTGGGGATAAAGACATAAAACTGAAGAGAATGAGTTGTGGTAGTAAAGGGTTTTGCGAGGTGCTCAGACACCCCCCAGGAATAGATTTGCTGGCCCAGAATCATGTGTCAAGATTTGATACATTCAGAAGTTTAGCAGAGATTAATGTAGACCAAAATAAAAAATATATAAAACACCGGCATCCAGATACTATTCAGTGTGTGTTTGTGTGTAAGTTTTGGATGTTTTGAAAAGTGGAGGGAGTTAGTATGCTGAAGGTAAGTCAGTGGGCTGGCAGGTAAGTAGGAGACAGAGCAGAGTAATCAGGCTGTCCGAAGCCCAGGAGCACAGCAACATGCACACACACACACACACACACACACACACACACACACAACCCTCCAGTCGTTCATTTTCCTAATGATCCGGAGAGCAGCACGAAGCAGGCAGCCATGTTGACTGGAAGACCTCTGCCTTAACCCTCACTGAGAGCAGCATTACTAATGATACTGTGTCAGTCTTGTTCTCTTGCGTGTGATGGACAGACTTTTATTTGAAATGAAGCACACAACTTTGCAAAGTTACACACTAAAAAAAGAATGTGTTCTCTAGCTAAACTTCTTTTTTTTTTTTTACTTGAAAACATCTAAAACTTGAAAGCAATTGTAGAAAGCTACCATACTGCCAATTAAATTCCTATTAATATTGTGAAAAGGGGATCTTAAAATGCTACAAAACAGCTCTTTTCTCCCTGTTCGCCAGAAATTCTGTAAATATTTCTGGGATGTGTAGGAGTAAAAAAATAAAATAAAATAAAAAAATAAAACCTTTCACCCAGCCAGCGTTTAGGCAAATATCAGGACGGCCGTGGAGGCAAGGTGGCCCTGGGTGGCCATTAGGATGCAGCAAGCAGCATTTCCATGCAGACACCATCTCCACATGGAAAGGTCACCTCCCTCCCTCCGCGGGTAAATACGCAGACATATACAAATGCAGTTGCGCGCTAAAATGGCTCACCTTAAAAAGGCATTAGGCTTTCTTCCACTGAACTTTACATCTCTCCCTTACATTATCTTAACCAATGGCATTTCAGCCTCTCCCAAAGTAGTGCACTGCTCCTAAACTACCATTTAGCTTTAAAAAGCAAGGACTTTTTGCCTTGTAATTTTTAAAGAAATGTTCAGAAATCAGATTAATAAAGGACAGTCATGCCATTATTTTCAACATCAAGTGTTTACTTCTTATTCTAAGACTGAGAACACACAACCTGTCTTGTGCTGTCATCCTTAAAGCGCGGAGCAACGGGGAGTGACGCTGATTGACCAGCAGTTCATTCTGTTCGACTTGAGATGTGACTCAATGCGGTTCTGAGCGCTTTTCTCCCCTTTGAGTCCTGTGCGCTTTAGGTTCGCTGTAAGGCCCTTAGCACCCAACCTGCCAACCGGGCCCTGCAAGCTTCACTACTGTCAAGTTGAATCTAGGGAGAAGACTAACCCATCCTGTCAGCGCCCTGCATCTGCTAGCAGCACACCTGAGCTGGGGCACACCTTCCACTTCAGCCCCGAGCGTAGCCGGGCCTGGAGTTCACACAAACTGTTGTGCAGAGGAGCAGGGAAGTTTCCTATTCCTGCAGAAAACCTGCTTTTAGAAATAAGGCAAGAGGGAGGAAACTCTTTAAAGATGCATTCTCTTATATTACTACTTTTATTTATTTTTCTCCTTTGATTCTGTCTCTTTCTTCTTTTATTAACTGATGGTAAATTAGCCGAACTAATATCCTGATGAATCTAGGTAGAAAAATCTAACAAAGTTAAGTCAGGTCCTCTGGACGAATTCAAAAAATTCAAAAAATTCAAACTTGTTTAAATGTTTCGTCTTTAATCCAAAAGACTTTGTCAGTCTGAGGAGCTGCAGTACACTCAGTCTTATAAATAGCACCTTCTCATAGTGGATCAACCAGTTTGCTGGTGACAGCCAAAACTAGCTTGTCACATGATAGAAGAGGACCATCAACCTAACGACCGATCGTTAGTGCCCTGATGGCCGCTTGCTATTCACAGAGGGCTGAGTGACACTAGCCTAACTAATGCTGACTCAATATTGATAGTTCAGTTCATCTTCCACTTGTATCACCCAATTCAAGATGGCTGCTACGGTTAATATACCTTTGCCAACACAAAAATGGCTATAACTTACTCAAAATCACAGAGAATAGGGTAAAGTTTATGTTGTAGCACATATTCTGCAAGATATGGCTGTGGTGGACATCTTAAATTAAACATTTTTCATTAAAGTGGGCAGGAGATTATTATTATTATTTAAGTCTTGTAAATGTTTATACTGTCACTTCTGATTTCCGAGGGATTTCATTTACTTTTACAGTCTGACCCTGTCTCCTTTGTCTTCTATTTTTATCTACTGTCTGTCCCTCCTTACCTCATATGCTGCCAGTCTTTCCTTTTTGTTTTCTTTTCACCGCTATCTCTTCCAGTCCCAGAGGACGGCCACCTTACCCCTGGCACCATATCCCAGAGGACGAAAGCAAAAGAACCCCACCACTGCTAGAGTCTCCGCAGTCAGCTTTTCGTGCCGTGCAGAGTCTTGTTCTCGTGGCACTGTCTCCCAAAGGGAATTCCCACCAGAGACAATGGGCAGCTTATCAGGGTAAACAACAGCCTCCTCCGTGCCATCCTGCCACAAAGGCACAGACAGGGAAAAGGAAAGAAGAAGTGCAAATATAGTGCAATACAGCAGAGGAGCAGGAAAAAAGGCACAATACACAAAGCCGAGTCAGATGCATCCCTCTTGGTGTTTCAGACGTTTAGAATCAATGGCAACACAATCACGCTCACAATATGTAATTGTGGCTCCAGCTGCCTCTTTGATTTAGTCAAACAATTGCTTTAGTTTGTGGGAAGAATCAATAAGGACTAATTTTCAGTATCACCAAAAGAAAGAAAAACAAAAGTCTCATCAAGAAAATGCAATGAATTATGGCACAGTTTGAACCCGAGTGCAGGGAAGACCGTAAGGCTGTCTGATGTCACGTTTGTGTCAAAGTGCTTGAGAGAAGGGCTGATGTAAATGGATGGGTTTGGTCTTGAAATTCATATCCACTTACTGCCAGAGCAGGCCTGTATGCCTTTCCAAGTAATGGCTGTTTACAAGATAAAAGAAGAGGAAAAATAGCCACTTTTCCCTGCTCAGACATGAAATCCTCTTATGAAATTAGGTTGATAAAAGGACCTTGTGACGTCGGCCATTTTTCCCCACGTCAAGAAAACCTTGCGTGTGAGCATTATTAATGGCATCCCAGTGGCATGTCATTTTTCTACATCTCAAATGCAACAACAGCAGAGGAGGGCTGAGCATCCTGGGCGCTTTTTCGGAACAACGGCGAAGTCACGGTGCAGCCCTGTCAACTTCCCCAAAGCAGCTCCTGCAAAACGAGTGAGAGGAGCCACAAAACCCACTTTGTTGTGCACATAAGAGCCAGGGGTTAATTTTTTGTTGGTTACTGGTTGCCCTCGAAGGGGGTAGGGTGGAAAAATGAAGCAGGGCTGAAACAAATAGCAGCGTCGGGAGATACGTGTGGCCTTCACTTAAACAGAGTCATAAATCAGGAGAGTGACATGAGCGAGGGAGGGAGAGCGGAAGAGACGGAAGGAGAGAAACCAAAAGTGAGACAACAACAGCATACTAGTGTTTAGCCCCAAACAACCAATAGAGTTGGCTCTTTTTATAACGTGATTGTTTTATTTATTTCACTGTTGTTTCGCTTGATGTTAATTATATATTTGTTTTAGCTCAAATATAATGCAAGTGCAGCCTTTCAAAGCACTTGTGAAGAAAAACCATTAGGAAGTCACAATTTACAAGTGGGAAATGTGTGTTTTTAAAAGTATTGTTATCAAAAAATGTATGCGAAACAATAAAGGTGTGTGGGCCTTCTTAACTCGCTGTGCATTTCAGCATCTTCATCTCCACAAGCAAAGAGTAACAAGCTTCTTCGCAGCTGTGAAGCTGAAGGGGGTGAACATGCATGGCGATTACATACAGAGACCATCTTCCTCAAATGATGCTTTTAATGAAGTCCTGTGTGTTTCAACCTGCGTGCGTGAAAAGGCCCTCACTGTGCAACACTCCTCTACACTTGGCCACGAGTTTTGCCAAACTGCATATGCAATCTGTCCGTATAAGCTCAGGTAGGGGCAGAATCTCCGAGATAACTTATGCATGACTGTACGTGTTCCAGCTGCGACCCGCCCTGTGTCCCTCATTTCGTCCTGACTTGTGAAGGATTACCGCAGCGTGGGCTTGTGCTGAGCTGGCAAAATAGAAAGGGATAAGACGAGGAGAGAAAGCTATACCAGGCTGAGCGTTTATGTGTTTTACAAACAGGTCCAAAACCTGAAGCAATTTGATTAGATCGTGGTAAGCGACACATTTTGTGTATGTCATCTTTTACTGTTGGACTGCTTGGAAAAAAGGGAATGGAAACACTGAGGATAAGTTAGTACAAGTAACGTAGCAAACTGGGTTTAGAGAAAACCTGTACAAATCAAATGGGATAGTTACCGCTATTTAGGCAGCGTGCCTGGAAAATAAGCCTAATAGTGCATTTTCAATAAGAGCAAACCAGTGAAAAGGAGATTTGGTATGTTTGTGTGATATAGCAAAGCATGCAATGCCTTCTGGATTTCCACAGTTTAGGAGCAAAGCATGAGCAAATTATTTCATTCACCTGACACCAAAGAACAGCAAATGCCTGGCACTTCAGAGAAAATTAAATTAAGCGCCAAGAAAATGTTAAGAGGAAAACTTGGAGGATATAAAATGGATTTATGGCTTTAAATCTGATGGAGCTTGATACTAATGCAGTATAAATCCTCGCCTTTCATTACAGTATTATTTGAAATGCATTGGAATGGAGCGACGGATCCTATTTGACATTCCGTTACCAAAGCAGTTGTGCACAGCTTCACACTTAAGCCCTTTAAAGCTAATACATAAATGTATCAACACATATAGCTGTAGCGTTTAACAGCAGATTTTTTTTTTTTTTTTTTGTCTTCTGACCAAATCAGCAAAACAAGAGAAATGATTCTCCCAAATGGTTTAATTACTCAAACAGAACGAGGAGAATAATGATGGTTAGCCTCTCCGAAGGCAATAATGCTGCCAATCGACTCGCCTATTATTTTGACAAAGAAAATGAATAATAAGATGAGTATTCTTTTGTTTTAAACTACATGTTAATATTGCATGGTCAACTGGTTGCATGAAACATTTAAACAGCTAGAAATGTGCGGAAAAATGTGCTCAAATGTGAAATCAAGATTATATTCTCTATCTGTTGTGGTTAAAAGGACAATTTTTGGAGGAGGCTGGAAAGATTGCACATAGTCTTCGTCACTTGTAAGAAAAGTATACAAATACTAACAAATCATGATGATTAAAACTTTAAATACAGGTGACTTTTCTGTGAGTAAAGAGACTTTTCAGCCAGAATGTCAAATAAAAAGTGTTTCCAAAAGTATCAAACTCTTGTCTTTTATTTATTGCTGGTCGTCACTAATGCTTCAGTTTTCAGTGAGGTGATGAAGAACACTGGGCCCTCACCGGCCTGCTTGTACTGGAGGTGGTGGGTGCAAGATGGGGTCCGTTTTGTCCCGTGTCATTTGGGGGAGGGGGGTGCAGATGCATTGCGCCCTATGGCGTGGCTGCGATGGCAGCACGTATGGGCTCATTGTGCTGCGATTATGTAGGATGAGCACGCCGCCTGCTAATCCGCCTGTGGGAGGGTGCATGCCTGTGAATTATTGCACTTTGAGAGAGAAAAAAGAGAAGAAGGAAGAGAGAAAGAGAAAGAGGAGCACAGGAATACGAAGAAGAGAGGAGGAGGAGGAGCGAGAGACAGAGAGAGAGAGAGAGAGAAGCCCCCTTGGCTGTGATTATGAAATGGTCTGTCACAGATTAAGGCTACAGGGATGCAGGCATAGATGAGCCAGAGCCTCCCACAGACACACTGGCTAGTCAGGATGCATCACTGAGCTTACCTGAGGTTATACACGTCTCGCATCCATCGAAGGATGCACAGCGCACTCACACATGCTGTGGGGGGAGAGGAGGGAGCAATGGAAGGAAATGAAGGGGAGTGGGGGGGATTGAAAAAGAGAAGGGAAAGCGTGAAAACAAACATGCTCCAAATAGGCTTGCAATTGAGAGAGAGGAGAAAAAAGGGACGAGAGAACTGAGCCCAAGGAAAAACACAAGAAAATAAAAGAGTAAAGGGAGAGAGGAAGCTTGTGAAGGTTGGCAGCCACAAAAGACGGCGACTAAAATAAGACCTATGTGGCTATTGTCTGTTTGCAGGAGGGCTTTGGTGATAAAAAGCCCACACAATTTATCTCTCTCTTCCCGTGTCCTCATTGAGATACCTGCAGTTTGGGCCTTAACCGGGGACGGAAGTGATGATGTCCGGAGAAAGCTTAAGGCATGCGTCTTCACAAGACAATAATAAACTGGTGTCTTTTGCCTGTTGATTTAAATAAACTGGGAGTCTTCATCCTAATTGCCAATTATTTTATGCCTGGGAGTTTCTGAAGTGTATCTATTAATTTGAGAATAGCTGGAGATACTCAACTCTTCAAAGACAGTTTGACAGATACAGGTTCTGTCCAATGCTCCACTGTCAAGTTGATTTTTTTTTTTATCTGTTTCAAGCAGGAAAGAAAAAGGCATTTCTAATTTTTCTTTTTTTTAAAAGCAGGAACATTTTGTCTTTTAGGAGAGATGGAGTCAATCAGTTTAATCAAACCATTGGTATTTCTAGACTTTTGTAGCTACAAGGCTAGGGTTTGTAAGTGTGGATTTAAGTTTCAGCAGCAGGTTCACTGGGTCTCACAGTTTTGTCAAATACATTTAAACACTGAAACATTTATGTCCGGGTGTGGCCCGGTTGGGCGCTTTTCACTTCAGGATGAAGAAAACTGATCTTTTCCATGTAGTTAAAAAAAAAATACAAGTACAAAGTGATACGCTGCAGAAAGATTACATAGAATATATTTCAAACCAAGTACTTGTCTGTTTCTTAAATAATTTTTTCTCTCATGCCAAGTATTTAAGAGGTTTGTAATTTAAAAAATAAAATAAAATTAGCCCATCAAGTCAGATTTCTGCAGGAACATGGCAGTTTGCAGCTTTTATTTAAGCAGAATTTTGATGTTTTGATTCAATCCGTGTTCTTCATGAAAAGCAAAGAAGTGTATACAGGTATTTAAAAGTTATACCATACTATAGAGTAAAAACAAAAAAACAAACAGTATTGCTTATTGTTATTTCAATAAAGTCTCACATTTCTTGAAGGAATGCTTATCAGTCTCTGGCTTTTGTGCCAAAGATTTAAACAAAGATCATGTCATGCTGAGAGTAGATGGAATTATAGCCATTTTATTCAAACCTTATAAATCACATTAAGCATGGTATTCAGTATTAAAAGATCTAGTAAAAAATACAAGACTACAAGTACATGTTTATGATTCTCAGCTCCTATCACTGCAAATTTAGCTCAATGTCTGTAAAATCAGCTGAGGCATGTCCATTTTTGTGTACTTTAAGTTCATTTGGTTTTGGCAGCCATATTTAACATGTACAGTGGGTAAAAGGATTAGCCTTTTTATAAAGGGTGTATTTAATTATTGTTTATTTTAAGGACAGAATTTCTCGGTGCAGTCAGGGGGCAGAGGGAGTCCGGTTCAGTGGCCTCAGGATTCCATCTCTGCTATTTGCAGATGATGTGGTCCTGTTAGCGTCATCGTGCCGTGGTCTTAGGCTATCATTGGAGCGGTTGGCAGTAAATGTGAAGTGGCTGGGATGAGAATCAGCACCTTCAAATCAGAGGCCATGGCTCTAAGTCAGAAAAGGGTGGATTGCTCTCTTCGGGTCGAGGATGAGGTTCGGCTTAAGTGGAGGAGTTCAAGTATCTCGGGGTTTTGTTCATGAGCGAATGAAGAATGGAACGTGAGACTGACAGATGGATTGTTGCAGCATCTACAGTATTGTGGACTTTGTGCCAGACTGTTGTGGTGAAGAGGAAGTTGTAAGGCAAAGCTATCTATTTACTGGTCTGTTTATGTTCTTACCCTCACCTGTGGGCACGAACTTTGGGTAGAGACCGAAAGAATGAGATCGCAGATACAGGCGGTTGAAATGAGTTTCCTCCACAGGACTCTCCCTTAGAGATAGGGTGAGAAGTTCAGTCATCCGGGAGAGACTCGGAGTAGAACCGCTGCTCCTCCACATCGAGAGGAGCCAGTTGCGGTGGTTTGAGCATCTGGTAAGGATGCTTCCTGGGTGCCTCCCTAGAGAGATGCTTTGGGCATGTCCGACAGGGAGGAGACCCCGGGGAAGACCCAGGACTCACTGGAGAAACTCTGTTTCTCAGTTGGCCTGGGAACACCTTGGGGTCCTCCTAGATGAGCTGAAAGGTGGCTGTGGAGAGAGATGTCTGAACAAGTGGAGGATGGATAGATCATGTTCAGTGATGAAATGGCATTAAAAACATGTTGTGGTGCATTGCTAATCCAAAACATGACGTGTGAAAACTTATTAGAAACCTTTAAAAGGCATTAAAATTATTTGCTCTAATAACACCACACTGCAAACAGTTCTAGGTAGATGGCGACAGCAGACTGGGAGTTAAAGCCCAACTCTTTCAGGCAAGTGTGACCAGAAAACCATGAATATGTTCATACATAAAATATGCAATTATAATAAAGTATTGTGGGTAAAAACATCCATCAAATGTTACATCTTCACAACAAATCATCTATATGCTCATATTAGTCCTTAACCATAAGACCACACTAAATCAGAGGGGATAATGCTTTTTAAGTAGTGAGTTATTACAACATCTTAGCTTGACATGACTGTGACAACTCGAGCTGATGCCAGATAATTGCTCTTGTGCTCACCATTTAATGAACATAATTACAACGTTCTTCTGTGTTCACAATGTGATTAATTGTTACAACATTTCTTTGTTGGGTTGCGACAAATTACCCTCTCATACTACCATTGCCATTTTCATATCAGGCAATCATAAAGTATGCAAGCAGGCACTCATGAAGACAGCTTAAAGCCACTCGAGAGACATGCTGGGATTATTGAAAGGCGGAAGAAGTTAAGACTCGCCAATCAATCAATTATAATCATTGGTGAATGGTGTTTAAAGCTATTATTTTAGCCATATAGACGGAGAGGGGGGGGTCACACGAGAGCTATACTCTGCAAAAGCAAAGTGTCAGTTATCTATTAATCTGTATATTATACATGCACAACACTGTAAATTTAAAAAAGCATACAGTTAGTGCACACATAACTGCAAATGCCTCAGAAATCCTTGTTGTGCACATTCCTTGTGACTTCTATGACACCTGTCAGAAAAATCATGTCCACAGAAGTCAAACCGAATAAGTTTTGATCTGTTTCTCAGGCTTCTGTTTGGGGGGGCAATTAGCTTGGGCATATTTCACAGACGACCTAATTGAGACGCTGTCACCCACTTAAGCAAGGCTTGTCTTAAGAGCATTTGCTTAATAAGCCATGGCCTAATGCAATAAGGTGCCTATTCAATCAGCCATGACAAAGTCTAATTTATGCCTGGCCAAATGAGCAAAAGGAAAGAGTCATGGGACTGAGTAATGATTGTCACAACTGGAAAGGATGATTAAAAAAAAGGATGATTCTAAGGCAATGGAACCTGTCCCACCTAAAAACAGTTATTATACTGAATGATAAGAAGCACGTTCAGGGTGCCCTCCTGCTGAGAGGGATTCTTTTTCTGGCTTTGCACCTACACGCGCAGATACTCATGTATTTATGTGCACAAACACAGTTTCATGTTCACACATACAGTACACACAACCCACAGCGCTTCTGCGTGATTGATTCAGCAGAGCATCAGATCGCTCACTGTGACAAATAGCTGGCTGACAGCCGAATACGAAAAAAGCCCACACCCTAACACCTAACCTGTGAGGGGGACTAGGGGGCAAGGGAGGGGGCTGACCTAGCAGCAGGCCGCCACAGCTGTCTCCATCATACCACCTATTCATTCTCTCTTTGCCTTTTTTCTGCCCCTGTCTGAATCACTTATTTCGCCAGACTTTCTCCCCTCTGACTCGTTTTCAGGTTGTCTTTCTTACTTTTTTACCTTTTCTCTGCTACTTCTGCGCCTTCGTCAGTATCTCTGTAAGGTATGCCGTCACTCCCTCTTTCTCTCTCTGCTTTGCGGGGAGTGATAGATTCCCCCTCAGTTCATTTATCCTGGAAGCAGAGGAGACGGCAGTGTGATGTGATCCATCTCGCCGGCGATGGAGGGAGCGCGGCGTCCCTGATCACAGGCCCTATCAATCTCACTCATAGGGGCCGGATCAGCGCTGCTGTCAGACAGCAGACACACATGGCCTGTTTGAATGGTTAGGACTTCCTACTGTATCACGTGCACAAGCTCTCGCTGGGGATATACCTGCAGCTAAGACAGGGAGGATGTTGCCATTTTTGGACTCCAGGGACAGAGAAGCTTTAACACTCCCATCCCAGAAGTAACTGCATGAATATAACAAAAGAAAATGAGTTTAAAAACATGTTTTTTTTTCTATTAACCATCAGAAATACAGTGTTGGTGCTCTGATAATGAATTATTTAAAGAGATTTAATATATTTTGAACTGTTTGTTTGTATACTTGTTATATTGTAGTGAGTTTGCGCTCTACGTTGGAGTGATTTGGACTTTTGGTCAGTGTTAGTTCAAGTTCAAGTTATGTTTATTTGTCATATGCAGGTTAACACAAGGTTAGTAGTACAATGAAATGTTCAGGATGAGAAGAACCGATTCGACTCACTAAAGAGCAAAGAACAAACAAACAAGAGAATACTAAAGCATGCAATAAGTGTACAAAATAAAGTACCAAAAATAAAAAAAAGTAAAATACAATATTTGCAAGGTCCTAAAGAGAAATAGTAAACAACAACATGGTAGAATATAATGGTGCAAGTAGGATGAATTTGTATGAATAAGTATTCCAAGGTAGTAATATACGCTAAAATGCACAACATGTAATTTTTCAATTAAATTCAACCTTTATTTAAACAGATAAATCCCATTGAGCCTCGAAGACTTATTTACAAATGAGACCTGTGTAGACAAACAAAAAATAGTAATGTACATTAAACTACACATGTTAGGGTTAGGGTTATGTTGTTACTTGGGATTTAGAATTTAATCTGTTCGTAAATTTAATAATCCATCAAACTATGGGGAAGAAGATCAGGGTCTCGTATTTAAAACTTAATAATCTTAACTTTGAATAGTCAAAGTAATTCCCTAATATCTCTGTACCTTTTCAATACGTCTCTCTGTGTATTTTCAGTCCTGTCAAAGATTGGCAGCATCGGGATTTCTATTTGAACAGCAGTCTTTCAGCATATGTCAAAGACCTTGTTTTTTTATTTTCTAATATACTCACCATATGTTGTAGTATCAAAACCCATCAAACTCTTCTTGACACTCAAGTACACAAAATCACCCCGGCCCATGGCATAAACCACCCTTTACACACACACACCCCTTTACACACTCTGACACCCCTCAAAAAACACTTCCCCGCTGACGTGTAACACTCTCGTGCACTCATCCACAGACACTTCATAACCTGACATGCATCACCCTGACATGGACACACACGCACACGCACGCACACATCAAAAGCAGTGGGCTGTAAAGTGTTGTCCCTATCCACCCCAGACAGCGCCGACCAATCAAATTAGGCCTGATCAAAACATGCCATTCAAAGCCAGGGCTGGAGGGTGAAGGGATGGGTGTGCGTGCGTGCGTGTGTGTGTGTGTGTGGGGGGGGGGGGGGGGCGTTCACGGGAGCGCAGCCGGTGCTCTGACCTTGGGAGCAATTAGCATGACCAGAGAGAGCTAGAGACAGAGACTTTAGGAGAAAGAGTGGAGGTGTGTGTGTGTTTGGGTGGGGTCTGAGCAGAATGTAGGAAGACGTGATGCAAAAAAGCCTGGACTCCCCCCTCCCCCTCACAAGCTGTGTAAAAGTGGAGATGGGGTTCTCCAAGGAACCTCTCAGAACAAAATCCACACTTCCACACCACCTCCTCCTTCACAGTCCTCACCAGAGCTCCTCTAACTCCTCACCATCTCACAGAGTTACCAGGGACATCCCCTGTACTCTGTTTTCCCAGCTCCACCCAACACATTGTTTAGATACCAGGGCCTCATCTCTCTGTTTTCAGCAGTTTTACTCATTTTGGTCACATTCGATTTGTTGCTGCCAAAAGACTTCAGCGTGTCCACATTTTACTTGTGATCATATAAAACACAACACACGCCTTTATTTTGGATAGAAAATGGATATTGAAAACAGTAGTCCCTTGTTTATCGCAAGGGATCCATACTCTGAAGCCCCTCGATAAGTAAAAAACCACGAAGTAGGAACAGTAGTACAAGTTGACAAGTTGGAAGTAGTAGTTTATTTTAGTTTATATATATATATATATATATATATATATATATACATATTAATATAAGGACTCATATATATATATATATATATATATATATATATATATATATATATATATATAGACGTATAAAAAGGGGGGTTAAATCCTTCACGCATTCTTGCAATATTCTTAACTATGTTTTAAAACTCTAAATGCTCTAAAAGAGGACAGAATGTCATGATTTCAGCTCCTTGCCTCTTGTGCTCTTGGCCACGCCCACTTCTCCATTCTGCACAGAGAACAGCTGATCAGCTGCAGCAGGAAGCTTATCCTGCAGTATGGGCTGCACAACAGTGCAGAAGGAAGCATTTTGTGCAGCTCTGGGCTGCACAAATGTGCAGCAGGTGCTAAATAATTCAAAATAATTAATTTTAAATAAAAATTCCATGCTGAACGTGCAGCTCATCTATCAATCAGCCAATTTTGTGTCATGTCCAATCTTATTTTTAAAAACAAAGATAAAGCGAGACCGCGATAAACGAACCGCGAAGTAGCAAGGGACTACTGTAATATACAATAATTACTTTTTTTTTTTTTTCATTATTTTATCAGTATCTTAAATTAGTGTATGGAGATGCACAACAGCAGCATTTGTCAACATATGCCAAGTGTGTTGACTCAAAATATGTATTCCTCCAGCGTAGAAATAGCACCCCTGACACTCCACCCGAATCCCTCCAGCTCTCTCCCCTCTACCTGGGAATCTAATTTCAATTGACTGCCAGACAGAGGAGGTTTGAGGTTAGAAGCATACAGTAAAGGGGCTGGGCAAGGCTGCCTAAGAGGGGTGCGCAGGTTCAAATTGTTTTCTATAAGTCACCTCTATGGGGGATTTGTGTTTATCCCTGGCCATTGATTTGTTGCTGAGGTGCATTGGGTAAGGAGGGGGGAGAAAGGGAAGGAAGGTGGACCAAGAGAGGAATCAGAGAAAGGTTGCCAGAGAAGCTTCATCCTCCTCCTCCTGGACCTCCAGAACAACGAGGAAGTAATAGACTGGGAAAAAATGCATTATTCCAACGCACTTTAAAGGTGTAAAAAAAATTTGAGGACTCGGCTACAATTTAAATACAGTAAAGGGGACGCTTGTAACTACATCATGATTTTACTTCAAGAACATGCAATATAGTTATAATAGAGTAAGAGGAGTAAGGTATGAGGGTGAAGACTAATGTAGGTGGCAGATTTCAGACAATGAAATTAGGTTTTTAACAGAAACTGCAGAAAAGAATAAAGAACCAAAGTAAATTGACTTAAGAACTGAACAAACAGGTCAAAGAATCTGCTGACAATAATCTTTAGAAGTGCATATCGTCTGCTGCCTTTCATGCCAGAGGTTTAATGTCTTATAGAGTAATGACAAAAGTATAGCCATTTAGGTTAAACCTTGGAAATCACATCATGCATAATCTCAAGCAATATTGTTATATCTTGTATGATCAGTTAGCTCTTAGATTATAAGTTGTGAATGACTCTCAGCTACTACTACGATAAATTTTAGACAAATATTCATAAAAGTCCCTGAGTTATAGACGTTTTTGTGTAGGTTAAGAATGACTAACTGTGGTCGCTATCTTAATATGGGTTGACTCAAAATCCAAAGAAAAGTTAAAAAATCAAGTTGACTTCAATTCTGAAGCTGAAGATGTTTTGCTTTTTCAATTAAAAAATGTCTGGAGTGTGTGTAGTTCCAAGCTTTTATAGATCTGCATGAGACGCCTGCTTGTTTTTCAGCTGCAGGTTAGACTGCAACTACCTGTACTCGCCCCGCACAGTGGAGGCTCGTTCGGCTCTTTCCTGACTCACAGAGAGATGTTTGGTCATTGTGAAAAGGGCCTATTGCATGAAGAGGTGGAGTGGAGCTGACTGGGAGTCAGGCCTGATGCTGCATTGTAGGATTTTGAAAGTTGAAATCTGAGATCTCCTCCTCTGTTGAAGGTTGTTTTTCTCGTTTAACATAAATGACTTCCTTCAGCCCCCTCTCAAACCACCTGGTTTGCCAGTCACAGATATGGAGACCTTCTCTGATGTGTTTCTGTGTTCTGTGTTTCCAAACCTGTGGATAACTGGGCCTCTGTCAATTCAACAAATAAAAAAATAAAAAAAATTAAAAAAAACACAGTGTAGAACAAAACAGGAAGAAGAGCAAACACAAAAACATTGTCATCCCATATGTTGCTGGAGTTTCTGGAAA
Organism: Nematolebias whitei; assembly: GCF_014905685.2. Taxonomy (NCBI): domain Eukaryota; kingdom Metazoa; phylum Chordata; class Actinopteri; order Cyprinodontiformes; family Rivulidae; genus Nematolebias; species Nematolebias whitei. The sequence goes on along the minus strand of NC_056502.1, from coordinate 10,807,565 downwards.
AACTCAGAAGGCTTTTCTCCACACACAACATCCCAGAACATTTTAAAACTAACCAAACCCTCAGACAGATGCTGGTCCATCCCAAGGACAGAACCCCCGAACCCAAACTGAGCGGTGTGCAGTGGCATGCACTCAAAGGCACTGAGGCAGTGTCTCACATGTCCTCATGACAAGTAAAATATGATAAGAAAAAATGCATTTGACCACTTGACTGTTCTATAAAAGTGTTTTCTAAAACTGATTTCAGAATTATTTCAACATTTCAGTTGTCAAAATTGCAGAATTTATGTTGTTACACCTGTTTAAACAATGCAGGGGAGGAAGTGTAGTGTTCTGGTTTCACCTCTGGGGGCGCTGTGTCATGTACAATATATGAAGTAGGTGACCATTGCTTTCTCTCTTTATATCGCCAATATACATGTTTGATTACACATGTGCTGCACATGCTCATGTTCTACAGACTGTCTAATATATTTAATGAATGTGTGTGTCATATTTCTTCTTCCTAATTGGTCATAAATGCAAATGAAAATACACAGGGTGAGTCAGAAAGTACCGTGCTGCACCGATAGGGGGCAGTGCTGCTGTCGCTGTGCGTTCTTCTGTTACACAGAGGGACGGGGGTGTAGGATCACATCTCAAAACTAAAGGATTTTTCTAAACTCATTCATCTTAAAATAAAGGTAAGATAATACATGTTTGTTTGTTTTTTAAGAAGTTGATTAAAGCATAATTAGATGTATTTTTAAAAGGGGAAAAAAAGGCTAAATTGAAATATAAGCTTTTATTTTGGGTTCATATATGTGATCCAGACGAGTCAGTGCCTCACCTGTCACAACCCTCACCGCACATCACTGACAGTGTGCTGTCTGCATTTATGTGT
>NC_056502.1:10766358-10801682 GCF_014905685.2 Nematolebias whitei | reverse complement strand
TGTCTCAGCTGAGAATACAAGGATGAGGAACCAGTGAAGGAGGGATGCTGATGCAGAGAACCGTCTGCTGCACGTTCATCAAACCACCAAGTAAATAATTAAATAAATAAATAAAGTGTTGATGCAACCTTGTAAAAAGGTGAAACTCCAAAGCGTAAAAGTCCATTTAGAGCCCTGCATCAGTGCCATTCCTTTGTGTGTGTGTGTGTGTGTGTGTGTGTGTGTGTGTTTTAATTGAAAACAAATTCACACTTTAATTTGAATTAGCATAATTCTTTGCCTTTTTGTTTAATGCACAGAGACCTTGAGTGGTTTTTCATTTTTAATGCATCCCTTTTAGAAGTTCTCCACTTTTATTTGTGGAAAAAAAAGTTGAAAAACAAGAAGACATCTTTCATTCATTTCTCTCCAATCTGCTGTTTTCATTGCAGCAACTACTCTACTGTATTTTCTGCATCTCATCCATCATGTTTAGCTTCGCTTTTTTCAGAGCAATGCGTTGACAATAGATCTCACTTACAAGAAACACGGCTTAAATTTGTCCTGTTGCTGCTCTGACTGCTGTGTTTTAAGTGAAATGAACATGTGCAGGTAAAACATGATTCTCACACTGAAGAAACATTTGACTTTTGAAGTGATATTTTTAAATTGGTCCTGGAAATTCTGCTGACAGTCAACCAGGTTTTGGCTGCCATCTGCAGGTTGCTGTGAGTTTTACTGCCAGAAGCCTCACATATAATTTAAAAGCCCTGGAGCTAAACATGGTGATTGTTCTTTCAAGAAAATTAGACATCCCCACCTCTAATCTCTTTTAATTTTGTTCAAGGATTTGTCGAAGCCATAACCTTAAGAATTACATTATATTTGATTATTAAATGTGGCATGTGTTTACATAAATGCACATGAGCAGCTTGGGTTTTTACAGATTTATACGCTTGTTAATCATTTTCCTTAAAAGCATGAATAGTTTATTTCTGCTGAATTAGTGACAAAACAGTCGTAATTTAACTGTGTGAGAACCAAAAGCTAAAACAACGGCTGGTTTCCAACAAAGAGTCGTTACATTTTGAGGTACTTTTCAGACTAATTCAGTCAAATGTACTGTTGGTATGGTTATGAACATGTTTTTATGTGCAAATCTATCCTGTGGATTACATACAGTGAAGAGAGGTCTCCTCCAAATCATGCTCTGAACCCTGGGGGAGTTGTGGTATTAAATAAGACCTACATTTGGAGCATTAGTGGAATTCAATATGTGCAATGTAATTATTCTGCTCAATAAGCCACTGGAGGAGGATATCCCATTTACTACAAGCTCTAAAGCAGGTAGATTCAGGTGATATTTTATGTTCACATAATATCAAACCACTTGCTCATAGAAAACAGGGAAATATATATTTATAACAAGATTTCTGTAGTAAAAAAAATAAACAACTAAAGATTGCAGTTCATGTATTTCTGGGTTATTGGACAACTGCTGAAGGAACATTTTTAAAGTTAATGTTGTATACGTACAAATATTTGTACTTCTGTTATCATCAACCAATTCAGCAAATCATCAGGTCTGGAATTTGCTCCATCCATCCATCCATCATCTTTTACCTGCTTCTTCATTTTTGGGTTGCGGGGGTCACTGGTGCCCAGAGGCGGGGGGACACCCTGGACATACTGTATCTCCAGTCCATCACAGGGACACAGACGAACGAAACAAACAATCATTCACTCTCTCTCACTCCTGAGTTACCGATCAGTCTAACATTCATGTTTTTAGTCTGTTGGAGGAAACCGGAGTACCCAGAGAAAACCCATGCATGCGCAGAGAGAACATGCAAACTGCGCCACCGTGCTGTCCATAGAATTTTTTAATTCTATAATTTAAACTGTGAAGGTTTGTAACATTTTAGTTTATATATATATATATATATATGTATATAGGGAGTGGTGGTGCAGAGGTTAGAGAAGGTCAGCCTGTGATCAGAAGATCACTGGTTCAACCCTCCGGACCAACAACATCAAAATGTGGGTGGGATTAGTGAAGCACCCACACCTGTCTCCACCCTCATTTGTCCCACTCTGGACCCTTGAGCAAGGTCCTTAACCCCCACCATCCGCTCCCCCGGGTGCTCTAGATAGCAGCTCTCTGCTCCACACAGAGGGCTGTGGTAGCTCAGTGATCTGTTGTCGTGTCGGGAAAGACATCCAGCGTAAAAATCATCGCCAAGTCTTCGTGCAACTCAGTTCACTGTGGTGACCCCTGAAGAAGGAAGAAGCTGAAAGATGAAGAAGGGTAAGTATATATATATATATATATATATATATATATATATATATAATTGTTCATTTTCTGAGATTTTGATTATTCATTCAACCTTTTATTTATACAGGTTAATCCCACTGAGCCTCGGGGACTCATTTACAAGAGAGACCTGATTTTAACAAAGAATGATGACAACAGTAGACTGTCATAAAAGAAAGGATACTAATGGGGAAGAACAAATGAAAGAAAATGTTAATTAAAAACTAAACAAAAACAGATTGTTAAGTGATGTAGAATACTAAAAGCAGGAACATGTCTGTAAATCTGAACATGTCAAAGTTTAAAGAAACTGGGCAAAATTAAGAGTCTGGATTATTACCCGGATTCTTCAGGATGAACTTTGGTGCAAACTGAAGAGACATTCTCAAACAAATTTTCATTTTCATCTGATAAGCTAAACAAAACAGGCCCAACTCACCAACATCTGAGACGAGCATTAGTTTGAAGAACAATGGAGGTCATAAAGCAGCGACATCTAGATCTGAACAACCAGCGAGAGCACGACACATGTCAAAGGATCAAAGCATGAACACGCAGTGCTGTAGCCTAACTGCTGCATCACCGACCCAAAACAGAAGGAGCGCGAGTTTGAAAAGAGTGAAAACAGAAGGGAGGGGCGTTCGGGGGCTCGTGCGTTTCATGCTGTCCCAGTTGCCTAAAGTGATTCTCTCAATAATGTATTAGAGCGCTTGTTTATTATTTACTGTTTACACAGCTCGAGTCATGCTGCTTTTGTGGAGTGACATTCTCACCCACACCGTCTGCGCAGAGCAGGCGAAACAAGGAGCAGCGCAGACAGACAAGCTGGTTCTGCCAGCCGGAGCGGGCAGCCGACCAAACCAGGCAGCCAGCCACCCCAACGCCACGCTCAGGTGATGCAAAGGCACTGGACTGAGAAATAAAAGACATCTCGCTTCATGGAATCTGCTGTACATGCATCCTGAGGATGTCAAAGATGAAAACACATACGCACACAAAAGGGTGTGTGTAGGGGTGGGGGTGGATTAAAGCAGTGAAGGGTATTTATATTAATATTTATGCAGCCATCTAACTGGCCACTAACCTCCTTCAACTGTTACTTCATTTTCATTTTCTTCACAGTGACTTGAAAGATGGTAAAGCAAGAGAGCCAGCAGGTGTTTATAGTTGTGTAGGTTATTTAAGAACACTCTGGTTACCAGTTATAAGGTCAATGAGTTAAAAGTCACTTTTTCTTCTTTTATATTGTTCCTGCAATTTCGGCACCTAAAACAAAATGACAGGCTGGGCATATCTTTTTTTTTTCCACCTCCATATCTGTACCTGTTGCTTATTGCAATGATTTGTTATCTGGATGTCCAAATAAAACGTCTTCAGCTGATCCAAAATGCTGCTGCCAGAGTCTTAACTGGAGTTAGTGGGAGAGATCATGTCTCTCCAGTATTAACTTCTCTCCACTGGCTCCCTGTCAAGTCCAGAATTGAATTCAAAATCTTACTTCTAACCTACAAAGCCCTCAACAACCTAGCTCCATCTTGTATTACAGACCTTACTGTTCCATATTTTCCTAACAGAGCACTTCGCTCTCAAACTGCAGGCTTACGTGCGGTTCCTAGAGTTTCCAAAAGCAGAATGGGAGGAAGATCTTTCAGTTATCAGGCTCCTCTCTTGTGGGACCAACTTCCAGTTTCTGTCCGTGAGGCTGACACATTGTCCAGTTTTAAAACTGGACTTAAGATTTTCCTTTTTGATAAATCCTATAGTTAGGGTTGGCTTGTTATGCTGCAATAGACTTAGAATACACAAATTAAACACATTTCTTAAAATGTATTGTTAAATTGAAGTTATCATTTGATATTATTTCTATATGCGACTCTTGACCTGCCATTGTGTATCTGTTCCTCCTTCCTGTTCCTATCAAACTCAGCCGGTCGAAGCAGATTACCACTTGTCCTGAACCTGGTTCTGCTTAAGGTTTCTTCCTCATGAGGGAGTTTTTTCTTTCCACTGTCACAAAGTCAATGTCCAAGCAGTCTGCTCCTCAGATAATTAATGTTAAATTATTTTTATATATAAATAAATGTTTCTGTTCAGTGCCCTGAGATGACTTCTGTTGTGACTTGGCGCTGTATAAATAAACTGAACTGAATTGAATTCATTTCTGTGTAATAGCCTAGATGTAAATTCCCTTAAACTTGTATGCGTGTTTTAAAAAAAGATGCAATTGTTGGGATGTACATTTTATCCAGCAGATAAGTCACCTACCACTCATCTCAGTTTTTAAAGTAACTTTGATTTGAAACAAACGTTTGTGAAAAACTGCAGGACTTAGCATGTTGTCAGGTTGTATGTTTTTAAATCACTGAACAGTTCCGCCCCATCCTATCTCACTGATCTTCTGCAGCCATATGTCCCACCGCGCTCTCTGAGGTCAGCAGACCAGATGCTTCTCTCAGTCCCAGAAACCCGTCGTAAGCTCAGAGGTGACAGGGCTTTCTCTGTTGCAGGTCCACGGCTGTGGAATGAGTTGCCACTGAGTTATGCTGCTCCGGCAGGCTCCCACACTCTCAGTCTTTAAGTCTCGCTTGAAGACCCACTTCTATTCGCTTGCCTTTAACACGGTGTGATTTGTTTTGGTCCGGTCTGTTCTCTACTCTGTTGGCCATTTTAGTTAGCTTCTGCTGCTATTTGTATCTGTATTTCTATTTTATGTTTTCCTGTCTGCTGTGCATGTTTGTGTTCTTTTGTTGGCCTTGTTGCTGTTTTAAGTGCTATATAAATAAATTGGTATGGTATGGTATGGTAGGTGAAATTTGTTGCAGACTCAAAGGCGTTGTCTCGTCAAGCTCTCAAAAAAAAAACAATACAACGAGCTGAAAACAGATTTAAACTGTTCTGGGTTCTGATGTTTAAAATCTTAAAAATTGCTGTGGATGATCATAGAAGTTTTTTTATATATATTTCAAACTGTAAACACAGCAAACATTGTATATGTTCAGTAAATCCCTTCCTATAACATGAAAAAAAAAAACTTTTCTATAAACAAATTACATTCGATACAAGCTTTAATGTGGGGCAGATCTGTTTTGCATGATTGGCTACTTATTAGCTGGCGCTGCATGGGAGCATCCTTTTGATTGGATCAAATTATTTAAAACCGTTTTATAAAACATAAATGCAACCGTTCAGAAAAATGTGTCCAATGATTACCACTTTCTTGGATTAAATCAGCATCTTGATGTTAAATACAAAAAGGCGACGGTTTGAATTATCTTTCAAACGCAAACTTGTCCTCACAGAGCATGAAACGTGTTTTTGTTGTTTTGTTTCATTTTTTTTATGTTTCATTGAGGCAGACCAGCACCAACACTAATTACAAAATAAAAAAAAAGTCCATATCTGGTCAAACAATAATTATGTTGTCTAGTGCAGACATTAAAGTCAATCAGATCCCAGGCCAATTTCCTTGAAAAAAAAAAAAAGAGGAAGTTGACTCTCATGCACACATTGGCACGCAGCACACACTCACAGTACCCCAAAAACAAAAACAACCATGTGCGCTCACACACACACACACACACACACACAGCATTTTCAAAGTCATAAAACGAGGGGACTTCAAATGCAGCTATTTGTTTGGGGCCTGTTGTCGTGGGAATAGGCTCTGCGACTGTGCTGCTTCATTAGAATTCCTTTCAAGTCGTGGAGTGCGGCCTCCCTGTGTTCCTCTCCCCATATTCCCTGACCCCAACGCATCTCCGTGGGGCTGAGGTAGGGCGGGGCACCGAGAGATGGAGGAGGAGGTAGGGTTTGGGTGTAAAGCACAGTAAATCGCACGGAAAGTACACAAAAACACTCCAATCTGCGGGATAAGGGAGTACAATGTGTTAAAATCACACAAAGTACTTTGTACACAAAAGTGAAAGGCAAAAAACACTCCACCGCTGCAGCAGTTTCACATATTCTATTTAGCGCCAAAAAATAACTCGCATGCCACCGAGATCTCTCCACCCAAACGATGTCACCTCGCTGCATCACCCTCTCAGGGATCCAGAGGGGAGGTTCGCCTCAGCAGGTACAGCTCCTCGCTCCGTCGCGGGAGGGACTGCCATGTTGTGTTTTTGCCACCAGAGATGGTTGCAAAAAAACTGTTAGCGTGACACACCTGGATCTTTCTAGCACACTAACAATTAGTCCTGTCATCTGCTGCAAGAGCAGCTCAGTGTTGCCTCAGAATCTTCATAACTTCACAGAATTTTAATGCATTAGGTGATTATATAAAACACGTACAAACTTTAATATTAGATTACCTGAATGTGTACTTGGATTACTACCCATGCACATAAGTTTGATACATCTAGATGCTGCTCTGTCAAGTACAACTATTGCATGAGTATGTGAGTATACTGTATGCATTACCAATAAGATAACTTGCCTTAAGAATTAGAAATAGCAATAAAAATCGTTTATCACATACCAAAAAAACAGGAAGAGGAGCTTATTTTGTTCAACTGACAGATGCCTTAAAACTTAAAAGTATAATAATTTGATTAAAAAATATTAAAGTTATGATAAATAACATATTCTTTGCAAATGTTACACTTCAAATGTTTTCAGCAACAAGTTTAAATTTCTTTTTTGTTAAAAACATTAAAAAAACAGTGCAATTTTACAATTCTTATGGTCTCAAACTATTATCTTTGTGAAGTGGAATTAAAAAAAAACATGACGCAACAAAGTTCAGTCAGGTCCTCTGGATGGTTTGTTGTTTGAGACGTTTCGTCCGCCAAAGGACTTCATCAGTCCGAGGAGCCAGATGAAGGACCGTGAAGGATGAAACGTCTCAACTACAAAAGAAACCGTCCAGATGACCTGACAGAACTTTGCTGGGGTTTTTAACCTGGATTATTAAGCATGAAATTTGATGTTTAAAAACAAAACATGATGTTCTCAAATATTATTTTATTAAAGCAAAAGTTATTAAATTATTATTTGGACATCCTGCACAAGCAACAGTTGTAGTAAGATGATTAAATCAGTTAAAAGAACGATTCATCATTTTTTGAGCTGCAAAGTTTAGTGTATTTACAACCTTTTTATTTTAAGTATAAAATTAACTTTCATTAAAAAAAATAGCCAATTGGCTAACTATTATTGCAACATAACCCAAATGAAGCAAAATGAAAATGGACTGTGGCCTGTTATTTTATTTATTTTTTACATTTTTCTTTTTTCTCGGTTCTCAGTTGGACTGAGGTCACTTTGGCAGCCTGGGCTCCCGGACGAGACCCCAGCGGGTGCCAGACTGCAGGGAGAGGGACGCAGAGCTGCTGCCCGTCACAGCCCACTGGTCGCCTGACGGGCCCCAAGGCCTGCCAGACTGACACCAGCCCCGGCCAGGCAGGAGGCAGAAAGGGGGCAAGGGAGGGGGGGCCAGGGAAGAGGTGCATGGAGGTTGGCATAGCGATCAGTATCCAATGCATTTATTTATTTCTTATAGTGGGACACTGGTGAAAGGGAGGCTGAGAGCACACAACTAGTTAATGAACAAGTTACTCATATTACATGTATTTGGCAGCAATAGTGCCTTAGTAGCTGAGTCAAAAAATACCTGCCTGATAAAAAAAAACATGGGGTATGGAGGAGGGTGGGTGATGAAATAGAAGAAAAATAAAAGAAAAGAGGAGTGAAAAACTAGTTGTGTGTCCCAACATGTGTCTGAAGCTCTCGTGGAGGAGGGAGGAGGGCAACTCTCACAGAGTCAGTCAGGCATGTCCAGAGCACGAGCCAAGCACCTCCACCATGTTCAAGTGGGCACGCACAAACGCTCACACGCACTCATACGTGCACATTCCAACACCTGACACATGCATGACGCTCAGTGACAAACACACAATAATGTAAAACCTCGCTTCGAGCCTGTAAATAAAGTTCACGCGAGCTGAAAACAGAGTTTTCCACAGTAGGTTTTTCGCTCACAGCTTTTTCTTTTTCTTCTTCTCTTTTCACAGCTCCTTAAAATGTCTAACAGCGCTGCGTTGACACATAGGTAAAGTTTCTAAAAACTGCCCTGTTCTGACGTAAACACAGATTATGCACTGGTAAAAAAAAATTGTCGTATGTTGTCATTGAGCCAACCTAGCAGCTAGCACTGCCTTAATTGAACAACTCTTGCTCTGGAGCACTGATCGCTGCAACACGTACGCGTTTTACACTTAAATCAAGTTAAAACACACTTTTTTTTTAAAATAAAACACACATTGAACAAACAGCGAACAATCTTGCACATGGAATCAACCAGTGACTGATGGAAGCGGACTAAATCTTGTCAAGGAGCAATCCATGTTCAACAACTGAGCAGTCTGTGTAACTTCGCAATTAAACAGTAAACTAATCAATGTGTATATGTGTTTGTGTGTGTGCATCTGTGTGTTGGTGGGCCTCTGGGGCCCGTCCTAATGAGCTATCTGTGTGCATTTCTAACAAGAGCTCGGTGCAGCGCCCACGGCACTGTCATCCTGGGCCGCGGCTGACCTTGCTCGCTGCTAGGCTCTGTCGTTTGCTATATTTATGGCACCGACACCACCTTGCTGTGGGTTTGTGCGTGAGCATGTACCTCCACCGGTGTGTGTACTTTGTGAGGGTGGGAGTGCAGGGGGCTCACTCAGGAAGCAAATACTGTGTATATCAGCATAATGAATCAAGTGGCAGAGAGAGGGAGGAAAATGCAAAAAGGGAGAAAGGAAAGGGGGAGGGTGGAATGGAGGAGTGGATGGAGAAAGCCATTTCCCCTCTGCTGTTTCTCTCCTCCCAGCGAGCAACCCCTGTGGTGTCTATTCCCTCCATTCGCCTTTCCTCACCCCTATTGTTCTTTTTCTTATCCCTTTTCTTTGCTGGGTTTGACCAGATTGATACAATGTTAACAAATGGCATAAAGACACCGGTCTGTCTGTGCCTCGAACATGTAATGTCAACGTTCCAAACAAGATTTCAAAAATAAACCATTAAAACACGACGGCATATTAGCTGCAAGGATGCACCAGAGCATTTGAATCTTCTTGCATGTATTCATGCAACACTGTGAGTTTGGTATCAACCAAGCCAGCTGAATCACCAACAGAATAATAATAATGCAAGTGCATGAAATCATCTGCTGCCCCCCCCCCCCCCCCCCCGTTCATTTCTGGGCAGGGGAAACAGACTACTGCGCACACTCACATGCACACATTTGGAAACATACATGGGCTCAGTATGCAAAGCTCTCCTGTGCTGGGTTAAGGAAAAGGGGCATGCTGCTGTGAATACTCATCTGAGCCATGCAGAGGAAGCTGTGTGTATCCCCCCATAACCTCGGGGCGAGGGGTAGAGGAGGGCACTCAATTTGCGCGGGACACACATACACAAGTGAAAACACACATTTGAAAACTCGTTGGGAGACAAACAGGGAAGTCAGACACGTGCAAACCAACACACACACATTTTGCAAATGCAAGGCGATAAGCTAAAGAGCACCATGAGGAAGGGGGGGGGGGGGGGGTGCGCCGTGACCAAAAGTAAAGTTTTAATTCGGTCCTCGGGGACACTGCTTACTCATCCAACTCCCCCAAGGACCGACTCCCTCTGAAATCTATTCAAATCACATCTCTCCACTGCCTTTTATTGCATTTCTCATATCCCCCCATCACAAAGTGACAAATCACCACACACTTCATAGAACCAACATCACTTTCTCTCCATTTTGGGGGATAGATAGATTTGGGGGATTTTTTACTTTTAAACTGATTAGAGAAACTCACTTTCTGCTGGAGTTTCCATTACTTTTCATGAGCATTACTGTACACGAGATAGTCCAGAGCCTCCTTCAGCGGGCTGAAACTCCCGGAGTTATTTTGAGGGGGGAAGGAATATTCATCGAACAAATCTTTTTGCAACTTCTGTACACGCAGATACCTACTGTAGACGAAAAAATAAAGTCGCACAAACACTGTCAAAGTAGCTCACACGCTTTCAGTCTCCTTCTGAGTGCACATCAAACACTAATTTTATAGCACGCCACTTCTCAAACATGCATACACACAAATGTAGGAGCACCCGGTGATTTTCAAGTCCCACACTTCCTGCCAATGTTCTCTCCTCCATCCTCAATAAAGCAGGTGATGGGAGCGTGGAGGTCTAATTAGTTTATGCAGACGTATGAAGCTGGTGGGACAGGCAGCATTGTTATTATTTCCCTGCCACTCCACTGCAGACACACACACTAATACACACACACAAGTGACACTTAAACAACGTTGCCTGCTGCCTCCCCGACCACGCTCATCGAAGAAGGTTGAGGGGGGGTGGACTGGTGGGGTGGGAGAAGCTGGATGAGAAAAGGGGTGTCAGGACGAGGAGAACCAATGTGTGAGCCTGAGAAGAGAGGGAGAGGAGCGCCACTTGATATATTCGTAATGTTCCTTAATATTTTCATTTTGATGTAATTTGTGGCCCCGGTTTTTTAAATATCCGCTCTGTAATAATGTTTAATTTCAAGGGTCAGTCTGCCAAGGAGTATATTAAAGCTGATAAAACTCATTTTCCACAGGCCCAATATCGCGCCCAGATCAGGTTAGGAGGCCAGCCTCCCTGAATATTTCATCTTTTATCATGCCGATAATGGGAAGATGACAGAGGCACATTATTACAATGAGAGAATTGCTCATTTTCCTGACGGGGCGGGCTGCCTGGCTGCTTGGCTGCCTGCTTCCCTGACTGCCTGCGTCGACGACTAGCTGGGGCTGCCGAAAGCCAAAGTCTCCGCCGAGTGTTTGTTGCAATAAAAGCAATTCTTCCCCGGGAGAGGAGAGGTGAGGTGAAGAGAGGAGGGGAGGTGCGGGGAGGGGATCGAGGTGGAGAGAATGAGAGAAGGGTAAGAAAGTAAGAGAGGGAGAGGAAAGCAACTTTCTTCAACCACTTCACTTATTTGATTGCGATGAATAATAAATGTGTGGGCTTGCAGTTGGGGGGTATAGAGGAGTAGAGCAACAACCGAGTGCGTGCATGTGCCTGCCGGTTGTGACGTGCCAGCGAGAGGGGATAGGTGATAATCACAGATTTAAAGTGGGTCTCCAAGTCAAATTAACCCGTTTAATTGAGCCATTAGTAAAGAACAAAGCTGAGGCTACAGGGTGAGATGGGGGGGTTGGATTTCGGGGGGCTCCAAGTGATCAGCAGTATTGAGAATGGAAGCTGCCCCATGCACAAATGACTAGCTGGACCGTCTCCGGCGCCAGAGTGCCTTAATAAATGGACCCAATCAAGACAGTTCTGGAGACCACCTGTGTCCCATACAGGTCAGAACCATTAGACCCACATTAGAGGACCGTGATGGACGCAGGCGCCGCTCCAGCCACCCCAATAATGAGGATAATAAGAGTACCATAATGGCATATTTATAGGCTGGCTAGAAACGAGAAGCTGAGCGTTTTCATTTTATTCTGAAAAGCAGAGAGCGAAATGGAAAAACTCAGACAGGTAGAAGTAAAAGGTGTGCGGCTTTAGTTAATTCATAACATCCCAGTCTGCTGTTTCAATTAAAAACATGATTACAGGATTACATTTGCACATAAAGCTTGTGATAAAAATAGCATAAAACAAGTACACCAGTAGTGATCAGAATAAAATTAGTCACAAGAGACCTTGTTATGATACATTTCCATTTCCTCTGTGCGAGAGATCTGTCACACACCATGTGGGCTTATCTTGGCATTTAATATGTTAATCTGTAATCTTCCCTTTTATTCAACTATTACACGACAGGGACCACACTGAAGGAATTATTTGGTCTCTGAAGTCCCATGAATGTGATCATTTAAACTGTCTCATCAGCTATTGTGCATTTATCATTTTAAACACAATTTGATGACTTCTGTCTTCCATGGATGCCAGGATCTATTAATATTTTTATGAGCAACAGAAACTCCACCAATGCACCAAATAACTTTGCTCCTTGCTGTTGCCCCTTCATTAGACTATTTCTCTGGTTCTGCTTCTCATCTCTGCTATGATTATGGCAAACATAAATATGTTTATATTTCAATTCAATTCAGTTTATTTATATAGCTCCATGTCACAACAAAGTTGTCTCAGGGCACTTTACAGGAACATTCACATACATAGAAAAGCCAATTAGTAAAGTTCTCTATCTAAGAAGCCAGCAGACATGTTGAATCTTGACTTTGTTGCAGTCTCCCATCCTGAGCAAGCACAATGGCAACAGTGGAAAGGAAAAAACTCCCTTTTAAAAGGAAGAAACCTCCAGCAGAACCAGGCTCAGGACAAGCGGCCATCTGCTTTGACCAGCTGGTTGAGAGGAACAGGAAGGAGAGACAAATGAACACAGAATGGCAGGTCCAGATGTAGGTGCAGGTGAACCTGACAGACAAAAACACATGTTAGGATAGAAAAAAATAATTAAAAAGACAAAACAGGTTGAGCAGAGTAAGTAAAGAAAGTAGTATAGTTAAGATGTGTGGTCAGTTTGTCCTCCAGCAGTCTAAGCCTATAGCAGCATAACTAAGGGACAGCTCAGGAAACCCAAGCTGACCCTAACTATAAGATTTAGCAAAAAGGAAAGTCTTAAGTCTAGTCTTCAAACTGGCCAAAGTGTCAGCCTCATGGACAGAAACTGGAAGTTGGTTCCACAAGCGAGGAGCCTGATAACTGAAAGCTCTGCCTCCCATTCTGGTTTTGAGAACTCTAGGAACCGTAAGTAAACCTGCAGTCTGAGAGCGAAGTGCTCTAGGAAAATATGGAACAATAAGATCGGTAATATATATATTTATATGAGCATTCTTATTTAAAGAACAGTGTGTTCATATTCCCAAGTGCTTCCATGGTAAACAGCAGAAACAGCCACAGGTGGATGAACATTAACAGGCGTCTTCAGCAATCATCATGAGACAATCTCTGAACGGCAGCTCATGGGTCTTCGTCAGCTGCATTTGTTTTATTGACTTTGTGAGAATTCACTTATCTTAAAAACAATTGGATGTGGTGCGTGACAGCTCGTTGTTCCTTAATCAGCTCGCCTGATTAAGGGAAAGGTTAAATTAGGTGATTATTTATCAGGTAGAACTGAAGGTGGTGGAGTGATGATTATCATGATTATGATATTATAGCAAACCCACGGTTGCCGGCTTCTACAAAAGAAAAGGAAATGAAGTGAAGCAGGATTGGTTCTTTGGTTTAATAGATTTTTTTCACTGGTTACAGACCGAAGCACTCAAGAAAAGAACAGCATTTCCACAGAAGAACCCACCCATCGCACCTTCCAAATAGGTGTCAGACACTGTGGGTGCATCCCTGTGGAGAGGAAGAGGAAGTGATGAGTACCCCAAAAGGAAACCAGAGGTCACCAGTGGTCAGTGTGGCAGCCAAAAACTCCAGGGAAGGGTAAAAAAAAATAAAAATAAAAATCTGTCACAGGGTCGAAAGGGGTGAGCATGAAGTATTAAGCTGGGTCGGGGTGGGGGTTAAGGGGAGTGGGTGATGGTGGGTACCAGACTGGGGCACCTCGGGGGACTTTTTGGGAGGAAGAGCCATGCACCATGTCTCCTGCTACCAACCGTTGTTCCCTCATTTGATTGTGAAGCCATGAATAATGCATGGCGGATGGGACTGAAGGAGGGGAAAGGATGAAGGGGTGGGGTTGGGTATGGGAAGGGGGGGGGGGACCTCAACCTTAAAGGAGCCCTGCCACAGTGGGAGTCATTACTGATGAACAACCACACTGATGAGCCAGAGTGAGGGAGGGATGGGAGAACGAGAGAGCGGGAGAAAACAGACGAGAGACGAGTGGAGGAGAAAAACAAACAAGATATTTAAAAAAGACAGAAGGAAATCGTGAAATCAGGCCTCCCAAGTATTTCAAGAATGCCGCTGTTGACTGTTTCAGTGTGGAAATGTGTTGTTGTTTTCATATGTTTGTTTATTTATTCATAATTTAATCTTGGAAAACACGTCCCATTTCTTTCCTTTTGTATTTGGCGTTGTGGTACTTTGTAACAACTTTTAACAGTACAAAGGAGTAAAAAACACTAAATGGTTCTGATGTTACTACAGTTTAAGATAAAAACAACTTAATGCATATGGAAGGATGTCGTAATAATTTGAAAGGTATGAATAAAACACTAATAACTAACCATCTTATCACCAGCAAACTGTTTAGTTCCACTCTGGGAGTGAGCTGTTTGTGGAAATTGGTTTAGTTTAGTGGGCTCCTCAGATTGAAGAAGTCCTTTGGATCAAGAACGAAACGTCTCAGCACCAAAAGAAACCATCCAGATGACCTGAATGAACATTGTTGGATTTATACCTGGATTAATGAGCATGAACTTTGGTGACTAATAACTAACGCAACAAAGTTCAGTCAGGTCATCTGGATAGTTTCTTTTTTTGTTGAGATGTTTCGTCCTTCATCCAAATGACTTAATTAGTTTGAGGAGCCACAACAAACCCTATCCCAAAAACAGCACACTCGCATAGTGGGCCAACCCGTTTGCTGGTGATAAGATGGTTTCTGGAGTCTGCCCTCTCCCCCGTCAACTCGTCTGAGGCAGCCATAGTGGTTCAAAAACATTCAATTTCATGCACAATAATTCTGGTAAAAAAAAAAAATCGAACAAAGTTGGTCAAGTCATCTGGACGATTTATTTTTATTTTTATTTATTTATTTATTTATTTAAACATTTTGTCCTTCATCTGAAGGACTTTGTCTGCCTCAGAGGAGTCGACAGGGGAGAGGGCGGGCTCCAGAAACTATCTTATCACCATTATACTGGTTGGTCCACTATGTGAGTGGGCTGCTTGTGTGGGACTGAGTTTGTTGTGGCTCCTCGGACTGATGAAGTCCTTTGGATGAAGGACAAAACATCTCAACAAAAGAAAAGAAACCGTCCAGATGACCTAGAACTTTGTTGGATGTTTTTCCTGGATTATTGAGCATGAAATAATATTAATTTTCAACCACATATTAATTCAATCCATACAAAACATAGTTAATGTAAAGAGTCTACATTTTTTATAAAATTTTACATGTTTCAATATTAGGCATTTATGAGGCCAAACATACTACACCAACAACTTCTTGACTTTGGTCGTTGGCAAAAAGTTCAATAAAATTTGAAAAAGAAACTCCTACTTTTAAATCCATAGAAACACAATTTCTTTCCACATATGCAAGTTGGTGGAACAGGAGGTGGGTGTGTGAGAGGGAAATGAGCAGAGCCATCCTGCAGTATTGCTGCTCCTAGCGATGTGTGAGTGTGTCTGTGCAGGTGTCTGAGATCGCGTGTGTGTGTTCGAGACTCGTTCCAGTGGCAGCAGCTAAGGCGCTGTAGCAGCACGAGGCGTTATCACTCATTTTGATTCTGTATTACAGCATGACGGATGGGCCCCCGCGGGCCGGCGAGCGTCGCCGCACGCTTATTACCGCAGCTCTTAAGTGGGAGTTGATTTAGCTTAAATAGGTTGTTTCATAAGGAGAAGACACCAGTGCTGTCATCACTGCTCTGCTACTCACTACAGCAAACCACCACTCTAATTGAATAATGCCTTCTCTACATACCTATTAGAGTGCTTAGGTACAGCCTGTGCCCCAATAATTGCTTATACAACCTGGCTAATTTGGCCTTCACCCCCTGCATGCACACACAGGCACATGGATGAGCACATGCACACACAAGCCGTCTTTCCCCGGTGAATAATATTCATGTTTGTGATAAAATCCACAGTATGTGCGAGTTCGCTATTTTACCATATTCAGTGGTTGAAAATCTTTAGTGTGGCTCCAGTGAATTAAAAAGAACAAAAGAAATAGTTCAATATTTGAGTCATAAATTCAGGATTTGAGACCGCACATCTAATTTGATATTCCTTTAACCTGAATCAAATGGAATCACTGTATTCTGAATGTTATAAAAGTGCAAATAGACCTACACCGTGAAGAATAGGGGTTTTATTAGCATATCACAGGGAAATATTTGAGAATGCGTGTTCCAATGAAGTTGTTTAAGCGTGCAGGTGTTTACAATGGGAGGAGGCGTGGATAAAGGCTTTTCGATTTACAAAATGTTGATCCGTTTCCCCGTCTCTGTTGGCTGTCAGAGATTATTGCTGATGCAACGGTGCAATGGCATGTGAATTATGCGCCACTACGGAGTGGAACCAGTGCCAACTCTCTGGAAGTGAACAAGGCAACGTGGATTCTTGCCAGCAACAAGCAACTCCTGGGAAAGCGGGAGTTGGCTGTCAATCATGAAAGCGCATCCCATTCTGACCGGGTTCCCACTTTACTCGGTTATAGATGATATTGCACATGCAAAAAAAAACAAACAAAGAAATAAACACCCAAAGAGGTGCTGAGAGTTAGGAGGAAAGAAAATGAAGGGAAAAAGTTTGATCAGTCACTGGGATGTCTTGATTTTTCCCAGGCAGCTGCACTATATTGGACTCTGATTTGATGAAACCTCATGGACAGCATGGAAATTTCACCAGTTCTTTTGCCTTGGGTGACAAACGATCAGGCTGGAATGAAGTTTAAATCACTGGACAGAATTTAAACTATGCAGAGCAGCTATCTACTAAATTACAAACCTTCTTTAGGAAGTCCCTGTAATTTAATATAGCTAAATTTAATCAAGTTATATGTGTATTAACTTCTACCCGACCAGTTTCTTTTACCCCTGCAATATTTGTCAGTGCATAGAGTCTGAGTATCCTGGTCAGGGTCTTTCAGGGTCTGTTTTGGGTTTTGTTTCCATGTTTCATGTGGTGCTTGGTTCTTGTGTTTTTCCGTCGTCACTTCTGTTTTCCTCCTCTCCTCAGTTGTGCCACGCCCACTCACACCTGAACCTGTTAGGCTCAGCTGTTCCTGTCCGCCTCAGCCCTTCTGACCTCTCTGTTCCCAGTTTTCAGTATTCGGTCCTCATGCCAGCACAGTATCCTTTAACTCACTCTGTGCCTCTTTGTGTTAATCCTGTTTACGTAGGTTTTTCAGTCACAACAGCCTTTACTGTACCACGGATGGGAAATTCAAGTGGAACAGCAGCAACAGATAAAAAGATTCACACAAAAAGTTCATAAAATGTTAAAAACAATATATAAAGAAATAAAATAAACAATAGCAATAATAATGTTCACTATGTACTGAACACTGAGAATGGCAGACTATCTACAGTACAGAGTGTGTGTGTTAAAGCAGAGGTCAGCATGTATTTAATACTTAGTGAGTTTGTTGGGAGCAGTGATAGTTGTAGAGCCTAACAGCTGCTGGGAGGAAGGACCTGCGGTAACGCTCCTTTGTGCATTTAGGATGCAGTAAGCTGTCACCAGCAACAGTTTCATGCATGGGGTGAGAGACACTGTCCAGCAATGCTATTATTTTAGCTAGAATCCTTCTGTCTCCCACCACCTGCACTGGGTCGAGGGGGCATCCAAGCACAGAGCTGGCCTTCTTGATGACCTTATCTAGCCGCTTTTCTCAGCTGATGATAAGCTGCTGCGCCAACAGACAACACAATAGAAGACGGCTGATGCTACTACCGAGTCAAAGAAGGTCTTCAGGAGCACCCCCTGCACTCCAAAAGACCTCATTCTGCTCTGACCCTTCCTGTAAAGTGCATCAGTGTTGTGAGACCAGTCTAGTTCATTGTTCAGGTGAACGTCCAGGTAGTTATAAGAGTCTACTATCTCAATGTACACTCCTGGATGTTTACCGGGGTCAGTGCGGTGGGTCTGTGCCAGTGGAAATCCACCGCCAGCTCCTTAGTTTTAGCAGCGTTGATCAGGAGGTGGTTCTGCTGGCACCAGTCCACAAAGTCATGAATCCGCTGTCTGTACTCTGAGTCGTCCTCGCCTGTGATGAGACCAACTATGGCAGAGTCATCAGAGAACTTTTGCAGATGGCAGTGTGGAGTTGATGGAGAAGTCTGCTGTGTAGAGGGTGAAGAGGAACGGTTCCAGCACAGTGCCCTGCGGGATCCCTGTACTGCAGACCAGCCTGTCAGAAGCACAGCCCTGCGTCCTCACATACTGTGGGTGTCCAGTGAGGTAATCCAGTATCCACTGGGACATGTGGTGATGCACTCCTGATAACTCCAGCTTGTCCTGCAGAAGTCCTGGCTGGACGGTGTTGAAAGCACTGGAGAAATTAAAGAACATGATCCTCACAGTGCTTCCAGGTTTCCAGGTTTCCAGGTTTACGTTTATAATAAAGTTTAATTTTGCTTTTTGTGATTCCCGAGTCAGTTTGCATTCCTGGGTCCAAATCCTCTGCACAACTGTGATACTGACTCGTGTTTAGAGAGTGTGTGTAGAGCTCTTCACTCTCAGATTGAAGGTTTGCTTGTGGCTCCTAGAGTTTCCAAAAGTAGAATGGGAGGAAGATATTTCAATTATCAGAGCTTTCAGTTATCAGACTCCTCTCTTGTGGAACCAACTTCCAGTTTCTGTCCATGAGGCTGACACATTTTCTACGTTTAAGATTAGGCTCAAGTCTTTCCTTTTTGATAAATCCTATAGTTAGGTTTGGCTTGGTTTCCTGAGCTATACCTAATCCTATGCTGCTATAGGCTTAGACCACTACAGGACAAATATCGGTAGACCTCATTTCATCAAGTTACACATTAATAGTTTGTATTTGTAATTGTTTTTATCTTAACATGTTGTCTTTTTTTCTGTCTTTTCTCCTAGTGAGGGACCTGCTGTCCCGCTCGCCTCCATTCTGGACCTGCCATTGTGTATCTGTTTCTCCTTCCTGTACCCTGGAGCCCGGCCAGTCGAAGCAGATGGCCACTCGTCCTGAGCATAGTTCTACTGGTTCTTCCTGTTATAAGGGAGTTTTTCCTTTTCACTATTGCCTTTGTGCTTGCTCAAGATGGGAGACTGTGATAAAATGAAGACTCAATGCAATCTGCTGGCTTCCTACAGATAAATAATGTTATTAATTACATTTTTATGTATATGAATGTTTCTGTTCAGTGCCCTGAGATGACTTCTGTTGTGACTTGGCTCTATATAATAAATTGAACTGTTTAGGCTACGAAGGTTTCAGAACAGAAGGTTTTGTTTGCTTAAATGTTATGGCTCCTTGCAATACCATCTGCTTTCCAACAAAAAATAACTAAACATGCAGTTAGTGCAATCCAGCTCCACAGAAAAGTCGTCACGTAGTAAAAATGATGTGACCCATGGCATTATGCATGTGTTGCTTGTTTCTCTTTGTATAGACTTGACTTCCACTGGTCTCTAACTCTTTATGTCACTGGAAATTGAGCTTGTAAGGCTCCTGTTGATTACAATGGAAGTCTCGTATGCAGCAAAAAGTTTAGTAACAAATCAGCTTAAATATAAAACCATGGGAATTTACTGTAATCACATTCACAGCAAAAGCTGTTATTCCATGGTTATTTTCCATCCATCCATCCATCAATCCATTATCTTTACCCACTTTTTCCTTTTCAGGTCGCAGGGGTCACTGGTGCCCATGTCCAGCAGTCACTGTGTGAGAGGCAGGGGACATCGTGGACACACCTTCATACTAGACCATTACAGGGACAAATGAGACAAACAACCATTTACTCTTTCTCTCTCACCTAAGAATAATTAGTTACCAATCAGCCTAACATTCATGTTTTTGGACTGTGGGAGGAAACCAGAGTACCTAGAGAAAACTAACGCATGCACGGAGAGAACATGCAAACTCCACTCAGAAAGTTCCTCGGCCAGGATTTGAACCAGGGTGACCTTCTCTCACTAACAGACAACAGTTCTACCAACTGTGCTGCCTTGCTTATTTTCCCAGTGTCTTTGTTTTTGTGACTGAATAGCTTTAAGTAAAGTTTCCAGGTAATATCAGTTAATGTGAGCTAAAAGTATCTGTCACAGCATGATCTTCATTAAATAAAGAATATGGGTAAAGATTGATTATTTATTGTCCTAAATTAAGATTTGAAGTCAACTGATGAGCTTCCCAACAAAAAAAAAAAATGTGGCAAAAGTTCATGATTTGAACATTTTTTTCTAAAGCTTAATCTCAACAGGAGTGTCAGCATATGCACATTTATAATTCTCTCCTTCTATGGTCACATTTACACCTGAACACAAACCCTCTGTGACTATAAACACACGATAAAGCAGGACAATTAGCTTTGAACAACTACCACAATCACACACATTCACAAACCCAAACATTTAAAGATTATAAATCTGTGCACTGTGCGCACCCTTGTCCACATGTGCACACAAGCCTGTGGGTTATTTGGTCTGCCAACCGGCTCTCCTTCCCCTGCATGCTTGCTGTGCCCTCTGGTTGGCGGTGATTGATGATGGCCACGGCGAGGCAGATCATTTGGGTGGCCCCATCTACACAGGACGTAAATCAAATCAGCTTTGCTAATGATTCTCTGACGCTCATCTGGCAGACGTGGCCAGAACCTTATCGTATCTCACGCAGAGGGACAAAAGAAACATCAATAAGTCCCAGAATGATTTTATTTGACTATCCCTTTCTGGAGATTGATGTTCAACCCCGGCGAGGATTTCTGATTGAAAGACACCTCTGTCAGGAAAGAAATGTCAATCAAGCATTGTTAGATGTGAAGCAGAGTACAAACACATGTAGTGTGTGGGTGTTTGTTTAGATCATATACATTTAGGTGCAAGTAGATGTGATGTAGCCAAGAGAGTAAATGACTGTTTTGCCATATCTGATAGCAGCTCTGCCAGGGTGATAATCTCAAACTTGACAAAGCAATCGAACATAGCTGGTGATGACAGAAAAATCCAGATCTTTCTTCGCTGTCTTTCAGTCCGTCTGCGGCTCGTCTGTTGCTGGCTGTGATGTGATGGATAACCGTGGCACTTGAGAGAACCTCAGCCCTCGGGCCTCGAGAGGTGACCCATTACAACTTTTCATTAAAATGTCTGTCTGATGCAGCATCTTGATTTGTCTATAATTTATGATGCCATTACAAGCTAATTAGAGTCAAGATCCCTCGGCCTTTTGTAGTGCAGAAAGGGAATAAACTGCTGGCATTAGCTGCACAAGTAGAAGTAAAGGCTACCTGCAGCAGTCCATCTCTGGACCATTAAAAAAAAAGTTAATAAACGTCTCTGATTATGTCATACTTCCACGTTCAGATCCACCTCTAGCATGTTTAGCATTTAAGTTTAGAAATGCTATAAATACACTGCATGCACATTTTAAATAAAAAAACCTCAGTATGTTCAGTAACTTGATTTGTGTAGAAATAAACAAGTAGTGTAAGTAGTTTTTAATTTTTTTGCTCTTCTTTTGGCTCAGTCTTTCACCTGCTTTCTGCCTGAAGTCTTTAACAGGGACTATAGGTTAGCAGTTAATCACTGACACAGTAGGTAGTTATTTAAACATTTTATAAGGATGTTTTATTCATCTTTATCTATTACTCACAAATAAAAGCTGAGTTTCTTTGCTTTTACAGCTACCCGACCTCCAAAAGAGGTCTTGTAAACTCTAAAATATGCATAATTTGCATATAAAGCAAATGTTTAAAAGTGGCCTTGTGGAGAATAGAGTGGCTGTCCTCAGTAGCTCGTCTATAAGATTGACAAAAGTGTGTGGCGTGGTGGGTGAGGGTGGGGGGGGGGGGGGGGGGAGGAAAGGGGGGGGGGCGGGGGGGGGGTCTCATCAAAGCCTAGGCACCCATGCATGAAAGTCAATCCACTGCTTGTGTGTGTTTTATTTATTCATTAGTGACAACTGGCTTGAAAAAAAGAAGAAGAAAAAAGAAAAGAAAGTTCCATTCAAATAAGCATGGCATCCCTGGAGCAGGCTGGCGAGAGAGAGAAAGAGAGAGAGAAGGAGGGGAAACGTGTGTGTGTGTGTGTGTGTGTGTGGGGGGGGACCGGGTGCTGGAGGGAAGTGAGATGAAGGAAGAGTGGGATGACTTCTTTTAATTTAGGGAGCCCCTCGAGGGAAATTGAGCCCGCGAACACGCAATTACTGCAGTCATCAGTGAACCGCGCATGTGAGGAAGCAGAGCGTTGACCGTAAAGAAAATATGACGATGGAGAGGGAGGAAAAATTATCTGAGACAGTCTTTTCTAAAGTCCCCACTAACAGCCCCCCCTCCCAAATAATAATTGCTGAAATACACATTCAGCTTTAGATGAGCACACATCTGAACGTGCTTCATTTCAGACATGGAAAATGTAACTAATACACAAGTAATCTATTACAATTAACTGACAGCTGAGGGTGGGAGAGGGGCAAGGCCATAATCATCGGCCAATTATCGCCTTATTATGGATGTTAAGTGGCCTCATATTAGGGTCAGTGCCCCTGATTTGAAAGGAGAAAATAATTGTTAACCCCTGTAATAGCAACACACAAAGTATTTAACACACCACTGGGGTCCTCTCAAGCTTCATATACTCAAACTGTGCCAAAGCCTTGAACTGAAGAATTGCTTTTCAACAAGGGCCCCACCACTAATGTGACACTGGCGTCAAGGTGCCGTGATGGGTGGTAGCACTAACAATCTGCGTTTTCCTAATTATTCATCCAAACGATAAGCGTTGTAATATATGAATCCTAATATTCTCCATGTTTTTCCAGCTTTTCCATTATTCGTGTTTTGACTTTCTGTCTTGTTCGATTACAATTCAAATGTTTTAACATGATGTTTGAAAAAGCAGTGTGAAAATATATGACAAAAATCAAAGGGGAGGCTGTGGCTGAGTGGTTAGAGCAGTCATCCTCCAGCACAAGAGTTGGGGGTTCGACTCCACCAGCAGTCACATGCCCAAGTGTCCCTGGGCAAGACACTGAACCCTTCATTGCCTCCGATGTGTGTCCCATCGGTGTATGAATGTGATAAAGCACTGATTATTTTTTCTGTAGATCTAGTAGAGTGCTGCATGAATGAATAAATGAGAGCACAGATTGTAGTGTATAGTAAAGCGCTTTGAGTATCTCGATAAGATAGGAAGGCACTATGTAAGGATTCATTCAGCTCAAGTGGCAATATGACACGTTTGTTAGCTAACACAAAGTCCAAATCTACATTAAAGAGATTCTTCAGAATGTGTTCAAACAGACTTTGTGCAAAGGTTCAATAATAATAAAAGTCTTGCAGCTCAGATTTTAAATAAATGTCAGAACATTGCTAACTGCTTACTGAAACAATAATCAAAGTTAGACGCTGGTCTTTAAAAATAGAGGCCCATCATACTAAGGTTGATTTACAGCCTTAAAAATGACATGATTTTGTACTTGAACACCAACTTTCAGCTCAAAAGCAAGAGGAAAATTAAACTAAACTGCAACTGCATGTCCAGGAATGAACATGAGGACATGACTGAACATTTGAAGCCTTAATGTGGTTTCAGTCCTGTATGTTGAACACGTTCAGAAAATTAATGGGTCTTCATCCTATTTTACCGCTTCACCAAAGTATTACCTTTACAAACCATGAAAATCCATCCAAATGCAAGTAAAAATTTTCAAAATTTGTTAGTTTTTATGTCTGAAGTAGTCTGTAAAAAAGTCAGTAAAAAAATAAAGGATCAAGTGAACTTTTTGAGTTGAGATGTAAAAGTAATAAACTGATTTTAAGATAACTGTATATTTGACTCATAGCAAGCAGAATAAACGTATTAGACAGCTGAGATTTCTTTAAAAATGGATTCCCTTTAAAACAGTTGGTGGAAATGGAAAATCCTCTGATGGTATGCAGTGCTGCTTTCCTCTTCAACAGTTCACAGGAAGAGACGAGACTCTGGATTTTTTTTTTTTTCCCAATAACTTTTTCTTTTGAGTCAGGTAAAACCAAATCCATTTAGCTTGTAGATAAAAGTCAATCTTATATAAATGACTTTCCTAAGTTAACCTGGGGTATATTATTTTAGGAAGTGGCTATTTGCAAATAACTTTCAATTTCCTTCCGACTTAAATCAAGTTTTTCAGGAAAATCTCTTTGTAGGATATTGCATCGAGCTGAGTGGACTTTATTGTGCTGGCTCTCAGGTGGGCTTTTATATGGGAAGGCTGGACCCTGGGGTCCTGTGTCGCCTCTGGCTCATATTGAGACAGACACAGAAGTGACGATCTTTCCCAATAGCCTGACTTCCTCATTCAGCGAATCCTCTAAGTGAGTTACCTGTCTAGGAGGGTGGCTTAGATAGAATGAAACACTTACTTGTCACTTTTATTAACCCTCTTATACCCCGCACACCTCCCACCGAGCCTATAACCCTCATACTATGGCTCAAACATTCTCTTCCAACTCCACAAAATCCTCACTTTTCTCCATTTTTTTCTACGTTAACCTGCAATTCTCTCTATCGCTCCCCCCTGAAGCAAAAATCATCTCCATTTTGCATAATGCTCCATTTAAACTGATAGCAGTGACATGAGCAGGGCAAGACAGAGAGAAAACTGACGTCATGAAGCTGTGTCCTCTTTCCTTCTCACGCACATCATCATGTCTCTCCCCCTCCAAGGCTGTCTCTGACCCCTGATCGCAGTTATCATCCAAAAGGTCGCAGTTGGTCCCTTGTCCCATAAGAGGACACAACCCCTTACTGATGCACGCATCTGCAAGACTGTAGTAACTCCACTCCTCCTCCACAGCACGATATTACAACCACAACTTCTCATCCATCCAGAAAGCTTTAACCCCCTCAGCCACTGCCCTGACAGGTCAAATGTGCTTCCTGGAAAAAGGACACAACTTATCAGACAGGAAGTCTAATATGACACAGTCAGGTTAATAACTCCAGATATCATAGGGGAATTAAAAGTGTGTGTTTCATTTATATTTGCTGCTTGAAGGGTATTTAAACACAAAACATCCACAAAAAGGAAACGTATTCTATAATTTAACGTGTTTAAGTAATTTCTTAAGAGGAACTGTAATAAACTGCTCAGTATGTGAGTTTTGCTCGGTCGCTGTACTTTCTGAGGGTTTATTTTCGCTCTTCAACGCTGTTTTCTACAGTTTCAAAATATAATTAATTAAAACAATGTTCACATAGGCTAGGAAACTATTTACATATATTTTCATACAGTACATAGAGCAAACGATTTTGAAACTAACAATAATTATGAATTACAAAGGTTTGGGGGGGGGGGATGACAATTTATTTCAAGTAAATGGCAATGCATTTTTTTTTTTCAAACCATTTAGCTACAATAATAATGAAAAATTAAAACTTAAATAGCAGCATGGTAGCACAGTTGGTAGAGCTGCTGCCTCTCAGCAAGAAGGTCGCTGGTTCAAATCCCAGCCCGGGGCCCTTCCTGGGTGGAATTTGGATGTTCTCTCCGTGCATGTGTGTTTTTTTTCCAGGTACTCCGGTTTCCTCCCACAGACTAAAAACATGTATGTTAGGCTGATTGGTAACTCTAAATTGCCTCTAGGTGAGAGAGAGAGAATGGTTGTTTGTCTCGTTTGTCTCTATGTGTCCCTGTGATGGACTGGAGACCTGTCATGGGTGTCCCCCACCTCTCACACAGTGATAGCTGGACATGGGCACCAGTGACCCCTGGGACCCCAAAAGGAAGAAGTGGGTAAAGAAAATGGATGGATGGATGGATGGATGGATGGATGGATGGATAAAAACTAAAATATAGATTTTTAAAAATCCTGTATGAAAGAATTACTAAAGAGAGGATTTAAATTAAATTTTCTGAGTTACTCTTTAAAAAGTTGCAACCCTTGCAAAGCACTTTTAACATTTTATTTTGTTTTATTAAATCTCTAATGCATTCTTAATTTCATCATCCCCCTCCCCCCCCCACACACACACAGAGAAACAACTCCTTTATATGTTTGTGATTAAGACGTGAAGAAGAATTAAACCCTCAGTCTACCACCAATGTAAACTTGAACCTGTCCTCAACTCTTTTTGTTGAGATGATAGATCAAACCATTTTAAAATTATAAACTCTACTGCTGTTAGCATGAGACACAATATGCAGTGATTTGAAACACTTCTGTGTTTTTCGATCATGCCACAGATGAGGTCAGTCACTTGGAAACCATTGTTTATCAATGGACCACACTTAGTTTAAAATGGTTCATCATCTGACAAGGAAAGAGTATGAGGAGAATGATATACAGTTATTAGCTAGCTGCTAATAAGTGCAAAATTTGTGACTGCTAAGTCTTTAACCTCAGGTTAAATTAGCTGTGAGAAATATCCTGATGAAAACATAAGACAACTGATTACCAGCAGCTCGGCCATGCTTATGTCCACTGTTGTTCTGTTTGGTTCGGTGAGTTTGCAGTTTTTCATATGTGCAGTTTTATCACTATATTTGGAAGCTACAGCCCAAGATGTCAAGCTGTGGATTGAACGGTCAGTGGCAGCTGTGGAAAATACTGTAGCTGGAAATGACAAGAAACACCTGTTATAGATAACAGTGTTCTAAAAGCATCAGTAAATTATTTTTAAGAGCAAGAATTGCCTTTTCATGTGGAGTCCTTATGTCCTTATAGGTCTGATTTTATTAGACGTGTCTTCACAATCTGCTGTTTCTCTGACAGAAAATAATTTCAGTGGTTTGGTTGTTAGTGATGTCTATTTTATGGTTTCTTGCTTCTACTTTGTATTAAGTGCCTTTGTTACTTTTTGTATTTGCTTGATAATCACTTTCATATTTTATATTTCCTTTATACATTTTCAGATGCAACAGTGTGAATTTCCCCGCTGAGGGACAAAGAAAGGTTTATTCAGTTTTATATCAGATCAGTGGGTTTTCCCACATGTCCACTAAAACCATTGGTCAGTTTTCACTGGTTCTGATTATGTTGCATTAATGAACTAAATACATTTTACTTATATTTTTGTTAGTCATTATGCCAACCATCTATCAGAGCACAAACACAAAAGCCCAGTCTTTTCAACCTGACAACATGTATTTTGTTTACAGACTGATTAATTAAAATTTTGAATTTATGTTCATAAGGACATTCAGACTGACAATGACTCCAAACTGTCAATATCTCTACCCATCTTTCATTTGAGACCCACTCCTAAATATTCCAATTGAAGAGTTGGCAGAGACTCAACACAACCTCATGAATTCAGATGGAAGATGCCTGAAATGCCAATAGTTTTCATCTTTCCTGCTGCTACCAATTTATATTTTCCATATGAGCCCTTAAATGACAAATGGAAGTCAGTTTATGCCCTTTAATTCCTCTCAGCTTCCCCCCGGGGGACACAAATGGTCAAAAGTCAAGAAAATTCTGATTCCTCAGCACAGCAAACCAAGGACAGCTAAACACAAACCAAACAGCTCCCATAATGCTTTGGAGTTGGCAAACTTGGATTCCCTCCCTCAGAGATCTGCTAGTATTCTAAATGGTAATTATGGCGCACAAACACACATGCATACACAGTACCTGGACTGTTCAAATGAAATGCAAAAGACAAAGAGGAGAGAGGGAGGAGTTCTGCGAAAGTAAGGAAAGAAAATGAGGTTCAGCGAGGGGAAAAAATGTGGAGGAAATGAAGAAAACAGAGAAAAAAAAAGGGAAATATGAAACAAAAAAAGATCTGCGGGTATGTAAATGGGGAGGCAGGGAGTTCAGATGGAGAGAGGAGGTATAATGTGCCCAGCTGACCTGGAGGCCATGAGGCTGAGTGTCCAGGGGCTGTTGGGGGACAGTGGCCAGATCTCTGCGGTTATCATTATTTTGAGGGGAGGCCCTCTCCATTCTCCATTCAATCCATCTCACGCGTTCATCTCAGACTCCATTTTTCTCCCAGGGCAAAGGTGAGGCGGCCTGGGGAGCAGAGGACGGTGAGGGGTAACACGGGGCAAGCTCCGGGTCGGTGGCTGTCGTTAGCGATACTGCTTGACCTGCTCACCCATAACTTCAAGTTTTATTCCTCGTCTTCTTTCTGTCCTTTTTTTTTTGTCACGCACCTACTTCCTCTCTCAGCACTGCAAGACCAAGCAGAATGTAAATAGGTTGAGTATTCTTTGAGATAGCGTGTTTGAAAAAGTTTGTGGAAAAGTCGGAAAATCACAAACCTTCTTTTGTGCATAAACTACAACTTTTGTCAGATTAGCTACTTTATGTGTATGCAAGCCTACAATAAAAGAAACAGGGCAAATTATATTACAGTAGTACCTCATTTATCACGGGGGATCGCTGAAGACCCGCGATAAATGAAAAACTGCGAAGTAGGAATTTTAGTACAAGTAGTAAGTAAGGCATTTTAAACCCTTCCCACACTCGCAATGTTCTACATAATGTTTCTAAACTCTAAATGCTCTAAAAGAGCACAGAATGTCATGATTTCTGCTCCCTGCCTCCTCTGTTCCTTGCCACTTGCAAGCGCTATTGGCCACGCCCACTTCTCCGTTCTGCACGGTGAACAGTTGATCAGCTGCAGCAGGAAGCTTATCCTGCAGTAAGAGCTGCACAAAGATGCAGGAGGAAGTTATTTCTGCAGCTCTGGGCTGCACAAATGTGCAGCAGGTGCTAAATAATTTAAAATAATTTATTTTAAATAAAAATTTTGTGCAGATAGTGCAACTCATCCATCAGTCAGCCTACTGTGTGTCATGTCTACTCTTATTTTGAAAAACCGCAATAGCGCGAGTCCGCGATAAATGAACCGCGAAGTAGCGAGGGACTACTGTATTTCCTAAGCTCAGAAAACATGAGTTAGGAATTTTTGGTTGCTTCAGTGCAACACAGAGCAGAAATAAAAGTTTATATTGTGTAATCTTATCTGCAGTTCTTTGAGCTGCTTCCAAAGATCCCAGATGTTAACAAAGATGGAGTGAAAAAACAGGTTCAAGTGGAAGATGAGATGGTAGAAGGACCCTTGCATTTTACATCTACGAGATCAAAAACACACTTGGAGATCTAAAACACTTGGCACTTTCCACAGATTAGAAATCATCCTGGTTTACAAAAGCGTCGCCCCACAAAAAAAAAAAAAACAAGGTGTTCTTTTCACCAAAATAAAGCTGCCGGCACAAAAAGAAGCTCCATTGTCAAGCGGTTTTCCTTCTTCTTCACCGCCAACAACAGTAGCCTCTTTATCAGTGCAATTACAGCACAAACAGACTCATCACTGGCCCAACTGTCCTCTCCTATCACCTTCATTTCCACAAGCAACCTAATTAGTCCTAAAGAGAGAAAAGCCAATAAGCGGAGGAGAGTAGAGAGGCAGGGAGAGAAAGGACCAGCTATCGTGTCCGTTTGTGTCAGTAAGAAACCCCAATCACTTGTGTTTGTGTGTGTATTTGTATATATTCCCACTCTGTTTTGTTGCTGTCCTCACTCTCTCTATATCCTTTTTTCCTCAGAAAGAAAGCCTTCAAAACAGCGATTGTGCAGAGCAGCTGAAGTGGTCTGTTGGTAAGCGGACGGCGGGGCGACACAACAAACATGGCTGGCACTAATCAGGGCCCTGGCTAATGTAAACAATGTCATTTTTTGCCCTTAATGAGCCAATTTTCCGCAGATACGAGAGGGCTAACAATTGGGGCATCGCCTTTGATGTGATTCATCTGAAGGTTTGTTTGTGATCGCTTGGCACTTTTTTGTTGGAGGCCCTGCGCCTAGCTGCTTTCATCTCCCCCTGAAAAGGGGAGACACGACTCACTTGGGTGCAGAGGGAGGAGGGGGAATAAAAATAATAATTTTCTTTATGTTAGCCTTTACTAAAAGACAACCACCCTCTCCCTTTTATTAAATTAGCTCCAATCAGCTGACCAGCCCGCTCCTTCTCGTCCACCTCCCCTTCAGTTTGCACACACATTTGCGAACATACAAGAGCAAAGTAGCATCTATCAGGAATTTTTGTTAAAAACGAGCATGGTTCACACCGGTTGTTTATAGTGATCAAATAGCAAACTCATTAAAAGGCGCCCCGGTGTGTGAGCAGTGGACACGGACCTTCATTAACATGGTGCTGACAAAAGGTGAGGCAGACCAAAGAGGCAGCCGGCGGGCCAGGTGTGTGCGACGCGGCGCTTTTCATGATGACACTACAACCAGAAGCAGGCGACCAGGACCAAGAACAAACTGATTCTGGATAAAGAGAAAAATGTTTGGAGAAATATAACCAGACAGATGTTTACAAAGTGCTTTCCATCTGCGTACCAGTTCTGTAAGTTGGTTTTACAGTTGTCCCTTGCTACTTCAACTTTGGCAAACTCGATCTTTTGTGGTTTTTCAAAGTAAGATTGTACACAACAAAAAATAAATAAAGACTGAACATGACACACGATTTTCAACTTTAATATTACGCACGTGATTGGGACAGTATGGGATACAGTAAAAAGTTAACAGAAAAAAAAAACTTTGGACAGACGCCACCATTTTGTAGTTTTCTCTCAATAAGCCTACACTGTATCTCCCATCAAAAGGACTACATTACCCAGAAGCCCCAACAGTGAATCCAGCCATTGCTTTCTGCTGAAATGGAGGGAAAGCTTTGATCCAATCCCAAAAAGTTTGGTCCTTGTTTTAGTGACTTCTGCGCTCAGTGAATGCAGAGGGCAGTAAAGGACCGACCAGGAATTGGACCAGAACTGGACTTCCAGCTTCCTCAGTCAATCTGAGAGCTGCGTGCCGGCCCATAAGGCCTCTTGAGCGAAAAGGTGTTGCTTGGAGGTCCGGTGTTTTCTCCGGTGCTCACCGGGACTTTTTTCATCTGGATTTGGACTTGATCGGGATCATTGTGTGATTTTGTGCTGGCTATCTGAAGGTCCGGCTCTCTCTCAAAGCATCTTGGTGCTCAAGGGCTGCAGAGAGCCGATCAGAACCAGACCAGAACCAGACTTCCAGCTGGTTAGTACCCATATAAAATTTTGCAGTACGTAGCTACTGTGCAGTACATATACTGTATGTATGTCGTTAAAATTACGTAGGTTTAAGAGTTTTGAACATTGCAAGAGTGTGGGAAAGGTTTCTAATGCCTTAAAATATATATAAATGCTCAAATAAATATAGCGTTCCTACACCAAAGTCCATGCTCAAATGCATTCCTATGCATTCCTACGTTGCGGTTTTTCACTTATTGCGGGATGATCCAGAACGCAACCCCTGCAATAAACGAGGGACTACTGTCTAAGCATTTCTTTAAACCTGAAGGAAACATGATATTTCTTGTCCAGTGTCGATTACTGTAATAAAGCAAACTCTTCAAAGTTCACCAAAAGGCCAGAAAAACACAGGAATTACCAAACTCAGACAGGAAGGAGGAGCGAGGGAGGGAGGGATATTGATGTAATGAAGATAGTCAAAGGTAGTGACCACAGGCGATACATCGCCCCACGTCCGGGCCGATCGCAATCAATCACTGGAGCTGAAGCGAAATCAGCTTTGGGCTAGTCAGTCAGCCAGACCCCCCCATTACAACTACCTACACACACACACACACACACACACAAACATCTCTGTCACCCTCTCTGGCCATGAGTCAGGAGCCCTCTGGGGCCAACGCACACACACACTCACATTGCACCTGCTGGGCCCTGCAGTTACCAGCTGTCAACTCAACGTGTTCAGTGCCGTCTGTTTAGCGCACGTTTGTGAGTGTGTATGTGTGTGCACGTTTGTGTGTGTGTGTCTGCAAAGTGTAAAGTATAAAGGGTTGCTGCAAAGTTGCACACATTAGCAAACATTATTTTGTGGGACTTAAGAACGAAAATGATGTGAACTCTTCAAGGACATTTACTTGCATTTAACATTTAGAAAAAAAAAACAATTTGACGAACAAAATGTCTGTATACTTTGTAAATAAAAACAACTGCAGATATCAAATAAACTCTTAAAGATTAGGGCTAAATGGTATCAAACTACTTCCCGTGTGAACCAGTATACACATTTGAATTGAGATTTCCAAGCAATTAACATTTTAACTTTATGAGTTTGCAACCAGCAGTTGCTTCAAGTCTTCCAGAAATCAAAAAGGACACACCTTCATAACATCCTTTTTATTTATATTGAGACAAAGCATGAAAGAAATTAACAAAAGAGGTGTAAATGTCTGTGATAGTGGGGAGGCTGACTCCAACAGACTTCTGTGCAGCCTTCACCACTCTCTGCCAAGCTGTTTTTTTTCTGCAGCTGTGCAGCACCCGTGTCATTCTGACATTGCTGTCTACATGCAATCCATCCATCCATCCATCCATTTTCTTTACCCGCTTATTCCATTTTGGGTCACGGGGGTCGCCGGTGCCCATGTCCAGCAATCACTGTGCGAGGGGCACCCTGGACGGGTCGCAAGTCCATCACAGGGCCACATAGAGACAAACGAGACAAACAAACATTCACTTTCTCATTCACACCTAGGGACAATTTAGAGTTACCAATCAGCCTAACATGCATGTTTTTGGACTGTGGGAGGAAACTGGAGCACCCGAAGAAAACCCACGCATGCATGGAGAGAACATGCAAACTCCACCCAGAAAGGCCCCTGGACCGGGGTTTGAACCAAGGACCTGCTCGCTGAGAGGCAGCAGCTCTACCAGTTGCGCCACCGCGCCGCCCCGTCTACATGCAATATCTAAACAAATATTCTGACAACGCTGAGCAATTCACTATTCCTGATTAATGTGGAGACTGGCAAATAAAGCCATGTTGAAAACTCCAAAGTCAGCTAACGGTATTTGGAGTTCATGATAATAATGTGTTATGTGTTGTCATAATCGCATGCACCCACACAACAGCAAAATTGGCTCTCTGCACCCATTGCACCTGGGATGGAGTCGAGTGGGGCAGTGGGCAGCTATTGGGGTGCCCGGGGGGCAGTTGGGGATGGGGTGTCCCGCTCAGAAACACCATGAGATGTGCAATGACTGGGGATCGAACCTGGGACTTTCAGGTCCCGAGTTGGCTGCCCTGCCTCTACCCCATCTCGGCCCGCAGTGAATCTCTTAATGAGTCTACTTAAACATCCACTTGTGTTAACGGCTGTAAATTTAATGGCCAAAGTTATAAATTATCATTGAATATTCCTATAATTTCTATAGGTTTCTAAAGTTTGTTTACTCTTGCTTGACTGCTCAACCAAATTTTACAAACCTATACAGTATTTTTCTTGTCAAACAAGCTGAGGACTTGTTCACGTTTTGTCTTAATCCATAGTATATAGTCTTTGGATCCCTCAGCGACACTGACAAAACCATTTTCTGTCTAAATTAATAGTTTTGGTGTAAAAATAAGACACATTATAGAGTTTACCTCCAGGGCATGACCTTAATCCCTACATCTATAAGGGAAAGACAGAAACAGGAAGCTGGGTTCATGCAACAATGAAAAAACGTGTCTGTTTTTGGGAGGGAAGGAAAAAAAAATCAATAATGTGTTGTGATGTGAAACTGGTTCCCTGTGGATTTAGCTGTGTTCTGAGCAAGCCTATTCTCTGTGTGGCCCTGAGGTAAATAGTGTATTTTGTTACAGTGTGCAGCTGAAGCCTTGGAGACCTGTGCAGTGATTAAGCTGTACTGGAGCACATTAGCTCAGACCGTGTCAGCACAAACCAAACCAGAGCTGGCATGGAAGAGAGAAGGTTGAAGAGAGGGAGTTCACCAGAGGGAAGCAGATCAAGAGACGGGTCAAAACACAATATGGGCAAGAATAAAAGTGTGGAAAAAAAGAGCTGATGCTTTTTGAGACAAGTCATAGGGGTTGTGCAACATCATACAAGACTTCATTCCTACAATTCAATTCAGTTCAGTTTATTTATATAGAACCAAGTCGCAACAGAAGTCATCTCAGGGCACTGAACAGAAACATTCATCAATATATAAATTAAGTTACTTTTTGTCTGAGGAGCAGACTGATTTGAAATTAACTTCATCACAGACTCATCTTGAGCGAGCATGAAGGTGACAGTGGAAAGAAAAAACTCCCTCATGCGGAAGAAACCTTTAGCAGAACCAGGCTCAGGACAAGCAACCATCTGCTTCGACTGTTTTGGTTTGGTAGGAACAGGAAGGAGGAACAGATACACAATGGCAGGTCAAGAATCACATGTTAAGATAGAAATAATATCAAATAAAAACTATTCAATTTTAACAATTTATTTAAGGAAATTAGGTCAATTTGTCCTCCAGTACTTTAAGCCTATAGCAGCACAACAAGCCGACCCTAACTATAGGATTTATCAAAAAGGAAAGTCTTAAGTCCAGTCTTCAAACTGGACAATGTGTCAGCCTCACGGACAGAAACTGGAAGTTGGTTTCACAAGAGAGGAGCCTGATAACTGAAAGATCTTCCTCCCATTCCGCTTTTGGAAACTCTAGGAACCGCAAGTAAACCTGAAGTCTAGGAGCGAAGTGCTCTGTTAGGAAAATATGGAACAATAAGATCTGTAGTATAAGATGGAGCTAGGATATTGAGAGCTTTGTAGGTTAGAAGTAAGATTTTGAATTCTATTCTGAATATGACATCTACACAGATGCATTTTTTACATCAAGGGGTAGACAAGGAAGTCCAGCACACGTGACGGTGCGACTGTTGACAGGAAAGGGAGAAACAGCGAGGACGGTTAGCAGGAGCGACGCGTCGCTGGAGAAGGATGAAGAGGAACAGAGAGACGGGACAGCGGCAGAGAGAGTGACAAATTCCCTGCTGATGACTATTTACAGGCAATTCCCCCTCAGCGCAGAACGCCCAGGCCTCAACCCCCTTTCTCATTTTCTCCTTTTTATTTATCCCTCTCCTTCCTTCTCTGGTAAATTTGTCACTCTTGCATAATGGCGCTATACACTAGAGTGGTGCACGGTGCAGGTGGAGGTGGGAAGATGAGCATCCTAATTGTGTGATGGAGAGGAGCTGAGAGCAGCAATTCCTTCCTCTATCTCTGAGGGGGCAAAAAATAAATAAATCCCTGACCACCTTCTTAACCCTGCTCTTGTTCTGTCCCTCTTTGCCCCCTGTCACCCACCTCTCCCCTCTATACACCACCCCTCCCCTTCCACTCGCTCCTTTTTCTCCTTCGCTTTTACCCACACCTCCACCCCCCC
>NC_056502.1:10765399-10765958 GCF_014905685.2 Nematolebias whitei | reverse complement strand
AAATTTAAAAAAGAAGCTGTCCAGATGATGTGACTGAGAATTATTGGTTATTTTCAAAGAACTTTAACTCGATAAACACTTTGATTTTTGTGATGTAAAAGTTTAAATTGTGTTTTGAAATGAAAACTACAAAACAACTGTGCAAAATTCAGAATCCAGAATTGAATTCAAAATCTTACTTCTAACCTACAAAGCCCTCAACAACCTAGCTCCATCTTGTATTACAGATCTTATTGTTCCATATTTTCCTAACAGCACTTCTCCCTCAGACTGCAGGCTTACTTGTGGTTCCTAGAGTTTCCAAAAGCAGAATGGGAGGAAGATCTTTCAGTTATCAGGCTCCTCTCTTGTGGAACCAACATCCAGTTTCTGTCCATGAGGCTGACACATTGTCCAGTTTTAAGACTGGGCTTAAGACTTTCCTTTTTGATAAATCCTATAGTTAGGGTTGGCTTGTTATGCTGCTATAGACTTAGACTACTGGAGGACAAATTGACCTGATTTCCTTAAATGAATTGTTAAAATTGAATAGTTTTCATTTGATACTATTTCTATCTTA
>NC_056502.1:10759892-10765299 GCF_014905685.2 Nematolebias whitei | reverse complement strand
AGACCGGGCTTAAGACTTTCCTTTTTGATAAATCCTATAGTTAGGGTTGGCTTGTTATGCTGCTATAGACTTAGACTACTGGAGGACAAATTGACCTGATTTCCTTAAATGAATTGTTAAAATTGAATAGTTTTCATTTGATACTATTTCTATCTTAACGTGTGATTCTTGACCTGCCATTGTGTATCTGTTCCTACCAAACCCAGTCGGTCGAAGCAGATGGCCGCTTGTCCTGAGCCTGGTTCTGCTAAAGGTTTCTTCCTCATGAGGGAGTTTTTCCTTTCCACTGTCACCTTCATACTTGTTTAAGATGAGAGTTCTGCAATGAAGTTAAATTCAAATCAGTCTGCTCCTAAGATAAATAGTGTTAAATTATATATATATATATATATATATATATATATATATATATATATATATATATGATTCTGTTCAGTGCCCTGAGATGAGCTCTGTCATGACTTGGTACTATATAAAAAACTGAACCAAACTGAAAACTCATCAGGTACATAAAATAAAGTGTTCCAGGTTAGCGAACAAATATAATTTGTACATAAACAAAGCTAATTTGATTTTCTGCACATTAAACTGTATCCAAAGTGAGACAGCTGAAGTTTATCGTCTCTGTGTACTTTATAGACTGTCCTCATGCATCGGTCTTGTTTGTTGAGCTCGGAGGATGTCTCGGCCTGAAAATGAAGTTTCATCTGGTTCTTATTGCACCTGGGACCTGCATCATTTTTGTTTTAACAATGTTTCACTTATGAGTTATTGACCACAGGAGTTTACATTCATAATGCAGGACACCTCGTGCTTCTGGGAGAAAGGCTTTGTATAGCGGGAGTTCGTGCTCATGAATTAACCAAAAATCTAAACAATTATTGAAACTTGAAGTCGTTAGCTTCCCTATGAGCAACATGTTGTATCTGTGATGTCACAGTTTGAATCACTGTGTCCAACACTTGAATCCTGCTCAGATTCAAATACAGAATAAATCAAATTAAAGCCTCCTGGGATTGAGTGTCGGATCGCTGATTCTCATCCATTTACCACATACAGTAAATTTTATCTGTACTACCAGAGTTAGGGCTGTTTATGTGTTTGGTTTGAATCCAAAAAGTTAATGAGCTGTAGATCTACATCCACTGATTTCTTTCTGAGAGCGTCAATAAAATCTATTCAGTGGTTCATGAGATATTGTGCTAACAGACAGATGGTGTTGATGCCAACAAGTAATGCAAATCTTTAAGCAAAGATGTCCTCCAATGAGTCGTGTTCATGGTTTGATGAGCGTTATGACTCTCAGCTACTACCACACCAGCTTTCATCCGAGTAGCTGTAAAAATTTGCTGAGTTGTATCTATTTTGTATTCCCAACATCAAAGTGACTGTTTGCCTTCTTGAGTGGAGCTGACTTCAAATTTAAACATGTTGGAGATGTACGCCAAGTGATTACTAACTGGTAAGTTTCATTAAAAAACCATCCAGCGGTTCATGAAATATTCTGCTTACAGACAGAGTTTACTCCAGTAGTTAATGATAAAGTTTTAAAAACAGATATTGTGCAATCAGTTTGTGCTTGGAGTATAATTTGGGGATGACTATCTGCTACTACCACACAAGATGTTAGCTGAATAACTTTAAGACAATCTGAGTGGCAGCCATTCTTGTGTTTTGTAGGATCACAGCTGTGGCAGCCATGTTGAATGGGATGGACTGCAAAGGTTAATCCAAAACTGTATTTCTGAGGATTTCATTGAAATCTGAGCAGAGATTATTGAGATATTTTACTAACGCGGCACACATGAGCATCCAAATTAGAGCTGTCATTTCTAACATGGGTCCGAAGCCCAGCCCGACCCAACTCAAATTTGGGGCTGGTCTGGCCATGATAATGTGCTGAATGTGTGGGCTGGGTCGGTGTCGGGCTTTTGATTGCATCAGTGGATCAGCTGTGATCCAATTATATGGCAGCATGGCTTGCCATACCTTCACCAGCTGCACGCAGCCATTTCACCGCGACCGGCCTTGAAAGAGGTAAAAAGTTCAGTTAAGCTTCAGAAGGGACTGCACGGCCGGGCAGCGATCCATCGCCCAAATGGACGTTCATTCAGCCGCTGCACTCAGAGGACGTGCATGGCCGAAGACACAAACAGGTGAGATCCCAAAGCAGACATGTCAGAGCAGGGTCCGTGTCTGAATAATGCAGAATGCAGGCAGAAACAGGGTTTTAATGCTCTTTGACGGCCATGAAAGGACAAATACCCCCCTCAGCTCCGATCTTCTGCCCCCTTTTATTCAGCTGCGCGTCGCCGTGGTAAAGTTAGTTTTACGTTGGACATTCGAGTTCCGTGCTTCAGCGGTGTGTTCCTCTCCTTAAATCCGATGCAGGCAGTCTGATTTCGGCCAGCCGAACTCGAACGAGAGGAACACACCGCTGAAGCCACGGAGCTCGAATGTCCAACGTCCAACATAAAACTAACTTTAACGCGGTCCGCTAGTAATAACTACAAGCAGTCAAAGCTTAATTAAAGACGTCATGGTTTTTTCAGGTTCGGACCTGCAATTGCTGTTAATTCGTCGGATCGGGTGGGGTTTGGAAACGATGGCTACGGGCTGGGTCAGATCAGATTTTTTGGGGCCCAAATGCAACTCTAATTGAAACACAGACCCCTGGTCAAAACATGAGCACGCTTTCACCTTCAGCAGCAATGATCCGAATAAATTTTCACTTTGATATGCACCAAAGGAAACAGAAAAAAAATGTTAGATTTATATATTTATTCAAATATTGAAACGCTATTAAATAAAGCAAAATGTGAAAATTGTGTTTATTAGTTGACAAAGATGCATTTCTGTATTGGAATAAATCAAAAAGTGACTTTAGTCAAAACGAACGATGGTTATTTGACAAAGAAAACTTCTTGTTAAAAGGTCTGAACGTTTTGCAGCGGACCAGATCTGCTCCTCTGAGGACGAGGAGGCGGCCAGCTGGACGTCACTGATCCTTCACCTCCCTCTCATCTCTCCATCTTTATGGAATACATGCATTCATTCATCCACCCACAGCCCTGCTCTGCATATCATTACTAACCTTCTGTCTGTACAGCACACCTCCTTCTTTTCCTCCATCTCCTCTTTTTCCTGTTCCTTCCTCTTCCTCTTGGATTCTGATCTGTTGTTTTTAGCCTCCTTGTGTTCATCTATCTTTTTTAAGTCGTCTCCGCTTGCCAGTCAATCTCTCCTATCTGATTGTCTTTAAACTCCCTGCATCTCTACATTACTTTCTCACCATCACCACCTCCTCTTTTTCCTTTCGTGTGTGTGTGCGTGCATGTGTGTGTCAGCATTCAGCACCTCAACGGAGACAGGGTTTATTGGAGTAATGCATTTATCA
This sequence comes from Nematolebias whitei, assembly GCF_014905685.2. Taxonomy (NCBI): domain Eukaryota; kingdom Metazoa; phylum Chordata; class Actinopteri; order Cyprinodontiformes; family Rivulidae; genus Nematolebias; species Nematolebias whitei. The sequence continues at coordinate 10,761,902 of NC_056502.1, read as the reverse complement.
CTGCTGCGAGCCACGGCCTCAGCTCCTTCTTTGAGCCAGTGAGTAATGAAAATAGGATCATTTCTGACAACACTGCAACACACACACACACACACACACACACACTGAGTCCCACAAATGCACACCTGCACATACAAGAAAAAGCAACAAACTTTGAATTAGTTCCTTAAAACATGCTTGCATTTAACAAACACTAACGCACAAATGGTCAAAAGTTTTTTTTAAAAAAAGGTGTTTTCTATTAAAAAAACTGTTTTCATAAAATCTAGCTTTTAATACGATTCGTGTATTTTAGTTTTACTGCCATTTCTTTGTGTTTTTCTGGTTTAGTTTTGCTTTTTGGTACATATTTTCCCGTCTGTTTTTAGGAGAATGAGTTAACATACGACTGCGAGCAGCTAATTAACAGTGTTTATTTACACACCGAAATGAGAGGCACCATGGAATATTTAAATATGTTCTGAAATCCCCCCCGAGTTAACGACTCATCTGCCAGGATGTGTTCAAAACTGACTGTTTAAGACGCCATAATAAAAAAATCTAAATAAATAAAACGCAACATATGATGGAAGTCACAGCCATTTAAAGGATGAAACCATTCTTTAGTAAAAACTAAAGGAAAAAGAAAATCTGACTTTGTACAGATTCCTGACGGTTTCTGTTCAACCATTACTCAACTTCAAGCAGTGGGTATACTGTGCTTCGAAACCAAAGTACACCGGTTAGTACAATGTACTCGTCAATTCATTTTGATTTTTAAGCGTATTAAACATTTCCAATTTTCTCCGATGCTTATATTTGAATAAATCAACAATAAACTTTGTACAACAGTTGGCTTTGTATTAAAAACATGTTGTAGAATTTATAAAACAGTATTAAAGCAAAACATGTTCATGTTTTAAGTAGTAAGTACAGAATTATACAAAAAAAAATCACTGGATAAGCGAATGTAATAAACAAGCGCTGCATACAGATAGATTGTTATGGAAGCGTTTAACTGATGTTTAACGTATCAATGACACGTGACTAATGATATGTCGTGTATCACTGGGCACTTTTAAGTGGGTATACTGGTTTTAAGTGGGTATACTGAAATCCTTAAGCTTTTCTAGTAGATATACTCCATATACCCACGTATCACGTAGACTACACCACTGGGTTCAGGAACTTCTGCATAACTCTCATGTTCATTAAATAATTTTATTCAGTTTGTCTCTTTAATGCAATGGAAATATTTGTGTAACATAAATACCAGAGACCTGTTCTTTAATAGTGTTAATACAATTTTTATACTTTTAAACACGGGGTATTTTTCATTCAAGACATAATTTACAAATTTCGGTACCATTTTACAATAAGGCTCCCCTTTATAGATGACTAATAAACAGTTTATAGATACGTTATTAATTACGCTATAAACACTTTGTTAGTTCAACCTTTATTTATACAGGCTAGCCTCACTGAGCCACGAGAACTCATTTACAAGAGAGACCCGTTTAGGGACCAGATGGGGGTTAAGGGCCTTGCTCATGGGCTCAGGGTGGGGTGAATGATGGGGGCAGCTATGGGTGCTTCACCTACCCCACCCACATTTTTGAGGTTGTCGGTACCGGGGCTTGAACCGGCGATCTTCCGATCGCAGGCCCACCTTCTCTAGCCTCTGCGCCTCTGCGCCACCCCCCCCATATATAACAACTCTAGATTAAATATATAGGTGAACAGATTTGGCAAGAAACTGGTCAGTTTTGTCTCCGTCACCCTTAATTAATGCATAATAAACAATTATTGATGACTTATAAAGTGTTTATAGAGGAATTAATAATGTATCTATAAACTATTTATTAGCCAAAGGGGAGATTTATTGTAAAGTACCCAAATTTATTTTTTCAACTTCCCAAAATAACAGTTTTGAGAAAATTAACAGTATTAAAAACCCTTTTAAAACTTTACCTAGTCACATAACGGGTGTGGGGGTGTCTCTGTGTGTGTGTGTGGGGGGGGGGGGGGGGG
>NC_056502.1:10758273-10759792 GCF_014905685.2 Nematolebias whitei | reverse complement strand
ATATATATATATATATATACACATTTATTTATTTATTTATTTATTTATTTGTTTGCTTGTGGAGCCCCAAGCACTGGCTCGCAGACCCCAGGGATTAAACCATTGGTTGAGAACAAATGGTTTACAGGATATTTTGGACTCTGACAAACATTTAATTACACTGTCAAGTTTAAAAAGCAATACAGTATTTGTGATTTATTTTCTAGTAATTTGGATTCAGTGTACGACATCAACCAAAAATCACATATTTATCCAGAGGTTTCACGATAAATGTCCAACTATTCCAGCAGAGGTTTTCTCAAGAGAAAGAAATCAGGTAAGGATCAAGTGTTAATGGCCAGGGGTGCTTGTCTAATCCCATTTGTTCCAGCGATGTCAGGGAGGTTGGGGGGGTCCTCACCAGTTTAAAACGACACCATCACCACAGGTATTCCAGCTAGGCTCAGATTGGCCTTGACAGGACAAAACATTGCCGCAGTAAATGACTCGCGCACCTCCCACCACATCAAACTCTGGAGGACAAGGTCAGATCGGCAGCGACGTGAAGTTTAATCTCAGAAAACAAACTTCTCTTCAAAGTGCACTCCCAAACACAGTAACGAAGCGGGGGAGAGTGTAATTAATATAAGCAGTGCGTGGAGAGTCAAAGGACTGCTGGCTAATGTGCCAAAATGGTTGCAAATACACAGAGGTGCTTCAGAGGAGTCTGTTATTCATGTGGCCCTCAAGGTGCATCCACGAGGCTGGCATGAAAGTGTCTCACGTGCGCACGTCCACGTGAAAGCTTCTGTGTGTGCAAGCGCGTGTGTTTTGTGCTGCATCTGCAGTGCTGAAGATGCTATTAATGCTTGCTGCTGATCGCCCTCCCACATTTAAATAACAATAGTTCAGTCAGAGGAAGCATCGATGTGGATCCAACCCACAAAACACCCAGAGCCACACTCCCGTGAGGCGTGTGTGCATCTATTGTTTGAGTTCTTAAACATCGATATAAAACCAAATCTAGGAAAAGACAAAACTCAAAAAGACGGAAACAAAAAAGAAAATCAGGAGACAGTAGAGTCCTAGCACAAGGTCACCTTGTTGTCCAGGGATGGAAATGATGGAAAATCTCAAGTCGAACAGACGCTCACATTTGAACTGGATCCTTTAGTGGAAAACATCACTGATCATTAAACTTACTTATTTACAGTGATGAAGAGAAACACAAATGTTTTTTAGACTACAAGCTCCTTTCACAGGGGCACCATCAAGGGGGGACGTGAGGGGGAAATCACCACCCTTAAAAAATGAATGGCCCCCCACACTGGTCCCTCTTGTGCAGACATGATCCATCTTGGTGCTCATACTTTATTTTTCCTAGCTAAGTTACTTAGGATTAATATCACTTAACAAACACAAAAATAAGTGTTGTTGAGCAATACATATATTTTTTTATTTTTTCTTTAAAATACATATTTTTCTTCTTTCGGCTGCTCCTTTCTTCAGCGGTCGCCACAGCGAACTAAGTCACATGAAG
>NC_056502.1:10745775-10758173 GCF_014905685.2 Nematolebias whitei | reverse complement strand
TTTTTTTATATATATATATATATATATATATATATATAAATGTCATGTTATTGTCCTTTTCGGTAATTCAAGAAAATACATTTCATGTAAAAGGTATTATTATAAATTAAGTTAAATGTGTGAAATCATAATGTTTACATTCATGAGCAGAGCTGTAAATAAAATGTTACCATCTCTCACAGGCCAAACATAAAACAGAATAAAACAATATATTTCCATTACATTGTTGTTGTTGATGATAAAATAGGCTAATTAATGATTTTATCGATATTAGTAAATAGTATTATTTATATTTATTCCCATATCCATTTTTTTCAGCTGCTCCCTTCTTCAGGGTCACCACAGCGAACTAATTCACAAGAAGATGTTTTTTATGCTGGACGCCCATCCTGATGCAACCACAGACACCGAGCTACCACAGCCTTCTGTGTGGAGCAGAGAGCTGCTATCTAGGGTGCCCAGGGGAGAAGATGGTGGGGGTTAAGGGCCTTGCTCAAGGGCACAGAGTGAGGCAAATGAGGGTGGAGGCAGGTGTGGGTGCCTCACCTACATTTTGATGTTGTCGGTATAGGGAGTTGAACCAGCAACCTTCTAATCACAGGCCCAGCTTCTCTAGCCTCTGTACCACCACTCCCCCATACCTACATCCCTAAAGTATTATTTTTCCTCATATTTAAAAAGAGTAAAGCCTGTAGTAAAAAGTGTAAATGTGTATTTATACTCCTCCTGTTGGGTTTTCATATGTAACACATCAACTCCTGCGCAATTAAAACTATGTAGTACAGTTTATTAAATTACCTCAAGTACACAACTTTTATTCCCTGAATGTGTTCAGCGACGGTGAAGAACTCACTTTGTCACCACATTCACCTCTAAAATATAAACCCCGTCTGTGTGACCTTTAGATAAACCACAGCTCTTCTTTGCGGCCCCTCAAACATTCACGTCTAACTGCGTTTGGTTTCTTTGACCAGAAAGTGCAGGTGATAATGTGAAAATATTTACTTATATGTTCTTGGACAAAAAATATACCTCTGCCACCTTGTACCTCTGCTGAAATGACATTTTGTCCCAGGTTACTACAACAAACACTGTTATATGTAGCATTTCTACACATGACAAACATATAGGATTTTTTGAAACGTGCACGGTCTGACCTATAATGAAAGATCTTGCATGTTAAAGTCAAATGATCATATAACTGGGATAAAAAAAAACTAAAAAACCTGAGACATACTTTTTAAAGGTAAAAGCAGAAACGTTTGCCATGTGAACGCTGAGTGCTCTGTGACTTTTTAAACTGAACCGTTTGTTGAAACAAGCAGTACAGAAGCTAAAATTAGCTAAATAGTAGCTAAAACTTAAAACCAAGCTAAAAGCTTTAATAAGCTAAACAGCAGATGAGCAAAGCTGTAGATAAACTTAGCAACCTCAAGCTAAAAGCTACAACTAGCAAAAGCTTAGCTGAAAGTAGCAAAATGAAAGCTAAATGCTAAACGTGGCGTAAGAAGACAAGACTGGAGATTTCATCAACAACTGTGTTTGTAAAGAAACTGAAGAGATCAATGTATTTCTATGGGGAAATTTATTTTAAATAAAGGGAAATATTTGAGAAGTATAAAAGTTACAAAAACCAAAAGTTGTAGTTGTTGCACAATTCCAGCTCAAGCTGAACATTTTTAGACATGAAATGTTAAAACAGCACAAATGGTCTCGAGATTAAAAGAAAATGTACAAGAGAAACTATAAACATGAAACATCAAAGTTCATGCTCCATAATCCAGGTAAAAAAAACCAACAAAACCCACTACAGTATGTGAGTGTGCTGCTTGTGGGCCTGAGTTTGTTGTGGATCCTTGGACTGATGAAGTCCTTTGGATGAAAGACAAAATGTCTCAACCAAAAAAAGAAACCGTCCAGAGGATCCGACTGAACTTTGTTGGATATAATTATGAAAACAGTGTGACTGCTGACTCGGTGCCCTCCTGTTGTTCTTGGGTCAAATCAACCTACGGCCTCAGTTTTAAACAGAGCCATTTTGACCTAAAGAAAACGGGAGGGTTAGGAATACAGAAGTCCCTCTCTACATCGCAGTTTTTTTTTTTTTAAGTACTGTACATGTACATAATATTTGCCTCATCTCAACTCATCCTTCAAGTTGCATCTTCGCAGTTGATCCAGATCCTGGGAGCTGCAGACGACAGACGGCTGCAGGGTTCAGTCAGGTTCTGGATATGCGGTGCTGGTCCGGACCGAGCCAGACGTGGTGGACTAAATCCTGGGCAGCAGCACGTGCACGTCAAGCTGGATGGAGCAGTGGGCTTCAGTCATGCTGTACCGGGACTTTTTTCATCTATCGGGTCGGACCGGAACCGAGCCGCTCCTGTACTGCAGAGCCTAGTAAGTAAAATTTTGCAGCTCCTGTACATATAAATACTGTATGTTGTTAAAATGAGTAGGTTTAAGAGTTTAGAGGACTGATTCGTGCGCTTCATTGCTGCGGATAGGTCTGCAGAAACGAACCGAGTCAGAAAAGAACAAAGTTGGACCGGAACCAGAGCTGTTGCTATTCTGCAGAGCTAGTAAGTAAAATTTAGTAACTTAAGTTGTTAAAATGACGTAGGTTTAAGAGTTTAGAAGATTCCAAGAGTGGGGGAAGGATTTCTAAAGCCTTAATATAAAATTTACTGAACTTGAACTTGGGCTACTGTATCCCGACTTCGCAGTTTTTCACTTATCGTGGGCCTTCAGGGTATGGCTCCACCTCCAAGGGACTACTGTACTTAACAGACACTCTACAGGAGTATTTTCGCCACGTGGAGGATAAAAATACCTCTGTAGGTACCTCGTCTTGTGAAGCGGCTCAACTTGATGCGAGACTGTCGCGGGAAAGAAGCAAGAGTTGAGAAGTTTGAGGTAGAAGCCGAATCAAAGAGTTCAGAGACGGCGAGCTGCTGTCTTGCGGAGCCATTTGAATAGAGGGGCAGCAGCAGCAGCTGGAGTCCATGTCGAGCAGGTCTTCACATCAGCCTCGCCATCAGGGGAGCACAGTGCTGGTCGCACTCAGCTGGAGTCTCACGCCGCTGCACACTCTCCCACAGAAACACCCGTGTGTGGGAATGACTCCTCGCTTCTCATTACTCAGCCACTGTAACGCGCTCGCCTCTCCAGCTCACCATATTGGCTGCAGTTCCCACTGTTGGCTCACAGAAGAGGGAAGGACCGGCCTCACCTCTGCTCTGAATACATTAGCACACATCACATTTTCAATCTGGACCTCGCCACAGGTTCCCAGCAGGTCTGCTGAATAGTAAGAGAGTGTACTCGGGCAAGTTTCACTCGGTGTGCAAGAGAGTTTAAAAATACCCATACCCCTGTCCGGCGCTGATGAGTTGTGTCACAAAAAAACTTTCAGGGCAGACAGCAGGGCCATTAGCATGACTCCAAGATTGAGAGGTAAGGAGGAAAGAATAAGGGAAGGAAGCATGGAAGGTGGAGAAAAAGTCAGAAAGTACAGCCAAGTTGGCAAAGTTTTTTAGGGGAAAGAAGCGAGCAGGCATGTGTGAATGTGTGGAAACAAACACAATCCTCTGACCTGTCCATCACCTCTGCACACGATGATCGGAAACCGGATGTTCGTCTCCAAACTCCAGGATCCCACATGCATGGAAAAGTACGGCTGCTGTAGTTTTGTACCCGTTTGCTGCTGTTGTTTCATCACAACAGCTTAAATGCATTGAAACGTTGGTTGTATCATTTTCAACAGCCAAAAACAAATGTCAGCCTGCTACTGAAGGAGACACTTGAATGCATCACCCCTCAGGTCACTTACAAAGCTTTCTTTAGTTATTTGACCACGTGGTTTAATACAAAAAGAGAAAAATTTAAAATGTATGTGTTTCCACATTTATTGCTTGTCCCGAGTCATAGTTTGGGACAAAGCTGACCAAAATACCCCTTAAGAAGCAAATTAAACAATCTCAAATTCAATTTTTTTTCTAAATTTGAGCAATAATGCATTAGAAAACAACAACAATATGGTCATGTTTACAAAGACAGGGACATTTATCCACAATTTAAGTAATTACAGTTTTGAAAATCATTTCTGTACTTTTATAGACTATGAATATATTTTGTATATATATTTTGTGAGACAGAAAATAGTAAATTATTGCAAGCATTACTTTGACTGCAGCAAACAAACGGTAGGTCCAAACCATCATCTCTAAGTCCATTTTTATTAAAACATTAAAACTTTAGAGACCTGTTAATGAATTTTACATACATTTTTTTTTTTGCTACATAAGAGAAATAAGTCAGTTTCACTGTTAAAATACAATTCTTTGTGTTGTGGTGCTATTTAGGAAACAAAACAACAAATCCCAAAGAGAAAAAAACAAGAAAAAATAAATAAATGTTGCGTTACAAAGGAGTAATTACTGTCATTTCTTGAACTGGAGCAAGTTTTGTTAGTTTATTTTATTAAAACATATTGATGAACTGTCTTCAGTTCTTTGCTGAGTCACTTCTTGCATCATTTCATCCACGTCCCCAGAGAAATTCAACAATTTCAGTATTATTGAATCAAAGACAAAATGACCCAGAAGGCAGCTGGTGTCACTCGCGGAGCAGATGGGCTCTGTTAAAGATTATTGACAACAAAACGAAGCATTTTTGGTCTTCTTGGTTCTAACAAGCGTTTCTGGACTCAGGTTCAGTAACATGTTGCGATTTGTTCTCACTAAAACGAACCGTGCCACGTGAACCGGTTCTGCCATGCAGGGAAGATGATATAAATATTGTGAATCATCTCCTTTATAGTTTCAATTGAAATCATAAACTGCAGGTATTTATTACTAATCTAAATAATAAAACACTATTCCTCAATAAAAAAAAAAATGTTGATTAAACTAATTAGTTAAATGTAACCTAATTTATGAATGTCTGCTGTCAAGTACAGGTTTCCTATTAATCTAATGGACTTTACTCCCAAAACTAACAAAATGTATTTTTCAAACAAATCAGAATTAAATATATTTTTAAGTTTTAATGATGCAGCCCTGTTTAGTAACATAAAAATCTTCCTAAGATGCAAATATAAAAATGTACCAATGAACTACAGAAATTGCATTACCAGTGAAAATGCAGTGTGGATGCTTAATGCTAAAAAAAACTTGCTGAAAAACAGCTGAAAGTAGCTAAAAACATACTGAAATGTAGCTGAAATGAAAGAACAAGCCTAAAGTAGCAAAAGAAAGCAGAAAAAAACACATTTGCTGAATTGGGTTTAAATAAGCAGAAATTAGCACAAAAATTAAGAAATTAGCTAAAAAAAAAAGCTGAAATTGAAAACACACAAGCTGAAAAGTAGCTGAAAGGGGAGAAAGAAGCTTAAACTATCAGAAGGAAGTGGAGGGTGCAGAAATGAGCCCCCAAAAAAGTTAAATTAGCTGAAAATAATACGTTTTGCACAAAACAGCAAAAAAGTAGCTGAAATAGCAACAAAAAAGCTGAAACTAGCAGAAAAAAACCTGAACGGAGCATAACAAACGTAAAATAATTGAAAGAAGTAAATTAGGCTGAATGTAGCAGAGATTACCATGAAAAACTTTCATTTATCTGAAACAGCTGAAATTAGCTAAAAAGGTAGAACAAGCTAGGATTAGCAGAAGAAAGCTAAAAGAACACATTTGCCTAATTACGTAGGATGAAAGAAGCAGAAATGAGCACAAAAGTGGAAATTAATTGAAAAAAGCTGAAATTAGCAACAACAACAAAAAAAAAAAACATCTGAAGAAACAAGCTGTATTTACAAGAAAGTGGCAAGAGCACATTTTAGCTGAATTAGGCTGAAAAAGCCTAAATGAGTGCAAAAAACGTGGAATTAGCTGAAAAAGCTTAAATTAGCATAAAACAGCGAAATTGTAGCTGAAATAGTAGAAAAAGCTGAAACTTGCAAAAATCAGCTGAAAGGAGCATAACAAGCTGAAAAAAAGCAGAAAGAAGTTGGAAGAAGCACAAAATGGAGTGTCCGTGGACAACTCGCCACCTTTGTCGACCTCTATAAATGTATGATGATGTCATTGTATGTTGCTGCTTTATGTTGCGAGGTCTTTTTTTTTTTTTTTTGCATCTTTTACTCTGTGCCCTGGACACAACATGGTGTGAAACTTTTTTTAGGCTTCCTCCATCCTCGTATTCTTTTTTTCTCATCTGCCTGTACGTTGTATCAGGTCTCTCTTGTAAATGAGTCTTTGAGGCTCAATGGGAACTAACCTAAATAAAGGTCTAATAATAATAAAAATGTTGTAGTTAGCAGAAAGAATCTGAAAACAGAACAAAACAGCTGAAATCAGCTGAAAGTAGCTGAAAAGGTTTTCAGAAGGAAGCTGAAAGAAGCAGAACAAAACGTGAAAGGAGCAGTAAAAGGTTGGAACAGATCTAAAGATTTGAAGGATGTAAAATGAGCTCTATTCATTTTCTATGAGGAAAAAAATGACAGAAAAGGCTAAATATTTCAAAAAGCTAAAGCTGCACCAATACCTAAAGCCATAGCAAGTTTGTCCTGAAAGAGCTGAACGTTTTGATTTATGATTTGTTGAAGCTGCTTGAAAACTGCGGGACGAGAATCGCACCGAAAAACGTACGGAAGAAAAATGGATCACAACAGAGTGAACGCTTCATAAACATCCACACAATAACTGTTTGTTTCACGTCTCAGCTTAAGGCCTCTGCCAGAGCAGTTTTTGTCAGCCTATGAAATAATTTGTGCATTTATTTATGTTCATAAATTAAGAACAAGTCCACTAAAATCTCATGGCTGCTCCTGACACACACACACACACACACACACACACACACAAAAGAAGCTTTTTCTGAACACTTGTATATAAAAAAAAGTCTGGGTTCAAAACTAAAAAGCTCAATGCTCCAATCGTCGCTGCAGCGTCACAACTGTCTGCTTTAACGCTAATGAGCAAATGTGAGAGGGAGTGTGTTCCCTGATTAGCCTGGCAGCCTCAGTGTCAGACACTCAGCAGGGCGTCCAGCACTCTGCATCTGTGTGTGTTTGTGTGTGTGTGTGGTATATTCAAGCATTTATAGCTGCCAGTCTTCACCGTCTCTTTTTGTGTGTGCAGTCCTTCTCGCTTTCATTTGCCTCGATTTTTTTTCCCTCTCCCATTCTCCAAGCTCCAAGAACTCTGATTCTTGCACGCGCTCAGTCTGGTAAATGACTGCAGGGGCTGACGATCCACTGTCAGCGTGCGCCGCCACAGTCAATAACACTGTCCCGTGTCACCGCACTACACTGGCTAAAGCTCACATTTCTTATCCCTCCCTTAAAAAAAACTGCTGCTGCTTAACAGCCATCCCTTTTTCATGCCTTTGCCAAGCTCACTAAAAGCACTGCCATATCCCCTCCACCAAAAGAAACAAAAAAAAAAACACCCTGACACATTTTTTTGGTTTTCCAAATGACCAGAACATCCTTGGTTCAAGTGAAAGCTGCATAATTCAAGTCCAACAGCTGCACCCTGTGAAATTTGGGAGCAAACGCGATGCAAGTGATGGGTGACTGATCCGACTGTCGTGCTGTAACAAGACGAGGTCATGTAGGCTCAAACACAGAAAACCATGCCTGCACACACACACACACACACACACACACACATATGCATGAAGAAGGTGCAGCAGAGCTCAGAGTGTTACCAGCAAGTCTCCACGATAATCCACTTCTCCTCTATCCTGTCCCATTAACCTCACAGTGTACACACACACACATACGTGCACACATTTGTCAGTCTCAGGGTCTGTGTTGTCCGGCTCCATTGTATCTGCATGAGGCTGAGATAATGGCATCTGTCGCTGCTCCTTTTGTCAGAGCTGGCCCCGGCCCCAGCTCTCTGCTGGTCCCCATTAGCTGGCTGCTGGCCCGCTGGCCTCCTCACGCCATGCTCTGCTGCCTGAGCAGAAAATACAGGAGACGCCTGCCCCTTCCCCTCACTCCCACTTTCATTGTTGTTGGTTTTTTTTACTTCTACATCTCTTCTTGTTGCTGAGGATCAAGGGCCGTAAAGCAGGAAAAATAAAAATGTTTTACAGATGACAAGTTGCAATTAAAATCTTTGTCAGATAAACTGGAAAAGCTTTAAAATTTTCTATTAAAAAATAACTTTCAGAAGACAAATATACCATCATTTTCGCTGTACAAGTCGTAGTTTTTGCATAAATTAGCATGCCTAACTTATACAGCAAAGCAACATATTTATGTTTTATTTCCCCCCAAATTTATAACAGTTTTTGGCTGAGATGCTACGATTTCATTCATTCTGACATGGAAAATATTGAACACTACCATTTTCAGCCACAGAGGGCCTTACTAATATGGCAAGCCATGTTTCTCATTAATAGGTAAAAGTAGATATTAATGAGACACTTGGCTTGCCATACAGAGCCATCTTTGTCTCGCTCCGGAACTCCTGGAGCAAACGTCAAATCAGCTGCATTTCGCTGTGGCACTCAGGTGAAATGAAGCTGATTTGACCGTTAAAGAGCATTTATTAAGAAAACGTGCAAATAAGACACACTTTACTATAACGTCGAGCAAACAAATAATTGTTTTTAGGTGGGTTATCTTGTTTAAGTTTTAAGAAATGCACGAGTCCTCCCTCTGCGTTCCCACGGCCGCAAATTGGCTTTTGAAATGTTAAACTGAGTGAGACACACATTTGCTATAATTTCGAGAAAACAAATAATTATTTATAAGTGTTAATCTTGTTAAATCCTTATTAAAGTCCTCCCGTGCACGCTCCCGCATCCGACGTTTGGCAGCCAATCCATTTTTGGCACAACACCGGCGCACATTTCCAGGTTGTCAGTGGTGACACGTAACAAATGCGACGCATCAGCGGTGATGCATAAGAGATGTGACTTATGTGGCAAAGCGACGCATTTGTTTTTTCTACTTTATTAGAAATATTTGGACTGCTATGACGTTTACGGCGACAAGTACAGTAATTGTATGCTGAATCAGTAGCCAAACTATTTTTCTATTTTTTATTCTGCACGTTTTTTAGCCTAACTTCTGCATACTTACTGCTCTTTTAGCTATTCATTTATCCGATCCTGGAGATGCATGTTGTGACTTTGTTTTAGTAACTTTTTAGACTTTTCAAAATATTTAACTTTATTTACAAATATTTTCCCGATAGAAATACATCAAGAACCAAGAAAGTCCATCCAAACTATCTCCTTTGAAATCTACTTCAGCATAATTGCTCTATTTTTGTTTTCTGAGGCTAATTTTAGCTAGCATTTGGTGCTTTAAGATTTAGCAATTCGGCTGTAACTTCTGTCAATTTCAGCAAGCTTTTTAAAAAGTCTTCAAATAGAAATGCAAAATAGATTCCACAGAGTTTCTGCAAATCGCTTCATATGAAGTTAAAAGCTACTGGATTTTCTGCCGTACCCGTCGCACTGCCCTATAAGCCGCATCAGTCCAAACATGTCTAAAAACGTGGAAAAATCCACAAATATGTCGCTTTGCCATATACGTCACATCTATTACGCGTCACCGCTGACAACCTGGAAATGTGGGCTGGTGTGCCAAAAATCGATGAGCTGCCAAATGGCGGTCGCAGGAGCGTGCACAGGAGGACTTTAACAAGAATTTAACAAGACTAACAAAAACAATTATTTGTTTGCTTTAAATTATAGTAAAGGTGTGTCTCAGCTTAACGTTTGCTTAAAAAAAAGGACTTTAGTGGCGGTCAAATCAGCTGTATTTGCTGCCTCGGTGCTCCGGGAGCACGAAGAGGGAGGAGGAACGCTGCTCATTTCTTCGAAATCTAACCACCACCTAAAAACAATTATTTGTTTGCTCGAAATTATAGCAAAGGTGTGTCTCGGTTTAACTTTTATTTAATAAATGCACTTTAATGGTCAAATTAGCTGCATTTCGCCTGGGCGGCGCAGCAGGTTTGATTTGCTCCAAGCAACAAGCAGAACGAAGGTGGGGGGTTACTACGGCAAGCCGATTGTGTCAATAATAGCTGGTGAAGATTCTCAGTCATCCAGGACATGGTAAATTAAAAAAAAGTTCAAGGCAAAAACAATAAAGTATAGTATAATAAATAAAGTCCACTTGTTTTTGTTGAAAATGTTTTGAATTCGTCATTATAGCCACGTTTACCCATTACACGATACAATGGCATGCTAGTACTACTCTGCTGCCATCTAGTGGCTGAAAATGGTACTGTTCAAATATTTTATTTATTTTTTTGTCAGAATGAATGAAACCAGTCATAGCTCAGCCAAAAATTGATTTATAAATATGGGAAAAAATCCATAAATATGTCGCTTCCGACTATAAGTCGCAGGGCATGTAAAGTATGAAAAAAAACAGGACTTGTAGGGTGAAAAATACGGTAAATTGGTTGTCCTTACTTTCACATTGTGTTGTGTCATTTATTTCGACCCTTTGTTGGTTTGTTGTTGTTGCTCTGGGTATTTGTGCATTTGCAGAAAACTTTCATTAGAACAGCAGCACCTGCTAAATGTCACAAACTCGTCAGAGACGTCCTGGCTGTTAGTTACGTCATCTCAGTCCATATGTGCACGCGTTGGAGCCTCTCTGGATCACAGTATATACGTCTGCGTTACAACCGTCACCTATTGAAGACGTCTCACTTCGTCTCATCATCCTCCTCTCATCTCTCATAAGCATGGCTAATAAAATGTGAAGATGGGAGATAGAACGCCGCAGAGCTTTATTAAGAACATAATGACATATTCACTGCTGTAATGATCTAAGATGAAGGGCGGAAGTGGGCTGACATCACAGGCAAAACTGTGTTCTGCGTGCCTTATTTCATTATATTGTTACAGCTGCCTTATTAGGGACAGGGATGGGGGTGGGGGGGGGGGGGGGTCACTGAAACTGATAAAGCAAGGCAATTTCAGCTGCTGTTACAGCTCCAAATTACAGTTGTACATCATGCAGCTTCCTAAACTTCTCTTACATCTCCTCTTCCTCCATGTGTGTGCGTGCTCATGTCTTCTGCTCTGGCATGCAGGGGACCTGGCTGTGGGAAGACAGGCAGCAGGTGGAACAGCAGACAACAGCCCCATCTACAGATGGACAGGTCGAAGCGTCAGCTGACGTTTTACCAACTTCATGTTTGACGTCCGTTTACTTCTCGACTACTGGCGTTGGAACGCAGGAGACCAATGTTGTGAGAGGCCTTGCATCCTGTGAAGGAATGCAGATCACCCGACACCTCATTTTATTATTATCCTGTGATGAGAAGGGATGGAGTCAAAGCTGTTTTGGTCAAACCTTGTAAGATGCTGTGTGTGCCATGTTCCCATACAATGGTAAAATTGGTTCTCTGCATTACCCCATCACACTTGAGACACACCCAGGTGGAGCAGCGGGCAGCTATGTAGGCACCCGGGGAGCAATTAGAGAATTAGAGGAGTCAAAACGCGACTTTCTGGTCCCAGGTCAGCTGCCTACCTCTACACCAGAGCTATTCAACTGGCGGCCCGGTGCCTTCAATCCGGCCCACTTCATGAAAATTGTTTTGTTTGTTTGGGTTTGGGTTCTGTTTAGTGCATTTATGATTCAATGCAATAAAATAAACATTTAAAAGGTAAGAGATCATTGTAAACTTTGGTTTATTTACATGATGATTTTAAATCGCTGGATGGTCGCCCCCCCGAGTTGTTGACTTTCAGACACTGTGGCCCTCCCCAGCAGTTCTGTTTAATAGGCCTGCGTTCCATCACCTCAGCACCTAAATGACGTTATGCACCATCTCATGCAATGTTGTGAGAACATGCGAGATGTGTCAAAACTGAGAACGTGTTGAGGACGACTGTCAGCTACTACCACACCAAACGCTGGAAAACTGACTGAATTAAAGCCGTTTAGTGCTCATGAAGGTCAGTTAACTGTGGTGGCCATCTTTAATTGATTTAACTACAAATTGTTTAGTTGTAGATATTTAGCCAAATTTTTTTTGTTTGTTTGAGCTTCTTTAAAAAAAAAAACATATGATTCGTGAGATATTTTGCTAACAGACTTACACAATTAAAGTTAGTGCTTGGAGTACGACTGAGCCATGACCACAGCAAATTTTAGCGCAATATTTGGAAAATTAACTGAATTAGTTATTTTTTGCGTTGGCGTTGCGGCCATCTTGAATGGGGCTGACTCCAAATGTTCAGTCATCGACATACTTTATTAAAATGCATTGTTGCTGGTGTCACACTTGCAGAACAATGTAAAACCAACAAGAGCTAAAATTACAGCACTTAAGCTTAAATCTTCATACATTTAAAAATGCTTTTTTAGAGTGCACTTTGGCTTTTTATCCAGCATAAAGTGTCTACCC
>NC_056502.1:10712679-10745675 GCF_014905685.2 Nematolebias whitei | reverse complement strand
TTTTTACCGCGCATGTTCGTTTTGTCACCCCGAACAGGGTCCCCCCCCCCCCCCCCCCCCCCCCAAAAAAAAAAAAAAAAAAAGCTCTGCAGTGACCTTCAAATCATCACAAACATGACCCTGTCCCCTTGGCTGAATATGAAGTGACTCACAGATCAACAAACCATCAGGCTGACAGGCCTAACCTATTTGCCATTAGCCCGTCCAGATATCACACTTTGCTTTAATTCACCATCTCTCCGAGTGTCACACTTTATATTCCCTGGCATGGGCAGGCTACATGCAGATGCATAATTTAGCTCAAATTAGCGCCTATTTGAGTAAGCATCAAAGCAAGGCGGCTAAGGTTGGAGGAGAGCTTAAGGAACCGCAGGGAAACCATCGACAGGATTAATGTGGGAGATTTTTATAAGAAATTACTGGCTTAATGAAGTGAGTAAAAAAGCTGTCAGTGTTTTATTGCATCTAAATTGTGTGGAAGTGGTGTTTAGCTGTCTCGCCTACGTCCCACATAATGGCTCGTGACAGTAGCTGTGAGGCTTATTTAACTTAACTGGTGAATAACGTGCATGGTGAAGCTGTTCACACTCTTGTTCTTTGTGTGCACGAAACCTGCAGGAAGGTGCACCCCACCACTTTTTATAGTCAATACAACTGAAAAAAAACAGCCATGTTAAAAATATATATACACATGAGCACTTCTGAAAATCGTATTTGGAAATTTTAATTGTTATAAAAGTTAATTTTCATGGCTATAAACAAAACATAAAGTCCATGCTCAATAATCCAGGTATACAATCCAATGCTCAGCGCTGAACGAACATTGATAAAGATAAAACTGAGCTGGTAAAGATAAAAGAAGCAGAACACTTGATTAAAAACCAAAGAAAAAAACACTAGCTGAAAAAAAAAAAAAAAAAAAAAGTGAAATGTGAGCTAAGTTGGCAAATGTCAACGAATTGGTAAATGTAGTAAAATACTAGCTAAAGGTAAGTTATGGCTAGCCTTACGTTAACAAAAGGCTAGATAAAGGCTAAAGTAGAAAAAAGGGTAACTAAAAATGAAAAATCTAATTATCCAAAGGCTAGCTGAACGTATCCAAATGGCTAACTATAGAATAAAAGCTTTGCTAAATGTAGCAAAAGACAAGTTGGAGGCAAAAACAAAATATAAAGTTAACTAAAAAACATAGCAAAACGGGAGCACAAAACAACTAATGGCTAGGTTTAAGTTATTAACTAAAAGATTAGCTAAAAGCTAAAGTAGAAAAAGAGTATGATTAAAAGAGAGAGACTCATTTTAATAAGACTATTTAAAAGAGAAGGTGAAGGGGCAGGGCAGCCGACTCGGGACCCGAAGGTCCCGGTTCGATTCCCGGTCATTGCAAATCTCATGGCGTCCCTGAGCAGGACACCTCATCCCCAGTTGCTCCCCGGTGCTTTCAATAGCTGCCCACTGCTCCACCTGGTGGTGGATGGGTTAAATGCAGAGCCAATTTCGCCATTGTATGGGAACATACAATAACGACATACACATTATTGTAATTATTATTATTAAAAGTATCAAGACTAATTATAAAGTATTAAAAGCATAAGGTTTGCTAAAAGTTAAGATCGCAAACGGCTAGCTAAAAGTAGCAGCTAGTTTGAAGAAAAAACACAAAATCAGTAGGTAAAAGCAAAAGGCATCAAAAGACTAAAGACAAAAAATATGAAAAACGTAGCAAAAAGTAACAAGAGGGAAGCTAAAATCTAAAAGTAGCTAAAGCAAATGCTAAAATAAGTTGAATGGCAGCTAAAACTAGTTTAAGACAAAGTTTGCTGAAGCAGATTTCAAAAAGAACATTTAAGATCTCAATGTTTTCTAGGGGGAAACATTTGGGAAAAAAAAGAAAAATGGTTTTGAAAAGATAAAAATTAAGTCATGGCACTCTTCTCGTGAATGAGCTCGTTGTTTTG
The DNA here is from genome assembly GCF_014905685.2 of Nematolebias whitei. Taxonomy (NCBI): domain Eukaryota; kingdom Metazoa; phylum Chordata; class Actinopteri; order Cyprinodontiformes; family Rivulidae; genus Nematolebias; species Nematolebias whitei. The sequence goes on along the minus strand of NC_056502.1, from coordinate 10,743,717 downwards.
ATAGCACAAACTATACAGAGGTAAATAAATCCCAACATAAATAAAATGTACAATAAATTAGAAAAAAAGGTGAATATTAACAGAATTCACACCATTGGTTTATTTTGTTGTTCTTTGGACACAAAAAAAAAAAAACAGCCTCTCTATTCTAGATGCTTCTCATGTTTCTGGTCTTGTTAAATGAATTCAACATACAGAGCCAACAACTGGTTTCCTGCAAAAAAAACAATTAGGTTCCTCACGTGAAGAGGAATATGAATAATTTGAGAATATTTGTAGCCCTGCAGCGCCATCTTGTGTTCAATTGTATTTTCCTTCTGGGAGAAAATAAAATGAGCAGAAAAGCAGAAACTAAAATATGCGTTTACATTTATACTTTTGCACATTATCTCATTGATTTTGCTCGTGATGTGTTCAGGTGTCTGTCTATTAAAATATTTATATTATTAATCTAAAACGAGACAGAGCTGAACATGATTTTTTTTTTTATGACAAATGAAATTTTACCTTTTTTCCTTTAAATGCATCTCTTTATTTTCACCTTTGATTACAATGAGCAGTGTTACAGCTGAGATCAACACAAGTTAACACACGGATGTAAACATGCTTGGAATGAGAACTTCATGTTCTTGTCAACCTTTGTGGTCAGAACTAAAAAAAACTAAATGATAATTTGGAGCTGGACTGAAAGTGTAGGGTGAAACACATGCAAGGCGCCATCTGTTTAAAAGCTAACCGCACCTCTTCATCAGTCCTGCATCTCCAGTTTTCTCTAGCTGAATGTTGGCATACTTGATTTTTTTATCATTTGGCAGTGCTTGAACAAAGACTTACTTCAAACGACCAACTGAATGTCTCTTTAATCTTCACGAAGCCACAAAGGTAAATTTTTAACTTGAACTTACTTTCACTGATTGAAAAGGTTAATTTACGTCGAGCTGCTGTTACAGAGACGAAACATTTGAGTGAACGGTCCGTCTCTGCAGACAAGAAGCCCGGGCTGGGACACCATCAGAACCTTTTATTGAAACTCACACATACACACACACTTATACCCACAGACACACACACACCACAGTTAGACGGACAGCACAGTCCCTGCTCAGTTTGCTCACAAACCCTTCCTTCCCGAGTGAAACCAAAAAGTGAGCCGTGCGCAGCATTGGGTTACAGTGAGATGAGCGGCGGTGAGAAAAAAGCCTCGGCTGCCATCGAGCTTTTTCTGCGTAAGGCCATCTCTGAACGCGGGTGGGTGAGGACGAGCGCTCCGTCTTTTTGTCAGCACAGAAGTGGTCCGGTTTGCCACTAGACATAATCAGTTTGTCCAGCAGAGGTCAGAATGTGAGCGTGTTTTTAAGGTTTTTATTCCTCCTCGTGTTGTTCAAATAAAATAAAAAAAAGAACCAGCAGCTAATTATCACAGCCTCCGGCTGCTGTAGAAAAGAAAGAAGCTGAACTTTTTCCTGTTCGGGAGCAGTTTCTCAACTTCCACACAGTCAACACGGTGCTGTCCATTCACCTGAAACAGATGCCCAGATTCTTCCTCCTCCTCCTCCTCCTCCTCCTCTTTGCTCGAGGCATCTTTCAAAGCTTTAGTCGGTGGGAGCGAGGGGATTGTGACTGGTGTACTGGTGAGCCCCGGTGTTGTAGTCTCTCCTCTGCAGACTCCCTGATGATTTCTTTACTCCACCCTCATGTTGCATCTTTTTATTATTATTTGTACTTATCTTGTGTTGGTGGTTAGACGGTGTTGCGCGGCGTGCCGTTCAAAGCCACGGCCTTGTTGCAGGGCGAGCCCACGGCCTGCGGGCCCAGCGGTCGCTGGGCAGAAACACCCACCTCAAATACTTCATGGATAGCCTTCCGGAAACAGTGGAAGTTGTAATCTATTAATCCTGGGGAGGAAAAAAAAACAAACAAAAAAAACAGATATGTATACATTAAGTATTCAACATATGAACAGGTCCTTAAGAAGAAGGAGGTTTCTAAAATCTAAAAGATGATCAAATTAAAAAAATTTAAAAAAGTCCCCTCTGGGTCTAAAGCGGTTCCCAAATGTCTCCTGTCACTGAAGGATTTGTAGTGAATGTTTGTAGTTTTCGAGATGAATGTTTTTCTGGTCTAGAATTGAACAGGGAATGCAGGAAAACCTTAGTTTTTTGCTGAAAGATAATTAAGTGGGACAGAGTTATGCAGTAGAAGAACAGAGGCACGAGGTTTGGGGTATTTTTGTGGTTCCAGGCAGTGCAGAGAGATCCTGGCAAGCAAAGGGAGCAATTTTATCAACCACCAGGTGCAATGGTGGAGCCAGGGGGTGGCCAACGGTGGTCTTGGCCCCATAGATCACTCCCAAAGGGCCATCCCAATTATTTGAGGAAACTATACTTTAAAGCAATATAAAAATTAAAAAGCATGGTTTTCTCAACTGATTGGGGTCAGTTTACATATAAATGGAGGTGGCCATCATGGATTTTGACATGGCAACCCTATTTTTGATAGTGAACTTTAAGCATAGATGTGGCCACACAACAAAATGGAGGTTGGCATGTAGTTTACTTTTCAAACTATCCAACTCAAACTGTTAACATGTTTGCCTATATGGTGGCAGCCATCTTGGATTTTGACATGACAACCCAGTTTTGAAAATGAACCCCTCTTAGGCCTAGATGTAGCCACACACCAAACTGGAAGTCGGTACTTCATTTATTTTTCAACTCGTCATGCTCACAACATGCACGGACAAATGGATGGACGGCAGGTATTTCCAATCCCCCTCTTCGCTCCGTGACAGGAGACAAATGAGGCAAATTAAGATGAACATGTGCACATGACACAGTGTCATTAGTTATGCAACAAAGCTAAGATCCAGCAGAAGTATGTATATCACATGACTGAAACTTGTAGAACCACCTTTAACACCAATAACTTTATTATAGTCTATATAAACCTTAGCTTCCTATAGTGTCAAGAAACTTTATCCTACTCTGCATCATTGCTTCAGTTTAGTTCAGTTCTTCAAAGTGTAGAGAAAAAAAACATGTAAATCTCAATACAAATCTTCAAATAGGAGCTTTATGAACTGACTAAAACGAACTTCAGAGCAAATATATACTTTAAACATTGGTTTATGGCATAAAGTGGATTCACCGACCATGGAGCGTTGGCTGTGCATTGTGGAAGATTTGTTTGCAACGGAAAAAAAAAACTTACTCATAAAGTAAGACTGCAAGAGGTGCAGTTTAATGTAAAACGGGAAAAATTATCTTGTTATAGAAATAATACACCACCTTCGCAACTGGACAATGAGAACTTTGGAAAATTAACCATTGCTTAAGAATGTATGTGTATGGTACTTTTACACTGCAACTGTTTTAGGAAAATTTAAATAAAAAATAAGTTCTAAAAAAACAACATTGGTTTACAAAACTGGGTAGTGATGTGCAACTGAAGCAATGAACCAGTAATCAACCACTTCATCAGCTGTAGTGAAAATGGGTTCATCCTTGAGTTTGAAGCTCATTAGTTAATCATCATCATCATCATCATCATCATCATCATCATCATCATCAACATACAATTCCCCTCCCCTGAACAATTGTTTATTACTTTTATTGTGATATTTGTAATGAGAAATAAAAGTAAATTTAAAAAATATATACTAATGTTTTTTGGTTTATTTTTTTTACATTAGGTCTTTGTTTATTTGGCCTAACATCAATATTTGCTCATTTTAACCAGAGACGGTCATTTTCTGAGTTGGAAGCTGAAACATCTTGAAACTGCTGCTTTTAGTTACAAGACTTGGTAGATTTTAGAAACAACTCAAGTTATGAGATATGCAGCAGCAAAGTATAAAACACACAAAAAACAAAATACACAAAACTATTTTCTGCAAAAATCCAGATATGGATAAAAAAAAAAAAAAAGAATATTTCTAACTTTAGAGAAATTTTACTTTTACTTATTGTAAAACAACTTTGTCTTTCAGTTTAGAAAGTTAAATTATCTTTTTTCATCGATTAACAAAAACTTTGAAAATATTAATAAAGTTTAACACACATTTTAAAAAGTATTATGAATAAGAACAAATTTGTGCAAGTGTGGCGAGACAAAGACACAAAGAGACGACCTGAAAGACAGAATCATAGTTTTTGTTGTTCTGCTGTTGAAGTTCATCCTCTTGACTGTTTTGTTCTTCCACTGGATTACACCTTTTTTAAAGTTTCTGTTAAACTGTTGCAGATACGCTGCTGTGCTAAAGACCGTTATCCTGTTGCCTAATTTTAAGTAATCGTCAGCTGTCAGCCAGATGTCCTAACATTTGACACTGAATGTCCAGCTGACGACAGCAAAGTATCAAACAAACCAACTTGAATGTTTTTCCCTGCAATCAAAAACAGTAAAATACTAAATCTGCAAACTCTGAGATGTAGCGTTGGCTTGTGTGTTACAACTTAATGAGCACTAAATGTTAAAATTGGCATGAATATACTCAAACATCCAACCCTGAGCATATTCGGTAACGGTTTTGAATGTTTTCCTTTAACCAGATGAACAAACGGCAACGTTTGATGATTTTCCTCTTGTTGCCATGTGAACACTCAGGATCAGTAAACTACTAAATGTCTTTAATTTTAAACAATAACTTTTTAAAAACCTTAAAATACAAGAGTCAAACGGTGTTGCCAGATCTTGCAATAGAAACATGCAACCAGCTCTATGAAAACAAGCCCAACTGGCAACACACCACATTGTGTAAAACAGAGGCCGTTTTTAAAAACAGTATAAAATACATTTATTATGGCATTACACATAAACACTTTGAATAACATACTTTTAAGCTCTGATAAAAAAATAATAAAAAAAAAAAAACACTTAGCATATGTAATTTATTCTACATATTTTTAAAAACAAAACATCCTGACATCTGCAATGTGAGTGGAGCCCCCTAGTGGTCGGTCACAATATGAGTTTGTTTGGGTGTAGTTCAACTTGGGCAGGAGCGATAAACAGGAAACGGGGGCATGGAAGGGACAAACTACCTACTACCACTTGTCCTTTGTTTTATTGTGTGGAGCCGAGAGATTATCAACTAGTTTCACTCGGAAAGAAAGTCGAGCCCAAATAAGCAACTCTTACTCTTTACTAGGATTGTACAGTAACACCACACAACTGGATAGATTATATTTAAGGCACGTTATGTTCACAGTTAACCATTATCTGCCTCTTCATTTCAATTTAATAATAATTTCACTTTAAATCCTTCATCGGCTCGTACTGAAATCATTTTGTATCCTTTGTTACAGCCTAAAAGGGCTCCTATTTTGAAGCTACGTGCGCTCTGCAGGCGTGTCGGTGCACGCTTACCTTTACGCTCGAAGCTCTCCTCTCTCAGGATGCAGACGAGGGCGAGGAACTTTGTGACCTCTTTGAGGTACAGCACAGTGGTGTTGTTGAGCTTGATGATGGCCATGGACTCTTTGTCGTAGGCGCTGCCGCTACCATCCTCCCTCAGACTGGGGAAACAAAACACCGACCGCAAGGTCAGCTTAAGAGGAGGAACCATCTGCAGCTCTTCTGTGAGGTCATGAATACTCATTCCACAAGTCTTGCTTCAGTTAAAGCAAACTCAGACGAGACGTGGATGAACTAAAGCCGGAGGAAATCACTGATAAATCGTCCAATCCAACATTAACTGTAAAGGTTTAAATCACTGCAGCGGACTTAAGTGCTAGACAATAAAACAGCTCACACAATATGAAGTACAATTAGAACACGAGTAAATTAAAATAAAGTAACAATATCAATAAAGGTACATACAATCTGATCAAACTATAAAATCTATAAAGTTGGAAATCAGATGAAAATTAAAATCAGCTCTTTTAAAAGCCAAGGAAGCGAGGTATGTTTTAAGAAGAGTTTCAAAAACAGAGACCTATCTGAGATGGGGGGGCAGCTTGGTCCACAATTTAGGAGCCATCAAAAGCACAAACCTCCTCCTCCCATCCATTTAACGGAGTTTTCCATCTCCAAGCAAAGACAGCTCTTCAATAAAACCAACATACGCACCCATAGATGCAGGAGACATCGATAACCACATCGATCATATCGCAGCAGAGCTCGTAGGACTGCATGTCGACAGGTGAGCTGTCTGTGGCGATGTAGATCTTACTGACGACGTCAAACAGGAAGGCCTTCTCGATCCCTGAATTCTGTCGGCAGCAATAAACAAAACGAATATCAATAAATGTTACAATCAGTTAAAACAAACATTTGATATTACAGTGGTTGTGTCACAAGTCTGAGAGTGAAGGATAATTATTTATATCAAAAGGCATCGGATGAAAGTGAATTCTTCTAGCACAGTGGTTCCCAACACAGAGGCACAGCACCTCTTTGAATCTTCCCGCCTCTTGAAATTCTCAGAAAAACTCCTTTTTTCCTTTAATGCCCCAGTATTATAGTCTATCACATAATGAATCATGTATTGTTCACTGGTGTTTTCTAAAAATAAACTTTTAGAAATATGGACAAAAACACATCAGACTGGGGAAACAGCGCCCCCAGTGGTTTGATGTCAAACTAAATCCCCGTCGATTCTTCATTCGACAAGTTTTCCTTTAATACATTGCTTTTTTTTGTGTGATTTGTTATTTTAGCTGTCAGTCATGAGTGGAAATTTTAACTAATAGAAAAACCAAGAGGTGATCTGACAATTTACTATATATATATTAAAAAAAAAAAAAAAAAAAAAAAAAAAAAAGCTGAATGCTTACCATACTGCACATATTTGGACAGTAAAGATCATTTCTGAATGTGCAGTGCATAATTAACAGTGTCTCATTAATAGGTAAAAGTGGCTATTAATGAGACACTTTGCTTGCCATACCAAGCCACTTTCGTCTCGCTCCGGAACTCCTGGAGCAAACGTCAAAAATCAGCTGCATTTCGCCGCAACGCCCAAGTGAAATGCAGCTGATTTGACCATTAAAGTGCATTTATTAAGGAAAAGTTTAACTGAGACACACCTTTGCCATAATTACGAGCAAACAAATAATTGTTTTTAAGTGTTAATCTTGTTAAATTCTTGTTAAAGTCCTCCCGTGCACTCTCCCGCAGCCGCCATTTGGCAGCCAATCGATTTTTGGCACAACACCGGCCCACGTTTCTGGGTTGTCAGCGGTGACACATAATACATGCCACTTGTGCAGCGAAGCGGCGCATTTATGTTTTTTCCCCCCACTTTATTAGACATATTTGGACTGATGCGACTTATATGACGGTGTGATGTTTACGGCGGCAAGTACGGTTCTGAAACAAACTAAAAGCTTCTTGTTGTTGTTTACTTACAGAAATGAAGATATTTAAGAGGTTTTCCAATGTGGGGAGTTGTGGGATGAGTTTCTGCACCACTTTGCTGAAGGCCTCAAATATAGAGTGGTCATATATACTCGTCAAGTAGAAGCTAGATGACACACACAAAAACAGGAAGTAAATAAGGAAATACTCGGAGACACTTCCTTTAAAATGCATCTGAAACAACGCAATTTTTTTTTTTTAAATCCATCATAAGATCATGAGACAAACAGGTGCCACAATGAAAAGATCTCAGGAAAACCTGGAGTAAAACTGTTGCAAAACTACAAAGTCCATGCGCAACAAGGAAGAGGGCTGGCAATGGAGGAGGGGGCGTGACAAAGAGACCAACTTATCACCAACAGAACTGGTTTGTTCCACTTTGGAGTAAGCTGTTGGGGGGAAGAATCAGTTTGTTGTGTGTTTCCTTGACTGATGAAGCCTTCTGGATGGAAGGTGAAACATTTCAGCACAAACAAACAAAAAAAAATAAACTGTCCAGATGACCTGACTGAAAAATGTTGGATGCTACAAAGCTGTCTTCAACGGTGTGATGCAAACTGAGAACACATGACTTATGGACTTTATTTACTGAAATAGAGAAATTAAAAACGTAAAAAACGTTTACCTATTGATGGTGAGTTTAAATGTTTGTCAAGAGGAAAACAACCATGTTCCCCGAGTTAAACACACACGACTGATAGTGTGTGTCATTTTTAAATAAATATGTTACATTTTGGAGACTTCCAGTACATTAAGAAAAAAAAATAAAAGACAAACCAAAGACTGGATGTATACCTAAATTTACTTTACATAGTTGTCTTTTTCTCTTACGGTTTAATTTATGACACCTCTGGTATTTGCGTCCTCATTAGGAGAGCTGAGAGGAATCTCACAAGAACACCAGGAAACATAAAGCCTGTGTCAAAGACTACAGACCAAACGTTTCCAAGCTTTTACTTCAAGTGTCTTATTTAAGATTTGTTCAATTTGCCACATTTGCTAAAGGCAAAAAAAAAGAAGACACATTAGGCAAACTTGATCAAGTTTAAGATCAGGTGAGCTTGAATACTCACAAATTTCCACTTTGAACAGAAACTTTCTGTCAGTTACAGGTGCAGCTCAAAAATTTTAAATATGCTGAAAAGGTTCATTATCTTTTTAAACAATCATTTCAGAAAGTGAAACTCATTATATAGATTAATTACACATTGAACTAAATATTTAAATTATTTAGTTCTTGTAATTTTGATGATTATGGTTTACAAATAATGAAAAACAAAATGCAGTGTCTTATAAAAAGAATACTGTGAAGAGGTTCAGTATTCGAAACTCCTGGTGTCTCATCCTGATCAGCTGACTAACTCCTGGACATGAGCTACAAATGTCTCATTCCTCAAGTCAAGCCACTCCTGAACCAGAGACGACATCAGAAGTGTCTTATCTGCCGAGGAGACGAAGAACTGGACTGTTGCTCAGAGGTCCAATGTCCTCTTTTCAGATGAAAGTGAATTTTTATGTCATTTGTAAATCAAGGTCCCGGAGTCTGGAGGAAGAGTGGAGAGGTCCAGAGTCCATGTTACTTGAAGTCCAGAGTGAAGTTTCCAGTCAGTGATGGTTTGGATCCATGTTCTCTGCTGGTGTTGGTCCACTGTGTTTTCTGAAGTCCACAGTCTACCAGGACATTTTAGAGCTCTTCATGCTTCCTTCTGCTCACGAGCTTTATGGAGATACTGGTTTCATTTTCCCGCAGGACTCGGCTCCTGCCCACACCGACAAACATACCAAAAGCTGCATGTGGAATATTATAATTATCTGAGACACTGACTTTTGGTTTTCATCATCTGTAAGCCATAGTCATCACAATTAGAAGAAATTAAAGACTTTAAATATTTCACTCCATGTGACACACACACAGGTATACATACATATATTAAAGAACTGCAATAATAAACTCCCCACAATCTAAATCAAACTGTGACAGAACCTGTGGTATGACAGCACTGCTTGAGTCGAGTACAATAATAAATCTCTGTGCTTGGGTTACAGATACTTTATCCACTTCCTCATGCAGACAACAGGTTTTACTCCAGGAAGCTAATCATTAAAGCAGGTAGGACTAGAACAGCTCTTTAGAAGGTAAATTTAGGTTTGAACATAGTTAATTCTATAAAAACGAATGGATTAGCTGAAACACCTCGAGACTTGTGAAATGATTGGACCGCTAACATCATTACTGTTCTGTCTGGGGAAGAAAATGGGCAAAAAAAACACTTTCAAGACTTGAGATTTAGAGCTAAACATAAATTCTCCTTGTAAAATGTACAAAACGTACCTGAGGTGCAGCTTCTCTAAACTTGCGTCTGCCAGGTGGTCGTTGGCTCTCTGATGGATGTCTCTCTGCGTCTCGATCTTGTGATCGTCTGACAAGCCGTCCACTTTGTGGATGAACACCTCAAAGTTGATCTCTGGGTTGACCCTGTACGCCTGGGACACGGTGTGGTGCAGCCGATCCAGAGCCTCCACGTAATCGTCCTGCAGCACAGCGGAGGAGGGAGGGAACGAATAAAAAAAAGGGCACGCGAGATGAGAAAAGGCCAAACACAATCGAGACGTGCTTCCACCGACAGCACGGCCTCTCCTCTTCAGGTTGTTTTAGCTGCAGCTCGAGGACAAATTTAGGTCTGCGTTCACTTATGCTGTAAAACAAGCTGCAGTGTGACCAATCCAAGAAACATTCCTCCTGCTACACCTCGCCTACAAACGAACCCTGTGATCTGATCTGCTGTGGCTCCTATTGAACCAGAAATTAGTTCTTGAGAGCTTTTAGGGTGGTGTGCAGCGCACGCCGATAACCACGTCGGCTGTTTACCACGCAGAGGATCTAAATGATCTCCTGGCTCAGATTAACGACGAGTAAAACAATAGGGCGGTTTGGATCGTCATGAAACTTTCAGGAAACAATCAACTTTTGGAATCCATCCAAGATGGCCACTACACAACGCATTAGCCAAGACAAAGGGCAAGAACGCCACCAAATTTACAAACGTTGACCTAAAATTTGAGTTATTCACAACTCATACAATGAGTACAACTCATAATATTACATAGCATAAACCAGTGGCATAAGAGATGGGGCTTCAAAATACAAGAAAACTTGCCATGTCACTAGTTTAACGTGCGATATACTGTGCAGCCCAAACAGGAAATGTGCATCCCTTGAAGGAATGTTAAAGCTTTAATTTAGAATATGAGCTTGTTGAATAAATATCTGCTCATTGATCGTTAACTTCAACATGTTTGACGAGGACAACTCAACAGGATTCTTCAGCCGACCGTGTCAAATGGTTCAGTCATCTGTTTTCTTCACCTGAGCATCAATGACAAATATCAGAGCCCCGGTTCCTCTGAAGATCATCGCGTAGTCGAAGGTGGGGTCGAAGAAGTCCACCTGACCTGGGAAGTCCCAGATCTGGAAGTTGACAAAGGAGCTGCTGGAGATGTCGTCCTTGTAGATCTTGTTGGTGCTCTCCAGAAACAAGGTCTCGTTGGGAGACATTTTGTGGAAAACGACCTGAAAGAACAGAGGTTTAGCAGAACAGTTAGTTTGTGTTACATGTGGGGGACGGTGACAGTTTCATGACTCAGCAGGCGACTAACAACACAGACAGCTGAAGTTAAATTAACCTAAGACACTTTAAGTAACTTTACAGAAATAATTGGATTTTGGCTGAGATTAGTTGAAATTTTAAACTATTTTCCCCACTAAAGTTGACGTTTACACAATACTGATTAATTATTAGGCAACCAAGAGTTCCAACACTTCATTACGCATCAATTGTGGGGAGTGGTGTTTGTTTGGGGGAGTGGTGGCGCAGAAGTTAGAAGATGTGCTTGCGATCAGAAAGTCGTAGGTTCACCTCCCGGTACCGTCAACATTAAAAAAATGTGGGTGGAAAAGGTGAAACACCCACACCTCCCTCCACCCTCATTCACCCCACTCTGGGCCCCTGAGCAAGGCCCTTAACCCCCACCATCTGCTCCCTAAACAGGTCTCTCTTGAAAATGAGTTATTGTGGCTCAATGAGACTACCTGTATAAATAAAAGGGTAAATGAAAAAAAAAAAAGTGTGGTTATTTTTTTTATCTATCTTCTGGTTTAGTTTTTCAAAATTTGCCTTTCATGTAACATTATTTAAGAATCAGACAACAGTTAAGAAATCCTATTCATTTTTATTTTTTAAAGGAAGGAAAAGTTGTGCGACTAAAATGTGATTATGTTGCACCACTTGAATTTATGGCTTTCATAATTTTCTATTCTTTATATTTTTTCTGTGTTTATATTTTATAAATTTAAATTAATATAGGTTAAAATGTCTCTTGCATCATCATGAAAACTACTAAAAAACATTTATTTCAAACAAGATGCATTTACAACAGGCTCATCATGTATCCTCATTAAAAGCAGAAATGTTGTATTTTTCCTCCTTTTCAAGCCCAATTAGATGTGATTTTATATAATTAGTGTTTTAAGTGTTTTTTATTTTATTTTAAAGAGTTATATGTACCAATAAAAAAGGTTTTGTAATTATTCTTATTTTTAAAAGAGCGTCAACAACAACAACAATGCTAGATTCAATTGAGTATTTTAATATAATGCAATGTTTCTCCTACCATTATACAAGCGGGGTGCCCCACCCCATCAACCTAATTGAGCACCCCACCTACCAAACCAAACTTGCCCCCGACCCACCCACCGGCACTGACATAGCACTAAGCTAGCAGCGAGAAATACAGGTTCTCTAGCTAAAAAGCTAAAGGAAGCACTCATGTTGCCTCTTTCCTGATGCTAAACGCCCCCTGCCCCCACCCAAAAACTGTTAGAACAAGCTGCGCTCAGACAAATACCCCCCCCCCCCCCCCCCCCAACCAAAATCATGGATGAGATGGGCACCCCAACATGGCAAGTTAACTAGGGGAAACACTGTAATGCGTTTTATTTAATGTCACTGGTCTTTCAGAAAGTCATTTTCAGATTAATAAACCCGCCCTATAATCATGGAGATTTTAGTTTTAATTAGTTAATCTGATGCATTAGGTTAAGCCCTTAAGTTAAGCAGAACTATGAAACAACTGTTTTCAAACTTTTCAACACTTGTTGCACAGATAGTGCTGGAAGTTGCCCAGTTTGAATCAATAAATCTTACAGGAGGTGATAAAGAACGTGACAAACACTGCCGTGTTCGACTTGTCTGCAGCGCACCGGAATCATTTAAATGTCACGTGCCAAACAAAAAGGGAAAAGGGCAAAAACACTGCAGACTCACTCATCTGATGCAAGACGCCACTGAGCTCAGCCTTTTTTCTGCTTCGTGATTCAAAGCTTGACAGCAGCTCCAGAGCTCCGGTTTAGGGACGAATCAGACGTTTGGACGGATTCATAGAAAATAGGAAGCATTGGGGGAAGGCTGAAGTAGATTTAGCTCCTTTCGCAGTCAACAGAAGTGGGCCTCAAAGACCACAGGCAGCAAAAAGCCGAATCACATGTTCCTCAGCCTAAACTGAAAACTAACAGAGGAAATTTCACGAGATTTTAGGGCTTGTGGATTACAGCAAAGAGCCGAAACGTGTCTGAATACTTCAGCTGAGTAAAGTACTTTTTAATCATCTCCCGCTCCCAAAAGTGAAGATGTTTTAACCTGCGTCTGCAGCGTTAGCACAATATCTCATGAACCATTGGATCATTTTAATTTACAGTAACTCTACTTTGGTGTAGTAGCGGAGCTTCATCCTCAACGCATACTTCAAGCCCTAGAAGATCACGCAAGATCTCACTACTCCATCCCTCCTCATAAAATGACTGCAGTTTAAAACTCTTGACGTGAAAGGTGGCGGGTGATGTGCATTTCTTCGAGGAATGCTGGGCCTTGAAATTGTGTACAGGCTGAACATGAATAATAAAATATGACAAAAGGGAACAGCAGCATCTTTATTATTCAACAATTGTGTCAGCCTGAAAACTTCAGGAATTAAAGATGGTACATGCAGAGTGGATTATGGGTAATGAAAGAACTACAAACTGTTTTTATTATTCAACAATCTTAAAATCAGGTCATCTGGATAGTTTCATTGTGTTGAAACGTTTCATCTTTCATCCAAATGACTTCTTCAGTCTGAGGAGCCACAACAAACTCAAGTCTTACAGCACTCGCATAGTGAGCCAACTAGTTTGATGGTGATAAGCTGGTAATAAATCCAACAAAGTTAAGTCAAGTACTCTGGACTGTTTCTTTGCGTTGAAACGTTTTGAACCACTCGACTGCCTCAGACGAGTCAATGAAGGAGAGGGTGGACTCCAGAAAGATGGTGCTTTATCACCATCAAACTGGTTGGCCCACTATGCGAGTGTGCCACTTACCTTGTGATCAGGGCTTCGTATAACATCTTGTATGCCTGTTTTCAATTGTTGCACCCCCTTGTAAGGATTAAACTTGGGTTGAAAACATCTTTCCGCTTCCTCATGTGGCTTATTTGATTAATGAGTTGATGATAAGATAATTAAATAATCCAACATTTTTGGTCCTTCGAGCCGGATACGAACCAGCGACAAAAGGCCGAGTTTGTTGTGGCTCCTCAGACCGAAGAAGTCTTTTGGATGAATGGCAGAGGACCTGACTTAACTTTGTTGGGATTTATTACCTAGATTATTGATCATGAACTTTGATATTTGTAATTTACTGAATGAACATTAAAACTATTTGTTCCGAGTGTACCACATCCATTGAATGAGGATGGATCAGGTATAAACGGGCAGATTTACAACTTTATAAGCAACTTGGAGGCAACAGAGTTTATGTGTATGGCACAACAAAAAAAAGGAAAGATCCAGCTAATTTATCAACAAATGCCCCTTTTGTCCAAACAGTAAATTCAGCTAAGGGGTTAAAAACAAAAATAATAATAATAACGAGGATGTTGGAAGAAACTGAAGGTGTCGCAGTGGTTAAAGCCCAGGTTAAAAGGTGTGGTCACCAGCTTGTGTGAGACTAATCATGTGTTTGGCATGTTGAAACAGTCACATGTTGGGTCACGTCGAGCCTCTGTCCACCTGATTAATAATTAACAGCAGCAGATTATCAGACAACAGCTCTCTCTGTCCCTTGTTGCTGATTGATTGGTGAATTGATCAGCGACATTTTGGGCAGAAGAAGAAGAAGGCCTCCTAAAAGCTAACACTTAGTTTAAACGGCTCTGCCTACCTTCTGTATGGATGACTTGCCGCTTCGCCTCAGACCCATGAGCAGGATTCTCGGTTTGCTGTCGGACGCTGTCGGGCTTTCCTCGATGTCGGCCTCCTCATCCTCCCCGTAACCGAAATCTTTGGGGAAGGAGTCCGTAACCCCGTAGCCGTCGGGCAGCTGTTCCTCGTACTGAATCGACATTTTGACCTAAACGTTGGCCGCTTCCCCCCCAGTTTCCCGCCCCCCTCCCCTACCCCCTTAGCTATTACTCACCACGCCTGTGTTTGTGCCAAACGGGTCGGTACACCGACGACTAATAACGTCTCACAAAGAAAATAGCTTGTCAAAATCGCCCAAGCTTCGTAGAAACACACAGCGTTGTCCCACACATTTCTCTAGGATTTCCTCTCACTCTTTGCCCGCCCCTTACCCCGATTCGTTGTGCCGGATTACATCGCGAAAGGTGATTGGCCGATTGCCCTGTCAATCAACTGAGGCTTCATTCTGTCACATGACAAGTACTCGGACTTGTTTTGTGAACAGATCCAAAAGAAGAAAAAAAGATGTCGTTTCGCAACAGTAAACGTTTGAAGCTGCATTGTGTTTGTTACATATTTTTAAGTCTTGTTATTGTTTATTATTTGTTTACCAAAAGTGAAAATTAAATGCAAGGTTTTTTGTTTTTTTTTAACACGGTAGTTGTTGTTATACAATATTACCGTCAGATGGCGATAGACGCATCATGGCAAACTTGAAACGTTCACAGCTACTCAAAAATGTAGGAAATAATTCAAGGCACTTAAAATATATTTATTATTATTATTATATTATTGTTATGTAAATTTAGCTAGAATTTAAATAAAAAACTATTAAGTATTATATATATTTAAGTGAAATAATATTCAAGTCATGAACTACAGAGCCGAAAGCTTTTCATAGAAATTGACACAGTTTTTAATATTACGTGAAGTA
This sequence comes from Nematolebias whitei, assembly GCF_014905685.2. Lineage (NCBI taxonomy): Eukaryota > Metazoa > Chordata > Actinopteri > Cyprinodontiformes > Rivulidae > Nematolebias > Nematolebias whitei. Next base: position 10,728,148 of record NC_056502.1, on the reverse strand, counting down.
CCTGAAGGTGGCATAGCGTCATGCACATATGTAGCTTGAAGAACGAAAGTTAACTTCTTCGACCCGGCAGTTTTACTTCTCTTTCTGAAGCAGTGCTGGTCTGTAGTCAGCCATTTCTAATTTATATCTCTCAATATATAAATATTACTTACACCATCAGCTTAGACCTGGAAACGCATCTATATGGCGCATTATAGAGTAAGTATTTGTTGTCAATGTTGGCCTGTTAATTGCAGCAGCTGCGAAAGTTTAGGTTTGCATTAACAAACTTAATTTCATTTAAACGAGTCAAACTAAACCGCATATATAAAGTATAGCTATTGTTTGCATAATATTGTTTTTTTTAGTGAACGTTAACCAAATTGTTAGAAGCATGTTTTTTTAAAGAATGTGGTTAATTTGACTTGAAAGTGTAATTATTTGTACATTAAATGCCTGTTTTTATTCCTACAGGCCTCAGACTCCAAGAGAGAGCAGTTTCGAAGATATTTAGAGAAAACTGGTGTTGTTGACAGTCTCACCAGTGGTATGATACTTTTGAAATATTATTTCTATGATTAGGGACTAATATTCACGTGGTTTTAGTATCCTTGCTCCAGCACAGCTGATTTAAATGACCTTTTATTAGGCCTCTGTAGGATTTGCTAATGAGCTGCTTTAATAATTTAAATCAGGTGTGTTAAACCATAAAATACCCAAAGCAGGAAGTTCTGGGAAAAATCTTAACTAATACTGAAGTTTAAAGTTTTTCTTTAATTTTTTGAAGCTGTCCAGAGGACCTGATTTAACTATATTTAGATTTTTCTACCTTGATTATTAAGCATGCTTTTTTTTATTTTTATTTTTTTATCAACTATTAATTAAAAGCACCATGCATAAACATTGTGATGCATGCTCAGTAATCCAGGTAGAAATATCTAAAAAAAGGTAAGTCATGTCGGGCAGCACGGTGGCGCAACTGGTAGAGCTGCTGCCTCTCAGCGAGCAGGTTGTTGGTTCAAACCCCAGTCCAGGGGCCTTTCTGTGTGGAGTTTGCATGTTCTCTCCGTGCATGCGTGGGTTTTCTCCAGGTGCTCCGGTTTCCTCCCACAGACCAAAAACATGCATGTTAGGCTGATTGGTAACTCTAAAATTGTCCCTAGGTGTGAGTGAGAGAGTGAATGGTTGTTTGTCTCGTGTGTCTCTATGTGTCCCTGTGATGGACTTGAGACCCGTCCAGGGTGTACCCCGCCCCTCGCACGGTGATTGCTGGACATGGGCACCAGCGACCCCCGTGACCCAAACTGGAATAAACGGGTAAAGATAATGGATGGATGGATGGATGGATGGATGGATGGATGGATGGATGGGTAAGTCATGTCCTCTGGACAGGTTAAAAAAAAAAAAGTTGTAGAAACGTTTCATTTAAGACTTCAGTCCGAGGAGCTGTATTCAACTCAGTCTTTTATAAACGACACCTTCTCATGGTGGATCAACCAGTTTGTTGTTGACATCCAGAACTAGCTGGTCACTTAATAAAGGAGGGCCATCAGCCTAATGGATTGTTAGCACCCTGATAGCTGCTTGCTATTCACAGGGAGTGATACTAACAATAACAGCATTGTAAGAGGGAACATCTTCATCCCTGAAGGAGTGACCGCTGGCCTGCAGAGGAGTGCAGACCAGCCCTCCTGACACTGAACCAGAATTTAACTTTTTTATTTTTATTTGTCTAATAAGCACTATTAACCCAGTAAATGTATTTATAATCAACTGGTAAGCGATCGGTTCTGTTTGAAACTCGCCTAACAATTTTTTTCTGTTTTCAGTTTTTGTGTCCCTGTATGAACAACAAGAGAAGCCCACCGATGCGTTGGAGTATCCTTCAGAAACGCACATCCCGACTTCAACCGTTCATTTGAGACGGTTTCATTCTGTTTGGGTTTTCATCAGAATTAGATTTTTTTTTTGATTTTTTTTAAACCATTTCTTCAGATATGTGAAGGAGCACCTTGGTCCCATGGGGCAGGTTTCCGACACCGAGGCCCTGCAGCAGGAGGTGATAGATCTGAGGCAGAAGTGTGCACGTCTGATAGAGGAAAACCAAGACCTCAAAGCAAAAGTGGGTTTTTATTTTTCTTAATTACATTTTGAATTTAAAGCTGCTGCTTTTAGGACAAAATATAAAATAAAGTCCACCTGAAGAGGACATGAGATCGAGTTGTAGCCATTTTGGTCAAAGCTTTGCTCTTCATGCAGGACCACATGAGACGTCGGTGCTCGTGTTGAGCATGACTCTCAGCTACTACCACACCAAACTTTAGCTCAACATTTGTAAATCTGTGGCCATTTTGTGTTGGTTAACGTCAGTTAGCTGTGGTGACCAGCTTGATTTGAATCGACGCCACAAATGAATCATTTGTAGATGTCAACCCAGTTATTAGTCGCAAGTTTCATTAAAATCCATTATGTTATTCATGGGATATTTTGCTAACAAAGTTGGAGGTGAAGCTATACCACCACATCAAATCTTAACTCTGTGTTGGTAAAACTGATGCCGTTGTAGCCATTAGAGATGTTGGGTTCAGCACCATGATGGTGTTGGAGCCGAACAGTGATTTATTTTTACTAATCCATGAGTTTAATGTTTTATCTGCTCATATATTTTGTTTGATACAGAAGATACTTCATTTTTAAATGTTTTTTTTTTCTTTACACAAATGAAGCAAATGTGTATATATATATTTATATTTATATTTTTTTTGCTTTTTGCACTAGGTTTACAATTTATTTAGCAAATCAAAACCAGTATTCAGTAAATGAAAATGATGCCCATTGTAACTTATAAACTGTTTTGTATCTTGTTTAGCTGTGTGGAAATCTTTTTGGGTCCAGAACCGAGTCATCTGTGTTGTTTTTGTGAAGAGTCTAAAACCGAGGTCTGCAACCTGCGGCTCTGGGGCCATATGGGGCTCTTCAGTCTGTGGCCCTTAGAAGCTTTGACCAATACTAACATGATACTGTATTTAATTTTGTTTTCTTTATACCCACAACAGAAAATGTGAGTTGGCAGTTTTATTTTTTTGGTCAATTTTCTGTAAATTGTTTGAAAAATACTACTAGTAGAAGGAGCAAAACATGTTGATTACATTTAGCTACTTCCAGTTATCCAACCTCCAGATTTACAGTGGGATCTATCAAACGAATAAAATAAAATAAAAATCAATTACTTGTCCAGCAAAAAGCCAATTTTTTTCTGCATACTTTAAATTTGTTTTATTGCTTCAAAGTGGTATACTTAATTTGAGTCAGGAAAAAAGACTCAGGCCTGCAGAGACTCGGTATGAACGATGTTTCCCTATTTTTGGTCTTTCCTTTTACCCTAAAACGTGAACATATCAATAAATATAAAAATTAATTGTATAATTTTAGTTTTGTCACCCCAACTAGTGAGAAAAGCCTTCCTCCAGTCGCCCATGGGTCACCAGTTGATAAGCAGGTTTTGCGGCTCCAGATGTTTTATTTAGTGAGCGAAGTGACAGAAATGGCTCTTTCTAAAATAAGGTTGCAGACCCCTGCTCTAAACTTCACAGTACTGTTTCTTTGGCTTTCATTATTTGACTTCTTTTAACGTGACCGCTCCTTCCGAACCTTTTATTTCTGAGACTAAAACAGATGTTTTCTCTCCACAGCTGCAGCAGCATGAACCTGCTTCTAAAGATGGAGGCACAGCGATCTAGACCGCAGCAGCGCTGTGGATTTGTTACAACTGTTAGCTTGAATTTAAAAATGGGGCAAAACTGCGACGTTAAAGCCTCAAACTTTTTACTTGGCTGCTGTTTTTGAGAACCTTAAGTTTATTCTTTGTTTCGTATAACTTATGTGTTGTGTACATATTTTCCTTGTTCGTTTAAACTTTAGTAAAGCAAGTCCTCACAGACTGGACAGTTTTTATTTACAACTGAAGCACATTTTATTTTTGGGCAGTGAACACATGCTGCTCAAATAAACAGATTTATTTTATCGTTCTGTCACTAATAGTTTGATTTTTTTTTTTTTATTGAAACGTTGCAGATGATTTTTGTGGTTCTTTGGGTCAGTTTCTCACATCAGTACCTCCAGTATTTACTTTTTAAGACAGAAGCATAAGGACTGATTCTTTTTAAGCATCAAGATATGAAATTAAGTCAAATCAATCTAAATAGAAAAGTTGTGCACGTTACTGTCAGTGAGGACAGATTCATTATATTCAACTAACTTCTCTGGTAAACTTCAGCTTTAATGTGTAAATTATGAACAGAGTAGCTGGTGCACAAAAACATGTTTAAATGTTAAGTATTTGCTGTGACTACTGTAATAAATCCAGACAGGAGTTCTCACTTGAATAAAGAAGCTTGTACTTTTTACAAAAAAATTTATGTTCAGCATTAGTTTGGCCAAACACCATTTTTTTATGTTCAGATGCATAATTTGCAATAAGGACCTTTAATTTGTTTTATAAATCTCTATTGGAAACTGTATTTTATTACATTTCTCTCAAAGGTTAGGCACAGCAGAACTTAACAGAATTAGAATCGGAACCAATTTTACTCTTTACATAAAATGTAAATAAACAGATTTAGTTATTGCAATAAGCTTAAAAGTGCACCGATACTTTTGCGCTTGATAAAATCTGGTTGTTTTTGACTTCCAACATATTTTGTATGATCAGCATGGGTGTGAGGACGACTGTGGTTTAGGTGCAAAAAGCCAAACCATAAATCCAAAAAAGTTTTGAAATTTCACATTAAGTGTGTAATTCCACATAATTCAATGGATTTCAACTGTAGACTAATAAGTCTGATGCTCATTCATTTTCATTTAACGTACCTGAAACTTTTCCCATTAAAAAGAAAATCCAGAATGGATTAATGCACCTCAGCCTTCACCATGACGCTTGTATCATCTGTAAGTTGTAAAATCAGCCGTAGAGCAACACTAAGTTTTGAAAGTTTAAAAACAGCTGACAACAAAACTGGTAGGTAAAAATAAAATTGAGCTCTAAAAATCAATTATGAATATTTTATTCAAAATCGTGAATCTTTTTTTCCCTTTCAGACTAAGAGTTGAACTCTTAAATGTGTCAAATCTGCAAACTTAAAACTACAGGAAACTAATTATTCTGAATATATTTGACAAAACTGACAGTTTTGTTTCAATAATGTCAAAATAAACTTGACCAAACACACTGGGGAAAAAAAAACTGCAAACTTTATTAAAATCTTTAAAACCGTATGAAACTTCTATCGGTTTATGGCTGCCAGATTTTCTAGAACTTCTAAAGAACATCTAAAACATTTTAAAATCTATATCTAATAACCCATTTCACAATAAATCTGAACATTTACAGAAAAAAGCATAGATTAAAATGTACAAGAACATCTGTTACACATTTTGACCTAATAGAACAGCTGGTGGGCCCAACAAAAGCTTATGTTTGAGGCATTTCATCAATACTGTGTATGAGCATCATTTATGAAAATTAAAAACGTGAAAACAGAACAGGAAGTAACTCTTGTAAACTACATATTTTATATATAAAGAAAAGCCAGTAGAAGGAATTACAGTACACATGTATATATACACACAATTCCTCACAGAAAGTGTCCAGGAATATTAAACTTTAATATGTTATTGCCGGGGTCCTGATGATTGTACCCTGTGAGCTTTGGCCTTCTAAGTTGTTCCTAATGGGGGTCAAAGGTCACTCCAAAAGCCAAAAGGTTGCCAGTCAAGCCTGTATTTTTTACAAAAACAAGTGCTTTTAACAGACATGACTCTGGACAGGAAGCACCCAGGAACACAAAACTTTAATATGTTGTAGCTGGCACCCTGCTGATCGTACTGTGAGCCTGAGTTTCATAGTTGGTTCCTAAGTTAGTCAAAAGGCACTCCAAAGGTCAAAAGGTCACCAGTCAGGCCTGCGTTATTTCAAAATAAAGTTTTATTTGCCATAAGTCCTCACAGGAAGTACCCAGGATCATCAAACATCTATTATGTGCTAGTAGTTGAAATTATGTCAAACTAATTAAAAAAAATTAAATGTTCAACAAAGCACAAATGCTATCTTGATTATAAAAATTGAACTTTTGAGTTTACTTGTAACGATGTTTCTTGGCAATTAAATTTGTAACTAGAGCTACATTTGTTAAGAAAATACATTTGTGGATTGCGCCCATGGAAAACAAACTTGCCCAATTCCTGTCCCACAGTTTATTCTACTACAGACCATTGTTTTGACCTTCTCACTCCCCAGGTGCTGGACCCTGCGACAGCAGACCAGTGTCTTAAAGCAACTTCAGGCTGGTGTTCCACAAAAACCAAGCTGCAGCTTTGTTGGACTGAATCCTGGTACCATCTTCAAACTGAAGGCCCAGTTTCATATAAAATATTCTACAATCATTGACAACCCCTCATCTTCTCAGGCTGGGGCCAAACTATCCTCCAAGAGGGCAGTGCTCGTCCCCCCCACAGAGTGGGGCTCCAGTGGAGAGGATGGACTGGTCTGCCTGCAGTCCTGACCTGAGCCCCATTACACACCTGTGAGGTCAGCTTGTGGGTGCACCAGCTCACTGGCTGCTTGTTGACAATGGGATGCCACCCCACAGCAGTATGGCCAAGCAGCATGAGGTGGTACCAGGTTGTTGTGGCTGTGTATGGCTCTTCCACATGCTACTGAGGCCCCTGCATGTTAACTTAATGAATTAGTACATTGCCAATGTCTTTTGTAATCATCCAATCCAATAAGACACTAAATAAGAGTGAATAGTAGAATAAGTTGTTAGGAGCTGACAAAGACAGGTGCAGCTCATTTACTCAACTCAAACTACAAATGCATTTTTCTTATAATTTGGCAGCATTTAGGAGAAATAAGCAGGCTTTCCAACAACAAAAGATTCATTGCCAAGAAGGGTTGTTAACCTGAGCTTTAAAATTTGTTAAAACAACAACTACATTTCAGAAATTCACAAAGTCCTTGAACAACAACTTTGCTCTTAAACGTAAAAATCCAGCATGCTGAGACACAATGGATCTTTGAGACCATCTTGTGGTTTTACGGTGCTGGAGAGATGAAGATGTTGAACAACACAGCAAAGATAAAGAAAATTATGTAGCCTACAATACAAATCCAGAACCGTGGGTCTTTTAACAGCTTGCTGTTGTAAGCGCTGAAGAAGACGTAGCCGACGGTCATGCCGGCAATAATTCCTCCGAAATGAGCCACAAACGACACCTGAAGGTGCAGAAAGGACGACTAGTGTCAGAGCAGAGACGCCAAACTGAGAAGCCAACTCTTTGCTGTTGAAGCGACATCTTACCTGCAAACCCGCCGCATGTTGGATAAATCTTCTGTAAAAGGCAAACCCAAAATCTGCACCGACTGAAAGCAGAAAGCAGCGGATAAAATCATTCCAAAATGTGTCAAAAAGCAAAAGACATGATCTGAAAAGATGGAACACAACCCACCGATAAGTACTATGATGAGGATTCGAAACACTCCAAGGAGAGGTATCATCTCTCGGAAATTCTGCCACATAGAGATTAGGATTTTAAGGTTAACAAACATCGTACAGTATATCTAACAAAGTTAAGTCAGGTCCTCTGGACAGATAAATAAAATAAAAAACTTGTTGAAACATTCCGTTTTTAATCCAAGACTTTGCCAGTCTAAGGAGGGCTCAGGGCCTTCCGATGGAGAACATTTACAAACTGAGGTGTACCGCAAACCCACCCACACAGACCAGTATTAGCAGTTAAGACTCCCATCACCCTTTGGAGCACAAGTTAGGAGTCATCAGGACTCTGTACCACAGAGCAGACAGAGTCCCCACTAAATCAGGAGCCAGGCAGAAGGAGAAATCCCACACAAGACAGGCTCTAGAGCAATGTGGATATCCTAACTGGGCCTTCCTGAAAGCAGAGAAGAAACCCAAACAGGACTCCAGTCAGCCAACAGGTGAAAAGGAGGAACCCAGACCAGTGGTCATTCCATATGTTGAGGGAGTTTCAGAGAAACTGAGACGTTTATTTTCTAAACATAACGTCCCAGTGGCTTTTAAACCCCAAAATACATTACGGCAAAGACTGGTTCATCCCAAAGATCCAGTCCCTCGGCACAAACAGAGTAATGTTGTGTATGCTGTTCAGTGTCAGGAGGGTGATCAGTCTTACATCGGGGAAACTAAACAGCCACTGGCCAAAAGGATGGACCAGCACAGAAGATCAACATCATCAGGCCAGGACTCTGCGGTCTACACTCATCTCCAGGCCAGCGGTCACTCTTTCAGGGATGAAGATGTTCACATCCTGGATTTACCAATTCATTAATTTAACATACAGGGGCCTCAGTAGCATGTGGAAGAACCATACACAGCCACAACAGCCTGGTACCTCCTCCTCGTGCAGACTGGCCACACTGCTGTCAGACGGCATCCCATTATCAACAATCTCTTTTTAGTATTTCATTGTTTCTAATTATGTTTTCTGTTTTTATATTTTTATTCCATGTGCTGTAATTATATCTTGTTACTTTGTATTTGATGCTGTGATCTTTTGTTAAGCACTTTGGTAACAGTTTCCGTTTTAAATGTGCTATATATATAAATCTGACTTGACATCCTTGATTGAGAGGAACAATGGTTTGAGACGAGTGAAGGAGGCCATGTTTGTAAAAAGAAACAGTCCATCATTAAACAGGGGGAGACGCCCCCCATATTCCACTGTCCCCTTCTTACAATGCTGTTATTGTTAGTATCACTCAGCCTCCTGTGAATAACAAGAAGCCATCAGGGAGCTAATGATCGGTCATTAGGCTGATGGTCCTCCTTGATCATGTGAGCATCTAGTTTTGAATCTCAACAACAAACTGGTTGATCCACTATAGCTATGTTTACATGTGCAATATTCTTTGTCCGGATGGAAATGTTTTTAGATTAAATAATTAAAATGTATCGTTTACATGGGCACAATCCGTTCATGACGAGCAGCTCCACAGACTGACAAAGTCTTTTGGATAAAAGACGAAACGTTTCAACAAGTTTTTTTATTTGTTTGAATCCGTCCAGAAGACCCGATTTAACTTTTTTAGATTTTTCTATGCATGCATCAGGAGATTGTACAGTATAGTTTAACATAATGAAGAATTTGTTTTAGCGACTTTAAAGAAGTTTGTTGAAAATTAACATTTCAAATCATCAATAATGCTTTGATTTAAATTAAAAAGTAGCATTCCTGGATGGAATGCATATTGCTCACATTGCACGCTTACGTTCTCAACAAAGACGACAAACATTCATCTTAGCTCTCGGAATATGGGTCGGGGATGACTCTCTACCACTACCATGCCATGATCAGCTACTTTTAATGGCAGTGTGCAGTAATGAACTGACCCATCAGTATATTTACAGTTGGTGGTGGGGGGGGGGGGGGGGGTGAATTTGTTTTCCAAAGCAGTTTTCAGAGTGGAAAACTGAAAAGAAGAAGAACAAAAATCTGTTCTGGGATTTCTTTTTTTATGAAAAGGTAGTAAATTTTTATTGTGAAAACATATTTTTCTCTAAAATTCCCTTTTGTCAAGATCTGATATATTGTCTTTAGCAATAAAAAATGATATGAAAATAGTTTACTTTTCAAAGAGCATCAAACTTTTGGGTCTTTTGTTGGCAATTTCTCAAACGGTGAGCTCTAATAATTCAAATAAACCTTTACTGTGCGTACAAAACCTCCAGTTAAGCTGTGTGTAAACTCACCACCACTGCGTTCATGAAATAACCTCCGAGCAGGGCATAAACGCCCCCGGAGGCCCCGACCAAAGCACTGAGAGGATCAAAGATGGAGCTGGCCAAAGAGCCTGATGGTAAAAACATAAACATAATAAAAAACAGCCTGAGAAAATATCTGCAGGAAGTTTAACTCCGACACAAGCAGAGAAAATTAACTTCCAAGACGAGTTCATGTCAAACGTTTCACAAAGATACAAAACACAGGCTGTTGGTTAATAAAGCTTGATTTTAAAATGCTGACGATTACCTGCGAGGACCCCAGCCATGTAGACCATCCCCACCTCAAAACCCTTGTGGACCAGCTCCAGTGGGATGCCCAGCAGGAGCTGCAGCAGCAGGTTGCCCACAATGTGCTCCACACTACAAAACCAGAGGAGGAGGAAGAGAAGAAGGACAAGAAGAACAAGGAGACTGATTGATTTTTAACAAAACTTTATTTACACAATAAGAACAAGGAGAAGAACAAGAACGACGACAACCAAGAACAAGAAGAAGAACAAGAACGAACAAGAACGACGATGACCAAGAAGAAGACGAAGAACAAGAATGACGACAACCAAGAACAAGAAGAAGGAGATTAAAAACAGTCTAGTTGAACTCTTTATGTCCACCATCAGTGTTGGACACAAGTGTCCACAGCTCAGATCCATGAGCAGTTTGTCCAAATAGGACATTAAACTTCTTGGGTTTGCTCGTTTTTCTGCCACTCTTCCTCTTCATTGATGCACTTGATCCGTTTGCTCATGAAGTTTGCTTTTTCTGTTTTACTGCCTTCTCGTGTCTTCTACATGCTTCATCTAAACCAGAGGTTCTCAAAGTTGGGGTCATAATCCCACTGTGGGTCAGAAAACACTAGGCTGGTGTTCTGAGATGATCCCCAAGAAGCAAACAGAACTAAAAAATAACACCTACCAACATATTTCCACTAAAAATATTAGAAATATTGAAAAAAAAACATGAATAAAGTTTGAGTTTAGCCGTTAGACTTGTTATTATTCCCATATTTACAGACTTTTTAGGATTATTTGTGCATTTATTTTACTTTGACTGTTTTTCTTCCAATACTGAAGCAGATTCTGTAGAGTGGACTCATTGTCAGACACAAGAACTGGACAGAAAATGCAAAGAAATGTGTGAAAGTTTCAGAAAGCCTGAAGAATTACTGGTCACAGAATAAAGGCTGCTTCAAAGCAAAAATTTACAGAAGTTAGAGGACCATTTAAAAGTTTTGCACAATACTATAAATATATGTTCTGCATTCTGTAATTCAAACCTACTATTTAGTAATATATATATATATTTTTTCATTTACCCTTTATTTATCCAGGTTAGTCTCATTGAGCCACGAGAACTCATTTTCAAGAGAGACCTGTTTAGGGAGCACATGGTGGGGGTTAAGGGCCTTGCTCATGGGCCCAGAGTGGGGTGAATGAGGGTGGGGGCAAGTGTGAGTGTTTCACCTACCCCACCCACAATTTTGATGTTGTCGGGGCCGGGGCGTGAACCGGCGATCTTCGGATCACAGGCCCACCTCTCTAACCTCTGCGCCACCACTCCCCATTATACTCCATATTTAGTAATATAAATATATAGCTGCAGTCGCAGGAGATGGATACAACTTGAGATCTGGAAAAACCAAAGAGTTAACTCAGCAGGGCCACGAGTCGTTCTTTAAAGCATCTGTGGGTGATTTTCTGCTGACTGAAGCGGTCAGTAAAGTTTTTAATCACCCCCCTCTGACTTACCCGGCGTGGACAAACATATAGGAAAGAAAGCGCCAGGCCTCCTCCCTCTTGTCGGGCTTGTAGGTGAAGCGGCAGTCCCAAATACTTTGGTCCAGAGTGATCCACTGCTTCTGAGGCTTCCACACGGCGTAGTAGATAAACATCCCCAGCTGGAGAAGAGCGAGGTGTGGACACAAAGCAAAGAGACGGCAACGGGAATGAAACTAAAGCAGCTTGGAGATTAGACGCACTCAAGTTGCAAAGAATCTTTTAATTCCTCGTAAACAACAAAATGTCAAAGCTGAGCATGGACTTTGTTAAATTTCAAAGCTGTTCACCTCACAGAGAAGGGACACTCTTCCGAGGATCAAAATGTGCACATTTTGGACCGAGAACACAGATGGTTTGAGAGTGTGTGTGTGTGTGTGTGGGGGGGGGGGGGGGGGGGAGTGAAGGAAGCAATTTATGTTAAAAGAGAATAACCGTCTCTTAACAGTGGAGGAGGCCTCAGATTTTCACTTTCAAAGACCTAAAATGCAACTTTAAGACAGATTCCCAGTCAGTTTTCCCACCTGATGGGAACAGAGGGGCCTCATCTGTGAATTAGAGGAACAAAGACCTTAAGAAACTCCTACTGTTAAGGTGTTGGTGTGAATTGTCAAATCTACGTGTATGTCTTATCTCACTCAGCCTTACAACCTGAACCCCTCACTCTCTGCTCTTTGAATTGAGAAAGCTCCTCGGATGAGGAACGAAACGTCTTCTGTTACAAATAAACTCCAGTTGCTCTTGTATTGAACGCTTTTTTAACAAATTTCAAAGTATTCACTGAAGAGTCGTGTTCATTCCCAAAAGGCGAACACCTGGAGGTAAGACTGAGTGCACGGAAACCTCATGACAATGTGGACAGAGTGGAAAACTGAAGCTGAAAGTAGTTTTACTAAGACAAAAAAAGGCTGAGACATGTAGTTTTCAAATAGTGGTAATATTTAAAATAAATCAAGTCAATCTGAACAACGTAGGTTCTTCTTTCAGCTGTTCCCTCTTCAGGGGTCACCACAGTGAGTCATCCTCCTCCATCTCACTCTGTCCTCACTCCAACTACCTCCATGTCCTCTCTAACTGCGTCCATATATCTCCTCTTTGTCTTTTTCCTGGCAGCTGCATTTCTAACGTCCTTCTACCAATATACTCACCGTCTCTCCTTTGGACATGTCCAAACCATCTCAGTCTGTCCTCTCTAACTTTATCTCCCAGTTGTTCAACCTGTGCTGTACTTCTGATGATCTCATTCCTAATCTTATCCATCTTTAGCCCCATTCGCACGGGATTAGTTTTACCAAGGGATCACATGGTATTTGTAATAATTACAGAGATTGTCTGTGTTGTTAATCCTGTGCGTATCGGCCATGTCAGTAATTTGTAAAGTGAAAATTCCCCTGCACATTACCTACTATATTTTGCTGAACTCCGAGGTCCTGTGATAATACTAATCCAATGCCAATAGGCATCTCTGTGATTTGGACAGAAATGCGCAGGATCCAATATGTAATGAGGTGTTTTTTTGTTTTTGTTTAAGCAAAATCATTTGGAAAAATATAGAACAAGGCTATTTTAAATGAACGCACTGCTCGCTTCGACTTTTTTTTTTCTTCTCGTGCACCAATCCTGGAGATACTGCAATACCAGGTCGATGCGTGGAGTGGACAGTGCAAGTCCCTATTCCATCTGCCTGTTCCAAAAATCAATTTAGTATATGGTCCCCATGTAGGGGACGGCTTTTATGCTTCTACTTCCATCCATCCATTATCTTTACCCGCTTATTCCATTTTGGGTCACAGGGGTCGCCGGTGCCCATGTCCAGCAATCACTGTGTGAGAGGCGAGGGACACCCTGGACAGGTCGCAAGTCCATTTCAACCCGGGGGTCAGCGGACACGCAGACGCTCACATGCACAACCGGTGACAGCTGTCCATCTGAGCTTAACGTGGCTTTTCTTTTACTTCTTAAACTTGCCTCCTCCTCAACAAGTAGATTAACACAATTTTATATTGTGCATTCTTTAGTGCTGATTCGTAAAACCACAAAGCCTGAGACTGTCCGGGACCGCATTATATGGACCGGCCCGGTCGTGACAACGCAGTGCGTTAACATCATAATCAGAAGATGTCCGTAAATTTCAGCTAAATCTCAGGCTTTGGTTATCCCGTGCGAATGCGCCACATAAAAAGCAGACGTTGGGGAGCAATTGGTTACACGTGGTCCTTAGGTAAAACTAATCCCGTGCGAATAGGGTTTTTGTGAATCCTTAGGAGAACCTCAACATCTTCATTTCTGCCACTTCCCGTTCTTTCTCCCGTCTCTTTGTCAATGTCTCCGTCTCCAGACCATACAACACTCACTACTTTCATGGAAAATTTTCCTTTGCCGACACCCTTTTATCGCAAATCACTCCTGACATTTTTCTCCATCCTGCCTGGACTCTCTTCTTCACTTCTTTACCACACTCTCCATTTTCCTGGTTGACCTCAAGTACTTGAAGTCCTGCACCTTTGTGACCTCTGCTTTTTGTAGCCTCACTGTTCCACCGGCCTCCCTCTCATTCACACACATGTACTCTGTCTTACTATGGCTTACTTTCATTCCTCTTCTTTCAACTGCATACCTCCACCTCTCCAAGTTCTCTTCCACCTGTTCCCTGTTCTCGCCACAGATCACAATGTCATCTGCAAACATCACAGTCCACGGGGATTCTTGCCTGACCTCATCTGTTAGTCGGTCCATCACCACAGCAAACAAGAAGGGGTTCAGATCTGATCCTTGATGAATCCCACCTCCACCTTGAAGCTATCCGTCACTCCTACAGCACATCTCAGCACTGTCCTGCCATCCTCATGCACGTCCTGTACCAGTCTGACATACTTCTCTACAGCAACACATGTAACAAAATTCCTTTTAGCTCTTTCTGTAAATGTTAAAACAGTTCCTTTTCAGCTAATCATAATAAATAAAGTGTTGTCATCATGTGGTGCAGATCTCTTCAAGTGGAAGTGATTGAGTACAGGAATGTTTGCATCCATTCATAGAGGGAAAATTAGACTTCTGCACACACATTTTGTATTATGACGACTGGTATTAGATAGTAATAATGCAGGGAGTTTATTCATTTGTTCTGTGGTGTTTATTTAAGAAAACTGCTTTATCTACATCCGTTTTTTTTTCTAAAAAAAAAAACAAATTTAAGTCAAAACATTTCCCACCAGTGAGGAAAATCAACTAAAATATTCTCAGAGAAAACTCGTTTTTAGTTTCTGTGGGAGGAGGGCAGGGTTGCCGAGTCAGGAGGTTCACAGAAAACTGACTGGAAACCAGGAAGTGACGAAAACTATGTCACATCCCGCCTGTAACATCTAAACTAAATCAGGAAGCACAAACAAAATGTTTCAAATAAATCCTCCTGACCAGTTCAGAGCTCCTTACCTCTACCAGACTGATGAGGATGATGAAGATGGGGGGCGGGCAGCAATTGGCTCGTTCCAGGTACTTTTCCCGGTGGTCTTCTGGTAGCATCCACTTGGAGACGGACAGGTGAAACCTCTCGCAGCACCCTCTGCTTCCCTCCTGTTCTCCGTCCTCCTTTAAGGCTTCACGCTGCTCCTCCACGTCGTTCTCCTCCATCACTGCTGCACAGCAAGGTGCTGACCTGAAGTCAAGGCAGAGATGGTCCCTGTGAGCGGAGAAACATGCAGCATACGTGCATGAACGCAGAAATACCAACTATTTATTAAAAAGTACAAATTTAAAAACTGAGCTTCCCCTGAAAGAGTGCAGATGACTAACTAGAAGCCAAAAGTCCTAAAAGGCTAGCTAGAAGAAAAAGGTAGTAAATGACTGTCTAAAAACTGAACGTAGCAAAACTAATGTGTGTGTGTGTGTGTGTGTGTG
>NC_056502.1:10682466-10712279 GCF_014905685.2 Nematolebias whitei | reverse complement strand
TATATATATATATATATATATATATATATATATATATCTCAAAGGTTAGCTAAAAGCCAAAAGTAGCAAAATAGCTACAAATAGCAAAAGGCTAGCTGAAAGCTACCCCAGCAAAATGCTAACATGCTAAACATAAAGTAATACGAGGATAACAAAAAGCTAAAAGTTGTAAGAGGTTAGCAAAAAGCTACAAAATAAGATATTAGCTAAAAGTAACTAAATCTATAAGCCAAAAATACCACAATGCTAAAGTAGCAAAACTACATATTAAAGTAACAAGACTAGCTAAAAGTTAAAAATACCAAAACGGTAGCAAAAAATAACAACAGTTACTAATGGCTAAAAGTAGCAAAACAGCAGCTAAACGCTAAATGTATCAGAATGGTGGCTATATGTGCTAAAAGAAGCAAAATAGTAGCTAAAAATAGGGGGAAAAAACTGTTTAAGGCTAAAATTAAAGCAGTAGCTAAAAGGAGCACCACAGTAGCTAAAAGCCGAATGCATCAGAATAGTAGCTAAAAGTAGCTAAACAACTGAAAGTAGCAAAACAGCTGCTTAAAAGTAGCAAAAGAAAAACAGCTAGTCGCTGAAGCGGATTTCAAATAATTTTTTGAAGAAAATTTAAAGACAATGTATTTCTGTGGAAATTATTTAAAAAATAAAGTTAGATATTTTTAAAGTGTGCATGGGTTTTTTTCCATTTACCCTTTATTTATACAGGTTTAAATAATGTTTATTAAGAAGTTATTTATAAGTTACAAACACCAAGTGAACTCACTCATCTACCAAATGAGCTGAACTTTGATTTATGAACAGAATGAAAACACAGAATCTGCAGAAGTTGTGAAGAACAAAGAGAAAATGATAAATGGAAACCATGAGTATTAATTTAACATTCACACATAATTATAAAGTCTTCTTTGTATTTAGACGAGTCAGAGCATCAGCTGGTTGTTTAAAAACATCCGGATCAGTCAGATCTGTTGTAGGACTGATCGTCTAGTTTTCACATTTTAATCCTTCACTTTGTAAAAAGTCTGTTCTTCTTTCACTTCGTGTCTCTGGTGTTTTGAAGAGTTTCCTGTTCTCTGCTGCAGAGGAGCTCAAATTAAATCTTCTTCTGAGTCTCAACAACAGAAACATGATGAAGTTCAGTCCAACTTACCCGAACCTTTCCCCAGGAGGAGTGCTGCTGGCTTCAGACGGTCAGAACATGAACAGAACCCCACCGAACGGTTCTGGTCCTCCCCATGAAAGAAAAAGAGAACTGTCAGCAGGATGTAATTACAGCTCTCTGTCTTTGCTGTTTTCCTGCAGCCCTTCCTTCCTCGGAACAAACAAAGCAGATGACTGGGCCACAGAACCAGTCCGAACAGACCTGGATAGAAAGAGCGCTGAGAAACCTCCAAACCCGGAACACAGGACCGATTACCTGTTTGTGCCACACCTCACCTCACCTGAGGTCCGTGACGTCACACGGCAGTGCTCCTTCATGAGAAGAGGAACGAACAAAATAAAATACATTTAAAAAATAAAAATGAGAAACGAACACACAGAGGACCATCTCAGTTTCAGATTTGACCTACATCCGACCGATCCAAATGACCAAAATCCAGATTAAAATCTGTAATACCTAAAAACCACAAGATGGCGCCAGAGCCCATTGATTCATTCCGTCTGTGGTTTCCTGTTCTACCGGTAAATTGTCTAATTGAAGTCTTTTATTTATTTATTAATTTCTCTTCTAATTAAAACATTAGGTGTCATTTTAATTTATCAATCCTATTTAATACAACTACTTAAAGTGTGTTTACATGAAAGTAACACCACATGTCTGTTAGCAAAATTGCTTGTGAACCAGTAAATAAAATGTTAAAACTTCTAGAAATATACAACTTAAGACTTTGAGTTGCCCCAATTAAAAAAACAGACAAAAAAACCTTAAAAACATCTATAATTTAGTTAATTTTACAAATATTTACCAAACGCTTGATGTGACAGTAGCTTAGACTGCGCCCAATCACATATTCTGACTATTTATGAATTGTGCAAGATCAGTTTTAAGTTTCACCAATAATTATTTGTCTGTTAGCAAAATAATCATGAAAAATTGGAGATTTGAATAAAACTGGCAGATGTAGAACTACCTTGATTGACTTTTAGCATCAAACCAATTCAAGATGGCTGACATTACTTATCAAAATGAGTCAAAAATGGCTTTAACTCAGTCCAATTACAAATATTGAACTCAAATTTGATGATTCAGCAAACATTTCTCAAAGATCTTGCATCAGATTGGGCATAGTAAGATTTTAATCAAGAATATTTAAAATGCTGTTTCTCAACACTCAACGATTTGTTTTAAATGTTAATATGAAGGGTGGACCATAAATGTCACCTGACCAGGTGTTGAGATGTTTAGGTCACGTGATTCCAGGTGAAAGACTTGAACAAAAAAAAACTTTTACTTAAAATAAAACCACTTGAATATGGGCTGTAGTTACGTTATTTCTTATAACTATAAAATATGTTTATGAAACAGTCCGGTGATTAAAAGTGAACACAAGTAATGGTGCAGGTTCCTCAGTGTTTGTTTAAATGTCTAATTCTTTCAGCCTTTAAAGATTCAAACAACAAAATGAACCGGTCAAATGGAAAAAGGAGAAAAAAAAAACATTAAAAACTAAAAGTTTCCACAACTTGTTCTAAAACTAGATGCACGTTCAAAGAGCAAATTAAACATTCATTACAGCACATTTTAGTCACAGAACTTTTATTGTTTTATTCAAAAGGGAGAAAAATCCACGATCTCGGGCAGAGTTGTGAGGGGGGGGCAATGTGAGAAGCAGGAGCCTTTAAATATTAATCTTACGGTACTGCTGGGACGTTCTACAGAACCATCACAAGCCAGTGAGCTTTTTCTACAGCGGCAGCAAAACAAAAGAAAAATATATTTAAACATTTGCTTTTTCCAAGATGGCTGATAAAAACATATAGACAATAAGTAGGGGGGTGGGGGGGTTACAGAATTTAATGTTCTGATTGTTCCAATTGTTTGGCCAGCAGCAGAGGTTTGGAGGTAAGGAACATTTTTTGGGGATTAAAACTCAATAAACCATGGCACCCAAACTGAGCAGGGAGGAAGGGAACGGGGGAGATAAAAATTAAATCAAAAAGGAGGAGGCGGAAGAAGAGCAGCCGTCGTGTGAGAGAAGTTCAGGATCACAGCGATGTCGGCTCAGGAGACGTCTGAAACGACAACATCCGACAAACTCAGCTCGTCCTTTCAAAGCAACCAATCGTGTCTGAGGGGAACTTACAACTCGCAGGACGAGCTCCGTATCTTCGCATGATCTGGTCTTGCGTAAATTTCACAAAAGATTCATATTGTTCTGGTGAGAGAGAAAGATGGCGTGCGTTTGGTGAAGAAGTGGAGCAGTTTGAAACAGACAGGCGAGGGAAGGATGCTCCGCGGTCCTTGACAGCTGTTGTGTACGGAGCGTTTAGCTGCGGTCCGTTTGGAAACTAGTCGGATATTTACCTGCGAGTTTTGTGTTAAGGATCTGTTCGTACTCCTCTCGGATCTTCTCCTCGTGGTCTTTGAGCAGGCGCTCGCACAGGTAGCTGACCTGCCTCAGCGTGAACGAGGGCTGGTCCTTCTTTGAGGCACCTGGGAAACATTTAAAATGAATAAATCAGGAAGGCAGAAATGTGTCATCCCTGGAGATCAGTGCCAGCTTCACAGCTCTGCCTTTTTAAATTCAGCACTCGGGTCACGCAGAACTAATGCCGGCAGCCTCTGTGTCTCGGTCACACTGAAACCGGAGCCAGCTTTAGCTTGGTGATTCATCACTTTGTGCTCTTTTTATGTCTGCTCTGAGCCAGGTGGACTCAAATGGGAGTAAATCTCAGCGGTGGATGGAGGAGAGACGCCTAACGGAGAGGCCGGGTCAGTGACGGTGCCGTAGGATGATGTACGGGTTTGTCAGGAGCCTGAAGACCCGGGAGCTTGAGTTACATCTCACACTTTAGTGGGATTTTATGGCTCAAACTTCACTTCTAAAAACGATGCCAAGAAAATAAAACGCAAAAAGCTCAAAGTAGAACATTTATAATATGAGTGGACTTTGTTTGATCAAACCAGCAGCAAAGGATGGCTGAAGCTCTTTTTACATTACCACACCAGATAATTTTCATTCAACCTTTATTGATACAGGTTAGTTTCGTTGAGTCTCGAGGACTCATTTACAAGCGAGACCTGATTTAGACAAAGTAGATTAATGAGTTTCTACTGGTCTCCAGCAGTTATTGCTATGGTTTATTATCTGGGTGTCCAAAAACTTCTTTAAAAAAAGTCTTCAGTTGATCCAAAATGCTGCTGCCAGGGTCTAAACTGGAGTTGGTAGGAGAGATCATGTCTCCAGTTTTAGCTTCTCTCCACTGGCTCCCTGTCAAATCCAGAGTTGAATTCAAAATCAACAAAAATGGTTAAATCATGTCATCTGGACCAGTTTCCTACTTCTAACCTACAAAGCTCTCAACAACCTAGCTCAATCTTATATCACAGATCTTATTGTTCCAGATTTTCCTCACAGAGCACTTCGCTCTCAGACTGCAGGCTTACTTGTGGTTCCTAGAGTTTCCAAAAACAGACTGGGAGGCAGATCTTTTGGTTATCAGACTCCTCTTGTGGAATCAACTTCCAGTTTCTGTCCGTGAGGCTGACACATTGTCCAGTTTTAAGACTTTCCTTTTTGATAAATCCTATAGTTAGTGTTGGCCTGTTATGCTGCTATAGACTTAGGCTACTGGAGGACAAATTGACCTCATTTCCTTAAATGAATTGTTAAAATTGTAGTTTTCATTTGATACTATATCTATCTGAACGTGATTCTGGACCTGCCATTGTGTATCTGTTCCTCCTTCCTGTTCCTCTCAAACCCAGCCGGTCGAAGCAGATGGCGCTTGTCCTGAACCTGGTTCTGCTAAAGGTTTCTTCCTCATGAGGGAGTTTTTCCTTTCCACTGTCGCCTTCATGCTTGCTCAAGATGAGAGTCTGCGATGAAGTTAAACACAAAGCAGTCTGCTGCTTAGATAAATAACGTTAAATTATTTTATATATGAATATTTCTGTTCAGTGCCCTGAGACGACTTCTGGTGTGACTTGGCGCTTTATAAATAAACTGAATTAAATTGAATTGTTCAGCTCTGAGATCTACAACACGGTGCTGGTGAGGTCTGTGTGTCCTACCAGGCGGGGAGCTGGGAGCGTTGAGGGTAGAACTGGGACTGGGGGCGTCACTGGAGCTGCAGGCCTCCGTCTGGTTGAAGGCACCTTCCAGCTGCCGTCGCCTCTGGATCCGGCTGTACTCTTGGCGAAGGTTCTGGAAGATTTGCTCTGGAGGAATCAAGCAGAAACAAAGTTTTGTTTTTTTTAATGTGAGCAAAAAGAAGAGTGTGCAACTTTTTGGATTGTATCTTTAGAAGTATTGTACACGTAGTTTCTGTCCAACACTGTAATCAAAGTACATGAATTAAATCACCGGTCTAATCTTTAATGCGTGTTCTGTGAGCTCAGAGGGTTCATACAATACAGAACAGAAACAGAAAGGCCTAACAGCAGCATCTTCATTCACTGACAGGAAGCAGCCATGTTAAATAAATACAGATGGACAACAGATCACAAACACCTTCTGTGGCCAACACTTTCACTTCTGTTTCAAAGTTGTCGTTTTGTTTAAAAGATAAGCATAAACCCAAGCCAGAGCTGCTGTGAAAGATTCACGCTGAACACAATAAAATCCTCTCCCTCTGAGGTGAACGCTGGGTTTAACCTGCTTCGTGTCCAAAAGCTACAACTTTCAGAAAACGTCAAATGTGTCCAAGCCCTTAATGTTCAAAAGTTAAGATATTTTCATTCTGCTTTATTTCAATATGTTTATAATCTGTAAAATCCCCCAGGTACAAGCCTAAATGAATACATTTGAATGTGTGTGTGTGTAAATGGTAAAATAAGGGATGAAAACAGACGAACCCTGGGAAAACCAGTGCAAAACAACATGGCCTCAAACAATGCAAAGGAGGGACTTTATCCGCCTTCGTTTGTACAGGGAGTAAAGTCTGAGCACCTCTATCTGGGGAGTCGGGCCTCGTTTATCTTGGGTGGGAGGCAGTCCTGCCGTCACTAGACCTCTCAGAGGCTTGATTGGACCGGCAGGGAACACAAGACCTTCACCACGGACGGAGCATTTTAAATAAAAACCCTCATCTTTGTGGATTTGACCCGACTTCTGAAACCCACCAACAGAAACGAAAGACTCTGGCAAACAACCCGGCACAGCAGAGAACATCGTCATAAGCACAACACAGCTAACAAGTTTTAAGTGGCAGCTTTGTTAAACAGCCAGAAACATCACTTAAAAAAAAAAAAAAAAAAAAAAAAAAACAGATTCTGAAGTGTTTTTATTTGCTGATTCAAATCCTCGTTTAAACACTGTTGACAGAAAACACGTGGACAACTGCGACCATCACAAAGCTGTAACTGATCCTGATAGCATCTCTAATTGGAGCGTCACGTTCCAGCAGATAAAAACACGTATTTGCGTGCGAGAGCAACAAAAACACTCAGTAACAAGTCTGCAAAGTCCTAACCGGAGCAGCTTTTTGTCAAGAGGAAGGTTAGAGGTTTGACCCCAGCCCAACCAAACCCAAAACACTTGAGACCAAGTATGAACGTTTGTGGGTGGATAAATATGGTTTTTAGTGTAAAAGCTGAATTGGCAAAGCAAAAACATTCCAACAAGCTGGCTAAAAGTTAGGGTTTTTGTAAAACTTATTTCTGGGGGAGCGTTGTATTAAAAAATAATAATATTAAAATGGAACTGTTGTTAAAACAAACTGCATGAATGGACAAATTTATTATTTTTATTTATTAACCTTTATTTAATGAAGCCAAATTAAACCAAAAAGCTGACCTAAAAACAAACAATGCCAACAAATGAAATGTTGAAGTGAAAGGTTTATATCTGGAGAAATCAGTTTCTTAACGTCACTAATGTGAGCTTAGCGTCGTCCAGTGACAGTAGTTTCTAAAAGAGGAAAGCTGCTTCGCTGCATTTATTATAAATTAACACGGATTTTTCTTCCTAAAATCAAAAAAAAACCTGAGGTAATCTGTCCTCCTGGATTCATCGGACACAATCATGAAACGTGTTTGTAGTCGCGTCACTTCCAGCTCTGCTAGCTGCTGGCAGCTTAACAGTAGGCAGGCATTACTAAAGAATGAGCACCCTGCCACGACCGGCCCAAACGATCAATCACAGAAGCTTCTTGGAGTCAAGGGAGAACCGTAGAAACCTCCATCTGAAAGAATCAGACACAAGCTGCACACTAAATACAAGCAAGCAGACAAATTAGAACTCTGTGCATAAAATCACAGCTAACTTCTTCATTTTACCCTGAAGGAACGAGGGGAGCGGTGGGTTTCAGATGTCAAATGCCTGAAAGTAGATCGTGAAGTAGTCAAGGTCAAGTTGTCCCTGTGTTTTTCATATTAATACTAGTTTGAACACAGTATTAAGGTAAAATGACAAGAATTAGACTTTCCAGTGAGGGTTAACTTGTATTTAAACAGCCCACATCACCTCCCCTCCTTATTTTCTGCCTCACCCGAGCTTCAGGTTTGACCCGTTACTATTAACCATTCATTCAAATACACAAACCCGATGAGGGATTTCCCACTACAGGGGTTCAGTGTTGGTTGCAAGATCATGACTGTTCCTTTTTCTAGTACACACGCTCACATTTTCATTGGACGTCAGTCTCAATAAGCTGCGATCAGCTCTTGATGAAAGCTGCTGTTTGTTCTGACCCAGACAAAACCTGGTCCTACTGTAGCACCAGACACTAGAAAAGGTTTAGGTTTTAGGAAGCACTGGCTCCTAAATCCTCGTCTTGTGCCTGCAGACAAACCTTTCCCCATCAGAAGAAAACGTAACTGTGTAGAGCAACAGGGAGGACAGCTGATGTTCAAACGACACAAAAATGCTCTCAGCAAACCACATCAGAAAGGTTTACAGCAGCGCTCCCACGTTGGGTGACCCCTACAATAAAGATCATCCTAATACCAGTTAACTGGACGTCATATTTAGAGCATACAAACCACTAAGACTTAAAACTTTGTAGCTGTTGTGCTCTAATGCAGCTGGACAGGCTGAAATGAAACACTCAAGAGGCTTGATGGATTCACAACAGAGTTCATCTAAATCTGCATGTGGACCGTCACATCAATCTGAGCAAACCCAACAGACTGAATCATAAAATAGACGCATAATAAACAGCAGTAGGCAAACAAAACAAAAAAAGCACGATTGAACAAAGTGTGAACATTAACAGGTCAAAAAATAAGTACAGTACTCAGCTTCAGGATCAACATAACCCTCGGAAACCATATGTCCATAACTCACCATCAATTAAAAGATATTTCACATTTTTTAGGCGTTTACAGTTGATATTCTAAAACAAATACACACTAAATTTTGTTTCAGAGTATGGAATAAAGAGATAGAGCTACGTGGTTATTCAAAGATTGTATTTTACAAAGTTTACAGCTACGACCCAAACAATCGGTACAACCCAGACAGAGAGAGGAGAGCTAAAGTTAGCATCACCACACCCGACCCTTCGACATGAAAACAAGTCAGCAGATATCGCTTTTTAGCTGTTCATACACCTGTGTAGGTGGTGTTCATAGAAAGCCTGTGAAGTCTGCGTTGCAGCAGCTGGATGTCGATGGCTGAACGCTGATCAGACGAACAGTGAAAAAATAAAGGACGAAAGATACGAGGGACGTCCTGTTCAAGTTTACACTGAATTTACTGAAATACTTAGCACCAGCAAACTGGTTGACCCACTTTGTGAAGGGGCTATTTATAAGACTGAGTTTGTTGTGGCTCCTCAGACTGATGAAGTCTTTTGGATGAAAGACGAAACATTTCAACAAAAAAGAAAAAACATCCAGAGGATCTGACTTAACTTTGTTAGATGTTTTACCTGGATTATTGAGCATGAACTTTGATGTTACTGAAATAGTTTTAGCTTCACATTGGAAGCACGTTTATTGTACAAAAAGGGCCGTTTCTGTCACACGAAGAACTTTATTTTAGGTGACAGGGCCTTCTCTGTAGCAGGACCAAGACTTTGGAACGAGTTACCTCTGCTTGTCAGACTGGTCCCCTCCCTCTCGGTTTTCAAATCCCGTTTAAAAACCCACGTCATATTTATTATCTGCATTGTTTTTATGTCTATATTTTGATTTACTTTATTTTGTATATTGCTTTATGTGATACCTGTTGTTCTGTCTGTACAGCACTTTGGTTGGCCTTGTCGCTGTTTTAAGTGCTCTATAAATAAAATGGTATGGTATTGACCAAGATTATATTTTTCCCCCAATTTAGTGAATTCTGTTTAAAATAGAATAAGACCATTTTTAGGTTGAACTGATTTTGAACAGCCAACTGCAATAGAAATGTTAGTTTCACTTAAAAATGGTGTCTTGTAAACAAGGTCCAAGTGAACTTTCAACAATGCCCAGACATTTCCTGTTTCTAAAGGATAAAAAATAATTGTTAATGTAAGGTTTGTTCTAACTCAGTCATGGTAAGATAAGGGCCCGAGGGCCCAAAGTGGTCCGTGGACGATCCTGCTCTGGCCCCATCCATCCATTATCTTTACCTGCGTCTTCCTTTTTGGGCTGCAGGGATCACTGGTGCCCATGTTCAGCTATGACTGCGCGAGGTGCAGGACACCCTGGACAGGTCTCCAGTCCATCACAGGGTCACATTGAGACAAAGAACCATTCACTGTCTCACTCACACCTAGGGACAATTTAGAGTTACCAGTCAGCCTAACATGCATGTTTTTGGTCTGTCGGAGGAAACCAAAGTACCTGGAGAAGACGCACATGCATGAAGAGAACATGCAAACTCCACCCAGAAAGGCCCCCAGACCAGGATTTAAACCGGGGCAACCTGCTTGCTGAGAGGCAGCAGCTCTACCAACTTGGCCACCATGATGCCCTCGATCTGGCCCCCATAATCCTTAAATGAAAACTAACTTTAAAGAATTTGATGAAAACCAGCATTTTATAGATTAAATTTAAGGAAGTCTAAATGTAACATCCTGGACAAATACATCAAAAGCCTGTTGATTAAGATGGGCTAAAACTTTTTTTTTAAGTTGCGTTTCCACAAACCACAGTACACTTGAAACTTAAAAACTACAAAAAGCAAACTGTAGTTGTTGTTTTTTTCTCCATATTGAAATGACTGGTAACCAATATATTGTCACAAGAGGCAGTTTACAGAAAGTATGTTTAATATTCCTAAAGATTATTGGAGAGACCTATTTTATTTAGCCTGCTATGCTACAACAAGAAAAGCCTGAAAATGGTTAAGAGCATTTTCTCCATTTCTCTTCGATTGCTTTAAATGTCTTGATTTGGACCTCAGGGGAAAGAAAATGTTGCCCGTCCCTGTTCTAAATGATAAAAGTATCTGAATTACCTTGAAGGGACTTTTACAGAACAATCAGGGAATTTAAAAAACACCTGACCTGAGTCAATTTAAAGGCTAAAGGATACTTTTCCCTTAAGTGATGCTTTGCCAGTAAACAGGAACTACAAGCATCTGTGCCTTTCGGATCCAGAGCCAAAATGGAAGGCAACGCTCACAAAACCCATCTGTATTACTACAGAAATTAGTTTTAAACCATGGAAGATAGTGGAGCCTTTAACCGCTTTTTTATTTATTTTCTAAGGAATGACAAGGATGCACAATAATGTCTAACAGGATTTTTTTTTTTTTTTTTTGACAACCCACAAGGATCAGGCCTCACCACTGCCAAAACCCTGGCACATACAATAAGCCATTGAACTGCAGGCGAGATCTCCAAGTGATAATTCTGTGTCTACTTGAATATTCCTAAAGTGCTCGCAGTGGAAATGCATGTTGCAGTCAATGGCAGAATGCAGGGAATAAACAAAGGAAATTAACAATAGCTTTCAGTGCTGTGGAGGAAAGAAATTGTGGAGGATAATGATAGCCCCCACCTAAATGGAGCCAACAGGCAGCATGAAGAGGCTGCTGCTGTGATGCCATTTGTCTTCTGCAGACCCGACAGATTACATTGTTAGCTGTTTAAATATCTATGCAGGATCTTCTGTTGCCCCTAATCACTTTTCAAATTAAGCATAATCAAAGAATTTAATTAGCTATGAGGCATAGCTGAAGATTAGGTAAAGCTGATGAGGGAAGTCAGGGCTGGAAAAGGTAAGTAGTGATATTTACCAAAGCAGACCCACGTTAGCTAGCACAGGCTAACCCAGGCAAGTGCTAATAGTTGGCAGCATGCCACTGACAGATACCTAAAGACGCGTTTTTACTTTAATAATTGTCAGACGACGTTAAGTTATCATCGACATTCCTCTTCCTGACATTAGCTAACGCTTAGCCTCCAACCCCCATTCTGATTCTTTCCATTTCACTCCACCCAAACCCCCTCCCCCATGACACCCACCCCAAAACGCAGGAAGAAGAAAAAAGGGAAACGGGTCAAATTCAGATTTATACCTGGGGTGAGCCTGTGTTCGCCTCCGACGGGTTGAGGGGACATCGAATGTGCCGGGCTGTCGACTGGGGTACGGAGGTTGCATCTCTGCGGGGACGGAGCGCTCTGAGTCCCCGGTAGCGGGTTGCACCTTCTCCGCTTGGGAGACTGGGGACTGAGGAGGGCCTCGAACTCCATCGACCGCTTTAACGTAGCACCGCAAGCCATGTTAGCTAAACAAAACCGGCAAAAGTAGGGTGGAGGGGAAAATAAAATAAAACACCGGCGATAGTTGGGTTTAACGCTCCCTTTTGAATGCTTAACGTGCCTCCTTGAGTTTCCTCTCGTACTCTCTTCCCCTCCACAACAACGGATTTTCTTCTCTGAGTAGTAAAAGCCCAACGGCCGACCTGCTGAATATTTGAAACGTCACAATGCAGACCATACCATTGTAGAACAAAAGAGGGGGGGTCAATATTTTCAACAATGAAATTAAGATTTATCACTACTCTAATGTTAAATTCGTATATATAATATAGTCTTATAAACATAATATATCATAATTTTCTAAAATACATTTATTTTAGATGTTCTATCAAAGCGGCTTGGTTTGCAACTTCCGGCCGTGCAACCCCCGGAGATTTTAGTTGAACCAAAGACTACATCGACGTTGAACTCAAAATGAGGGTTCACGAGACGTCTGGTGGCGGTGGTCAGTCAGCCAGGGATTAATAAAGTATATTTCTATTTTATTTGTTGAGAATAGTTGTTTGAGTGTTGTGTGTAAATATGAGTGACACATTTTACAGATTATAAGCAATATAATTTATTTGGCTGTATCATGTATGATACAGTATGATATAGTATCTGTATCTACCTTACCATCATATTTCATTTCATATCAATGTCATTCACTACCTGTGCAATAATCTGTCACACAACCTGTGTAGTACTGTATATATTAGTTATGTGCAATATATATCATGTGCATTTTAGCTTATACTGTATTACTACCTTGAAATACTTATTCATACAAATTCATCCTACTTGCACTGTTATATTCTACCATGCTGTTGTTTACTATCTCTCTTTAGGACCTTGTAAATATTATAATTACTTTTTCACTTTTTGGTACTTTATTTTATTGCATGCTTTAGTATTTTTCTTGTTTGTTTGTTCTTTGTTTTTCGTGAGTCAAATCAGTTCTTCTCATCCTGAGCATTTCATTGTATACCTTGTGTTAACCTGCATTCGACAAATAAACATAACTTAAACTTGAACTATTTAACCAAAATGTGATACAAAATGTCCACACAGAGATGTAAAATAAATATTTAAAAGTTAGACTTAAAATGATCCAAATATTAAAAAAAAAAAAAAAAAATCTAAGAATAGTTTGTATGTTTTCCACCTCTAAAATAAGTGGCTTGCTATCATTATAATCCATCAACGTTTCAGTGTGATGTTACATTTTAATCTTCTTTAAGAAAAAGCAGATTTTTATTATCTATTTACCCCCTTT
The DNA here is from genome assembly GCF_014905685.2 of Nematolebias whitei. Lineage (NCBI taxonomy): Eukaryota > Metazoa > Chordata > Actinopteri > Cyprinodontiformes > Rivulidae > Nematolebias > Nematolebias whitei. The sequence continues at coordinate 10,699,153 of NC_056502.1, read as the reverse complement.
TAACAAGCAGTGGCCACTTATGAAAATATGTGTTTTGTTCTGCACATTAAAAATACTCTTCTTATTTTTTTCTTCATGAATATTCATGAAATAAAATAGATTGTAAAATGAGATAAACTAAATAAATGTGCTAAATATTTTATGTGTTTTGTGGCTTCAAATTGGATGTTCATCCACAAATAAGCAATAAAGAACAGTGAAAATTAAAAAAAAATATTTGCATTCCTGCGTACATTTAGTTTCTTTACAGTTTACATCAGTGACACAAATTATTCCAGGTGTTGAAAACTTCAAAAGTTATTTATTTATCATTTGCTCATTGTACAAAATATTCTAATACAACATTGCAAACATTACGTTTACTTGAAGTATTTTACAGATTCGTTTTTAAATATAAATCCAACAAAAATCAACAGGCGCACGTGAAAAATAAAGGCACGCAAACAAAGTTTCAAAATGACAAAATGTCAAAAATTTTGAAGGAAATAAAAACATTTTCAAAATCCTGAAGTTCACATGAAGAAAATAGCTGTTGAGTTGTCCTTTTATGGCACATATACTTTAAACATTTGTGCGTATGGCAGCGAAAGTAAAGATAAAGAAAATTTAGCGCACCACAAAATCCTTTGAACCTTATTTTGTATTTCTTAATGACAGCTATGATCTGATTTATAATAATAATAATAATAATAGCACATTCTATATCTAAAAAGAATGTGTCAGGTCGGGTTCAAAACTTTTAGTCTTGACTGAAAAAGTCTTTTGGATGAACGACAAAACATTTCAGTAACGAAGAACCTGTCCAAAGGACCTGACTCAACATGCTTATCCACCTGGACGATTGAGCATCATTAGGCCTGTCACGATAACAAATTTTGCTGGGCGATAAATTGTCTCAGAAATTATTGTGATAAACGATAATATTGATTGAAATTTGACAATGATTAGTAATTAATGTCAAATTTAAGAAGAAATTTTGGTTAATTTGTTTTGCATGTAGTACCTTTTTCCAACCACCGGATGGCAGTATAAGACTGTTTGAACCAAAGGATGGATAGTGAGGGAGCGAGCTGCGTTACTCTTCAAGAAAAATGGGAAGGAGGCCTCTTGACGTGACTTGGGCTGTCTCTTTCCTTCTTTTATTCGGTTCTCAAAATGGCAGATGCTCAGTGTGGTTCGAGCTCTTTAGCATAGCATTTGTCACACAAAGCTTTTAATAAAAAAAATCAGTAAACAAGTTCTCAGCTTCTTTTTGCAGAGAAAAACAACTTTTTACATGAAGACACGAGTTTCAATCGTGAATTTTGGAGCTTCGACAAGACGGAGGTTTGTTGCCGAGGTCGGCCTGTTAGCTTAGCTCGTAGCCTAGCTTCGCAGCTTAACTTCTCTTAACGATCCAAAAAATGCAATTTTGGATCGTTAAAACTGATTTTAAAGAGAAAGGGGTCAGTGAAGAGCACCGGAGTTGAGCTTTTTGTCATCCAATGTCTTCAGCAGAAAGAGAGAGACGAAGAAACGACAAAGCCGATAAATGAAAATGAGGTCAATAATTTTCATTTATCGTGCGATTAATTGATTAATTGATTTATTGTTTATCGCGACAGGCCTACGCATCATGGTCACACTGTATAACAGGTTTAAAGTCAAACAGGGTGTGCTCAATTTTTTTCTATTCTGTCCATGTGATAGCTTCAAAAGAATACATTCATATATATTTCATCTTTGCCCGCTTTTCCTTTCCAGGTCACGTGGGTCACTGGTGCCCATGTCCTTCAAGAGACAAGGTACATCCAACATCGCAAACCATGACGGGGCCTTCAAAAATTATAAAGTCCTCAACCGAACAAGTGCTTTAAACTTATTTTCCCAAGTGATTGTCTTGGCTCTGCCACAGATGTTGCTCTTAAAAGGACTGTTCCAGTGCCTGTGCTTACAGTTTTGTGGATCCATTCAGCTCAATGCACGGCTTGAATTCATATGGTGAGCTTTGTGCAAAATGGTCATGTGCACAGGCCTTTTGTGGAGGGCAGGCATTCATGTGCAGATGGTACCGGCAACCAGGAGGGTCCTCTGTATTTATGTGAAGACAGAATACAATCAGATACAAAGACGACATCTGTAAGTACACCTGTGTGGCAAATAAAGTACGTTGATGTCTCAACAACATGTTAAAGCACTTAAAATAAGCCAGAGAGAGCTCATAACAACAAATACAAAATGATTTAATGATTTAGCGCCAGATATGGCTTTTAATTTCTTTTAACATGGTACTTAAAGTTTAAAAAAAAGGGAACCAAAAATTAAACTCTATATATTTCTTCTTGTTGCCAGTAAATAACATCATCTACATGTTTTGAACTAAAATAGTCCTAACCTTTTATGTTGGCAGAAACAAAACTCCGATAATAGCTTTTTTTAAACTTGGCGCTGACATTTACAAATTTAATATAAGTGACATTGTTCAGGCAGCATGCAAATTTCTGTCTTTGAACCAATTATTGCACTCCAAAAAACAAAACAGATGTGCATTAAGATTCATCTTTGAAATATTTTTACGTATTAGTCAGAATCAACAGTGAAGGTTCACGCTATCGGACAATACAGATTGTCTTTGTTCCAACATTTGTTATATATGTTTGATAGCGAAATATTTTAGTCAAACTTAAGGTCCTGTATTTGCTTTAAAAATGCAATTTGACACTTAGAACAAAATAATATGTTTTTGTTTGAAACAGTGCAGAAAACTTACAAGTCTTCCAGTGGATCTATGTTTCAGTGCATTATCTCAAATGCACTTAAAAAAAACTCCTTTAGTCCCGTTTGTATCACACAAATGCGTGCACAGCGTGTTTTGATATAATGACATATTGAAACAGCAAACAAAAAGTAAAAAATTATATTAAGTGATGTTATGAATGTGAAAAAGTTGAGAAGAATTAATATTGTCTCCTAACAAGTATTTTAAATCTCATAGTTGTTCAAATCCAAGCAAAAAAAAAAAAAAAAAAAAACACATTTGAAAGGTTTTAAAACTAAAACAATCATTTAACACCCAGTTATTAATCAATATTGATGCTCTTGGTGATATTATGACCCGTTTATTGGTTCTCCTTCATGTCAGTCATCCACCATCTTTATTTTTCATTTTGTTCACCACAAGTCAGGTGGATCTTCCCCTGGAGAACTCCTCATCAGTAACCGAGTTGTTTTCTACAGAATATATCCTAAGGTTTGAGTCTCCAGTGGATTTCTTGCACTTCCCCAGTTCCCACAGCCATCGTAAAGACTGTTGGAGAGCCAGTCTTAGCTCTCTGCACCGCAGGGCGTAAAGCAGCGGGTTGACTGCAGAGTTGAGCAGACAAAGGGTGCTGCAAAAAGCAAAAGCTCTCTGTTGGGTAGTAGTCAGGACAGTGGTGACATCAGCCAGCATGAAGGAGAGTACAGGAAGCCAGCAGCCCACCAGTATGAGCAGAATAAAGGCAAAAGTGCGAGCCAGCCGGATATCCATCCTCATATGGTTCGGACCTGTCCCCGCTGCACCCTGGAGGCTGGACAAGGATGATTCGTGGCGGTGGGCCTTCCACAGGATGAGACCATAAGCCCCGAGGATGAGTGCCAGAAGCACCAGGATGAAGCTGGTCCAGCAGACCAGATAGCCCCGGCTAATGTAGGGGAACAGGCGCGAGCAGGGTGGAGTGAGACGTGTGGGACACCTCCAGCCCATAAGCGGCAAGAAGGAGATGATGATGGTGATACTCCAGAGAACCAGAAGGCTCAGGAGGGCTCGGCGGCGTGTCAGTAGAGCCTTGTAACCGGTGGCATGGTAGATGCAGAGGTAGCGGTCCAGAGCAGTGAGCAGTAAGCTCCCCACCGAGTTGGTGAACGCCAGGGTGACTCCACCTAACTTGAAGAGATAAGCATCCTGGCCGTCACTTTGGTGATAGAGGTGAAAAAACAGGAAGCTGGTGGTGAAAAAGCAGCTGGCGAAGACATCAGCTAAAGCTAGGCTACCGATGAAGAGATAGGAGGGCCGCTGTCGCAGGTTGACTGTGGTGCCAATGACCACCAGAACCAGAACGTTTTCCATCAGGGTGATTGGACCGGCCAGGAAACATATGGAGCCGATGGCCGTCCTTTCTGCTTCTGTCAGGACCATGTAGCAATCCAGGTTCTCGCACGACCCGTTAGCTGTGGAAGATACAAAAGTGTGAAAAAGTCTGACGAGTGGATCACTGAGCTAAAGGACATGATCATCAAAAACATTCATGGTGTTGTACCCATTGATGATGAGGTGTCTTTGACTTCTGCAGGATCTGAAGATGTTGGAGCCTCACGATTCCATTTCACTCAAAACCGAGTGCAAAATCTGATCAAAGGTAATAAACATTTTAGTGTTTGAATGTATTCACAAACGGAACTTAGTTAAAAAACTGCATTTGATAATTTGGTCAAATAAATCCAGTACTTCTCTTCGATTCTGATTATTCCATTTGACATCAAGACGATGAAACCAGCAACTTCCTGTGGAAAAGGAAATGAAGACAATGATGCAATTGCTCTTTCCTGCTTGCTCAATATTTATTCTGGAGCTAAAAAGAAACGTTAATGTTTGAAAGTGAAGACGAACGTTGAACGATGATCACTTGATGGGTGTGCCAGAAGGACGGCTGTCTGAATTTAAAGTGAGCCGAGAACCAATTCATGCTGAAGGCACAACTTATTTTTAACCTTTCTAAGAGCTTCATCTCTGTGTCTGTCATGTAGAAACAGTTTATCCAATTAGCTTCATTTTGAACACTTTGTAGTGCATGTTTAGATCTATTGAATGCTGAAGCAGCTGGAGAGACGTATCTGCAACCTCTGAGTTGCACAAAAATGTCTTAATCCTTCATTATTATGTGATAATTTTTCATAAGTAAACTAATAGTAATAAGTAATTTTGCTATGTTGTTAAAGACACAAGACAGAATGTCAGCCTGTACATTTGCATGATGGCTGCCCTCTTCTGGAGATAGAGGAAACTGTTTAAAGGGTAGAGCAGGGGTCTGCAGTCTGCCGCTCTGGAGCCACATGTGGCTCTTTGGTCCCTTCACAGCAGCTCTGTCGCTTTGACCAAAACTAACATAAAACTGACATTTTTTTTTAGGATGTTATATCCACAAAAGACTAGTTTTACCAGTTTTCCTGTCAATTCCTTTGCAAATATGTGGATACTAGTACTAATATACCGAGTAAATTATACTCCCTTTAACTTTATGCTTTATTTCTTCAAAGTAAGATACTCAATTATTCCACAGTTTAAAAAAAAATGCATAAGCCTGCACAGTTCATAGTTTTTTTTTTTATTATTTTTTATTGGCTATATATATATATATATATATATATATATATATATGTTTTAAGAATCCAGTCTTCTGTGATAGACTTGTAACCTGGATATGGGCACCAGTGACTCCCTGCAACCCGAAAAGGAAGAAACGCAAAAAGACAATGGATGGATGGAATCTATTTTTTTCTTTTGTCTTAAACTGTAAAAATATCAATAAATGTTAACAATCATTGGATGTTTTTAGTTTTATAATGTCATACGTACAGGCTAAAAAAGCCCCCTCTAACAAACTTAAAGTGGCCCATGGGCCACCACTTGATAATGACAATTGTAGCAGGTTTTGCGACTCTGGACACGTTTAATTTAGAGAAAGAAAGGGCAGAAATGGCTCTTTTGATCATAAAGGTCGCAGACCCCTGGGGTAGAGGATGATTAGCCATACCGTAAAGCAGGAGTTCTCAAACTTTTTAGGGTTCAGTGACCTCCTCACAACCCTCATGTTTATTAAATTATTTACTTCAATTAGTCTGTTTAATGCAATGGAAATATTTGTGCAATATAAATACACAAGACCTGTTCTATAATAGTGTTAATGCAATTTTCATACTTTTAAACATGGGGTGTTTTTCATTCAAGACGCACTGAATTAAAACAATAATAATTTCATTTTCCAAAAATTACAGTTTTGAGAAAATTAACAGTATCAAAAACACTTAAAAACGTTACCTTTTCACACAATGAACATAATAACTGGATCACCACTTCTTCAAATTATTACAGAAAACTATTTATATAAAATTGAAAAGAATCATAACAGCAGCAGTCATTCCAAGTAACAGGACTTAATTTGTAAACTGATCAATGCCAGAACGCAAATAGCAGGTTGGTCGGGGGGGGGGGGGTCCTCCCCCAGAAGTACCAGTAGCTGTGATTTCCTGCATTTGGTTTATTTTAACATTGCTAAACATCTACGTGCTTGTAAATTTTATTTTATTTTTTTGCAGACCCCCGGGGATCCAGGAACCCAGTTTGAGAGCCACTGCCTTAGAGTGTACCATTAATACATGAAACCATCTGCTGTGTTGGTTTTGTTTTATTCTGAAGAAGCCTGGATTTCATGACAGAAGAACCTGAGGATTCCTCTCAGCGACCTCACCAAATTGTAGCCAAATATGTTTAAAAATGGCCGAGTGAACCCACTTTTGTATTAGCTTTGGTAACCATCTTGATTTTTTGATTAGTATTCAGCATATGTCAACTACTACCACACCAAATTTAAGCTCAGTATGATAGAGTTGTACTTTTTTATGAGCTTTGGTGGCCATCTTTAATTTTTGATGAGAGTTCTGTCCACTGAGGAGTTGCTCCGCTAAAGATGTGCTCATTCTGCCATTTGTTGCAATCAAGTCACATGACTTTTCAACATCCACAGCGTTGTATAAAGTACCTCAAAGGGACACTTCAGTGAAAGTACAAGTATCTTACCATAAAATTACTTTGGTAAAAGTTAAAGTTTCCTTTCAAATTATTACTTAAGTAAAAGTCTTAAAGTATCGGACATTTAATGTATTTAAGTATCAAAAGTAAATTTCTCTTCTAAAATGTACTTAATGTAAGAGTAATAAGTCAAAGGTTAGAATTTCCAAAACAACATTTATTGGGTACAATATCCAGTGACAAAAACTTGAAAAGTTTGAACTGAACAATGAAAGATTGCTCTTTAAAAAGTCTGATTCTAATGAAGTATATTCATTCAACCTTTATTAACAAAGCTGTTAGAAAGCTCACAGGCTTGTTTACTGAGCTAGCTTCTGTTTGGTTATGGCTTGTTTCTTTCTGAATAATTAATAATATAGAATAGTTTAAAACAGTTCATGTCCTGGAGAACACCAAACTTCTCATTTTTAGCAGCTCCCGTCATTTTCACACCTATCAGGAATGTGTCTCCACTGTGAGTCAACAAAGCTCTATTGTAACGAATACTATCTGCATATGCATCTAGTTTGTTCACAGCTGGAGCTGCAGGTTTCACACAAGCCGTGGGGGAGAGGCTGGTAGACTGGGAGAACAAACACACATTGCCCAATCAGATTTCTTCTCATTTTAAATTGTAGTAACTAGTATGGTTAAGAGAAATGTATTGAAGTAAAAGTACACATTTTATTGAGGAAATGTAGTGAAGTAAAAGTGAAAGGCACTAGAAATGTAAATAACGAGGTAAAGTAAAAATATGTCAAAATTCTACTTAAGTACAGTAACGAAGTATTTCTACTTTGTTACATTACAACACTGAACATCCATCGTTCCATCTTTTTTTCTATGCACCTGCTTAACATCTGATGTCATTCAGGTTATTTTACTTTTTCAGAAGCTCAAATAAAACTTACAAGAAGAAAATAGTTTTCAAATTTTTCCAACATGTTATTATTTTTTGAGCAACTGGAAGTTGGTGTAATGTTTTAATCTAATTGATTTATGTCTCCATTGTTCAAATATCTTTTTCAGCTCTATTTCCATTTGGAAAATGCGTACTGTGTTGGCAAATAAAAAAATATTAGATTACTTTCTAGTGAACACCTTATATTTCCTAAGTACCGTGCAGTATATTGGGTAAATGGGCTGAAGAACTGTGAATGTTACAACACGTCCAGTTTTGCTACTCTATGGTGAAACAGTTTCTGACAGCCCTCACTTCAGAACCTTCTGTCCATACAAAAACAGATTTGCCTGCAGGGATGTGCACCTAAAACCTAATTTAAAGATTAAAAACGTTCATTTGGTCATTCCATTTTTGGCAAACACGCTGAAATACAATCTGCCAATCACTTCTTGCTCCCTGTCAAGATGTTTCAAAATAAGCTGTGCCATAAAAAGAAGGAAAATCATTGCTTGAAGACATTTTTTTAATAATAATGGCACAAAAAAATACAATAACTATGTTGAAAATAGTAGATCTACCATCAAGCTGCACAAAATATACTCATCAAACACATTTTAGACTTCACTTATGCTTCTTTCATCTAAAATCAATGTTGCATGACAGCGACAGCTCAAAGGTAATGAAAGCTTTACAGCATCTCTCTGGAGAACACTAAAACAAACAAACAAACAAACAAACAGATTTTTAGCAGCTTACCTTGCAGTTTATTCTTGCTTGGTTCAGGAGAAATGATTTACTGACGTTATCAGAAGCAGAACAACTGTAATGTGACCGCACAAGCGTGATTGGTGGCAAAACGGGCATGTGCGTGCGTGTGTGTGTGTGTGTGTGAGTGTATAAGGGAAGAAGATAAGCAGAGTGTGGCCACGATAACACGAGAGGAGGAGAGCAGTCAAAAATGCACAAATTTCTATGTTTGACGTAGTTACAGCTAAAGCACATCAGATTTGTAGACGTTTTTTGTGTTAGCTGAGGTTGATTAACTGCGGCAACCATCTTGCGTTAAGTTGACTTCCAAAGGTTAATCAGAGGTTTACATTTCTAATGGTTTTTAGGATATTTTGTTAACAGATAGAGTTGACTTGTGGAATCAATTAGTGCTTAAAGTATAAGTTAGGCATGACTTTTTTCTATAATGTGCCAAATTTTAGCTCATTATCTGAAAATATTGACTGAGTCACAGCCATTTTTATTAGCTCAGGTGGTTTTGTTGTTGTGGTCATCTTAAATAGGGTTGACTCTAAACTTAATAAGCTGTAGCTGTTCACCCTTTCACCTACAGTGGTGGGAAGTAACCAGTTTATGTTCATATGTGTCACAACAGGGAACAGGAGTGAAGCCACTAACCCAATTAAAAGCTGTGGTGTTAGGGGTAATGGTTTCTGGCAATCGTTGCTGAGGACTTCATGAAATACACCGTGGTCATAGCTTTTCCTCTGACTTCACTGTTTCCAGTTTCAGAGATTCAGAGAGATTTATTTGTCATTCGCATCTCATGTGGTACATGTGGTGGAACAAGATTATGTACACAGAGTCCCAGTTACATCCAACAATAAAATGTAAAAGAAAAACAGTAATACGATCTAAGATATGAACTAAGAAAAACTTCAACTAAATAATACATTAAGCACTAATAGCATAAAAACATTACATCGAACAGCAGCACGAACATGAGACTGTGTGAGCAGATGAGCACGCATGAACACAGCAACATGAAACAGATCAGCAGCAACATGAAACAGATCAGCAGCAACATGATGTGATTTTTCACAGTGATTATCCTGGTTAGATATTCATGAGTTTAACAGTCTCAGGGTAGAAGCTGTTTCTCAGTCTAGTGGTTCTACACTAATGCTCCTTAACCTCCTTCCTGAGGGGAGCGGGACAAAAATTGTATGTGCTGGGTGAGTGGGGTCCTTCGTGATGCAGGTGGCTCTCTTCCTGCGTCTGAAGGTGTAAATGTCTGTGATGGTGGGGAGGCTGACTACAACAGAATTCTGTGCAGCCTTCACCACTCTCTGCAAAGCTTTTCTTTCTGCTGTGCAGCCTCAATGCCACACGTTGATGCTGGAGCACAGGATGCTCTCCACTGCCCACCTGTAGAACGAGGTGAGGACTGAGCTTTTCAGACCAGCTCGTCTCAGACGCATGAGGAAGTAGAGTCTCTGATGAGCTTTTTTGATCAGGCTGGTGGTGTTGTTGCCCCAGCTGGGGTTGTCATTCATGTGTACACCCAAGTACTTGTAGCTGGAGACCACTTCCACCACAGATCCTCAGGGGGTGTAGGTGTGTTTGTTCCTTCTGAAGTCCACAATCATCTCTTTTGTCTTCTTCACATTGATGTGAAGGTTATTCTCTTTGCACCAGCTCTCCAGGTGTTCCACCTCTTGCCTGTAGCTGGACTCATCATTGTTTGTGATGCATCCCACCACAACTATATCATCTGCAAACTTTACAATTTGACAGCCTGGATGGGTAGCTGCACAATCATACGTGAGCAGAGTAAACAGGAGAGGGCTCAGCACACATCCCTGAGGGGAGCCAGTGCTGAGGGTTATGGTGGAGGAAGAGAAGTTGTGGATCTTCACTGACTGCGGTCTGTTGGTTAAGAAGTCTAGTACCCAGTTGCAAATGGAGGGGCACTTTTTTTTCTTTTTGCACTTTTTGTTGCCACGACCTCACTGTCCACTTGATTACACTGGGGTTCTGGAAATATTCTCTTCTGAACTTTAGTTTCCAGCAGCTTCTTGCCAAGATTGGCTCGACGCCACAGTTCAGCAGCTAATGAATGTTTAGCCTTTTATTTAAGTTATACACTGAGCCAAAATCTTGTGTGGTAGAAGCTGAACCTTGACTTCTTTGTGTAAAGGTTTGGCACTAACATTGGGATTTAAGCATCCATCCATCCATTATCTTTACCCACTTATTCCATTTTGGGTCACGGGGGTCGCCGGTGCCCATGTCCAGCAATCACTGTGCGAGGGGCTGGGTACACCCTGGATGGGTCGCAAGTCCATCACAGGGACACATAGAGACAAACGAGACAAACAACCATTCACTCTCTCACTCACACCTAGGGACAATTTAGAGTTACCAATCAGCCTAACATGCATGTTTTTGGTCTGTGGGAGGAAACCGGAGCACCCGGCGAAAACCCACGCATGCACAGAGAGAACATGCAAACTCCACCCAGAAAGGCCCCTGGACTGGGGTTTGAACCAGGGACCTGCTCATTGAGAGGCAGCAGCTCTACCAGTTGTGCCACCGTGCTGCCGGGATTTATCCAATCCAATTCAATTTAGTTCAATTCAATTCAAAAATACTTTATTAATCCCAATGGGAAATCAAGTGTTGTCGTAGCTCATCATCCTGGTTTCATTCAAGAGTTGTTATAGATGCTGATTGCTGTGGGAAGGAAGGATCTCCTGTAGCGAATCTGAAGAATCTTGCCACAGATACTGATCCGTTGATCCCGATCCAGCTTGCTGTCAGACCCGATGGACCTCTTGGTCCTCCTGGGCAGCAGGACAGTCCGAATGCCGGAAGAATTCCTCCCTGAGCGATGGTCACTCCTCCTAGCAGTCTGCCGAGCTCTTCGTCGCCACAGACAAGTCAAGTCAAGTCAACTTTATTTATAGAGCACATTTAAAACAGAACCTGTTATCAAAGTGCTTAACAACAACAACAACAACAATCAATGAGTAAAATTAAAGGGAGAGAGAAAAAAAAAACAGGTGCCGAGGGATGATCCCGGTCCTCCACAAGTCAAGTTTCCCACCAGCTCCAGGATCTTGGCTGTCAGGTAATCGAGCACCACCACCAGGTTGATGGGAATTCGTCCATGGCGCCTCCTTTTCAAGTCATTTGGGATTTGAGACTGTGAGGTATTTGAGCTTTTGAGATGTTAATCAGCTGCTCCTGGTTGTTAAAAAACACATTGTTGCCATGGTTACGCATCACCATAAATACCCAAAAGTAAAAAGGTTTCAGTAAAAATCCTTCCAGCTGCACAGCATTTGATGCCAGAGAAAGTAATCATCCAAACAAAGCGATTTACATCGAGAAAAAAGAGGAATTACAGTTTTCAAAAGCAATAACTCAGAATGAATGTAATAGATCCACCCCGAGCGGCACAAATCTTGAATATTTTTGATCAAGTTTGATTGTTAGCAAAATATTTGTGTATTTGTTTGTTGACATTGGGTAATACTGCTGGAATAACAACAGGAGGAAGTGATGGACAATTTGATGACTACACTGTGGCTGAGTTATGAAACTTCATACTGAGCTGGGAAAAGTTTTTAGTTCGTTATTCCCTTTTGACTTTATCAAGCAGTTTAATCCACAATTTAGGTTTTTAGTTTAGATCACGTCCCTCTGGTAAAAACAAAAATACATTCTAACAAATTAAACAGTTTTCATACAGAGCAATACCTGAGGCTTTCTGAGATAAATTAGAAACCTATTTCAGTCTCTAAACTTGGAGGGAAGTGTGCTAAAAACAACCCACACAATTAATGCCTAGGACCAACAAATTTGTCATGACTAATGACAAAAAAAAAGAAATAAAAAAATTTATATATATATATATATATATATATATATATGAAGCTCATATGAACAGGGTGATGTTTTATAAAAATGTTTTCTGGTTCACAAGATATGTTTTCTTCTCCAATGACCCATCAGATAAAGACAGTCAGGAGGCAGTAAATGTAATTAGTAACTGATAGTGCTGCTAAAATAAGATTTCCTCTCTGTCTTTGTCTGTCCAGGTGCAGCTTAAATACAATGGACAGCAGGACAGACTAAAGCCATCAATGTTCAATTATTCCTAAGATTACATCATCTTGTTGCACAACAACACGCCCCACCCCACTTCAAAAACCATCCTTGACTCAGGCATCAGGCCTGTCTTTTCTGCTAAAGATTGATTCAGCTTGAATCTATTAATAAAATGTCTTCCCCTCATTTCCAGAACACCAGATCTTCTCTAAGCTTTATCCGATCAGTGATGTGAAAAACAAACAAACAAAAAAGGTCACATTATTACAAACAATAAATAACCGCTGTATATTTACAGGTACAAGCCAATCAGTACAAGTACTGATTGGCTTTTACCAATTAGTGAGGCAGAAGGATCAGGCTGGAAAGGATGTGCAACAAGTTAGGCTTGTTAAAGATAGGAATGATAATGTGGTTTGTGCTAAATAACTCAGGTAGAAAAATCTAACAAAGTTAAGCCAGGTCCTCTGCACGGTTTCATTTTGTTGAAACATTTCGTCTTTCATCCAAAAGACTTCATCATTCCAAGAGGCCACAATAAACTCTGTCTTATAAATAGCACCTTCTAGTGGATCAACCAGTTTGATGGTGCTCAGGTGGTTTCTGTAGTTCACCCTATCCCTCGCCACCTGCCCAAACTCTTGATCTAGCTTGAGTTTTAGGATCAGGATATTTTAAACCACTTTGGCCCCTGAGCACCATCAAACTGGTTGATCCTCTACAAAAAGGTGCTATTTCAAAGACTGAGTTTGTTGCAGCTCCTCTGCCTGATGAAGTATTTTGGATGAAAGACAAAAAGTTTCAACAAAAAGAAACCGTCCAGAGGACCGGCTTAACTTTGTCAGATAGGAATGGTAATATTCTAATAAGTGAGGAGAGCATGATGGGAAAATAAAAATAATACTTTGAGGAGCTAATGAATGAAAAGAATGAAAGGGAAAGATAAATAGAGGTCATGGAAACTGTGCAACAGAAAGTGAGAAAGATTAGGGAAGGCGAAGTCCGTAAAGCTCTGAAAAGAACGAAGAAGTGGAAGACAGTAGGACCTGATGACTTACAGTGGAGGTTTGGAAATGTCTTGGAGAGATGGCAGTGAGGTTTTAACTCAAACGTTCAATGACATATTTGAGGGTGAGAAAATGGCTGAGAAATGGAGAAGAAGTGTACTGGTGCCCATTTTAAAGAACAAGGGTGATGTACAGCATTGTAATAACAACTGCAGGGGAATTAAGTTAATGAGCTATACAAAAATCTGGGAGAGAAAGAGTTGTGGATGCTAGACTTAGATGAGTGGTGACAATTTGTGAGTAGTATGGTTTCATGCAGAGAAAGAGCACCACAGATGCCATCTTTGCTTTCAAGGATTCAAGGTTCTTTATTTGTCATACACATCACACGTGGCACATGTGGTGGAATGAAATTGCGTACACAGGCTCCCGGTTACATCCAACAAAAGTTCAAAATGTAAAAGAAAAACAGTAATAAGATCTAAGATATGAACTAAGAAAAACATTAACTAGAAATACACTAAGCACTAGTAGCATAAAAAAAAACAATACAGAGAGAGGAGGTGTGGTATTGCATGAATAAATCTGGAGTGACAGAGAAATATGTTAGACTGACAGGGCATGTATGAGGACAGCAGGACAGTGGTGAGATGTGCTCTAGGAGTGACAGATAGCTTCAAGGTGGAGGTGGGATGCATCAAGGATCAGCTCTGAGCCCCTTCTTGTTTGCTCTGTTGATGGACCGACTAACAGATGAGGTCAGACAGGAATCCCCGTGGACTATGATGTTTGCAGATGACATTGTGATCTGTGGTGAGAACAGGGAGCAGGTGGAAGAGAGTATGGAGAGATGGAGGTATGCATTTGAAAGAAGGGGAATGAAAGTCAACCGTACTAAGACAGAGTACATGTGTGTGAATGAGCAGGAGGTTGGTGGAACAGTGAGGCTACAAGGAACAGAGGTCACAAAGGTGCAGGACTTCAAGTATTTAGTTGGAGTCCACTGTCCAGGAAAATGGGGAGTGTGGTAAAGAGGTCAAGAAAAAAGTCCAGGTAGGATGGAGTGGGCGAAGAAAAGTTTCAGGAATGATTTGCAACAAAGGGGTGTCAGAAAAGATCACAGGAAAATACCGTGATGTCTTGAAACACTTTGGCTGTGGCTGCCTGCCTGGGAGGAGTCGACGGGGGAGAGGACGGCCCCCAGAAACCATCTTATCACCAGCAAACTGGTTGGTCCACTGTAGGAGTGTACTGCTTAGTGGGGACGACAGTTTGTTTCTGACTCCTCAGACTGATGAAGCCCTTAGGATGGAAGGCAAAATGTCTCTCAACCAAAATAGAAACTGTCCAGGTGACCTGACTGAACATTGTTGGGTCAAAGGAAAAGTTTACAAGCCACTTGTGAGACCAGCTATGTTGCATGGTCTGTAGACAGTGGCACTGACAGGAGAAAGAACTGGAAGTTGCAGAAATGAAGATGATGAAGTTCTCCTTAGGAGTGACAAGGCCAGATAAGATTAGGGATGAGATCATCAGAGGTACAGCACAGGTTGAACAACTGGGAGATAAAGTTAGAGAGGCCAGACTGAGATGGTTTGGACATGTCCAGAGGAGGGACAGTGGGTATATTGGTAGAAGAATGTTAGAAATGCAGCTGCCAGGAAAAAGACAAAGAGGAGATATATGGATGGAGTTAGAGGACATGGAGGTAGTTGGAGTGAGGACAGATGATGTCAAGGACAGAGTGAGATAGAGGAGGACGTCTTCGTGTGATTACCCCTGAAGAGGGAAAAGTCAAAAGAAGAAGCATACTAACAAGGCTTGGTTATACAATCTTTACACTTAACAGCTATCATGTAAAACCCATAATTTTGTTACTTACAAAGTATTTGAATTGTTTCTATATACAGTCAGTTCTGTTTGACCACCATCCAGAACCACACATTAGGTTATTAGGTGTCTCTAAACTGGCCTCAGATGTGAGTGTGTGTGTGTTTCGTGTCTTCTTGGTTCTTGTCTAGAAAACGATTTACTTAATGAGTCCAATTACAGTTATCAGTTCATTTCTTCTCTAATTATGGCATATTTAAATAGTTATTCTAGGTTAAAAAAAATCCCAATTTAAAGTACTACTATCCCTGATTTAAAATGAAAATGCTTTATCAAACTTCTCACAGCTAACTCAGTTTTGTTTATGAGGAAAAATATCACACACACCTGAAAAATGCTTTTGACTTTGAGGTATGGAAAACAAACAATAAATACATACTGGAAATAAATTCAAAAAAGAAAATATGTGATAAGCTTTTCCACAAACTTAACTTTTTCTTATTCAACAGACACAACAAAGAGCTTTGTGTGTGTGAAAGTGTCGTTCTCCAAACAGTTCTATATTTTTTCCAACTACTGTTTTTTTCAATATTTAAAAAAGTAATTGTATGTCCCTGTCCCACATCGTGTGTGCCTGTCCTATACAGCAACAAGATCAAAGTTTATCCTGTAAAATTTATTAATGCATTTCTATGACCCAAAAAGGAAGATGCAGATAAAAGATGATGGATGGATGGATGGATGGTTTATTTTATGTTTCCTCAGTTTTCTTAGTCACTAGATGGCAGTGATGTGTGGACTGTTAATATGTATTCCCTCAAGAGTACTTTTATTGCACAAAATCTCCTAGTTTTTAAGTAAAAGCACCAATTTAATTCCTCTGTGTGACCGGATATTATATGACACCATATATTAATGCTGAAGCACCAGACTATAACTGGTGTATGTGTAAATGTCAGAGCTTTGTACAAGCTACAAAAAATAAGACTCCAGAAAGAACAAGGATATATATTTTTTCCTATAAAGTTGTTTTCTTTTTCTAGTTAGTTTATTTTGCTTTTGTCTAACTTTTGATTTTAACCAAAATACTTGGTATTTAAAATTTTAAGAAATTAAAACATGAGAAATGTTGAGAAAAGTCACAATTTCCTGCAGTTGATAATAATTTATGTAAAGGTATGCTTTGACTTCCTATTGTTTACGCGCCCCTCCCCCCAACACACAAACACACACACACACTCACATATATATATCTATCTATATCTATATATCTATATATATATATATATTTATATA
>NC_056502.1:10682034-10682366 GCF_014905685.2 Nematolebias whitei | reverse complement strand
GACCTCTGACCTCTCTAAGTGTCTTTAAGAATCTGTTGGACTCCTGGCAGGGTCCAGTGCAGACATGTTCCTGTTTTTAGTTTTCTACATTTGTCTTGGAATCTAGCTGTTTTTTTGTTTTGTTACCTTTTTCCTTTTAGCCATCCTATTTGTTAAAAAAAACAAACAAAAAAACCAAAAAACTGTAGTATGCTTTTTTATAACTGTTTATTGTTGTTGCTGTTGTCCATTGCTGTCATCTTTCTTTGTTGAAATCAGGTCTCTCTTGTAAATGAGTCCTCGAGGCTCAATGGGATTTACCTGTATAAATAAAGGTTGATTGATATATATAC
>NC_056502.1:10646113-10681634 GCF_014905685.2 Nematolebias whitei | reverse complement strand
AAAAAAAAAAAAAAAAAAATATATATATATATATATATATATATATGGCAGCCATATTTAAACTCTTGCAGGCGTTTAAACAAAACAGCCATGTGATGGTGTTCCTGTTTGTTCGTTCTCGCTTCTCTTTAATCGTGTGTGTTTGGAACGTTTTTAAACTATTTGTATTCTAGCGACGACCCCCGTTGTTCACTCACTTTACTGAATAATTACTGAATAGCGCAGAAGACAAAGATTCAATCCCCCTTGCTTTGTGTGAGCAAAAGAACAAATCAAGCAGCTTTTCTTTTTTTTTCCATTCTACTTTTCAGCAGTTTGCGCCCTGTGACGTGTTTACACTGCCAACTTTAGCAGTCAGATATGTTTTGGCTACGTGCAGAGAGGCCCCTCAGTGACCTACTTTCCATACATAGCCAATCATGATGGGCTCAACCCCCTTCCACCGTAGCTTTGAGTTTCAGAGGCGTGTCCCCTCATGCTCTTTGCTGGCTGACACACACTGTGTTGTGTAACTCTTTTATATTTCAGACTCTTCAAACATGGAAAGTTGAGTTGACCATGAACTAGAGATAACTGTTAGATCTCTGTAGACCTATAGACATGCAGAGTAAAACCTGCTGGTAAACTTTATGGTACTGGTCAAAGTCCTTAAACAGTATAGTGAAAATGAGTTGTCGTGGCTCAATGAGACTACCTGTATAAATAAAGGGTAAATAGAAAAAAAGTAACATTTAGATTTTTTAAAAAGTAAACTGCTAATAAATGGTGCACCAAGGAGTGTATTGTGGGATGGCACGGCAATCAATCAATCAACCTTTATTTAGACAGGTAAATCCCATTGAGCCTCGAGGACTCATTTACAAGAGAGACCTGATAAGAAGAAAGGCAAAGAAGTGGCTTGTGATGTTGCCCCTCAGCGAGAAGGTTACAGGATCACCTACATGGGCTTTCTCTAGGTACTCCGGTGTTCTCCCACTGACCAAAACCATCTATGTTAAATTATTGGTATGTTTCCCTGAGACCTGTCCAGGGTGTCGCCCGCCTTTCGCAAGGG
Organism: Nematolebias whitei; assembly: GCF_014905685.2. Taxonomy (NCBI): domain Eukaryota; kingdom Metazoa; phylum Chordata; class Actinopteri; order Cyprinodontiformes; family Rivulidae; genus Nematolebias; species Nematolebias whitei. Next base: position 10,680,580 of record NC_056502.1, on the reverse strand, counting down.
GACTGCTGAAGAAAGGAACCAACTCCCTGAAACCTGGAAAGGAGAAGTGGGAAAAAAAATGGATGAAACTTACTGGAAGTTGTATGAGTAGATAGAAAAACAACGGACGATAATGAGATTGAGTTAAGCTTTTCTATTTGAATACAGCACACAATCACAAGAAGACAAGGACAAAAATCAATAGTTAAAAAGTCAAAGGTCAGAAAGACCGGTCAAAAGAAAATTACCAGTAATAAAGTAATGAAATCCACCCATTTTTTTTTTCATATTGATGGATAACGTACTTAAAATAAAACCAACGGAGCCGAGTCAGGGTCAAACAAAGCATCGTCGATTGGCATCAAGATGTCCAACCATTTTGATGTTTTGGTACATATTTACACTCAGATCTGTTGAATAAACCACATAGCTAAACATTATTTGTTTACATTGAGCGTGTACCTGCATTTCAGAATTGTGTATCTGGACAACTCGAGTTAACTCTTTCAAACGGCACCATTTATGTTTGATTCCATAGTTTGTAACAAGTACCTTTAAGTTAGAACACTGGCTTTCAAAACATTAATCAAACCCAGATATAAATATGGATATGCCGCCCGGTCAGTAATTACATGTAACATGAGCCCCAGGAGTCACCTGATGGAGAGTTTTAGGACTCATTGTGAGAAAGGTTACTTCTAAACTGCACTAAATGTCCATGCGTCCTCATCACAGATTTATTGAAAAGATTTATTGAAAATTATGTTTGCATTGCTGCTCTTTATAGAACAAAAGAAAAGGGTGCGATCGACTCAGAAAGCCCATTAATGATCGCATCATACTCATTTTTTTAAAGTATAAATAACCTTCAGAAGACTGTAGTGGTGAAATGAGAAAAGATTTGAGTTTCACTGAAACAATAACAAGATGTTTTCTCACCAGACCAGACAAGGCTGGGGGATGGGTAGTTTTCAGACATAAGCTGCTGTTGTTATTACAGCCTGTTGCAGCTGCACAACAGATTTAACCTACATAGAAACACTGAAAAAGTTATTTCCTGTTTCAAGGAAGGAAAATGAAACATTTTATATCGAAATAAGACCGTTTTTTATCTTTTTGGTTGGCATTACATAACAAAGCACTGTCCTTCTTAACAGGATAAACGCTTACATTGTGTCTTCTGTGCAAATTGAGACACTTCTTAAATATATTTTAGTTGGAAAGTGTGATGTAAGTGAAGGAAAACGGTTGTTTTTGTGTCGTTTTCTCACTCCTCTCAGGAAGTAATCGCACGAGCTCCAACAAAGGAAGAGAGAGGAGGGCTAGTGATTGACGTCATCAGGCTCGGCAACAGCCATGAATGCGTCTGCATTTCTTCTCTCTGATTGGTCGAGCTGATCGAACTCGGTACGTGATTGGTCAGTTCTCTCCTCGAGCAGACTACATATCTGCACCGCAGATTCCATTTTGTTGCAATCAGAAAAGGAAGGGAGAAGTGGCGTTTCTGTGGCCACTTGTTTAAAAACACATAAGCCTCAAACGGTGGCGGATTTGTAGGAAATATAGCTCGCTGTGCTTTCTACATAGTCCGCTGAGTAATATCAAGAGGCTTTCGATATATATATTCGACGAAAGGCTTCAACAGCAAAGCCTGACGAAGTCGGTAAGACTAAGCAGTTTGTCACTTTGCTTGTGTGTCGTCGCCATATTGAATCCAGCTTCTTTGTTTTGGTTTGGTAGACCTAAACAGGACGAAAACGCGTTTTGTTTTTATAACATGCGTTTGTAATTGTAAACTACGCTATACTACAGTCGTTACCTAATAATTAACATTTTTTTACATCGAGATTTGCTGAACAAAAACCGTCTATAATGTAAACAAAAGTGGGGAAAACCTATTTTTTTATGTAACATTTTGTCGTGTTGGTCGTTAATTGTTTTTCACATTTATACGCTTGTTTACGGGAAAATAACGAGCTTGTTTTTGTTTGTCGATTCATGTGATGACGCACTTCGCAAAAGCACGCTTATAATACTTAATGAGTTATTGTTCCACAACGGAAGCGTGTGTTTAGCCCACATATTGTGTATATTTGCGTGCCCATTTCGCACATCTAACCCGAATTTTCACGCTTTTCAGGGGACTCGACTTCTTGCGTCGTGCGCCGAGGTGAGTTGATGTTCAGCTCGGCTTCACGGAAAAACAGCGCTCATTGGCACATGAAAGCTTCAGACCTTGCTGGACTCACAAGTGCAGCGAGAAGTAGGCAGAAGGCTACTTCGAGGACCTGGGGACCGGTCGGAGGTGAAAGATTAAAGAGGTATTTCAGCTTTGTCCACTCTCACAACAAAGAAGGAAAGCTGGGGCTGTTTAGCTCTGGGTGGTGTGGGGGAGGGGCAGCAGCCCAGTCTGCTGCTGCTCCTGCACGTAGTCACCATACTTGTTTTTGTTGATACAGAGCAAAGTCCCTTTTATTTATTACTACATCCAATTGCAACACATTTTAATATGTGTGCATAACTTAATACTAGTTTTCCCCCCTTTTTTTTTTTTAACTTAAAGGTGACAGGTAGTACCAAAACATGGGAGGCGGAGAGAGATACAACATTCCTATTTCCCACCCTGAACGCCCCAAGAAGAACCATCAGCTTGGAAAGGCCAAGCAGAGGAGCCGTGACCAGATCGGAGCCACGGCAGTGTCTGTAGGAGGAGCAGGGGGCCTTCACCATCATCATGGTCTCCGCCGGAGCGACAAAGGCGCTGCCTACCACAGGTCTCCAGAGGCGCGGCAGGCCGTGTCCACTGAGAAGAATGCTTCTGTCTGTTTTGCCAACAGCTACGATCAAAACTGGGAGGGTGCAGTGTCTCACCTTAACACGCTCCTGTCAACACAGGGCAGCCCAAGTTATGCAGGGCCTAAGTTCAGTGAGCCACCTTCACCCAGTGTGTTGCCCAAACCTCCCAGTCACTGGGTGTCTTTCCCTATGGGGTCCTGTGACCACAGGGAGATGATGGCCTTCCAGCTCAAAAGCCTCTTAAAGGTGCAGGCTTGAGCTAGATACCCACACCATTCAAATGAAGCCAATACATAGACTGGGACTCTGTTGAGGCATTTTCTTTCCAGGAACGCCTCAAAGCTGTAGTACACGAAACCCTCTATGGTTAAACTTCCGTTCACAGCAGTGATTTATTGTTGAATTGATTTTTAAAACAAATTCTGTAAGCTATTGCAGTCTTGTTGCCTTGCTGGTTAGTGATGCTTTTAGTGGAGCCAGTTTCTGTGACTGACGACAAACTGGATTCTTTTTACTTCTGTTTTCGCTTTTTTGTTTTTATTGTTGGCTTTCAAAGCAGATTGAGTGCTTTTTTCCCCCCCCAAAACAGGGGTTATACTTTAAATCAGGTAAAGCCCATTACTTTTATCGTCCATTTCTGTGGACAGACACAATTATTTTGGTAAAAGTTGAGCCTTTGGAGTTCTATCCAAAGATTCAGGTGCTAAAGCAAGTTCACATTTGTAGCATTTTTTTTTGGGGCCCTTTATTTTCGTTAGCTTTTACATCGTTTTGTTTTGGCATGAAAAATGCACTCAACTGCAGTTCTGCAAGGGAAAAGCTATTGTGGATATGAGCTGGTGGGTAGGTTCAGGTTGAAAGACTAACTAACCTTGAAGGCTAGTAAGAGACCATAGCACATGGACCTCGGACCACCAACTCCTGTACCCCTTTTTATTGCGCTGTGCGCAGATGCACTATAGGAGTTGAGTGCACCTGGTCCTCAACACTCTATCATAGCATTATTTTAATAAGTCCTTATTATTGTGGTTGAAAAGTGAAGCACTGTGTAACCAAAGCTATGTTTGACTGTTTATTTGAATGAATCGGACTCTATGGTTGGCATAGTTTCCACTCCTTTTATTTTGCCAGCCTTGATGGTGATTTGATTGACATTACCCAGAACTGTTCATTTGTTCCGATCAGTACTGTTACTCTCCCCCAGTTTCTGCCTCTTCAGGACAGAGCTGCAGCTTTAACTTGCGGAAGAGGGCCTCGCTCGCATGATGGGGTCCAGTTGGCTGCTTTTGTCTGTGCCTGAAGGACAGCAGAACTGAGGAGCTTTACTGTAGGGAAGTGGCCCAAGTGCTTAAAAATCTGATACACGAGACAGGAGGTTCTGTCTCTGACCATCTGATGTCTTGTACTCTTGTAGCCTCTTGTTGCTGCGTATTGTTTACCTCCTGCACTGTCCTCAAGATTTTTCACCCTGAATAACAGACTAGGATGCTATGGAAAGTGGTGAAGATGCAATGGACTATCTTATGAACTCTTTATTTTTGTTATGCAGTCCTCCATTGTTCCTTTTTCTCTTTGCAGAATTGAAGCTGCTTATAGCCAGCATAAAAAAAACAAAAAACAAAGCAAAGAGATTGTTGTTGTGTTCAAGAGCCATGTAAATAGTGAAATGTTTAAAGTACGTGTAGCATATGTACATTTGCAGGCAAAGTTTGTTGCCTGTTTGACAAAAGTATTTTTAGTAATAACGATGAATGTAGAAGACATTCAAAGGACGTCTTCAATATGAAAGAATATTTTTGTTAAAAAAACAACAAAAAATCCCTGCCAATGGCATTTATCAGCACCCCTGCACTGTTCTCTTTACAGAAGATCTTGCACATGTTTTTGTTAATTTTGTTTTACAGTGCAGGGTGAGAAGTGCTAAGTGCATTATTGATAAAAAATTGCTTTCAAACATTAATTGGATTTAAGGAGACTTGCGTATGTAAGGGTTTTAAGTTTCTGATGTGCTTACTGTTTGTAGGCCTGACACCTTTTTGTATATTTTATTGACTTCAGACATCACCATCACAACCCTTCACCTGTCGGCTGTTCTTCCGCCAGCCGACAGGTGGATTTGACTCATTGCTGTTTAATTACTGCCTTCATTTTGTTTATAGAAAAAAAACTTTCTTTGTCAATTTGTGTCTTTCATAGCAATGTCTCCTTATTCTAAATTTTAAAGTGAAATAATTGGCTACTAATTTGTCCCACAGATACAATGTCACTGATGATTTGAAGATGTTCCCCATTTTAAATTTGGTAATAATTGGTATTTAAAATGTAAAAGAATGTGCTAATAATTGACAACAAAAGTAAAAACAAAACATAATAAACCCCTTCCCTTCCCCCCTACACATTGGTCTGTTTATTTTGTTTGCATGTGAATTACTGGTAATAGTTTTAATATTAGTACAGCCTAGTTGATCAGGCACTACAAGCATACAGTTAGTTATTTAAGTTATTCAGGAGATAAGGGCAGAATACAGTACATGCCTAATAATGACTAGGTTACAACTTTAATTCAAACTTGGAACAGTAAAAGTTTCCTTTTAAAAAAAAAAAACCAACACAAACTTAAACTATTACAAGCTTAACTTACATGGTAACGAGCAGAAATGTTTACATGGAGAGTTTTAGTTGAAAATGTTTTTAGGAAGAGCCATCTGTGTACTTTATAAGATGCCAGAAAGAAAACCAGACACTTAATGGTTGGACCTGGCAGGATTCGGGAGGGCGGGGGGGGAATCCTCCGGATGCATGTAAACCCAAAATCCGACCGTGTCAACGCAAATCTTCCTCTAACATACGAAAAAATCTACGTTTCCCCCATCATGTTTGTGTAAATAGGGCCTAAATGTTGACAGGAAGACAGCTGATGTAAACACCTTTGGTTATTAAAATCTCCAAACATCAGATGATCAAAACTAATTACACAGTTTCCTGTAGAAATTAAAACGGTGGAGAGTCAGGTGGAAGTTTATAGCTCAGCTGTGATGATTATTCTCATAAAAGGACAAACATGGAGGGTGATCAGATTCTGTTGGATTCAAGAGTTTTGCTCATCCATTCATGTTTGCAGATTTTTAAAGCAGCGTTCAAAGCAGGGGTTAACATCAGATTACAGGCGCTGGTCATAAAATTAAAACATCATGAAAAGTTGATTTATTTCAGTAATTCCATTCAAGAAGTGAAACTTGTATATTATATTTATTCATTACACACAGACTGATATATTTCAAATGTTTTTTTTTTTTAAATATCCATCCATCCATTATCTTTACCCACTTGTTCCATTTTGGGTCGCCGGTGCCCATGTCCAGCAATCACTGTGCGAGGGGCGGGGTACACCCTGGATGGGTCGCAAGTCCATCACAGGGACACATGGAGACAAACAAGACAAACAACCATTCACTCTCTCACTCACACCTAGGGACAATTTAGAGTTACCAATCAGCCTAACATGCATGTTTTTGGTCTGTGGGAGGAAACCGGAGAACCTGGAGAAAACCCACGCATGCACGGAGAGAACATGTAAACTCCACCCAGAAAGGCCCCATGACCGGGGTTTGGACCAAGGACCTGCTCACTGAGAGGCAGCAACTCTACCAGTTGCGCCACCGTGCTGCCCTTTATTAATATATATATATTATATATATACATACATACATATACATACATACATACATACATATATACATATACATACATACATATACATACACACATATATATATATATATACACGTATGTGTTTAGCAAATGAAGCAAACGTCATGGCATGACTAAAACATGGATGACAAAAATAAAAAAAACACCCATATTAATCACTTTATTTAAAAAGACATTGTATTTTTTTCTCCACTGCCAGATTTAAATCTTTCTGCTCTTCCTGACGAGCGTCGTCGAGCCCTTGGTCAGAGTCTAAACAGAAAAAAAACAAAATGAATAGCACGTTTACGTTAAACACGTAACAAAACATGATATTCAGTCGTTATTATCGTACCTCGATCATCTCGCCTCCCTTCAGCTCCTGTGTGTGGCAGAACTTGCCAGTGTTGCAGACCAGTTTGCCTCCCTCCAGATTGACGGTGCACTGAGGAAGGTCAGACGAGGAGACAGTTCAGGAAACGTAATGCGTCCCTCACAAGGGCTGTACGAACCTTTTAGACGTTTAGCAGAAAACTATCCTGAAAAGTCTTTAACCCCTGTCATTTATGACATATTAAAGAGGTGCAGACATACAACCATTGCTTCCTGCATTGTCTAATATCAGACACAAAATGAGAACTATGTAAAGTGGAAGTGGCACAAAAGAGGCTACAGTTGACCTTTGTACCCACTGTGTATATTTTTACATTAATGGGATTTAACTGTATTTGACAATATTTCTTTTTAGATGCTGCCCAGGCTTAAAGGGGCCGTGCTTCTTGCAGTGTAATAAACTTAAACTTACCTTTAGCTTCTTGCCATCCATGGTGGTAATTTCAGCCTCCTTGCCGATGGTGAAGGAGTTTGTCACAGATTTTCCAGGTGTCTTGGAGGTGATGACGAAGTCGTTGCCGGTCTGTTTGATTTCAGTAATCGGTTTGATGTCCTTGGCCATCTTGATCACATCTTCTGGGAGCTCTGTAGAGAAGAATGGATTATGTGTGTCCGGACTGTTGAATTTTGTGACTCGCAATGTACGAAAGCGGGTTGTTTTCTCACCCATGGCCCTGAGGAACTCCTCATAGTTTTCCTGTGCGTAGACCTGCCATGCTCCGTTGAAGTCCATGTCTTGTAGAGGGTCAGGGTTCTCCTTCACCAAGGTGGCTGGAGGCTGAGACAGCTGTGTGGAGCTCAACACAATGTGAAGAAGGTGAATGAACACCCACACCTTCTTATACCCAAAGGAACAGGGTGCAGAGTACTGTGGCTAATGAGTAACAAAATCCTCTGAGGTAATCGGCTGTTTGAACAACCAGGAGTTCAATTACTCTTGTTTGGCCAACCCTCATCCTCCAACAAGGAAATATTTAAATATTTTAGTGCACTATACAACATATCAGCTTTCTGTATGATGTAGGTCAAATGCGTACATGCAGTTTTTCCAGTTTTGTATTTGTGGTGAACGCTGGGCAGGATGCTGAAGACGCAAAAACAGCAGATCGTTGTTGTTTTTTAACTCTCTGAGGCTTCAGTAGAAATTAAAAAGGCAGAAACACGTTTTTTGTACGTGTTTTACTTAATGAATCAACATGCGATTTTCATTCAGTTTCATGCACATTTGCAGCCTGTCCTCAGTGTACTGGTAACTCCCTGAACTTGGACCTACCTGACAAAATAGGGCCCAATAGTAAGGTTAACGACACAAAGGACTGTTTGCTTTTAAATTGAAACACAAGACTCATTGCATAATTACACACAAAGTAACCTGCCATACATATCGTCTCAATGTTGTGGGCGGCCGTGGTGCAGTGGTAGTGGCAGCCGACCTCTGATCGGAAGGTTGGAGGTTCGAATCCCGACTTCCCACACCATGTGCCGTTGTGTCCCTGGGCAAGACACTTAACCCCGAGTTGCTCCCCGTGGGACTGGATGGCGCCTTGCATGGCAGCCTACCGCCACCGGTGTATGAATGTGCGTGTGAATGGGTGGATGGCTGGTACTGTAAAGCGCCTTGGGGCCCCTCATAGGGGGCTGGAAGGCGCTATAGAAGTAAGCTCCATTTACCATTTACCAATGTTCAAAGTTTATAGATTAAAATGAGAAAAGTGAGTTATAAAAGTTATAACACAACTGGAAATGGCTTTATTCATAACACGTTACTTCTGCCACACTGAGAATTCACAGTTGCAGCTACAGTTTGAGTAGATTATAAACTGATATAGCTCAACATAAATTCATCAGATGCACAACTGAGGCATTTTGAGAAACTGTTTTTCGTGATCTACGATTGAAGAATAAGGACCCAAACGCAGGACCTGCTAACATGTAGCCAGGGAATAAAAATAGTGGGCAAACCATGTCGGATGAAATAAATATCCTTTCATTATCAGTTTACTCAAATAAGTCAAACAAATACTAAAAAAAATAATAATTCAGAAGCAAAAAGCACAACATACTATATTATATATATATTTAAAACTATAAAGAGGCACACAGCTATGAAAAGGGAGTACAGATGGACACTGAGATTTATATCAGGTGCGTAAAGGCAGAAAACAAAACTAACTGATGTGTTTGCAATGCACAGAAATAAAACAGTTACTCAGTTGACCAAATCCAGTAATGCAAATAAAAGCAAAACCAACCAAACTAGGAGATAATGAAAAGTATCAGCTCAATAACAGAACCCACAGATCACTGGCTTCTTAACATTAGTGATAAAATAATATTAAGGCAAGCTTACATGAGCTCAGATCAAAATATCCAATGTTGCTTTTAAGCTAAACAGACAATATAAAAAACCTACTGAGGTGAGCAATTTACAAGACAATATAGTTGTGGGAAGGAAACAGAGATATTTTAAAATGCTGCTGTTTTACATTCCTTTAAAAAAAATTGGTAAATAGCATCAGAGCTAAATTAATCTGAATCTTCAATGATAGAACCTACATTAGATAAATGTTACTAATTTAATTTTTATGCATGTGGATGTATTTGTTCAGTGCCCTGAGATAACTTCTGTTGTGACTTGACGCTCAATAAATAAACCGAACTGACTTGAATAGAAAAGTTAGCAAGACTAAAGAAATGTAAAAAAAAAAAACTTTATTAAATCCAATAATCCAAATAAAATCAACACAGCAACTTCATTTTTTTGTGAAGAAAACTAACAAACAAAAACAATGCTATTCCTCTAGCTGATAAAACATATATGGGAAAAAATAGTAACCTGGACCCACCACAGAGCGTGACATTAGCGGTTCTGTGTTCTGAAATGCTGACCTCAGGAAAACCGTATTTCATGGATCCAAACACATCTGGGTCTGAGTCGTTTCCAACGCAAATAAACTGAGAACTCTGCAGGTAAGACACTGACTGTCTAACTGGGTTTCACAAATCAGTCTGTTAACAAAGGTGTTGACACCTGTGGAGGTAGACTACAAGTGGTACTGGTTCTGTTGACCCACAGAAAATGTGTGTTTGAAGGGAGTCGTGTGATGGCACCGTAACCACCACCAGCATCAGAACTTGCACCATGCTCGTTCTGATGAAACCCAAACACGTTGTTCAGAACCTGCTGCGTCATACAGGTTCTAATGAGGCGGGCTTGGATCTTACACCACATGACCACCTGCTCAGGTTCTTCACAAATCAGACTTTTTTTGATCTGTGTGACAGCTTTTATTTCGGTAAGAGGGGCTTTTATTTTGAAAACCTCACACTTGGACTCTCAGTGATGCCAAGCCAGGGAAAGGCCAGACTTTTATTTTGTCCTCTCATTTCCTGTCATCTTCTGATCCACTCAGCTCATTGGTTGTGGAGTCACCTGTCTGAGCTCTGACTCCTCCCACAAGCTTTATATTTCAAAGAAACATCCAAACTAAGTAAACTTTATTAAGCAGCAGACAAAACTAACTGACAGGTCTGAAATCTACAAAGGAAAGAAATGAGCAAGAACGAAGAACGCCAAACAAATCACAACAGATTCATTAAATCTAATGATCCAAATAAAATCAAAACCAACACAGCTACACCATTTCGGAAAGAAAACAAAAATAAAGTTATCTTCTTAGCTGATAAAATGTTGCAGTTTCAAGCTAATCATGCTACGCTAGCTTCTGTTAGCATAAAGCTACACCAGCATAGTGGTATGACTTGGAGGAGGAAAAATTAATTTAGTTTTGTGCATCTAATGTGCATTTAATTTCAATAAATAAAAACTTAATCTTGGTCAACTATCTCAATTTAAATCCTCATTAAAACTGAACTTTTGACTCTTATTTGCAGTCTTAACCCATCTCCACTGCGTTAGCTGGAGGTTGCTCTCCCTGCTTGTAGACGCTCACGGTCACGTCAACCGATTCAGACCCGTATTTGTTGCGCACAAAAATGCTGTACTTTCCAGAATCTTCTGTGTTGACCTTGTTGATGGTGATGGCGCTGCGCTTGGGCTCCTTTGTGATGGTGAACTGAGTCTGATCGAGGATCTCCTTGTCGTTATGAAGCCAGAAGATCTCTGGGGCTGGGTCGCCATCAATGAAGCAGGTGAGACACAGAGACTGAAGAGAGAAGGAAGAGGAACAATGAAGACGCACGCATTAAACTGTTACAACTATGGCTGATCTTTGACAGTGTCGTACCTTGCCTTCCATGATGGCTACAACATCAGGAAGACCTTTGGTTACTTTGGCTTGATCTGTGGGGAGAACCGGGAACAATGACTAAGGTGAGATCCAGAATAGTTTATTTTTATTTTTATTAACTCAAATGTATCAGCACAAGACTCACTTTTCTCAGCAATGGCCAGTTGCCTGAGGGTTGAAATCAAAAGCTAAAGTTAATGCAACATGACAGTGTAGCACAATAATGTATTTTTTTATACGTATTGCGAAGCAGGTACTTTATAGATCACTTTGTAACTTGTTTTGAATTCATCAGTCTTTTTGTTAGCGGTGCAGCAAATCATGCAAGATATGAAAACACACATCTCAGAACTTACTTCAACCTCTGGTGCTCCAGCAAAGCTTCAGCAAAAACTGTCATGATGACAATGAAGATAAAAAAACAAACATCAAACCATTCAGTCTTTTTATGTTTTGTACCAGAGTTGTTTCCACTCACCGTCTCCAGACAGTTCAAAATGTCGTTTGTGCGTCTCTGTGCCGTCACACATTTCTAAGATGTATTTGCCTTTATCGTTCTCTGTTGGGTTTGAGATTTCAATCCACACTTTCTGCATGCTGCTGCCAGGCTTGGTCCTGGCCTCCTGATCAATCCTCTTCTCTCTACAGGAACAGGATGATGCACAGATAAACAGTTGCTCTGCTTGTTGTAATGGATCCAGAAAAAAAGCCATGAATATTTGTTTTGGATCAGTCCCCTTTCCCTTATCGTTATAATTAAATGCAATGAGGAGATTTTAGACAACCTTCTTCTTTCGTTTTTTCCCTCTTCAGGGTTCGCCACAGTGAGTCCTCCTTCATCTCACTCTGTCCTCTGCCTCCTCTGTCCTCACTCCAACTATCTCCATGTCCTCTCTAACTGCATCCATATATCTCCGCTTTGTCTTTTTCTTGGCAGCTGCGTTTCTAACATCCTTCTACCAATATACCCACTGTCGTCCAAACCGTGTCGGTCTGGCCTCTCTAACTTTATCTCCCAGTTGTTCAACTTGTGCTGTACCTCTGATGATCTCATTCCTAATCTTATCCATCCTTGTCAGTCCTAAAGAGATCCTTGACATTTTAATTTCAGCTACGTCCAGTTCTTTCTTCTGTCTTTTTGGCAGTGCCACTGTCTCCAGAACATACAACCTAGCTAGTCTCACCACAGTCTTGCTGTCCTCAAACATGTCCTTTACCAGTCTAACAAACTTCTCTGCCAGCTTTCCTCATGCAATAACACACCTCAGCACCCTGTCATATGCTTTTTCCAGAGCAAACAAGAAGGGGCTCAGAGCCGATCTTTGATGCACTCCCACCTCCACCTTGAAGCTATCTGTCACTCTTACAGCACATCTCACCACTGTCCTGCTGTCCTCATACATGTCCTGTACCAGTCTAACATACTTCACCAGATTTCCTCATACAACACCATACCTCCTCTCTTAAATGACACCCTGTCAAATGCTTTTTTCTCAATCCAAAAAGACACGATGGAGTTCTTTCTGACCTTCTCTGCACTTCTCCATCAGCATCCTCGAAGCAAAGATGATATCTGTGGTGCTCTTTCTTGGCATGAAACCATACTGCTGCTCACGGTCATTTCTCATCTAACTCTAGCTTCCCCAACTCTCTTCCAGTTCTTCATCGTGTGGCTCTTCAACTTTATTCCCCTCTCTCTATATATATAACTCTGTAGATCACCCTTGTTCTTAAAAATGGGCACCAGCACACGTCTTCTCCATTCCTCAGGCATTTTCTCACCCTCATATATGCCAATGAATATTTGAGTCAAAAACCTCACTGCCATCTCTCCAAGACATTTCCAAGCATCCACTGGTACTGCATGTCATCAGGTTCCCCTTCTTTATTCTTTTCAGAGCTTTCCAGACTTCACCCTCACTACATTTCCCTCCTCGTGGTCTTTGACTAACAGTAGCACAATTTCTGCCGGCACCCTGTTTGTCAACAACATTGGTGGCCGTCGTTAATTTGGGCCTCGACTAATCTGGTATGGTGTTGTTTAGATGAACTCGCATATTGATTTTAGCTAAGTGTTTTACGCTGGATGCCTTTCCTGACACAACCCTCACCATTTACCTGGGCTTGGGACCAGAACCAGAGACACACTGGCTTGTGCTCCCTAGTGGCTAGTTTTAGACAAACATGTAGATTCTTTATTTAGTAGTGGAAAAACTTTGAGCATTTTTGTGCAGAGAAATGGTTCAGAATCAGATTTGTTCATTGTTATTGAGTGAATGCAGCATCAGCATTCACATTAATTATAATGTTCTTTTTTTCCAATGTTTATTTATTTTTTTATTTTGGCTCTGAACTCGTTGTGCAATTTTTTCCACATTTATATTTCAAAACATTCAGCTCAATTAGGAAATATGCTATACCATTTGGTCTTTGTAAGTTTTAATTTTCAAAATATTTACGTTTCTTTAAAAAAAATCTTGGGGCAGCATGGTGGCGCAACTGGTAGAGCTGCTGCCTCTCAGCGAGCAGGTCCTTGGTTCAAACCCCGGTCCAGGGGCCTTTCTGGGTGGAGTTTGCATGTTCTCTCCGTGCATGCGTGGGTTTTCTCTGGGTACTCCGGTTTCCTCCCACAGACCAAAAACATGCATGTTAGGCTGATTGGTAACTCTAAATTGTCCCTAGGTGTGAGTGAGAGAGTGAATGGTTGTTTGTCTCGTTTGTCTCTATGTGTCCCTGTGATGGACTTGCGACCCGTCCAGGGTGTACCCCGCCCCTCGCACAGTGATTGCTGGACATGGGCACCAGCGACCCCCGTGACCCAAAATGGAATAAGCGGGTAAAGATAATGGATGGATGGATAAAAAAATCCCAACACACCAAGATCTCTTCTATTCTCTTTAAACATTGTTCTCATTGAAATCCACTTCAACCAGTGTGTTAAAGAAGATTTCAAAGAAATCTTTTTCTATTTAACGTCTTATGCTACTTTCTACTCTTATCTACTGTTTAGATTATTTTTGTTAGCTAGTTTTTAGCACTTTTCACTATCATTTAGCTAATTTTAGCTTGAAGCTATACTTTTTTTTGTGTGCTACTTTTAGCTTTTCTTTATTGTTTTGCTACTTTTAGGTATAATTTTACTCCTTTAAGCTTTTGGCTATTGTTTTGATACTTTTATCATTTTTGTGCTTCAGCTTTTAGCTACTTTTAGGAAAGTTTTGATTATTTTAGTGTTTATGTACTATTTTGCTACTTTTACCTTTTATCTACTGCTTTACTTTTAGGTATTATTAATCCTTTTTAGCTACTTTTAGCAACATTTTGATTATTATGGTTTTTAAGCTACTGTTTTGCTATATATTGCTTTATTAAGCTTTTTTTTGCACAGTTTTGGTACATAAGGCCAACAGTGTTGTTCTTAAAGTGCTTTATAAATAAAGTTGTATTGTATTGTATTATTATATTGTATAAAATGCTATTGTTTTGCTAATTTCATTTTAGCATATAGCTTCAGAAGTGCAATTTTTAAACTTTTAGCTTTAGTTTTACAAACTTTATCTTTTAGTTCTTGTTTTTCCATTTTTTATTTATCAGCTACTGTTTTGCTAATTGTAACTTTTAGCCTCAGTTTTTATATTTTAGATACTAGTTTTAGTTTTGCGCAGCACGATTGAACATTTCAGCTTGAGGTTCTTCAGCTTCGGTGCTCAACGTTCAAACTCTATTTTTATCGAGAAGATGAACTTTTTTCCAGTTTAATATTGTTAGTTCTGTTTTTTCAGGTCTTATCTTCAAATTTTCCAGCAGATGGTGCCATCAGCCTTATTTAAAAGGAAGCTGCAATCTTTTACAGAAATATTTTTTACACAATTTTAAACCAGTAATAGAGGAAACTCTGGGAAAACAAGTTGCATTAAAATAATCTAATGGAGCCTTCTGTTTATACGTACATCTCCTTTCCATCATTATAAAAATCCAAACGTATTCTATGGATTAAGTGTTCAGAAACGTATCTACAAAGTAGAACATTAAGTTCTGCAGGCTTCATTAAAGCTAGTCTAAGTGGGTGGTGTGTTTAGAACATTTTATCGGATTAAAACAATATATTTCTGGATATTTCCAAAATGTATATTTTGTTTATCTTGCAATGACGGGGAGAAGTCCCTCCCAAAGTCACACCAGCACAAAGCACGTAAATAATAAAAAAGCAACAACATTGTTTAAAATGAACAGAGCAAAACCCGACAGTTGAGATGGACTCACTTCAAGAACCAGCTTGTCTTCAGGCAGCTGATGTAGTATTTGAGTGAGCTGTAGAGCCTGAAGCCGTCAGCCGTGCTCTCCATCCTCAGGGGACCAGCTGACAGAGCTGCAGACAATCAGGACTCTTCGTTACTTCATGCCCGTGTTTTCGTATACTTCATTTTGCAACGCAATTCAAAACTTATCTTATTTTTCTAACCAAAGGAAAGCAACACATAAAACATTCCACAATGAATCAGTGTTTTTCTGGTGTATTAAACTCACCACACTGCACAATAATGTCCCTCTAGATAAATATAACTCACCACATTGTTCACTCAGCAGCTGGAGAAGCTTGTCATACTCTGAAAATAAAAAATACATAGAAATTAAGACTTCAGAGAGCTTATTATACTGCTGCTGGGAATCTGTCACTAAAACAATTCCCTAATTTGTATTAAAACGAATAAAGTGTCATTGAGTCATTTACTCACCGTCATCCAGTAACTCTAAAGTGCTGACGTCCTCGCCTCTGTTGTCTGACACCACAGCTCTGTACGAGCCGGCGTCTTTCTTTGTAACCTGAGGCAAAATAATCCTAATTAATATATTTACTTTTCTAGAGAATAATAAATACCCTTTAATCTACTGGTTAGATTAACCCCAAAACTAATTTTAAGGTGAACCTTCTATGTGTGAAATCTTTTAAACATTACTGTGTTTACTGAAACATTTTTGTTTGCACATATTTACACCATCGGCTGGTAATAAATGCTGAAATAAACCCATTTGAAAACTGACCTGAGGGATGGAGACAGAGCTGATTCCAGATGTCTGATCATAAACGAACGCCTTCATTTCCACCTTGTCCTTGAACCACTTCAGAGTTGTGTCCTTCTTTGTGTTTGTCACCTGTGGAGAGATTTAAAGCACATCTAAAACCAAAACATCTACCGCTTCATCCCTCTTCTCGATTGGTTAGATTTAGTTCATATGTATTTATTTACATTTTTTTTTTCAAGAAGGGATGAAATAAATTCAGATTAATTAGTTCACAAGAAAATAAGATTAAAAAGTGTTGTCAAAACTTCTCCCAAACAGGAACGTTTTAAGAATTAATTACCATATTTTTTGCTAAGTCACATCCTTTTGCATAAATTTGCAAGTCCTGCAACTTATAAACAGAAGCGACTAATATATGTTTTATTCTCCATATTTATAACCCAAATTTTGTCTGAGATCTAAAGATTTCATTCATTCTGACATGGAAAATATTGAACACTACCATTTTCAGCCACTAGAGGGCACTCGAAATATATGGCAAGCCAAGTGTCTCATTAATAGGTAAAAGTGGCTATTAATGAGACACTTGGCTTGCCATACTAAGCCACCTTCGTCTCGCTCTGGAACTCTTGAAGCAAACGTCAAATCAGCTGGGTTTCCTCGTGCCGCCCAGGCGGAAAAAAAAAGTTGCCACCTGGATTTAACTAAGCAAATAGATACGAGCCTCCTATTGGATAATTACTGCATGGCAACAAGTTATTTAACCCCAACTGGTGCAATGAGTTGCTTCCCATTTCTTAAACAACCATGTTGAAAGACGCATCATGTGGTCGTGGAAAAGATGTCGGTCTGTGTGAGAAGGGTCAAATCATTGGCATCAAGCAGAGAAAACATCTAAGGAGATTGAAGAAACTACTAAAATTGAGTTAAAAACTGTCCAACACATTATTAAAAACTGGAAGGATAGTGGGGACCCATTGTCTTCGAGGAAGAAATGTGGCCGGAAAAAAAATCCTGAACGATCGTGATCGGCGATCACTTAAACGTTTGGTGAAATCAAATCGAAGAAAAACAACAGTAGCACTCAGGGCTCTGTTTAATAGTGAAAGTAAGATCATTTCCACACGCACAATGTGAAGGAAACTCAAGGGATTGGGACTGAACAGCTGTGTAGCCTTAAGAGAACCACTAATCAGTGAGGCTAACTGGAAAAAAAGGCTTCAGTTTTCTAAGGAGCATAAAGATTGGACTCTGGAGCAATGGAAGAAGGTCATGTGGTCTGATGAGTCCAGATTGACCCTGTTCCAGAGTGATGGGCGCATCAGGGTAAGAAGAGAGGCAGGTGAAGTGATGCACCCATCATGTCTAGTGTCTAGTCATCAATGCAAGATCTTGGTGAAAAAATAATGCAACACTGGATGGAAATAGATCTTGTGACATTGCAGAAGCTTATTGAAACAATGCCACAGTGAATGCATGCCATAATCAAAGCTAAAGGTGGTCCAACGAAATATTAGTGTGACCTTTTTATTTTGGTGGTGACTCTTTTTTTTGGCCAAGCAGTGTATTTGGACTGGTTGCGACGTATACAGTGGCAAGTACGGTAATTTGAAGGTAGTTAAAGATTTATTGTGCCCGAGTTTAGTTGGGAAAAATAATCACAAAGATAAGGGTTCAGGAAAATGTCTGATTTTATTTTGTCACAAACTGTGACCAGAAAGTCTTAGAAGGACTTAGTGTCTGGACCTGAAATAAAAGTGTACAAATCAGATCTGAGATGTGTTGAGGAGGACGGCTGGTTTTAAAATGAATGTGAAAGTAGGGCTCGGGGGTGATGTGTTTGTGTCTTTTTACCCCGGCAATACGTTTATTTATGCATTTTTGGACAACCTGGAGCCCATGGAGAGAAGAGATGATACAGAAATCAGTGTGAGAGGAAACAAACCCTCGCAGAACATTTTTAAGTTGTCAGTCATGAGTTTGTCTCAAAACAAACATCAAACTGAGGTTTTTATACAACTTTCCTCTTAAGGCTGGCTTATACTTCATGAGAAGCGTTTTGTTGTGTTGCACGACTAAAATTGCATCTTTTTCTTCTTGCATCACCCTTGTAAACCCGTTCTGTGCACAACCTCCAATACTGTGCCAAGTATTGGTTGACTGGTCAAAACTTCACGGGCGTGTTTGTGTAGAAAAGCGGCTGCAGTGAGCTGCTCTTTCACTTCTGGCTGAAGCTGTTAGGAAATACAGCCATCTTTACAACTGTTCCAGCAAAACATAGATAGTCAAATAAATCTCATGAAGATCAAGACCTCGTGGAGGCAGAAGGCACAGTTTTTGGTGCACGGAGGAGACAGCGTGGAGACACACGTCACTCTCTGTGACTATGCTGATGGGGAGGGAGTGCACCTCAACCAGACAACGTAGAGCTACGTTCCCTCACTGTCTGTTGGAAACACTGCTGGTCTTTCTATGACATATTTAAAATATAGCACTTCTTCTTGATTAACAACAGAAATACCAGATCTTCCTCCTGCAACTCAACTACAATACAGTAGTCCCTCGCTACTTCGCGGTTCGACTTTTGTGGATTCGCTCTTTTGCATTTTTTCAGTGATTGACAACTTTAATAATACTCACGTGATTGGGACGGTACAGATGAAAAGTTAATGAAAAACAAAATACTTGGGACAGGCGCCGCCATTTTGTAGTTTTCTTTCAGTAAGCCTATATTGTATCACCAGTCCAAAAGAACTACATTACCCAGAAGTCAACACTGCTTCCAGCTGCCAAAATAGAGGGAAAGTTTTGATTTGATCTGAACCAGATTAAAAAGTTTGGTCCTTACTCATAGTGACTTTGGGGCTCAGTGGATGCAGAGAGCTGATCAGAACTGGACCATACTTCCAGCCTCATCGGTCGGTCTGAGTGCTGCTTGTCGGCCCATGAAGCCTCTCGAGCAGGGAGGCGTTGCTTGGAAGTCCGATGTCTTCTCTGGCGCTCACCCGGACATTTTTCATCCTGAGCCCTCTGGATTATTTGGACTCGATCGGGACCATTGTGTGGTTTTGTTCTGGCTCTCCGAAGGTCTGGCTCTCTCTAAAAGCATCTGGTGCTGCAGAGAGCTGATCAGAACCGGACCAGAACTGGACCAAGACTGGACCAAGACTGGTGAGTACCTCATATAAAATTTTGCAGTAGCTACTGTACAGTACATGTTGTTAAAATGACGTAGGTTTAAGAGTTTAGAACATTGCAAGAGTGTGGGAAGGGTATATAAAGCCTTAAAATGTATATAAATACAAAAACAAATAAAATATAGCGTTTCTACTTTGTAGTTTTTCACTTATTGCGAGGGTGTCTGGAACGTAACCCCCGCGATAATCAAAGGACTTCTGTACTCCCGTTTCAGATCAAATTTAATGAAGCATTTTAAATTTGGTGGTTCAGTTTCACATCCAGATGTGGGACATTTTATTCAGTCTTGGCAAAGCAGTGCATTCTTACTGCTCTTGTTTTATTTTGTGGCCTTGTCCAGGTTCCTTTAATTTAATTTAAGAGACGTTTTGATACAAATCTTTTTATTTTATTTTTTCAAAATGTTTCACTCCTTATTCCTGACCCCACCCAGGAGGGATGTTGAAATGCGCCATAAGGTCGTCGTCAGAAAGGCCGACTCGCAGTGCCTCACTGGTGTTGACGCCACGAGAACATGCCCGAAACATTCTCCGTCTGGAGGCCGACTAGCCGATGGTCATGGATCAGGTCTATGCATCTGACTGCAGCTGGCATCGCCTGCTGGACTCTGCTGCTGTATAAAAGTCTGCAGCAAACTCCATTTGATGCTCATTCACGACATGTTTCATGCATTATGAATGTACTGTATGTAATCTGTCTTGAATGAGTCCTTGCAAGTAAAATGCTGGTTAAAAATCTCCTGCCATCAAGTGTGTGTTTTTTTTTTATTTAAGAACGTTAAGAGAGAATATATTCCTCCAACACTTAACAACATAAATTATTCAAATACTGATATTAAGTCGTGTTTTGTCGTTTTAATGGGTGTGCTGCATGTAAATATAGAAGTACCTTGCACTTTATAATTAACTCACAGTCTTCATTCACGCTCCATGTCAGATATTTCTGGAAATAAGGTCCTTGGGAAACACAACAAATGATTATAAAGCTGGGCCACAAAAACAGTAAACATTAAGCAGTTCTGTCAGAATAAACCATAGATAAAATACAAATATTTATGAAAATTATCAAGTCCAATTATGGCATTTTGAAAAGCAAGAGAACCGGTAAGTGAGGAAAATACAACTTGACCTGTTGGAGTTTTTGATGCAGGTAAAACACATTTATTCAGACTTGTTTTGTATAGATGCTTGAACAAAAATGTGTTTTTTGCATTTTAAGTGTGTATTTAAATAGAAAATGTGGCGTGAGAAACTCTGGGATGTTGGTCTTCAAACACAGAAAACAGATGAAAACAGGTCAGCACAAAGCTTTAAATGTTTATTTATGTATACTAACATTTTACAAAATCTGAGTCAGATGGTTAATTTATGTTTTTTTTTTTTAATTAAACACTAAGATTAACAAAAATATCAAGTACTCAACGTAAAATAGCAAAAGAACTCACCGTATCCGACATAATTGGAATCATTTCAATCGTTTGTTATGATTAATGAATGTTTATCAGAATATTTGTTAATTTGTTATTAGTTTATTTTAATGCATGTGGATATCTAACCTGTTTTTCTCTGTTTGTCTCGTCGATTTGTGTCAGCCAAGGCCAGCGTGTCACGAAACTCTAACAAGACACAAACATCAAACTGTGTAAATAAACCCAAACATCAACAAACCACTCAGGTTATCAGAACTCTTGAATCTTTACAACGAAAAAGGCAAAAAGTGTGAATTTAATCAATTTGTATTAAGATTATTTCTCTAGTCGCAGAAGTTTTTGATGAGTTTTCAGTTTATTTAATATATTAATGCTGAGTCAGCACTGTTGTTTTCCTGTTTATACTTTGTAGATTTTTTGAAACTTTTAATCGACTTTGTATTCTTTTACTATTTAAACGATTCATACATGAGTACGTGCAGCTTAACTTGGAATAAAGTGCTATGCCTTTGGATTTTTGTAACTTTTATACTTTTCTAAATATTTAAATTTATTTATTTATTATTATTTATTAAATGTATTTGAAATAATATTTCTCAAAAAGTCACGTGTTCCCTTTGAAATCTGCTTCAGCAAACCTGCTCGAGTTTTGTCCTGTTACTTTTAGCATCCAGTTTAAACTCTGCTGGCTTTAGCTTTTAGCTACTGTTTTTCGATAGATTTTGCTTTTAGTTACTTTTCCGTCTGCTTTAAATTTTAGCTATTGTCCTATTGGTTTAAGCTTTTTGCTTCAGTTTTGCTAATTTTAGCTTTTAGCTACCGTTTTTCTTGTTTAAGCTTTTGCCTGTTGTTTACTAATTCTAGCGACAATGTTACTTGTTTTAGTTTTTAGCTAATGTTGTGCAGGCTTCAGCCTTTTACTATCTTTTAAAACCCATCAGGTTGTTTTATCTCATATGTAAAGTTATGCAGCTGCGCCTTTTAAAGAAAATATTTAATATTTATTTTTATTTAAATGTTCCTTGTTTTGATAATTAAAGTTTTTTATTTTTATTTTTGTGTGTGTGTCAATGTTAAATGTTATTGTTAAAGTTTGTTTTATGAAACTTTAAGTTTTGTTGCCAGCACCATTGAGATTTTTAATTTCTTGAGTTTTCCCTCTCTCCTGGTAAAATAAAAGATTAATAAAAAAAAAATCTAGTCTTTTTTGTTTTAGCTTTTAGTTTAGGTTAGCTAAGTTTAGGTACTGTTTAGCTTATTTTAGCTATTAGCTATTGTTCTACTAGTTTGTACTATTTGCAACTAATTTTAGCTTTTAGCTACAGTTCATTTGTTTTATAGTTCAACCTCTGTTTAGCCACATTTAGCTTTTAGGTACTGTTTAGCTTATTTTAGCTATTAGCAATTGTTCTGCTAGTTTGGACTATTTGCAACTCCTGCTAATTTTAGCTTTTAGTTACAGTTTATTTGTTTTAGCATTTATCTATTGTTTAGCTACATTTAGCTTTTAGGTACTGTTTAGCTTATTTTAGCTATTAGCTATTGTTCTGCTAGTTTGTACTATTTGCAACTAATTTTAGCTTTTAGCTACAGTTCATTTGTTTTATCGTTCAACCTCTGTTTAGCTACATTTAGCTTTTAGGTACTGTTAAGCTGGTTTAAGCTTTTGCTACTGCTTTGATAATTTTAGCTTTTCACTGTTTTGATTATTTCGGCTTGTGTTCTTATTGTTTGATGGTTTGTTCAGATTTCTAGTTTCATTTTGTGTTGTGCTCGATTTAGTTTGTGTTCTACTGGTTTTAGCTTGTGTTCTTCCCATTTTAGCTTGTGTTGTGCTCGTTTTAGCTTGCATTTTTCTAGTTCAACTTGTGTTCTGCTGGTTTTAGCTTGTGTTCTTTCCATTTTAGCTTATGTCGTGCGAACTTTAGCTTGTGTTCTGCTGGTTTTAGCTTGTGTTCCGCTTGTTTTAGTTTGTGTTTTTCTAGCTTCATTTTGTGTTGTGCTCGATTTAGCTTGTGTTCTGCTGGTTTAGCTTGTGTTCTTCACATTTTAGCTTGTGTTGTGTTTGTTTTAGCTTGCATTTTTCTAGTTCAATTTGTGTTCAGCTTGTTTTAATTAGTTTAGTTTTGTGTTGGGCTTGCTTTAGCTCATGTTGTGCTTTAAAAACTCAGTTTTAGCTTCAACAAACTTTAGCAGTCATTCAGCCCACAAGATTCACATCACATTTTTTACAAAAAATACAGTTTTTCACATTTTTAAAGCATTTTTCCAAACATGTTAAATTTTCTTTTAATCTGACAAATTAAAGTTGCTCTCTGACTGTGATACATTTGACTGAAAACATGAGAATCTCGTGGCAGAAATGATTAGACGACGTACTTTGATCCACAAAGACCAAAGTGCACTGGTTCTTGGCGCGTCCGTCCCTCAGCTGAGCCGTGTACGAGCCCTCGTCGTCCTCAGAGAGCTGATCAAACAGTATCTCCACCAGACCTTTGGCCTTGTCGAAGTTGATCTTACGGTGCTGCAAAAGAGCACACAAACGTTTCTGAGAGCAGCTCATCAGCAGACAGATGATCCCACAGGAGATGTCGTAAATCAGAGCGCAAAGAGTCTGAAGTAACATCTGCGCTCTGCAAATCTAATATTTCTGTTTTCGAAAACATGCAAACACACCAACAGGCAGCTGCACAAAGGAAGCAGCAGACCTTCGGCTCATTTTCATGGCATATATTCATCAGGTTGAATGTACTTCGTGCATGTTGAAAGGCCTCGTGGTGGCTGTGATTTGTGATGTACGGCAAGCCCAAGGGCTCTAATCAACTAAATGGCTTTTGAATTTGCAAACCTCAGCTGTGATCATTTAGGAATAATGCATAATCAATAGATGGAGCTCTGATATTGGGAAATAATGGAATAAATGAAAGTGAAACGCAACTGGAAGCTGCTGAATGTAAAGCAGTTGCACACAAACATCAACACGGACCAAAGACACGACACGGAGCAGACAAAGTTGTGAAACTGTAATAAATATTCTGCGTCGTGCTCAGTGTTTTCCCCGTGGCCACCTCGGTGCAGCATGGTTCAATAACCCAGACGGCGGCGCTGATTATTTTGAATTTGTTCTCATATCGTATATTTATGCAAAATATGTTTGTTCACTTGCAGTTTGTGTTCCTTGATGATTGTGATGTTCCATTTTTGGGGGGGTCATCTTGGCTCACATTCCATTTTAAAGTGGCTGACAATATCATTTATGTTTCATATTTTGTGTTTGCAAAGTAAAACAGCATTTGTGTGCAATAAGGTGAAAGTGTTTCTGTTTTGTTGTTGATGTTGTTGATGCAAACAGCTGCAGCCTCCTCTGATACGTTCAGTGCCAACAGGTTTTACAGGTTTTCAAAAGAAACCGTCGACTAATTTATCATTGCTCACCACCGAAAGGCAATGAGAGCGCAATTATGTTTTTGCCTTTTTGTTTCCAAAATATCTCAGGAACTACTGGATGGACTTTTATGAAATTTGCAGAAAGTGATTGGTGGATCCAACAAAGTTAAGTCAGGTCCTCTGGATGGTTTTGTTTTGTTGAAACGTTTCGTCTTTCGTCCAAATGACTTTGTCAGTCCGAGGAGCCACATTAAGGGATGTTGGATATTTTGAACCACTTTGGCTATGGCTTCCTCAGACGTGTCGGTGGGGGAGAGGGCGGACTCCAGAAACCATCTTAGCACCATCAAACTGGTTGACCCACTATGTGAAGGTGCTGCTTATAAGACTGAGTTTCTTGTGGCTCCTCGGACTGATGAAGTCCTTTGGATGAAAGATGAAACATTACAACAAAAAGAAACCATCCAGCGAACCTGACTTAACATTGCTGGATGTTTTTATTGAGCATGAACTTTGATGATTGGTGGATGTGTATTTACAACTTGATTAAAGTTGGTTGTCAAAACCAACTAACTTTAAAACACGAAAAATGTTCATAACTCAGTCAGTTTTACAGATAATGTCCTCAAAGTCAGCTCCTCAATTCGAAGCCGTGGTGCCCAACCAGAAATGGGTGAGATTCTTCATCTGGGTGGGAAGGTCTTTGACTCAGGCGGAGGAGATCAAGTATCTGGGAATTGATGTCACAAGTGATGGTAGGACGTAGCAGGACATGGATTGACAAATCGGGGCCTCATCAGTAATGAGGGCGTTGCTTCGGTTGGCTGTAGTGAAGAAAGAGTTGAGTCGTCTGGATTTCCTGGTCTGTCTAGGTTCTAACATTCACCTATGATCATGAGGTTTGGATCATGACCAAATAATGAGATCCTGGATGCAAGCAGTCGAAAAGAGCTTCCTTTGTAGGGTGGCTCAGCCTTAAGGTGAGGAGCTCCATCACCTGGGGGGAGCTCAGAGTAGAGCTGCAGCTCGATCACATTGAAAGGTATCAGTTGAGGTGGTTTGGACATCTAATTAGGATGCTCCCTCTGTTTCGAGTTTTTTTTGGGCATGTCCCATTAGGAAAACACCTTGGGCCAGACCCAGAACTTGCAGGAGGGACTGTATACTCTCTCTGGCCTTGGGGTCCTCCAGGAGATGAAGCTCTACAATGGAGATGGAAACCTAAAATTTGATGTGGTAGTAGCTGCAAGTCATTCACAAATCATATTCTGAGCATCACATCTTGCAAAATGATCAGAATGTGCTTATTCTTTTACATTTTTATATATTTTGACAAAAAAATAATCGACAAGAACTCTGTGAGTTCTCAGCACAAGATGATCTTGGTCTAAAACTGGCATGAAAGGTGGCGGGCGATATGAATTCTTTCCAGGAATACCAGGATTTTAATTGCTTCTACAAACATCTACCACTTAATTGAAACCACAATTCCACCTGTTCTTTTACTGGATGATTTAAAGTCTTGAATATTGTTGGTTCAGGAGAAGTTT
The DNA here is from genome assembly GCF_014905685.2 of Nematolebias whitei. Classification (NCBI taxonomy): domain Eukaryota; kingdom Metazoa; phylum Chordata; class Actinopteri; order Cyprinodontiformes; family Rivulidae; genus Nematolebias; species Nematolebias whitei. The sequence continues at coordinate 10,654,883 of NC_056502.1, read as the reverse complement.
GCTCAAACTGTTTACTCGCGTCTCTCACGGTCATCGAACCAAATGTGACACATTTTCCAGAGGTGCATTACGTCTCCTCCTCCTCAGGTGATCCTCCCATCATCCAGACTTCCTCAGATTAACTCAGTTCTGTTTCTTTCTGCTGCTTTACACACCTGCTCCTCATCTCTGCTGACAGCACCCATTTCCTGCTTTGTAGGATGTTTGCTAAACCATTAATTCCTGTTTTGGATTCACACTGAGGTGTCATGAAGACAGATGTCCACACACTGATGATTTACAAGCCTGGACACGTTCAGGATACAGAGATGCTGGTTCCTCTGTAATTACTACAATAAATATTGCCTAAAACTACCTTCAGTATTTTGGCATTCAAATAAATAATTACTGTGTAGAAAATCATGCAGTAAAAATGTGCACATCTGGACTAAACTCGTTTCTTCACGACTGAGCATCGCTTCAAATAGGTCAAAAATTCAATTTAGTTGAAAAAAGTATGTAAAGCAGCAGTTTTGAGAGGTTTTTTTTAATGTAAATTTGATAAAAGTTAGAAATGTACACAATGTTAATTTCAAATATTTTATAAAAACATTGATAGAATAATTCCACATTTTAAAACATTTTATTTTTGCATTTACTCTATTTTTATTGTTGTAAAGCACATCTCTTAAATTTAATTGTATAAAATGTGTTGAATACTGTCAATAAATTAGACATCAGCATGAAAAATGTGTAGAATGTAAGTAAATTTGAAGAAGCCATGCTTTTTGAAGGCTGTATGTTGTACTTAAAGTATATACCTTATTTTTTGCTGTATACACACCTTTTTGCATAAATATGCAAGTCTTGCGACTTATACACCTAAGTGACTAATATATGTTTTCCTCCCATATTTGTAACTCAAGTTTTGGCTGAGAGCTGATGATTTAATTCATTCTGATATGGAAAATATTGAATACTACCATTTTCAGCCGTGAGAGGGCAGTCGAGCAATATGGCAAGCCAAGTGTTTAAAACTGGCTATTAATGAGACACTTGGCTTGCCATACAACCACCTTCGCCTCGAGCCAGAACTCCTGGAGCAAACATCAAATCAGCTGCAATTTGCTGCACTGCCCAGGCAAAATGCAGCTGATTTGACCATTAAAGTGCATTTATTAAGTTAAAGTTCAACTGAGACATTTTTCAGTCAGGTCATCTGGACAGTTTCTTTTTTTGCGCTGAAACGTTTCGCCTTCGATCCGGAAGGCTTCATCAGTCAAGGAAACACACAACACAACACAAAACTGATTCTTCCCCCAACAGCTTACTCCAAAGTGGAACAAATCAGTTATGTTGGTGATAAGTTGGTCAACTTATTACAACTTATCATTACTTTCCTTGACTGATGAAGCCTTCCGGATCGAAGGCGAAACGTTTCAGCACAAAAAAAGAAACTGTCCAGATGACCTGACTGAAAAATGTTGGATTTTATACCTGGATTATTGAGCATGGACTTTGTTGTTCAACTGAGACACATCTTTCCTATAATTTCAAACAAACAAACAATTGTTTTTAAGTGTTAATCTTATTAAATTCTTGTTAAAGTCATCCCGTGTACGCTTCCGCAGCCGCCATTTGGCAGCCAGTCGATTTTTGGCACAACACCGGCCCACATTTTCGGGTGGTCAGCGGTGACGCATAACAGATGCAACTTATACGGCGAAGTGACTTATTTATGTTTTTTTCCACTTTATTAGACATATTTGAACTGATGTGACTTATACGGTGGTGCAACGTGTACAGCGGCAAGTACGGTATGTTATGTGTGTATATTTACATACATTTTCCTAATTCTAAAATTTTCCACTTTTATTTAGATTTGCTGGAAATGAATGTCAACAGTGTGGGAGTTCTGCTCTGCCAGCTTCCTGCAGCCACATGAGAGCACCAATCAGCCACACCTGTGGACCTTGATGAGCTGCAGGATCATAAAAGGCTGCAGAGGACATCCAGTCAGTGCTGGAGCATTACCTGCCAGTGGTACTTGTGTTTCTGTCCCTTTACTTGTGATTGAGATAAATGATTACTTACCTTATGTTCCTTCATGCTTAGCATTATCTCTGCCGCCCACCTGTTTCTGGGATTTTCCCCTGTGGACCTCAAGCTCTCCTGTGCTTCCTCATCTGCTTCTTCACCTTCCTACCACTTGACTGTCTCCTACTTGGAACCATAATCAGACATCTTCCTTCCTCGCCCTGGAACCATTGGATGTTCCTACAACTGACTCCAATCCCTACTGGTTCCAGCCCCTCCCCATACACGTTTGACGACTTTCATCAATTTGTGAATAAACACTTAATCGAGTCTTGGAATCTGTTCTCGTCAGTCCTTATCTCTGGGTATTGCTACGAACGTTACAAATAGGAGCAAAAACAATAAACCACTTTAACTTTCGCCCCAAAACAAGTTTCTAAATTAATGAGGCAAACTTTTAACTTAAAAAAACACATTTTTTTATACAAAAATACACCAGATAATGACTGTAACTCTTTTTGTGATGGGTGAATTAAGCGTGATCTATCCCAAAAGTTACCAACAGATTAAGAAAGGATCAAGTATGAAGCCCCAAAAATCCCAACAAAATGTTTTTGTCTGTTGCTTGCTGACTGCACGTCACCTTCCTGAAGTGTTTAGGAGTTGGTTTTTTTTGGATAACCTACAGGAGTGCTGGAGATTTCCCGGTCGTTGCAGACGAGGCGGAGCTCAGCAGATTCACTCAGGCTCTCGGTCTGAAGCCAAAGACGCACTCCGCCTTTCTCAGAAACCTCCACCTGCCAGGCCGACTTCAGAGCAATCACTGCAAGGAGAGGAGATTAACGACAAACAGGCTAGCTCGCGTCAAATCTGCACAGGTGCCAGGTACAAAAGCCACCACGAACACAAAACCAGTCAGATGTGTCAGTCAGTCAAAACCAGATGTGATTACGTCACGACAGAGGTACATACAGGGATTTCTGACTTGCCAGCTGAGTTCTTTCAGACGTTCAAGGTCTGTAAAACAAAAGAAAGAAGCAGAATGAACATTTTGTCCTGACTGTTATGTTGTCAGAATATCAGCGGGCAGGAGAGTTGATTGAAAACACGCACAGGTGAGCAGGTGACCTTGTTGAAGTGGCAGCTTTAGAGGAAAACTCGTTAATCCCTCCAATAAAACACTGCAGATTTGCGCTGGTGTCACAAATCCCACTGAAATCCTGTTTTTCCCTCCTTTAGGACTGACGTTTACTGTAAGCCTTACATACCGTTTAGGATGACAAGTTTTACACGTGAGGGTTTTACCTTCAGCGGTGAAATCGTAGCTGGACGATATCTGCGGCGTGTCACTCAGCTCCACCGTATACAGACCCAGATCCTCCTCGGACGGGTCTGTGAAGGTGAGAACGGACCTGACAGACAATTAAAAAAGCGACAGATGTTTGCCGAGCTTCTTGTTGTTGAACTGCCGTCGGGGTTTCAATAAGAAATGGTAAATGGACTGTACTTATATAACGCCTTTCTATCTTATCAAAATACTCAAAGCTCTTTACACTACAATCTGTGCCCTCAGTTACCCATTCATACAGAACTCTACTAGATCTATACAAAGAATAATCAGTGCTCTAGATCTCATTCATACACCGATACACATCAGAGGCAATGAGCGGTTCAATGTCTTGCTCAGGGACACTTTGGCATGTGACTGCTGGTGGAATCGAACCCCCAGCTTTTGCACTGGAGGACGACTGCTCTAACCACTCAGCCACAGCCGCCGCTCAATGATTGTGAAGCGAATGCTGACTCGCTCTGCTGTCCTGTTTTGATAATCTACCTACTGCTGCATACGTTGAGCTATTTTAATCGTTCATATATCCGTCCATGGCTGCTGTCACTTTTGATGTTTGGAACATTTATACTTTTTAAAATAGTTTACTTTATGTAAAATAAAATCCCCCATTTAGATATACATATTAGATTTTTTTTCTATTCAATCCTCTGTTTTTTTTTTCCTGTTTGCGATAGACAAAGCTTTTCCTTAGTTTACACATTTCCCAGGAGAAATTGCTATATCGGCCTGTTTTCCAGGAGTCAGATTCAGATAAGCCACAATTGTTGATTTATTCAGGCAGACTATTTTTCTTGCCAACCTTGAGTCTTACTGTCGACGAGGAAGAGGGCTGGCACCGGAGGAGGGGGCTTGCCAAAGAGACCATCTTACCACCAACATAACTGGTTTGTTCCACTTTGGAGTAAGCTGTTAGGAGAAGAATCAGTTTTGTGTTGTGTGTTTCCTTGACTGATGAAGCCTTCTGGATGGAAGGTGAAACGTTTCAGCACAAAAAAAAAAAAAGAAACTGTCCAGATGACCTGACTGAAAATTGTTGGCTTGAGTCTTACTGATATTTTCAAGATCTGAAATGACGAGATTAGGGTGCATTCTACTGGCCCGTGCTTATGAGCCTCTTCAAAGTTGTTTCATGCTGATGAGTCCCAAAGCTGCAGGTGGCCTGCAATTCAAATCACTTCCATCTTACGGTTTAGCTCGTGAATCAGCTGATTTTGAGTCCTCAAAGCACAAACCAACCTTCACATAGACAGCAGCCTGCCCATGCCAGATTAGCTGCAACTGTCTTCTGTGTATGTTTATAAACCACGAAACAGACAATTCCAAAAACAGGAAACCTGTTATCAAAAATCCAATTATATGCAATTTTGGCGTCCTTGATCGACAGCAGAGATAAACACATCACATCCCACTTCCCCAGAGATATATCCAGCTGCATGCGTGTCGTCTGAGCAGAAATGAGGGTTTTCCAGGACCCTGTCACTTTGTTGAAAAGATTTTGTCATTTGCGCCGAAAGTCCATTTGGTGAGATCCATAACAGTAGTTTTCATTTCGGAAGAAAAATAGGAGCTCCGATGTGCAGACAGAGAGCAAAAAAAGCAGGAGGAGAACAGGGAGAGGGAAGAGAAAGTGTGCGCCTCGTACCAGAGCAAGCGAGAGAAAAAAAATAAGCTAGTCTCCTGCTTTTATCTTCCTTTTTAATATTTTAGCTAGCTAATATTTATTGAGCATGCATCAGGATATTTTAGCTAGCCTTTTCTTACTTTACTTTACTTTCTTACTAACTGCTTTCTATATTTTACTTAACATTCTGCTTCTTTCAGCTTTAACAAGCCAGTTTCAGCTTAGCAAATTGCTCAAGGTGACTTTATTCGGATCGCATGTGGTACATGAGGTGGAAAAAATGTGTTGAATTCATTTAGAAAGATAATCTGCATTTTTTTACAGAACAGACAGATTATTTAGTTTTACAAGCTTTAAATGACTGAACTCGTATGAGAACTGGAATCTCAGTGAGGAAAAGCTGCAAAGTGTATAACAACAAATAATCAACGTGTTGGTTGGTTTCAAGCATTTTTCTGTGTTTGATCACTTCTGGACAAAATAAGAAATGAGACCAGTAAAAACCAAAGAGAAGTTATCAGATTAAGAATGATTAAAGTCTAAATTAAAGCTGATAGACAACATCAGACACTGCTGCACATGAAGGACCCACCTGTTCTGTTTGGTTTCAGTCTTTGTCTTCTTGGCATCTATGGGTTCGGTGTAATTTCTGCTCCAGAGGAACTCGCTCTCATCGTTCATCTCAACAGCCTCGAAGCCCAAAAATATAAACCCGTCATCGTCCACACCGATCTCAATGTCTCTGGTTCCTGACAACAAAGAAGACATCGAGTCTCACGGATTTCACTTAAACAGAGAACCTTTAAAAAAACGTATTATTTGTTAAAGTTTTATCATCCATTAAGACCTTAAAAACACGTTGTCTAATGGATTTGTAGTTAGGGTTGTCAAAATAATTTTAATTACATGAATATTGCTTTAATACAGCATAATTTTTATCTATATTCTGACAGCCACATGTATAGTTTTTAAGAGTATTTTCTTTGTTGGTGCACGTGTTTTATAATGTAAAAGTTGTCACGGCTTTTTAAGGAATAATTCATGCTTTCATTGCAATTTTTTTTTTTTTTTTGGTGGAATAAAAGAAAAGGAGCTAGAGCTAACCAATGTCAGACCACTAATTTTCCCTTTTCTTTCAGCTTTTTAATCTGTTAATTTCTTGACTCCTTGTTTAACAGACAAAATGATAAAATATGTCTTTTGAATGAAATAAAACTTGTCGTTTACTGACAGAAAACAAACAAACAAACAAACAACAAAAAGCAATGTGTCTGCACCCACCCACCCACCCACACACACACCCACCCAACTTTTTCATCACAGAGTTTGACCTGTATCTGTAATGTTGGTTCTGCGGCCTGACCTGGTCGGGTCTGAGCTGTGACCGGCTCCGAGGGCAGAGAAGCTGGACCCGCTCCAGCCTCATTAACCGCCGCCACACGAAGACGGTAGGTCTGACCCGTCTGAAGGCCCGACACCTGGATGCCAGAAGAAGCACATCAAATATTAACCAGTCGCCCAAATAATTCAGTGTATGATTTAAACATTCAGAGACACTCGGAAGTCTCTGCCAGGTGGAGTCTAGAATAATAAAATTACACTCCTGCTTTATAAACTGTGTAATCTTTGCTCCATTAAATCAGATGATGATCAAATCCTGAGCTGCTTCGTTGCTTCCCTCACCTTATAATGCGTCTCTGAGATTGGCTTTTTGTTCAGTGCGGTCCAGCTGTCTGACTGATCACCCTGGCTGATCTCCAGCAAATAGCCAGTGGCCGGACCACGACCCTCATACAGAGGGGCCACCCATACGAGCACCAGGGCGCCGTCTCTCACCTCCCTGAACTCCAGGTCGTAAGGGCAACCTGCGGATCAGAAGAGCTGAAAAAACAACAGTTTGCACCTCCGGACCAACAGAACACGACATCACGAAGAGCACGACTAAACGAGGCTTCTCCTAATCTACCTAGATTGACTCGGAGGCAGCGCGTGGAAGTCAATCTGGACAATGATTTTTAGTCACTTTTAAATTATTAATGGCACACAGGGAAGCCCATTTGCCTTGATTAATGAGCTGCTCGCCAATTTTAGTGACACCGTCTGCATTTTCTATATTAAATGGTAGAAAATACAGATGTGAGTGGTCACGCAGAGTTAATGTTTTTTTTATTAAGCTGCTAGATAGTAAAAAAGAAAAAGAAACTGGTGAGTATGGTTGTTTTTCAAAAATAAAAATAAATATGTAGCTTTCACTCAACAAGTAAGGGGGAATATCTCACCGTTATTTGAAATAATTAAATTTTTTTAACATTCATTTATTTATCTGTATACTGAGGGAAAAGATGTGATTTTAACAATCATCTGTGATCGAGTTTTATAAACTTTTTAGAAATTGTTCAATAGGCAGGAACACTCTCAGGATTTATCTCTCCCTCAGATTAAATTTTTCTTATATGACATGAATTAAAGGAAGCAGTAAAAGTTTGTTCTACTTTGCTTCCAAGGAGTGACGTTTTCTTCTAATCCTTCAAAAGTGGTCTTGATGGTTCTTCAGGCTTCTGAATGTCTTTCAGTTTTTTTTTTGTTTTTTTTTACTTTAGCTGCTTTTTCAAAGATTGTCCAGTTTTTAGATCTTACCACGGCATGTTGAGCATAAAACTGAATAATGTGGACAATTGGAGGAGGAAAAAAAGATGATTCAGGTCTAAAAACTACCAAAGAAGGGAGAAAAACCTGCAGCTAAGACCTAAAAGATGCACCAGCCTTCAGTTGATCCTAAACTTTGCAGGTTCTGATCTACAAAATCACTGCATCAGATTGGTGTCTCTAATTATTGCTGGTTGAGGTGTACAAACAGTAAATACAAGTATACACCAACAATATTTATATATTTTTACACATTTATGTCTGCATTAAAAAAAAAATCAGTTATAGTAAAAACCTGCGCTGTTAGCATTTGTCTTTAGATTGTTTTAAATTTCTGGTAAATATCTTTAGACCCCTCACGTTGTTTTGCGACCCATAGCGGGGTCCCAACCACCACTTTGGCAACAACTGATGTCGTTTTCAGGTAATAAACTAAAATACTAATTTACGTTTGCCAAACTATCTTTGGTATTTTTCATAGATTCAACAAAAGAAATTAGGATAAATGATATGAGAGGAAGGAAGTGATAAAATGCCTAAAGTTCATATCTCAAATACTTTTAAAAAACATTTTTGTAACAAAAAACAAAACGAAAAACAAGATAATCCTTTAAGTTTAGGAACCTAGTCATGCCTGGTTGGTCGGTCGGTAGGTCGGTAAGTAGGTTATTAGGTAGGTTGGTCGGTAGATCAGTCGGTCGGTAGGTCAGTCGGTAGATTAGTAGATCGGTTGGTTTGTCGGTTGGTTTGTCGGTAGGTCAGTCAGTCAGTAGGTTGGTCAGTCAGTAGGTTGGTCAGTCAGTAGGTCGGTTGGTAGGTCAGTTAGTAGGTAGGTCGGTCAGTCGGTTGGTAGGTCAGTTAGTAGGTAGGTAGGTCGGTCGGTTGGCAGGCCAGTTAGTAGGTAGGTCGGTAGGTCGGTTAGTAGGTAGATAGGTAAATAAGTAGGTTGATGGGTAGTTATGGTAAATAGGTCGGTCGGTAGATTGGTAGGTCGATCGGATAGTAGGTCTATAGTTAGGTCAGTCGGTAGGTAGGTAAATAGGTAGGTTGATGGGTAGTTGCGGTAGATAGGTATAGGTGTAATATATATATACATATATATATGTATATATATATATATATATATATATATATAT
>NC_056502.1:10643615-10646103 GCF_014905685.2 Nematolebias whitei | reverse complement strand
TATATATATATATATATATATATATATATATGTGTGTGTGTGTGCATATATAAACAAACAAATTTCATGCAGTGCTGGATGTTTCCACTAAGAGCAAAAATGAGTTCCTGTGTTTCTGTTTCCTTTGTGGGTGAAAAAAAAGCCCTACTTTAATTTTTATCCTACGGTGGCTCTGGACAAAAATATCAAAACTGTTTCCATCACGTCAAAGTTTCTGCTTTAATACAAATCACCAGGTTGACATTTAACTTCCAGTCTCATGCTTACGTTCTGGATGGTTTCAGTGATTATATAGAAATAATATTTCCAAAGCAGGAAATTAAACCTCCATTCCTGTAAAATTGTTTTTCTCTATAATTCTCCCGGCAGCAGCCGTGTTATTAAAGCACAAATCATACATAAACCACCCATAATAAATGCCGCAAGCTAATTCTAACTTAAGGCTGTGATTTTAGAGTTCAATTCAGCTTCTTTATTATTCACTTAACTGCTGACCTCAGCCATTACTGCACACTTTAATGGCACAGTAAGCAAATAGCTTATTATTAAGCTGAAGCTCCATGCTGGCCTGTTTGTTTTGCTGTGAAATGACTACAAGCGCGTTTAACGGTGCAGCTTAAACAAAAGTAAAATGGCAGCGGGTGGAAACGGGCCCTCCGGTTGATGGATGGTGTTTATTTCTATCTCACCTCCGTCGCTGCAGCCGGGGTCGATAAACAGATCGTAGAAATTGCAGCCAGGAAGGTATTGACGGAATCTGAAACTCCCAAAGCTCCCCAAGTAAATGCATCACCTGGAAATGACTGATTAGAGTTAAACTCCTCTGCTACTTACAAATGTGCTGCTGCTGTTGTGATCACTTTTGTATTTTTGAATGTTTTGGCACAGAATGATGGATGTGAGTACATCTGGGTGATGAAAACAGGACGTTTCTTATCGTTTTTAGTGTAAATAGTTTTAAATTGGAATAAATTGTTTTAGTAAACGGCTGTGCTGCAGCTTACAGCATGTGGAAACAGGAAATAAACAGTAAATTGTGAATAAATTGGTTTTAAGGGCTTTAATTTACAGAATTATAGTTATAGCTTCACAGCAGAGCGGATTGTTTTCCTAAAACGTGGCATAGATTGATTTTAAATGACATTCGGATAAGTTTTATTAAACGCATTTGATAATGATTTAATATTACCGTACTTTGTGCCATACATGTCGCACCGCTGTATAAGTTGCATCAGTCCAAATATGTCTAATAAAGTGGACAAAACATAAATAAGTCGCTTCACCGTATAAGTCGCATCTATTATGCATCACCGCTGACCACGTGGAAATGTAGGCCGGTGTTGTGCCAAATATCAATTGGCTGCCACGGGAGCGTTCACGGGAGTATTTTAAGAAGAATTTACCAAGATTAACTCTTAAAAGCTCAATTATTTGTTTGCTCGAAATTATAGCAAGGACCTGTCTCAGTTTAACTTTTCATTAATAAATGTACTTTAATGGTCAAATCAGCTGCATTTTGCCGCACCAACCAGGCGAAATGCAGCTGATTCGAAGTTTGCTCCAGGAGTTCCAGAGCGAGACGAAGGTGGGTGTATGGCAAGCCAAATGTATCATTAATAGCCAATTTTATCTATTAATGAGATATGTGTCTTGCCATATTACTCGAGGGCCCTCTAGTGGCTGAAAATGGTAGTGTTCAATATTTTCCACGTCCGAATTAATAAAATCGTGAGATCTCAGCCAAAAATTGGGTTTTAAATATGGAAAAAATATAAATAAGTCACTTTGCCGTACAAGCCACAGGGCATGCTAATTTATTGCATCAACAAAAAAAGCAACTTATAAGGCGAAAAGTACGATATGTAAAATATGGGGGAATTCACCATTACCTGGTTCTGGCATTGTCCATTTGTCACACAGAAAAGGTTCACTGGCATCCGAGGGCTTCCCAACACCGGCCATGTTGGCAGCGAAGACACGAAACTGGTAGAAACGTCCACTTGTCAAGTTAGACACCTGCAGACACAGAGTGGACATCGACACGCTCATTAACAGAGCAGTGTTAGCAAAAATATGTTGAGGCATATTTACATTTACGCAAGAACAAAAAAAATATCTGCTCACAGATTCCATGTTTTGTCCCTCCATTAAGAGGTTCTGGTCTGAAATCTTTATCGGATGAAGGTGGAGAGGATTTCACTGCTAATGCCTTATTTTGTCTTATTAGTGGGGGGTGGGTGGGGGTGGGGAGCTGGCCCACCTCAAATGCGCTCTCTCCTGCTAAAGAGAACCTAACAGCCTTAACAGCTCTGATGGCCAGGAGGCTAAACTGGGACTCTGCAGCAGCTCCACCTACATATACAAGCTGGCTCAGAAAGGCATTTTATGTTCCTCATCCATCCATCCATCCATCCATCCATCCATCCATCCATCCATCCATCCATCCATCCATCCATCCATCCATCCATCCATCCATCCATCCATCCAT
>NC_056502.1:10623173-10643515 GCF_014905685.2 Nematolebias whitei | reverse complement strand
CCATCCATCCATCCATCCATCCATCCATCCATCCATCATCTTTACCCTTTTCTTCCTTTTCAAGTCACGGGGGTCACTGGTGCCCATGTCCATCTATCATTGTGTGAGAGGTACAGGACACCCTGGACAGGTCTCCAGTCCATCACAGGGACACATTGAGACAAACAACCATTCACTCTCTCACTCACACCTAGGGACAATTTAGAGTTACCAATCAGCCTAACATGCATGTTTTTGGTCTGTGGGAGGAAACCGGAGTACCCGGACAAAACCCACGCAGGCACGGAGAGAACATGCAAACTCCACCCAGAAAGGGCCCGGGCCGGAATTTGATCCAGCGACCTTCTCGATGAGAAGAACAGCTCTACCAACTGTGCCACTGTGCTGCCATGTTCCTAAACCAAAAAAAAATAAATAAATACACAAACCGGCTGAGTTTAGCTGGTAAGGCTGTTTAAATTGATTAACCTGATCCCTTCCTGACCGACGTTAACAGCATCAGATCATTCTGAACTGAGTTTGTTTTTCAGCAGTAAGTGCCGTAGCAGCAATGTTCAAATGTTGATAAAAATGTGAAAATTTAATTAAAAAAAGTGTAAACCTTATCTTGCCAAAAGCAAACTGATAATAACCGTATATTTCCGACTATAAGGCACACTTAAAATCCTTTAATTTTCTTAAAAATCGACAGTGAACCTTATAATCCAGTGCGCCTCATATATGAAAACAGACCCGTTCATTCATATTGCGCCTTATAATCCGGCACACCTTATAGTCTGAAAAATATGGCATTACCAGTAAACTAAAGGTCATCTGCGAGATAAATCCAAAATGTTTTAGAGCGAAGCAGAAAAAATTGCTTCATTCAGGTTTGACTGATTTAATTAAGATTTTAATTTGATGCTGAAACTATTTTTTTTTTTTTAGTTGATTCAAAAATGAAAGCCAGAAAAACAAACAACAACAAAATACGAATACATAAACACATTTCTGTCATCTTGGCTGCTTTCCGTCAGTATCCTGTGAAGTTTGAAGTAAACTTTTAAAGTCGTCGTCACACTCAGAGCCCTGAGTGTTCCTGTTTTATCAAAAGGAACCCAACGTTCCTCGTTATCCCAGCAGAGCTCTGCTCTCAGACAGACGTGTGGTTTCAAACATGACGCAGGGTCTGAATCCAAACCACAGATATTCTCCCTGGATTCAAGTCTTAATTAAACTCACCTCTTTAAAACAACTTTTACTTCAGTTCAAAGGCTTGACATTTGTTGTAAATATACTCTTTAATTGATTTGTTTTACTTTCTTGTCTTTCTGTTTTGTCTGTTTGAAACATGATGATTTAGAAATGGTCAGATCTTGGTCTCTGAATCCAAAACAATAGAAGATTGAACAGTTGGAAGACTTTGTGATCCCTGTTTATATTTATTACTCCGGGTTCTTTACACTATTCCATACATTGTTCTGCATCTTTCTTGTTCCACAATGTGCTATTTCAACAAATCATGTATCAGAACATTCAGCTCTTTCAAGACAATCCTGCTATGACTTTTGGTATTGGTGCAATTTTAGCTTTTTGAAATATTTAGTCTTTTCTGCCATTTTTTTTTTTCCATCCATCCATCCATTATCTTTACCCGTTTATTCCATTTTGGGTCACGGGGGTCGCTGGTGCCCATGTCCAGCAATCACTGTGCGAGGGGCGGGGTACACCCTGGACAGGTCGCAAGTCCATCACAGGGCCACATAGAGACAAACGAGACAAACAACCATTCACTCTCTCACTCACACCTAGGGACAATTTAGAGTTACCAATCAGCCTAACATGCATGTTTTTGGTCTGTGGGAGGAAACCGGAGTACCCGGAGAAAACCCACGCATGCACGGAGAGAACATGCAAACTCCACCCAGAAGGCCCCTGGACCGGGGTTTGAACCAAGGACCTGCTCGCTGAGAGGCAGCAGCTCTACCAGTTGCGCCACCGTGCTGCCCATTTTTTTTTCCACTGAGAAAATGAATTGAGCTTATTTTACATCCGTCAAATCTTTCGATCTGTTTACAACCTTTTACTGCTCCTGCCACATTTCGTTTTGTTTCAGCTTCTTTCAGTTTCCTTCTGTAAAAAAAAAGAAAAAAAGAAGCTTCTTTCAGCTAATTTCAGCTCTCTTTTCAGCTGTTTTGTGCACCTTTCTGCTTTAGTCTGATAACTGCAGCCTTTTTCAGCTTCTTCTAACTTCTTTCTGCTTATTTCAGCTTTTTATGCTCCTTTCAGCTTATTTCTGCAAGTTTCAACTATTTCTGCTATTTCAGCTACTATTTAGCTGTTTTTATGCTAGTTTGAGCTTTTTCAGCTAATTCCACATTTTTCGTGTAATATTTAAAAATGTTCAGCCTAATGCCACAAAAATATGCTCTCTCCCCTTCCTTCTGGTAATTTAAGCTTATTTCTGCTTTTTTAGCTACTTTTCAGCTTTTTTTTTTTTTTTTTTTACATATTTCTGCTATTTTCAGACTTTTTGGTGCACATTTTTGATTCTTTAAGTCTAATATGTCACAACTGTATTCTCTCCACTTCCTTCTGGTAATTTAAGCTTTCTGCCTTTTCAGCTACTTTTCAGCAATTTTTTTTTTTTAGCAAATTTATGAAATTTTGTGCTCATTTCTGCTTATTTAAATCAAATTCAGCAAAAAAGTGTTTTTCTGCTTTCTTCTGCTATAGGCAGTTTCAGCTACATTTCAGCATGCTTCAGCTGTTTTCAGCAAGTTCTTCAGCAATAAGCATTCACACTGCATTTTCACAGGAAATGCAATGTATCTAGTTTTTATTTAAGTTTGTATGTTTTTTTTTACATCTAAGTTATTTAGTGTATTCTGATATTATTTGAACTATTTTTGTTCTATATATAAGTTCAGCTTTTTATTGTACGTCCTTTAAGTGGATTAATAATGTTTTTGCTAGAATCTGTGTGTGTGTCTGTTAGCAAAATATTCAAGTGGCTGCAATTCCGTCATTCCTCAACTTAAACATATTATCATTTAAAACTCTGGTGTAAGAGGCGTTGGGTGATATGCATTCCTTCAAAAAATAGTTTAATTGCAATCAAAACATCTCTTTAATCAGTTTTAATAAAAAACATCTGCAACATTCGTCAGCAGAAAATATCACAGCTGGAGGAAAACCTCCCTGCCTGTGAAGTCCCACTCCTCCTGACTCACGCAGGATTTTTGAAGGTATTAGCTCAGCTGCTGCTGCAACATTTTCCGAATCCCCCGGGACATTTTTCGCCTCAGGAAAGGAAGAGAATCGAACCTATTGATCCGTTCATCGATCCTCCCATTCACGACCACTTAGGCTCGGAGGCCCTTATCGCCTCCCTGAACAGAGAGCAGATCTCCGCTGCCTCCGTCTATCTTCGAGCAACTAATTGACCAAACTGAAGGGAGCTTTTCCAAAACAACAATCGCTCTGTGGACGCTGCCATCTCAAATTGGACTTGTTTCTCATCAGCTGTAAAGCTGTTCCCACAAGAACACCTTTAAACTGACCAGCGAACTTTTCAGTCTCACATACTACAGATTCAAAAGTTTCCTCTAAAACTAGATGTTTTTCCACTAGATGGCAATCAGACTGCATTTAATGATGTGAAAAATAGTTTAATTTTAAAAATCTTTTTATAAGAGGGACAGCTTTGACAGTTCCTGCTTCAAACACAAGTGTTTTATTTCCCTCTCATGAAAACTGTCACAATTTGTTCCAGAACAAAAAGTTTATGATCGGGCTGTTTTCTTGTGTTTTATTTTTTCTGTACAGTTTTTTTGCACTCTGTATACTTGTTGCTTTTTTAGCTAGTCATTTATGAAAATGCTCAGCTATACGTTATCATGAGATGGATGCCGTAACATTTAATTTTTGTGACTTTTATATTTTTACTTTGTACAAAATTGAAATGTAGTGAAATATTTTTAATTCCTTCAAAAACATTGTTCTACTTGCTCTGTTTTTGTCTTCTGATGGTGCTTTTAGCCAGCCTTTTTATACTTGTAGCTAAACTTTTGCTACCTTTAGGTCTAAGTTTGTTAGTTTTGGCTTTAGACTAACATTTTGAAACTTTTATCTTCAAGCTAGTCATGTGTTACCATTAACCAGCTTTTCACTGGGGGAGTGGTGGCGCAGAGGCTAGAGAAGGTGGGCCTGTGATCAGTTACAGGCCACTGGCTCAACTCCCTGTGCTGACAACATCAAAATGTGGGTGGGAATGGTGAAGCACCCACCCAAACCTTCCCCACCCTGGGTCCGAAAAGGAAGAAGTGGGTAAAGATAATGGATGATAGATGAATGGATGGATGGCTTGATAGATGGATAAAACAGGATTAGAATTGTTCCTTCCTGACATTTGCAGTAAAGAAGCTTCTAGGCCTAAACTGCCTAAATAACTCAAATTCAGAGCAGTAAAGCCGCCCTGAGCAGAAGCCCCACAATCAATGTTCCAAATGCTCTAATTTGTTTTTCCAGGAGGCCAGAAGCTTGATTAAAATAGCAGCTCAAACTGGAAACAGAAACTGAGCTTCTTTCGGACGAGATGTTGCAATGCCACATTTTGCTCAAAAGGGGGCGATGCACGCTCAGCAGGTTCAGGCCAGGAAAAAGAAAAGTCCTCCAGACTCTGCTCTCCACAGCATGTAGGATTAAAGCTGACGTACAGCTGCTCAGTCGTTTTTATTCTAATCGACTTCGTCCTTGTTTCCGCCCCACCCCCACCCCAGAGACACAAACAAGCAACCGCACACAGCACATTTGCAAAATATCTAATTATGGAGCACTTGTAATCTCTGCAAGACAGGTTAAAGATTTTACTTTCTGGATCTCCATGGACACTGCTTGTTGCTTAGTGACACAGCCAGGATGAATGAGTGAGCGTTCACTATTATTGCCACTATCTGGAAGAAACGGCACGCAGGGAATTTGGTTATGAATAAAACAAAAACCTTGAAGGTGAAGTAACCATCGACAATTGACGACCTTTCAGAGTCGTGAGCTAACAAATTTTAGCAAACACAAAAATAGCTTTCGCTAAGTCAGGGTTTGGGGTAAAATTTGGAGTGGTAGTGGCTGAGAGTCATCCTTCGAACAAACTAACCGATCCAAAAAGATACATGCGTAAAATTTAAATCTGCCTCTTGAAAATAAATCAGTCACTAAAATGGATTCACCAAGTCGAGTCCTTTCAAACCTTGAACTGCTTCTCTTTGGCAGGTTTGACGTTGACTTCTCGCCATGTTTTGGCGCCCTTCTCCCTCTGGTCCAGGTAGTAGCCTCGCACAGGGTTCCCCCTGTTGGAGGACGGAGCCCTCCAGCCCAGAACCATTTCTGATCCGGTGCAGAGCAGCAGGGCGACGGCCGAGGGAGGAGAGGGAACATCTAGACGAAGAGAAAGAACAAAACTGAAACAAGAGGATTACAGGTGAGAGACGAGGCTCTGGTTATGACAGATAATAAAATGAAGAAACTCCCTGGAAGAGTCCAGGTTTGAGTAAATTTGTGATGCTGGTTGATTAAAAACGAGTTCACGCAGTGAATGGGATCGTAAAGTCAGAGTTGATGACACCAGTGAGAGACAAGTTCAAAGAATCGTTGTCCTTAACTAAAGGCTAATAAAGTCTAACTTTTTATTTGTTGTATCCACCCTACTGTATAAATTATTATGGGTACAACTTCCTGTTGGACACTGGAAGTAGCAGTAAGCATTGGTTAACTATGGTAGTGGAGCACGGACCACGGTTTATTTGAAAGTAATTTTGTCACGTTTCTGCCCCTCCTGCCACGTTTTCGGTCATCATGTTTTAGTTTCCCTGATCATGTCAAGTTTCAGTCTGCTCCTATCTACCTTCACCACACCCACTCTGCTCTGTCACCACAATCAGTAATCATCTCATGCACCTGTTTTCTGCCCTTCTTAAGCTCCATGCTCATTCTCCGACTCTGCCAGATTATCGAACTCTCTCAGATAGTAGATGTCCAGCGAGATCATCATAGCCTTGTTTACCGGCCTTTTTTTGACCTCACGCCTGCCTCTCACATTCCTTGCCCTGCCTGTTCCCTGCCTGCATTAGATTTACCTCTCTGACCACAGTACTGACTCTGCTTTCTACTATTACAACTATGCGTCACGGATCTCGTATTGGCTTTGGATTTGGATCTCTGACCTACTGTGCCTAACCCCTACTTGTTCTACTGGACCTTGCTTTTGGACGCCCCCTCAAACTACGTTCTGCACTATCCCTCTTCTCTGCTACTGTTTACTCAATGAGAGTGGTATCATCGTCTCCAACTCACTGAAGGAGTCCCTCCCTCACCAGACTGTGAAGGTTAGTAACTGCCTCTGTAACCCTCTGAACCTTCACAGTAAAACCCAGATAAGTAACTCTCCTGTCTCTACAGATTGGACACATCTTTGGACCCAGACCTCCACCAGCAGCTATTTATTAATAAATATTTTTAAACTATTCTGTTTGTGTGTGTGTGCAAATCCAAAAACAAATTGTCAAATTTGCATTCAGTTTAGCAGATAAAATGCTGTTTACATTTTAACAACTATAAAGTTTACTAAAATGGTTGTGCTGAGTTCAGGTACCTGTCGTGTTCATGACTGCATGAACAACCAGACCAAACTAAATCAGTGGCTACAACTACGTTTAGAACACGGACCCAAAACAAAGTGTTGCTGTGAAAAGTGATATAGTTTCCATCTCCTACCTACAGATAAGGAATTAAGAAGAATGTGGATGAAAAACGTGAACTTGAAGAAACCACCCAAAACGCTGTATGTGAGCTCATTTCACTTTGTTGACAAATGGCCGACGGAGGAAAACCTGCATCCTACTTTGTGGCTAGACTAGAATAAACCACTAGAGAAGAGACTCCAGATTCTTAGAAGGATTAAAAACAGTGTGATGAGAATATCGGGTATGATTTTAAGTGTATAGAGGGCACAGCATCATAGTATTTGTTCGTCTTTGGTATTACGATTTGTCTCTGCAATTAATACAAGCTCTGTGATGGAGGACTTTAAGGTTTTGTCTGGGCTCTGTCTGTTTCCAGGTAAATCAGATTGTGTCCCACCTCTTAACAAAACGTGGCTGACCTTTTTATTACTGTTTAGATACTAATACTCCTCAGAGCTTTTCAGGTTGTTCATTGCTTCACGGTCAGAATCAACCAAGTCAAATAGCTAAATATGCTAATATGTAATCTGCAGCCACTTCTTCAGGTCGTCCTCCCATCCATGGCCGCAGTGGTATGATTATGTTCTGTTTGAGCTCTGACAGGTGGTGTTCCTATAGCTACATGTTTAAATTAAATCCACAGTGCTTGAAGAAACGACATTAGCTTGTACTGTTCACATAAACAAATGCCGGTTTTGGTCCGCGCTGGAAGTTGTGCTCATAATTCACGCAAGGCACCATGGGAGCTAGGAATAAGGTAGATAACAATTTATAATGTGAGGCCTAGCATTCCTTAAAAGAATGCATATCACCCAGAGATCATCTTGTGGTGAGAAGTGTTTTGCTCTGACCTTGAAAAGAACATCATCTATAATCTCATACAATATAGCAACTCATGCTGAAAGTGTGTCTTGAATCACTCTCAGCTACCACCTCATCAAATTCTAGCCTGATAACTGTAAAACTGACTGAATTATAGCCATTTCTGTGTTGACTATGTATAATCAATAAGCTGTGGCTGCCATCTTGAAAAAGATTGACTCCAGAAGATGATCAGTTGTAGACGCACATCCAGGGATAACGTTCTGAAAGTTTTATTAAAAATATATCCAGTGTGATTAGATATTTTGCTAACAGGCAAAGAGAGTTGACTTTAAGTAGTTACCGTTAATGGTGAAACTTTCAACAAAAAGTAAAGGTCTTGTGCGAGTTGTTAGCACTCTGAGTATTTGCTGGGGATCAGTCTCAGCTACTACCACTCCAAGTTGTAGCTATCTGTTAAATTGACAGAGGTGTAGCCATTTATGTGTTTCTGAAGAACAGGACAGCCATCTTGAATCAGGTAGAGCTTAAAAGGTAATCAGCTGTCGATGAACATTCAACGATTGCTTCATGAGAAGTTTAGGGAACAGACACACCTGATACTCTGGTTGCACTTACTGATGGCTGATTTGACCACAGTGGGGTGAGACTCATCTGAATAGCTGCTGCTTCCTGCTCGGCTCACAGACTTCACCCTGAACACGTACTCCTTCCAGGTTTTCAGCCCGTGAACCGTAAACCTGAGGAAATGCAACGTTCAGATTAACGGTTTAATTAAATTGCTAAATATTGAGAATGCTCAAAAGAAACTTTTACCGTGTTTTAGCTACAGGCTTGTTATTCACAGTCTTCCAGTCCTGTTTGCCAGTTTCACTGCAGTACAGATAATATCCCAGGATGCCATTGGTGTTTTGGGGTTCCCTCCACAGCACCAGCACCGAGGTGTCTGAGTCCCGGATGGCCATGACGGAGCAAGGAGGAGCTGGCAAAGCTGATGAGAATAAATTAAAAATTTTACCAGGTAAATTAATGACCTTTTCATGATCCAACAAAATTCAGTCAGGTCATCTGGACAGTTTCATTTTTTTTGTTGAGACATTTTGTCTTTCATATAAAGGATTTTTGAAGTCTTTTGGAATATTCAGTCAAATCTGACTGGACTTTGTTGGAGTTTCTACCTGGATTATTGAGCATGAACTTTGATGTTTTGAACCATTTTGGCTATGGCTGCTTCAGAGGAGCTGATGGGGGAAAGGGCGGGCCCAGAAACCATCTTATTACCAGCAAACTGGCTGGTGTGTGCTGGGTGTGCTGCTTGTGGGACTGAGTTTCTTGGCGGCTCCTCAGACTGATGAAATCCTTTAGCTGAAGGACGAAACTTCTCAACAACAAAAAAATCAACTGTCCAGATGACCTGACTGAACTTTGTTGGATTTTTAAAAAAATCTGTATTATTGAGCATGAACTTTGACCTCTTTATTGTATTTGTACAGTGTGGGATCCATCTTATGTTGAATATGACTTTTTGTAATTTGATGAGGGTGGAAGAATTCTTATGAGCACATTATTTTTTTAAATTTTGTTAATGAGAGAAAGTGCTTCGCTGGATTGTAGTTTTATCAAGATAATGCCAAAAGAGATTGAAAAAGGGTGACATCTGTGGAAGAGTTGTTTGGAACAGAAAAGTCAGGCAGTTTTGATGCGTTTAAGCCCAGATTTGTGGAGTAAAGTATGGGAATCAAAGTGCTTTGTTTACATTCACTGTGGACCTGCATTTCAGATTATTATATTATATTTTTTTATTATTATAGATCTGTCAGGATTTATGTTGTTTTGGTTGTTTTTTGATAATTTGTGTTTTTTTCTGAGCCACTGACTTGTTCCCTCTCTGTCATTTCGAACCCGGGCCCAAAGCCTGACCCGACCTGAATTCAGGGCAAGCCAGGCCGGGCCATGATAATGTGCTAGATGGGCAGGCGGGGTCGGTGTCGGGCTTTTGATTGCGTCAGCGGATCAGCCGCAATCCAATTATACGGAAACATGGCTTGCCATACATTCTAATTATATGGCGACATGGCTTGCTATACATTCACCAGCCACACGCAGCCATTTCACCGCGAGCTGACGGGCCTTGAAAGTGATAAAATAAAGTTCAGTTAAGCTTCAGATGGGACTACACTGCCAGGCAACGATCCATTGTCCAAATGGACGTTCATTTAGCAGCTGCACTCAGCGGACACGCGCGGCCGATGACCCAAACAGGTGAGATCCCAAAGCAGACATGTCAGAGCGAGGTCTGTGTCTGAATAATACAGAATGCAGACAGAAACAGGGTTTTAATGCTCTTTGATGGCCATGAAAGGACAAACACCCTCTCGCTCCGATCGTCTGCCCCTTTTATTCAGCCGTGCGTCCGCCGACCAATAATAACTATAAGCAGTCAAAGCTTAACTAAAAATGTCGGGGGGTGGGGATGGAGGGGGGGTTGTTTGGTTCAGACCTGTAATTCCAGTTAATTCATCAAGTCGGGTGGTTCAAAAATGATGGATAGGGGCTGGGGCCGGGTCGGACCAGATTTTTTTGCCTCAAATGCGACTCTACACCTGTTCCCTGTAATCATTAGTCTCACCTGTCTCCACTTGACCCATCAGCCTCAGTCCATTTATCCTCTGCTCTGCGTTCAGCATTCGGTCATCCTGTTGTCCTGCCAACTTGTCGCCATGCTTGTCTACATTTTTTTTTGTCCTCTCATGCTTATTGCTGTAAGTATTTTTGTTTTTCTTGATTATTATTATTATTATTATTTTAAATCAAGCTCCTTGTGTTGGCTGCATCCTTGTATCCTTCTTCCTTTCCACTTTGAAAATACCTGGAGAAATGCTGGAACTTTGCTTTAACTCTAAATAATGTCTGGGTGTAAAGGTCACTGATGATAAATACTTTAGCACAAACTTCCGAAGTATTTTGCTGAAGCCAAAGGTTTTAAAAGTGCTGCTGTGTCCTTGTGTAAGTCTCGCATAGGTGTCTTGTTTTTAGTGTGTTTTTTGTTTTTCATGGAGAAAACACTTTTTCTGTTAACCACATGCTTTTTCTACAAGTATATATTTTTACTTAAAGCAAAAATCTTTATTTATAATCTTGACTTCTTTTAGTTTTCAGTTTTATAATTTTAATTACCTTTTAATGTTTTTAATGATGTGCAACCTTTTTCTGTGTGCTGTTTTACGACTGTTTTAAGCTGCTGCCTATTACGTCAAAATACAAGGTCCATCAGAAAGTGGAAACAAAGGATGCAACTTAGGATCTCCTGGTTCGTTCTTCGGTTATTTGCTTTATGAATTGTGTTTAGATAATACATTTACTGAGTTTGTATTAAAACAGACAGGTGTAGAGCAGAAAAGGAAATGCTGAAGGATCCACTGCCTGTCAAAATGACACTGGACTGACGACACAGAGTTTCTGAGCAAATGCCAGGATGTGACAGGATGGGAGTGTTAACATGTCAGGTGTACTCAGGTAAAGTGGAAAACAAAGAGTACTATAGTATACTTAGTACAAATACAGTGGAGGAAAAATACTCAGGTACAGAGTGAAACATTAAATACTATAGTACAAACACTGTGGAGGAAAAGTACTCAGGTAATGAGAAAAACACAGGAGAACTATAGTACAAACACAGTGGAGGAAATGTACTTAGGTAAAGAGGAAAGCATGGAGGACTATAGTACAAATACTGTGGAGAAAAAGTATTCAGGTAACAAGGAAAACACAGAGTACTATAGTACAAATAATGTGGAGGAAAGTACTCAGGTAATGAGGAAAACAAGGACTACTATAGTATAGTGCAAACACTATGGAGGAAAAGTACTCGGGTAACAAGGAAAACACAGAGTACTATAGTACAAATACTGCAGAGGAAAAGTACTCAGGTAAAGAGGAAAACATGGGGTACTATAGTACAAATACTGTGGAGGAAAAGGACTTGTGTAAATAGGAAAACATGGAATGCTATAGTACAAATACTGTGGAGAAAATGTACTCAGGGAAAGAGGAAAAGGAGTACTATAGTACAAATACTGTAGAGGAAAAGGACTTGTGTAAATAGGAAAACAAGGAATGCTATAGTACAATTACTGTGGAGGAAATGCACTCGGGGAAAGAGGAAAACGAGTACTACAGTATAATACAAAATACTATAGAGGAAAAGTTCTCAGGTAACAAGGAAAACACAGAGTACTATAGTACAAATACTGTGGAGGAAAAGGACTCGGGTAAAGAGGAAAACAAGGAATGCTATCGTACAAATACTGTGGAGGAAATGTATTCAGGGAAAGAGGAAAATGAGTACTATAGTACAAATACTGTAGAGGAAAAGGACTTCGGTAAAGAGGAAAACGAGGAATGCTATAGTACAAATACTGTGGAGGAAATGTACTCGGGGAAAGAGGAAAACGAGTACTACAGTATAATACAAAATACTATAGTGAAAAGTTCTCAGGTAACAAGGAAAACACAGAGTACTATAGTACAAACACTGCGGAGGAAAATTACTCAAGTACAGAGTAAAACACAAATGTTTAAAACATAAATAAATTCTAAAGGACCAAAATGTACTTTCTTCTGATTATCTGGAATCACATTTTGGACACGATATAAAAAACAAACACGGGAGAAGAAAACCTGCAAATAGAATTATTATATTTTGGAAGAGTTTGGTTATTTTTGTTCCATTGTACTTATCTCTGTCTTTAAGCCTTCTGTTTCTGGTCGGTGTATTAGTTTTGATGGTTTTATGTATTTTAATTTTGGGATTCTTGCAAGTAACAGTTCTGTTTTTTCTTTATACGAGAGAAACTAACACTTTTTGAACTTTTCAAAAATATATTGCAAACTTTTTAATTCAGGACCTTCCTATCTACATGAAGTTTGTTTACAACGTTTAAAGATGTTTTCTTTACATAATCCTTAATTTTGTTACTTTTTGTGTCTCAGGTTGGTTAGTTTGCATTTTTTTTAAAAACTACAGAACAGTTCCTGGAGGCCTTGACGCCACGCGTGCAAATAATTACTGATTCAGGAGCTTGCTGGTAATAATGTAACTGACTTTTTGCAACAGGCAGAGATAAATCCGCTCCCAGCAGATCGTCTCTTACCTTGTGGTTCTGCAAGGGCGATGGGTGCGCTCGGTTCAGACGGGTCGCTGACTCCATACTTGTTGACGGAGCGCACTCTGAAGTAATACTGCTTCTCCTTCAGCAGGTCGAACACTGGGAACCTGGGAGAGTTCACCACCAGGTCCAAACTGGCCAGACTCCAGCTGCTTTTTCCTACCAACGACTGATCAACAGAAAAGACTAGATTAATTTAAAAAGAACAAATTATAGATAAATAAATCCTAATGATCCAGAATTTGTTCTGGAATAGGCTGGAGGATTCTGTCCAGACAACAAAGTCTCATTTTAGAATAAAAACTGACTCAGCGTTCACGCCACAGTTTTCCTGTATTTTTATTCTTATATGGTTTTTACAATCTAAATACTGTGCATACTTTGTGAAGTTGTTCATCAGAACATTCAGCTCATTTAGCTAAGAGTTTGGGCTTTTTTAACTTTAATACTTTTCCAAATATTTAAGTTTAGGCTATTTAATTCCTTCAAAGATAGTCTCTTAATCTGCTTTAGCAAATCAACTCATTTTTTGTGCTGCTACTTTCAGGTTTTAGCTGATGTTATGCTAATTTTAACTTTTAGCTAGAGCTTTGCTTATTCCTGTTTAGATCTTATTTTTTTTTTCGGGGACATGCACGCTGTAGCTTTTTAGTTAGCATTTTGCTACTTTTAGCTACCCTTTGGCTACCTCTGATTTTCGCAAGTGTTTTGATACTTTTAGTTTTTAGTAAACATTTTGCTTTGCTTGGTTTTTAACTAGCAATTTGCTTCCTTGATTAGCTACTTTTTTGCTATTCGTAGCTTCTACCAATTTAACACTTAATTTTAGCTAGCATTTTGCTGCTTTGGCTTTTAGATTGTATTTTGTTACTTTTAGGTAGTCTTTTTCTTTTAGTTTTAGCTAGTATTCTGGTACGCTTTGCTCAGTTCCAGCTTATTCACTAAAGTAATTTGACTCTCAGCTTTGTAAGCTGCATTTAAAAAGAAAGAAAGAAAGAAAATGTTCTTGTTTTACTTTGGTCAAACTCAGCAGCTAAAGTTTAGCTGCGGATCAAACAGATTTTCCTTCAGACAAGAATAAAGACGGGTAGTTTGGTGCGACGAGCAGAAAAAACATCCAGACATGAAAACAAACTCTTCATAGTAAAAACAAAAACTAAAATGACAAAAAGTAGAACATATTCCTCGTGTCCAACTCTTGACGTTTTTTTTTTTGTAAATATTTCTGAAAAACCACAAACATTATCTAAAGCAGCTGTTGTAAAACTTTGTGGACTGACTTTTCCACTCTTTAATTTTTTCTTTTAACACTTTTCCCCCCCAAAAATCTTTATTTTTCATCTCGTTCTCTGAAAATAGAGCGGCACGCGCCGAAGGGACCAGCGATAATAAAGTTCTTGCTTGAGGGCAAAAAGGTGATTTGAATGTTCCCTTCGTTACGTAAGTGGAAGTGAGGCAGCAGCTTTTGATAATTTCAGGTGCCTTTGACCGATCTGACAGTTTTATTACTTCAGTAACGTATAAAACTTCAATAAAAATCTATTTCCTGTGGCAGTTTTCTGATTATTGGAGCCAGGAGCTGCTGAGTGTCTGTGTGGATATTAGGAAGCTGAGAGCCTTTATTGTTGCAGAGAACGGGTCAGAACCTCACTTCTGATTTTATGCTTCAGCAGCATTTTGAAGTTTGACTCATAAATCAGAGAAATAAATCAAAGTGGACTTTTAGGATGTTTACGAAGTGCATTGTTTATTAATTTAAGTAAAAATTGACGAGTCTGATCAATGTATAAATCACAGAATTAATTTAAAGTGATGGACACTTTCTTTGATGGACATTATTTGTTTAATTACATAAATGAGATGGATCCAAACGGCAATTTTCCAGAATTTACTGAGATAAAAAAAAAACAATAATTGCGTAAACAACGGAACAGAACGATGCTCCAATAAAGTCTGACGGCTGTTAGATCCATCAGCTTTTACAGCCTCAGTGATCAGATTCAGCTCATGTCTTCAGTAAACAGTCGTGTTAAAACATATAATCGATTCGAGGCCACGCTGACGTTCTGCAGGAAGTTGTTCTGCAGGACGTTGTTCTGCAGCCTGACTGGTGCTTCAGGCTTCTATCAGCTGCAGACCTTGACAGAAACAAAAATATTTCTTTAGCTGATAATATTCAGCCGGTCTGCAATGGATTTTGACCACTTTACGTCAAGCAAAACTCACTAAATGTTTTGTTTTTCAACTTGTTGGTAAAAAAGAACCACTAGCATCTAAGGCTTGACTGAAAAATTTCCCTAAACACAAAGAAACAACAATATCAACACATTTTCAAGTCCGGATATTAATACTCTGACAGATATTTAGCTAAGATTTGGTATAGTAGTAGCTGAGACTGATCAACACATTCTGAGCATTCATAGATTATATAAGATGTTTGTTACAAACTGCTTGGAGTCAACAGTTTTAGTAAAACATCTCATGAGCCACTGGGGAGATTTTAATGAAACTTCCAGGATATGATCATTAGATGTGCGTCTACGACTCAAAACCTTTAAGAGCCAATATAAGATGGCTGCCCCCAGCCAACACATCTTATAAATCACAAACACGCTATATGTTGGGGTCAGTCAGGTCTCCATCTCACGTCTCCAGCTCGTCCAAAATGCTGCAACTCGGTTCTTAACAGGAACTCTTAGGTTTGAACGTATTTCACCAGTTTTGACCTCCATTCACTGGCTCCCTGTGTGTGTCAAAATTGATTTTAAGATTCTCCTGTTGACCTCTAAGTGCATGAATGGCCTTGCACCCTCATACCTCTCTGACCCACCATATTTTCCACCGTACACGTCGCATTGCCCTGCAGTATAAGTCACAGCATCAGTCCAAATATGTCTAATAAAGTGGAAAAAAAAACATAAATGCACGCATCGCGTTTGTTACGCGTCTCCGCTGACAACCTGGAAATGTGGGCCGAACCCGGAAATGTAGGCCGGTGTTGTGCCAAAAATCGATTGGCTGCCAAATGGCGACCACAGGAGTATGCACGCGAGAACTTTAACAAGAATTTAACAAGATTAACACTTAAAAACAATTATTTGTTTGCTCAGAATTATAGCAAAGGTTTTGTCTCGGTCTAACTTTTCCTTTAACTTGCCAGTCAAATCAGCTGCATTTCAAAAGCTGATACACGGAAGTAGGCTCGTGCATGAGAGGACTCGCTGTGCATTTCTTCAAAATTTAACAATATAACCACCTAAAAGCAATTATGTGTTTGCTTGAAATTATAATAAAGGTTTGTCTTAGTTTAACTTTTCCTTAATAAAAGGACTTTAACGGTCAAATCAGCTGTATTTCAAAAGCATTCGCCATGCTGATGAAGATTCTCAGTCATCTAGGACATGATAAATTCAAAAACATTCAATACAAAAACAACTGGACTTTATTTGTAACAGAAGACGTTTCGCTTCTCGTCCGAGGAGCTTTCTCAGTTCAAAGAGCAGTGAGTTGAATTCAAAAAGCGTTCGCTGCTTCGGTGCTCTGGGAGCACGCAGAGGGAGGACATCAGGAAGGAGCAATGCTGTGCATTTCTTAGAAATTTTAACAAGATACGAACCTAAAACAATTATTTGTTTGTGTGACATTATAGCAAAGCTGTGTCTCAGTTGAACTTTTACTTAATAAATCCCCTTCAATGGTCAAGTTAGCTGCATTTCGCCGGGGCGGATTTGACGGTTGCTCCATGCGAGCTGGATGAAGGTGGCAAGCTGATTGTGTCAATAGCCACTTTTACCTATTACATGACATAATGGCATTCCATACACCTCGAATGCCATCTAGTGGCTGAAAATGGTAGTGTTCAATATTTTCAGTCAGAATGAATGAAAACAGTCATATCTCAGCCAAAATTTGATTTATAAATATGGGAAAAAAATCCATAAATATGTTGCTTCATCGTATAAGTTGCAGGGCATGCAAATTATGCAAAAAAACATGACTTATAGGCCGAAAAATATGGTACTTCAACCTTATGTTGGTTCTCGGGTGTGGAGATCATCAGACCAGCTGCTCTTGGTTGTATCAAAAACCAGGCTGAAGCTCAGAGGAGATCAGGCTTTTTCAGTCGTGGGCCCTAAACTGTGGAACAATCTGTCCATCAACATTAGACAGGCTGCTTCACTTCCTGTTTGTAAATCTCTCCTGAAAACACACCTGTATTCACTGACGTTTAACATAGTGTGATTCGATTTACCATTTCATTGTTTTTGTGTTTTATTTTTTATGCCTTTAATTACATCTTGCTATTATTCCCTTTCTTTAATTAGTGCCTTGAGATTATTGTTAAGCACTTTGGGAACAGCTGCTGTTTTAAATGTGCTTTATAAATAAATTTGACTTGACAAAAATGGCTACAAATTAGTCAGCCTAATTAGCTAAAACCTGGTGTGGAAGTAGCTGAGCGTAATTCACAATGCATCATGGTCTGACTGGCTTTAAGTTTATGTCAGCCCTCAGCACAAGATCATTTTAGTTTAAAATGTTGGCATCAAAGGTGCTGGGCCTTCCTTCAAGGAATACTTGACCTTTATTTGTATTCCAGCTTCGACCTCTTGACATCTTTGATAAGCAGCTCGTCCCTGAGGACGCTCCATAACTTCAGAGCTTCTATCCAGATTCAAAGTTTAGCGTCACAAAGGAGTCCAATCTACTTCAAGTCCAGTCGAGGCAGATTACGTGTTTGAAGATGTTCACATGTGAAGTTTACAATTAAATATGATCTGATGGAAGAAGCGGGTAAAGATAATGGATGGATGGATGGATGATGGAAGAAATTCAGTTTGGTGATGCAGAACTGTGTAATGTATCTTTGTTTGTCTGTAAGGAGGTGTGTGTGTGTGTGTTTGTGTGTGTGGGAGTCAAGCCTGACCCTCTCCACGTAGAAGGTCAGCGGCTCCCTGCCTCTGGGTTCAGGCTCGGTCCAGCTCAGCACCACGTAGGTGTCGCTCACCTCGCAGGCGTGCACGTTCGTGGGAGGAAAAGGAGCTTTGACCTGACCTGCAGAGCAACGAGAGGAGGAGGAGGAGGAGGAGGAGGGCAGAAGAAGAAGAAGGTCAACGAGAATGAAAGTGGAAAGTGCTGGCTGAGGTACGGGCCTTTTTCTCCTCTTATTATTTCCCTGTGCACACAGAGTCTGCTGGATTGCACAGCAGTGGGGGAGAAACTCAGAACCTTGCAGACCCGGTTTAACCTTGGTTCTTTTTTCATGCCGTGTACATCAGATGAGATCAGCCGGCTCGGATCAGAGACCCTGCAGACGAGGGACGACGCGAGGCTTCAGATTGAGCAGAAACGGCTCGTTTTGGTGTCCGTTCTGCTTCTGCAGTTAACAGAACCGCAGGACGGACCAGAAAAGAACTTTTACTGCAGAAAGAGAGCAGTCGTTTGAAAAAAACGCTGATCTGTTAGAGTCCACGTGCTCGTGTGCGTGCATGTGTGCGCATGTGTAATCAGTGCGACTCCTTTTATATGCTTGCTTTAGTGGGGAATAATTGCTGCAGTGACAAAAAAATAAAAATAAAACAGTAAAATGTGCTGATATTGTCCTTTTAGAACCTCAACTCACTAAACACATCATAAACTTTTTCAAACTTGTAATTTGACATTTTTATTATAAAGGTTTTTTTTTTCTTTAAACACATGCAAAACTGTAAATTAGAACATTTAAAACAGTAAAAACAGACTTTCACTCATATTTACCTCATAACTGCCAGATTACCAAAGGTAAAGGTGGACAGTAATGTTTTTGCCCATGTCTTTGTGTGTGCATGTGTCTGTTAGCAAAATTTCTCATAAACCACCTGATCAATTTTAACGAGACCTTCAGGAAATAATCACTGGATGTACAACTACGATGAATTACCATTTGGAGTGAACCCAATTCATGATGGCCGCCACGGCCTACTGAACTTAAATAACACAAAGAAGCTCCTTACAACAAAAGGCTTACAGCTATAAATGCAGAGAAAGTATTTTACGTTTGCCAGATTTTTATTTGTAATAAAATTTATCATTTCCACTTCGCAGTGACAGTCTCTTTTGTGTTGGCTATAAAATCACAATAAAATACTTTGAAGTATGTTGTTGTTAAATGAGAAAATGTGGAAAAGTGAAGCGTTATTTAAAAAAAAAAACCTTTTTACAGGTACAAGCCAAAAGCCACAACTACCATTCTGGGGGAAAAAAGCAAGATAAAGAGATTTTAAAGTCACTTTTAATGAAGATTAATCAAATAAATATGTTAAATTTAATTATCACAGAAGCCTTTTTGATTTGGCACGTGTGTGCATACGTTCTAAGCCAAACCTCCATCGTAGAAGAGATAAAAAGTTTTTAAAAAGCATTTGCCTCCTCCAGCTTTTCCTATCTCTGACTGTGAGTTAGATTGTCAAGGTTATCAGTTCCCTTTATAGGCGTTTATTCTACCTCAGGCCATTATGTGAATTTACCGGGACACCACGGGGAACTTTTCATTCTTTTCACTGCTTCAAATGGAGCAAATGCTCATATCTTCAGCCATACAATTACTGCAGCTCGTTGTTAAGCATAATATGAAGATGCATTAAAGCCAAAAGCCTGGAGCAACCTACAGGCGAGGAGGCGGCAACACACGTTTCAATGAAACATAAGTGCGTTGTAAAAAATAAACAATAAAAAAGTACAGCCGTCTCACCTTCCAGCTCATCTTTTGTAACGGTAATGGTCCTTCCTCGATCCACTCGGACTACTGAAAGAGGACAAAGACATGAGGTGAAGGGAATACAGACAGAAGAGACATGAAAGTAATAAAGTTCTATGAGAACCTATGATGACACTATTTATTTTTCATGTTTTGCAAATGTTCCAGAAGCAGCCAGACGCAGAGAGATGAGACACGGCAGGATGGAGAGGAGACCGGAGGGGAGCCAGCAGCCTCGTGTCTGTCCTTCATCTGTGTTTAATGATCCAAAGCACCTGACCACAGTCCACCTGTCCTCGCTCTTGCTCACATCTCATCCATCAATCCCAGCGCGGCCCTCTGCCGAGGATCTGACCCAACCGAGCGGCTTCAAAGGTAATCTTTGAAGAAACAAAGCTTTGCACTCGACGATGTCGTTACTGATCAGTCGCAGGCAGAACCGCTCGAGTTGAGATCTAAATCTGAACACGTGCATGTTTTATTTTCTGGCCGTGCTGATGTCGCTGCGGGTGAACCGGGGCAACTGAGGCTGATGGGAACAAAGAGCAAGATGGAGCTGTGGACATGTTGCTGATGCTGTTTGCAGGATGCTGCTGGTGTCAATATACAGTACAGCAGTCCCTCGATTATTAATCTATCTATCTATCTATCTATCTATCTATCTATCTATCTATCTATCTATCTATCTATCTATCTATCTATCTATCTATCTATCTATATATATATATACATATGTATATATATATGTATATATATATATATGTATATATATATATATATATACATATGTATAGAATAAAGTAATCTAATCAAGATTTGAAGTCAACATGTGACTAGATGAGCTCAAGTAATTAAAAATAAGGTAATTAACCATTTCAACTTGGAGCTTTGTAAATC
>NC_056502.1:10603250-10622773 GCF_014905685.2 Nematolebias whitei | reverse complement strand
TAAAGGCATTTTAAACCCTTCCCACACTCATGCAATATTCTAAACAATGTTTCTAAACTCTAAACGCTCTAAAAGATCACAGAATGTCATGATCTCTGATCTCTGCCACCTCCCAGCGCTCTCGGCCACGCCCACTTGTCGGCTGCAGAGTGGAGCTCATGACACTGAGGAGGGAGCTTCTCCCTGCGCCTGTGGGTTGCACCCAGGTGCAGCAGGTACTCAATCATTTTAAATAATTTATTTTAAATAAAAATTCCATGTCGATCGTGCAGCTCATCCATCAATCAGCCAATTGTGTGTCATGTCCAGTCTTACTTTGAAAAACCGCGATAGAGAGAGTCCGCGAGAAATGAACCGCGAAGTAGCGAGGGACTACTATATTATAAAAACAAACTTGTTTCTTAATTTCAGTAGCCAACTGAGAGGATCTGTGAGTGTTTTGTGATTCTGGTGTCATCTGTCCTGTCCTCACTGTTTCTCCCTCATGTAATCAGCTCCTGCCTCTTCCACCTGTTGTCTTTCCCCAGGTGTTTGTGTTCATCCCCTCGTTAGTGTCTCTATACTGTATAGTCTGTGTTTCCTTGTAGTCCCCCTGTCCATGGATTGTCCTGTTAAGGCATCATGTTCTGTCTCCCTCTATGTGTTTGCTGCCTTTTGTTTTGTTTAATAAATATATTTCTTAATTACCTTCAAGTTCTCCGAGCATCTGTCTGCACTTGGGTTCAACGTACCACCAGATCATGACACCAACGGGTGCTTTTAGTAGTTTATTTAAGAGTAAGTTACAAATGGCTTTACACAATTGTATATTTACTTTAACAGAAATGTAAGACCTTCCCCAAAAATACAATAAAATAAAGATCCAGACTTTGATGTTTAAACTTAGATGTTTTTTTTTTTTTTTTTTTGTTCTCCACTGGATTTTTACAATGTCAGTATGAAAGATGAAAGTGATGGGACAGTGCTAACAATTTGGGTGAATATGGCTCTGCATCTTCAGAGGAAGAAGAAACAAAAGAGACGACGCAGCAGCCTGCGCCGCTATCTGCATCTGTCATCTCCAAATGAGATTTAATGGGGGAAAATAGCAGCGACTGGTTGAAAACACTATTTTCTGACAAAAGATAAAAGATATTCCTTTTTGAGCTTTAAAAACTACATTTCACTTTCCAAATGATCCGTGAACCATGTGCAGTTTGTTCCTTGTACTGCTTGTGCAATATCCTTTTATGCTTTCTTTTGGCCACCCGCTGCCAAGGTGGGCAAACAAAAGATAGTTTCATTTTATTGTTAGTGGATAATGTAGGAAGATGTCTTCCATACATGCAAATAAAGCAGACAAGCCTAAACTTTAGTTAAGGAAAAACATGAAGAGAACAAGAATTTAAATAAATTGAACATTTGAACCCTCATTTTTGAGTCTGTGTGTCCTCCTTAAATATGTTGTGCCCTTGGTGGGCGTAACATGGCTGTTTTTGTTTGGCAACATGTGGCAGAATAATGGCTGAGTTTAATGTGGTACCCATTGTCCTGGTGTGTTCCAGAGGGTCAAAGGTCCGAACGGCATCCGTGGCTTTTGAGGGTCGTCCTGCTCCGGCTTGGTTCACAGCGCGGACTCTGAACTGGTACACAGTTCCTTCCTTCAGGCCAAACACTGGGAAATGGCACGTTTTATGAATGCGAGCATTGCAGCGCACCCACTCATCCTGACCGAGGACACATCTGAGAAAAAAAGACAAATCAACACAGTCGAAACTTTCAGGCAAAGGTAAAAAAATAATAAAAACAAACAAAAACTGAAGTAGATAAACTGCAGTTTATGCCAAAAATACAGTGTGAATGCTGGATGACTTTGCATCTGCTGAAAAAGCTGAAACAGAGTTGTTAAAGCTAAAATAAACAGAACACCAGCTAAAAGGAGCAAAATACTAGCTAAAACTAAAAGAAGCAAAATGCTAGACAAGAAATGTTAAAAGCATCTAAACATGAGTTTAAAGTATCAAATACTCTATAACTGTTACATCCATCCATCCATTATCTTTACCCGCTTATTCCATTTTGGGTCAGGGGGGTCGCTGGTGCCCATGTCCAGCAATCACTGTGCGAGGGGCGGGGTACACCTTGGACGGGTCGCAAGTCCATCACAGGGACACATAGAGACAAACAACCATTCACTCTCCCACTCACACCTACGGACAATTAAGAGTTAGCAATTAGCCTAACATGCATGTTTTTGGTCTGTGGGAGGAAACCGGAGTACCCGGAAAAACCCACGCATGCACGGAGAGAACATGCAAACTCCACCTAGAAAGGCCCCTGGACCGGGGTTTGAACCAAGGACCTGCTCGCTGAGAGGCAGCAGCTCTACCAGTTGCGCCACCGTGCTGCCCTAACTGTTACATGTAAAAAATAAAAAGTCTGGCTAAAAGTAGCAAAAAGCTAAAAGTAAAATGGCAAAATGGCAGCTAAAATCTAAAAATAGCTAAAATACAGCTAAATATTAAAAGTAGCAAAAAATAGCTTAAAGGTAAAAATAGCAAACTAGTACTTTGCTTCTGTAGAAAGTTAGAAGTAGCAAAAGGTTAGATGAAAAGTAATAAAACGCTAGCTAAAATAGCAGAATGCTAATTAATCTAAAAGTAGCAAAAGGCTAATTAAAAGCTAAAATATCAGAACGATAACTAAAAGTACATTAAGCAGATGGCAATAGAACAAGTTGGCTAAAAGAACAATGTTTTTGAAATAATTAAGGTGTTTACGAGGAAAAAATGTGAATAAAATTAAATACTTTTTGTGTTTAAAAGACACAACAACCACAAGTCACAATACCATCTCCAGAATGAGCTGAAGGTTTTGATCTGGCATTAAAAAAAAAGGGGCTAAAATAGTAAAATGTGTTCTTAAGTATTTAGGCTGCAAAAAATGTATGGCAAAATTAAAAACAAGGAGAATAAAAACGTGAATGCTTGAATCAGTATTCCCTCAATAAGAATCCCGGAACATTATGTTCACATTCTGCACTAACCCTTTTTATTTTTATATAAAACTAACGGTAAAACATTTGCAACCCCGCAACAACACAGAGTCAGCGTAGTCGCTATCGAGGTCGATCACCGAGAGATCAGCTTGTGAAAATAATAAGAGACCAACCACAAGAATTCAGATTATACGGCACCGGCGTGGTAAACAAATACAGAAGTGCACAAGTTTTAAACCGTGAGGGGGGTTGCTAGGGAACTATTTCACATTTTCTTGTGCTCGTCTTTTACCCGCTGACGTTCAGTTGTGTCTTCAGCATTGACTATTTAACATCGAGTGACCAAATATGGACAAAAAGTTGCACTTGACTTGATAACCTGACAGACATATGTTCTCCACACACATGTTGAACAGGACAATCCTGATTGATTAGTGGGGGTGATGAGGGCAGCATGGACTCTGCAGGGACTCTTTGACTCCGCTGTTAATGCAGCGCTCAGGTCTAATAATTAGGATGTAGACCATCCATCTCATTTGAACTTTGCCAAATGGATCTTGCAGTTTCCAATACGATCCAATTATCTCACCAGCAGCACGCGGAGGAAGATAAAGGTTCAGCTGTGTTGTCTTACCGTCAGCCTGTTGATGCCCGACGCTGAAAATTACATAAAAATGGGTTTAAAATAGGATTTTAATGAAGACCAAATCAATGAGAGTTTGCTTTTAAAGTATAAACACAGTTATCTGAGCAAACACTCACTCGTCTCGTTCAGTAATCAATTAAAACCTGATTTAAAAAACAAATAGATCAAAAACCTGATTAGAAAATTCTGCTCAAGAAAAAAATACATCAAACTTTTGATAAAAGCAGATTAATCAAGTGATAAAATAAACTGTAATGAACTCACTAGATTTGTTTGATTAAAATCACACTTTGATCAATAATCATTTCAAAATCAAACAACTTCCATTAAAACATTTAATTAAGCCAGTTTTTTTTTCCTTTTAATAAAGAGAAACACAAACTCTCCTGACTGGTTTTCTTTGACTAAAGTAAACGTCTTTGGATTTTTGAAATGTTGACATTTTTATGTTGTTTTGAGACTTTATGAAACATAAAAAAACAGATAATTGATTTGTAATCAAGATAACAATTGGCTGATTAGGACATTGAAAAAGACATTAATGATTATACAAGACAAGTTTTCTGGTAAAAAAAAAAAAGATGCATGTTTGATTAATACTCTCGTCTAGTTCAGAACTTAAATACATTTGCAAAATAGCTGAAAAAAGTCTTAGTAGAGTGAATACAGTTTTACATTTATTACTTTTTAAAGATTGTGTAATTCAAATATTTTGTAAGGCCATTTACTTTACTCTCTTTGAGAAATTGCACAACTTGATAAAGGTGTTAGATTAAATTCATAAGCATTTTCCAGGAAGGCCCACATCTGCCTGTATGAGGTTTCGTTCTTGGTCGTAGATGTCAAGATGAAAATTAAACCACAATGTAAAAACAATCCTATGGAAGTTCAGCTCTTCAGCTTCCTGCAGTCACAAAATGGGGCCACCAAGCCACATCTGTAAGCCATCTCCTTGATGAGCTGCAGGAGTACAAAAGGCTGCAGAAGACCTCCCTTCGCCACTGGAGCATTACATGCCTCACGGTAGTGTTTCTGGCCACTTTGCATTATCTTGTGATAGATAAACCTACCTTGTGCTCTTACACGTTTCAGCATTAACTTCTGCTGCCTCCCTGTTCCTGGACTCCCACTGAATAACCTAGAGCTTCTTTGCGTACTCCTCAGCTGTCTCCTCGCCTTCCAACTACTTGCCTACCTCAACCTGAAACCCCTCGGACATCTTCCTTCACTTAGAGCGGCTTGGGATGTTATCAGCCCATTAAATGGTCATTATTAGTTGTTATTATCCCCATATGTAGCGGTCAAACTGTCCCACCTACCTCCTAGTAGGTTTTAAGGTACCGTTATTATCGTTATTATTGCTGATAATAGGCAGCGTCGCACAGGGGTAAACCACGAAGTGTATTTTTTTGTTTTATTCCTGCTTATGTAACCCTTTTCCTAAACGTAAGCTTACACCTGACCCAGAGAACCAACCCTAAACTTAACCCACTTACCCTTGTGCCTAAACCTAACCAAGACTGTAAACCTAACTGCCAGACCCTTACTTTAAACCTAACCACGTGAAGTTTTTATGAGCACTAACAAAGCTAAAAACAGAGCCCATTATCATCGCTAACAACGTACCTTTAAACCCACTAGGAGGTACAGGAGGGGCAGTCTGACCACTACATATGGAGATGATAACAACTAATAACGGCCATTTAATGGCTGATAACCTCCGAAGCGGGTGTCACTTACTGGAACCAGTGAATCCCCAGCTCCTTCGACAATCCACAACTCCACCGATAAGCAAGAAAAGCATCATTACTCACCATACCTCAAGTTATGCATACTGAACTTTCTCCTTACTCCCCAGGGTTCCATCCCTTCTCAGTGTACATTGTTGAACACCACACCATAAATAAACACTGTTAACTTTTACCTGGTCTTGAAGTCTGTTCAATTTAGTCCAAATTTTCTGGGTATTCCATTAAAACCTTACAAATCCTTATGCCTGCAAGACAGCATTTTTGTCCTGACACAAATCCAAGGAAGACATGAGACAATTTCTAGGGTTGTCAAACTCCAATGCCTCCTTTGTCATAAAACAAGATCAGTTTATAATTACTTCTAACTCTTAAACTCACCTGATTCACATCTTTTGCCGAACTGAATACAAGACGACTTGATGACCCCTTAACAAGTTATGATCACTAAAAGGAAGGACTTCTTTTATGTAGACGAGGGAACCTTAGGGAAGAGCAATCTTCAGCAGCACTCCAACAAATAGACCATTATGGCTGCTGAGGCTGCACAGAAGCCATCCCTCACTAAAACACAAACAACAGCCTGCTGGGAGTTCACCAGCGTTTCTGATGTCCCCTGTGGCGATGTTTTCTGCGACAGTAGCTGCAAGGCCACACAAGATAGAGGGCAAGCAAGATGAGGAAATAATCGAGCAACCACAAGTGAAAAGTTTTTTTTTTGAGAATGTTCAGGATTTCAGAAAGGGAGAAGGTTTACATCAGTGATTCTTGAAACTTGGATCACACTGTCGGTCAAAGACCCATAAATGATGTTGAAATGAGCTTTAGATATTAAATGAAATGTACAACATTGTTATACTTGAATAAAAAGATTGTTGAGGCGGTTTCTGCGTTGTGGGGAGTTGGTGTCCATCTCCAGCAGTCAGTGTGAGAGGCGAGGGACACCCTGGACAGACTGCAAGTCCATAACAGGGTCAAACAGAGACAAGCAATCATTCACTCTCTCACTCACACCCAGGGACAACCAGAGAAAACCCACGCATACATGGAAAGAACATATATATATATTGGAAATGTCTGAATAAACAGTACAGACTAACAGGAAAAACAAAATTAAATTGTCTTAAAACAATACATCAGTTTTGGACTTTGTAATGAGGCAGCTAAGAGTCGTAGAAAACTCACATTTTCCGTAAATGCCAAGTGCTGAATGACTGCTGAAATCTAATTAGGAACCTGAAATTGAGATTTTACAGCTAAAAGCTAAAAGCAAAATGCTATCTAAAAGCTAAAAGTGACAAATCATTAGTAGAAATCTAAAAGTGGAAAAAAGAACGAAACCAGAGCAAGTGCTGTATGCAGCAACAGATCTCTAAGAGAATGTTTTTGAAGGAACTGACGAGTCGATGTGTTTCTAATGGAAAAATAATTGTAGATAAAAGTGAAGACTTAGAAAAGTAGAAAAGGTTTTAGCATCTATCTCCTGAATGAGCTGAACTTCTTGATAACAAAGCATGCAGAAGTAGTTCAAAGCAAAAAAACTAGTGAAAAAACAAACAAACAGGAAAACAACAGTATGAATGCTGACTCAACATTTTACAATAACGTTGTAATTGCTTATCAAATCTGAGTGAGTCACGCTGATTTTCACCTTTCTACATAATAACCCTCCACAGGTGAAGCTCCGTCTGCACTGGGCGGCTGCCAGGTGAGGAAGACGTAGTCCTTGTTGACATCAGACACCTCCACTGCCAGAGGAGACGCAGGACCTCCGGTCACTGCTGCTGATGCATCTATGAAAAGACAGAATCAACTGAGCGAGACACAGAGACAACTGAAGGACGAGAACGAAACTTCAAACCAGCTTAGAAACATCATGAAAGAGCATGTTACAGATCCCCACCTGCACAAATCAATGTATGCTACATGGACACAACCAGAGGGTTCTGAGACACAGAGAAGTATCAAAAACAACTAAATTAGTCAGAAGGACTTAAAGGAAAGAATGCGACAAAGATTATTAAACTTACTTCTGAGAATTTAAATTGTCTTCTTTTTGTTCTGAACCTCAACATCTTCATTTCTACCACTTCCAGTTCTTTCTCCTGTCTTTTTTATCAATACCACTGTCTCCAGACCATATAACATCCTGCCTGGACTCTCTTCTTCACATCTTTACCACACTCCATTTTTCTGGACAGTGGATTGTCCTGCACCTTTGTGACCTCTGCTCCTTGTAACCTCACTGTTTCACCAGCCTCCCTCTCATCCACACACATGTACTCTGTCTTACTACAGTTGACTTTCATTCCTCCTTCAAGTTCATACCTCCACCTCTCCAAGTTCTCTTCCACCTGTTTCCTGTTCTCACCACAGACCACAATGCCATCTGTAAACATCATGGTCCACGGGGATTCCTGCCTGACCTCATTTGTTAGTTGGTCCATCACCAGAGCAATCAAGAAAGGGCTCAGATCTGATCCTTGATGCATCCCACCTCCACCTTGAAGCTGTCACTCCTACAGCACATTTCACCTCTGTCCTGCTGTCCTCATACATGTCCTGTATCAGTCTAACATACTTCTCCAGATTTCCTCATGCAATACTACACCTCCTCCCTCGGCACCCTGTCACATGCTTTTTCTAAATCCACAATGACACAATGAAGTTCTTTCTGAACCTCTCTGTACTTCTCCATTAGCATCCTCAAAGCAAAGATGGCATATTATGAGACTAACCTGTATAAATAAAGGTTGAATGAATGAATAGTGCTCTTTCTCTGCATGAAGCCATACTGCTGCTCACATTAGGGAGTCAGGGAATCAGCTGCAGGCACTAATTAGTTAATCTGGGAACTTTCCCTGCATGTGTGCGTTTTCCCTTTTATCACCTGTTATGGTTGTATTTCTAACAGACATAATGAGGGAGGAATCTCTGAGATGCTGGTCTTGTTTTTAGAAGAGGAAAACAGTTGAACCTGATGACATACCAGTCGAGGCATGGACATGTCTAGAAGAGATGGCAGTGAGGTTTTTGACAAGATTATTCACTGGCATTTTTGAGAGTGGGAAAATGCCTGAGAAATGGAGAGAACAAGGATGATGTAGAGCTGTAGCAACTACAAGTTTATGAGCCACACATTGACGATCTGGGAGAGAGTTGTGGAAGCTATAGACGAGAGGTGACAATTTGTGAGCTAGAAAGCCAAGAGTTTGAAGAAGCATTGCAAGGAGACTGATTTGCGTGACGCAAATGTGAGTATTTGGACTTGTTTTGTGTGCACGCAAAGCTCATGAATGATTCAGTGCATATTATGCTGTTTCTGTGGCATGAACACTTGAAACACAGAGAAACATACTGTATATTTGCCAACACTCCTCGCAAAGCTGCTCAAACTGAAGACGCTTCACGAGTTAAATGTGTACTTTTCTCTGGTACATAGACATGCTGCTAACAGTGCATGAGAGGACACAGCACTTGATGAAGAATGTATGGTTTTCACAGAATAAAGTTAACAGCCCCCCCTCCTCCCCCTCCACTACCATCAACTGCAGAACTGGCTGATTGATGGTTCAATTTCAGTCTATGAATCATTGGAGTTTGCAGAGAGGAATAGAAAGCAGAACCAGAATTTGGCAAATACAAACAGTGTTTGAGAGGGGAGAAATTCTGCCCCTATTTGTCTCAAAACTTTTCTGCCATGAAAGTTTTCAGGGGAACTCCAAAGCATTTGCTTTTCATTCATTCAACCTTTATTTAGACTGGTAAATCCCATTGAGCCTCGAGGACTCATTTACAAGAGAGACCTGATTTGTCAGTTCTACAAAGACCAAACTCAACGTGTCAATGAAAGCACATCGTTTAAAAAACAACAAAAATAACGGGTTCTGTCCAGGTAAACGAGTTCCTGTTAGTTGTCTGGTTCTTACAGGAACAAGGCCTTGAAAAGCAGTTTCACATCATCCTGCAAACCCATTGGTTTGTGGATTTTGGACAATGTGATATTTCCTGGTTTCTAAAAATGAGCTTTCACTGAGTCTTTGTGATGCAGAGGGGCAGCTGCAGGAACCTTCAGACAGAGACAGGTGAAGCAGTCAGTATTAAAAAAAATTAGATGACAAACATGAATTGTGCCAGAGGGATTTTTTTTTGGCAAGATAACGTTTTTACGTGTCCCACAATTATTCATTTGACTCTAATTACTTGCACGTTAGTTTCCATGGCAGTTTTATTATCAACGGCCTTTCTCCTTTTGGTGGCGGGCAATAGTAGTTTTGTTTGTGTCTGTTTGTATGTGTGCATATCTGTTATAGTAATAAATCATGAACCACTGCACAGATTTTAATGAAACTTGCAAACTATACCAT
Organism: Nematolebias whitei; assembly: GCF_014905685.2. Lineage (NCBI taxonomy): Eukaryota > Metazoa > Chordata > Actinopteri > Cyprinodontiformes > Rivulidae > Nematolebias > Nematolebias whitei. Next base: position 10,613,035 of record NC_056502.1, on the reverse strand, counting down.
ATTTTTCTAACTATAAGGTGCACTTAAAATCTTTTAATTTTCTCAAAAATCAACAGTGAGCCTCATAATCAGGTGCACCTTGTGTATTAATTCTGGTTGTGGTTACTGACCTCAAACTGATTTTATGTGGTTATTGTGAATGGGTTGAATAATGTTTGACTTATCTGACTGTTATGTTTTGCTTAATGCGCCTTATGTATGAAAACAGACCTGTTATTTGATATTGCGCCTTATAATCCGGTGCACCTCATAGTCCAAAAAATACGGTAATTAAGTCATCAGGTGCACATATACAACTGATTAACCTTTGGAGTCAACTCAATTCAAGATGGCGCCTTAGCCAATAACGCAGCTAATACTGAGCTAAAATTTAGTGTGGTAGTAACAGAGACTGATCACCAACACATATTCTGAGAGCTAAAATAGTGTGAAAGATCTTTTTTTTAATTTTTATTTATCCACTAACCAGTTGCAATCAATGTTGCAAAAACTCTTCTTAACCATTTAAACTACACTACAAGGTTTGGTCAAAATGAACATAGTTTGGTGGGCGATATGCATTTCTTAAAGGAATTCTAGGCCTTTAATCTAACAAATTTGCACCAAAGTGCAGCACTAAAAAAGTTATCAGAACCAACTCACCATCTTAATGCACAGATTAAACTGTGATAATCAAAGACCAGAATTATCAGACCTGTTGATCTGTGGATTTTAGTGACACTGAAGAACATATATGTATTCTCACCATAGATGTAAACAAAAGCCCCGTGTTCTTTGATTCCATCCCTGGTCCTCAGCCTGGCGCTGTACACACCTTCATGCTCCTTGTGTGCAGCCATTAAAGTGATGGTGGACTTGTTGTCAGTCGTTTTAATGTCCACATTGCTGGACTGATGCAGCTGTGTACCTGGACAATGACAGCAAATAAACAGACGGCGTTACAGCGTGTTTTTAAAAACTCAGAAATGGGTTTTCAGCACAGGAATTACCATCTCTGAACCAGCTGACTTCTTGCTGGAAGGGAAGCAGAGCTGATGTGAAGGTGCACAGCAGGGTGACGCTGTTGCCCTCCTTTACCCAGGTCGGGGGGAAGGAGATGCCAAACTTGGCTTCCTCTTGCAGCTGCGAGGCTGAAAGAAGCAGGAAGAGGATCAGGTTACGTGGTGTGCTGTTGTCATGAGAACAGTTTGGAATTAAACAAAAAAAATTGACGTTGAATGAAAAATCATTTAGGTACAGAGGTAAGAGATGAGACATTTAAGGCCAATAAACATTTACTGAAAGCTAATTGTCGCAAAATGCTAAGTAAAAGTAGAAAAACGCTCGCTCAAAACATAAAGTAGCAAAAAGGCAACAAAAGGAGCAAAGCATTGGCTAAAAGGAACACAATGAAGAGCTAAAAGTAGTAAAAGGCAATTCAATTCAGTTTATTTATATTGCGCCAAGTCACAACAGAAGTCGTCTCAGGGCACTGAACAGAAAGAGCTAAATGTATCAAAAGGGTAGCCAAAAGTGACAAAATGCTAGAGGTAGTAAAAGGCCAGCTTAAAGCTAAACAAAGCAGAATGGTAGCTAAAAACAGCAACATGTGAGAAAGAAGGCTAAAAGTAGTAAACCACTAGCCATAAGGTAAAAAATAACAACATAACGCTAACTCAAACTAGCAAAATGCTAAGAATATGTAGCAAAAGGCTAGCTAAAAGCTTTTTTTTCTTTTGTTTTCTTCTTTCGGCTGCTCCCTTCTTCAGGGGTCACCACAGTGAACTAAGATGCACAAAGACTTGGCAATTATTTTTACGCAGGATGACCTTCTTGATACAACTACAGACGACCAGCCATGTGGAGCAGAGAGCTGCCATCTAGGGGTGCCCAGGGGAGCAGATAGTGGGGGTTAAGAGCCTTGCTCAAGGGCCAAGAGTGGGGCAAATGAGGGGGGAGACAGGCATGGACGCTTCACCAATCCCACCCACATTTTGATGTTGTCTGTACCGGGACTTGCACCAGCGATTTTCCGATCGCAGGCCCACCTTCTCTAACCTCTGCACCACCACTCCCTAGCTAAAAGCTAAAATTAGCTAAATATTATCAAAAAGGTCTCAATGAACATAAGAAAGAAATCAAGAAAATATAGAAAATTTAAAAAAGCAAAGTGTTTTATAGATTTAATATGATCTCAATGTATTCTAATAAGGACGTTTAAGAGTTTCTTTAAAAGGTTGAACGGTGAAAATAAAACTAGAAGGCTCTACCACCTTCAGCAGAGTGACAGCCACGACAGTAGAAGACTCATGCACACTGACACGACCCAAACGACAAGAAGAAGCATCCAGTGAGGAAACCGCCGAGGACAGAAGAAAAGTTAAAGCTCTGACACTTTTTTGAAAGTGGACCATACTGATCAGCCATTATTCATTCTCTGACTTAAAGCACTGCTGCAATAAAACCTGAAAGTGGGGGCTGTGTGAGCTATAAGCTCCTGTCAAAGCTTGTTGTCAGAGGTGAATCTGGCAGAAAGAGACAGCGACATGTTTCCTATAATGATCCTGTTCTGCTTAGCGGTCCAGGTTAACACAGCAGAGTGTGCAGCCTTTTTAAAGCTCACTTCTTGGATCTTTGCCTAGCAGCATTCACACCCTGTGCTTCCCTCAGAGCAAGGATGATGAAGATAAATTTGCCACAGTTGTGCTTTTGTTTGTTGACTGATTTGTTTTGGGGGGTGGAATCTTCCTCTCATGAGATAATCAAGTGTCAGTTACATAGAAATGACAGCATGCATTTCTTCAGCACATTTTCACAGCAAGCATTCCCTGATGCTATTACAAGCCGATAAAGCTTCATTCATGATGATTGCCACTTAATTTCTTAGTTTGGGAGAAGTATATTATTGTGTCTAGATAGTGCTTCTGAGAAAAAAAATGATGCATTCACCAAAATATGATGTGATTTATGTGTCTTTTGCCAATTAGTTGTAAATAGTTTAACTTCATTTTTGCACGTTTGTCAGGATTTGTCGTAATAAATTAACTTTATCTTGAAGAATAACATAAATTACTGTCCTTTAAAAAACAAATTTACAACCCGTGCATAATTCATAACATAATGAGGAAAAAAAAGAAAGCATATGTCAAAACAACCAAATTATGATTTATATAAAGTTTTAGCAGAGCTACACGTCCAAGCTAAATCATGATGAATCACTGCAGGAAAAACAGCAACAAATTGATTGTATATAAAGAAGAACAATGAGTGACATCACATGTCAAGCTTTGATAGCTAAGCAAAACTAAACGAGATACTAATTGTCTCTACATTCTGATGTCTGCAAAGGTCATTTCTGTCAACTTGATTTGAAATCAGATGTCTTGTAAAACGGAAACGAAACGCAATCCTAACCTTAATGCTTCTTTCATGCACTTAAAAACCAAGTCAACAACTCTGTCTGTTAGCAAAATATCTCATGAACAAAGGGACAGATGTTAGTGAAACATATGGAAATCAATCAATGGAAGTACACCTACAGCTGATTAACTTTTGGAGTCAATTTAACTCAATATGGCCGCCACAGCCAGCTAATAGAAGACACAAACATGAGTCAAACTCAGACGTTTTTTTATTTTTATAAATATTGAGCTACATTTGAATGTGAAAGTAGCTGAAACCAATTCACACCATGCAATCCAATCTCTACACATTTCATAGCATCCCTGCTTAAAACATTTGCATTAAAAAATGTGAATAACTCTACAGATGAGATAAAGTTTGACGTGGTAGTAGCTGAGAGTCCTTATCATATATATTCCGGTGTATTGCATGAGCTGCTTCAAGGTTTGACCAAACGTCTGTTATTTCTCAACTTGAGAAGACTTTAGCTTAAAATTCAGGTTTTAAAGGTAACAGGTGATGAGCATCCTTTCAATGAATGTTAGACCTTTATTTTTTATTTTTATGATTTGGATTTTAAAAATCCAATTGGAAGCAACTTGCTGTTTTCATGGTAAAGTTACAAAGTATAAACATTGATCTGTCAAGATCGTTTTCTTTTGGTGTCTTCATCCATCCAACATCAAAAAATTCCTCTCACACAAACAAGTGACAAAAGTTTTCTTTTTCTTGGAGGAAAACCACGCTATCGTTTGGCTTCGTGGACAAATATCCTGATACAGAACGTACTCTACATGCAAATTTCGGCTACAAAGGTGCTGCTCCCCACACACGGTTGAGGCTATATAGGCCAGACAGTGTCACACAACCACTGCTTGGAGCAAAATGTGATAAATCTCCTGCCATCCCTGAAATGAAATATACATGACTGTCATTTCTGCTCAAATGGAAGCAAATCATTTTATCCCCACGGCAACCGCCGCACATCTAATTAACACTGTTACCTCCACACAGACACCCTCAGAGCAACATAAATCCCAAGATAAACAAACACCACCAATGCACCGCTCCCTTCCATTCCACCCGTATCTTTCTTGAGAAGGTCTTTGCCCAGCAGTGCTGAGTGTTGTGCCTCAGTCTTCAAAGCCATCCCTCCTGCCCTCAGTGGAAGGGGAGACTTCAAAGAGCAGCAGAGAAAATGAGAGACGACACTTGTTATTAGTCCCTGGGTTGAAACTTACCGGCGGTCTGCAAGCGCTCTGAACCAGCCGCGGCTCCTCGATATGCTGAATGGTAGAGTGGCAGATTGATCAAACACAGGCAGGGTCAGAGATGGAGACAGAAGCAGAGGATGGTAAAGAAACTGCTAAAGTGGCAGAGAGACAGCAGACCAGTCAAACTTGGCAGTGATACAAATGAAAGGCCACGTCTAATGTTCTAAACATGTGAAGAAACCCTACTTACAAAATAAAAGGCACACTTAAGTGATTCACGTGTCCAGATGAGGTAAAATGTTTTGGGCATTAAACTGCCCTGCAGGACTGTCAGGACTTTGGGACGTTGGGGGTCGGGGGTGTACTAGAGGGGTCTAAAAACTTGCTAAATATGTGTGGGTGGCTGTGGCTGAGTGGTTAGAGTAGTCGTCCTCCATCACAAGAGTTGGGGGTTTGATTCCAACAGCAGTCGCATGCCAAAGTGTCCCTGGGCAAGACGTGAAACCCTCATTGTCCCAGATGTGTGTTCCATCAGTGTATGAATGTGATAAAGCTCTGATTATTCTCTGTAAAGATAAAGTAAAGTGCTTTATGAATGGGCGAATGAGGGCACAAATTGTGTTGTAAAGCACGTTGAGTATCTTGATAAGATAGAAAGGCACTATATAAGTGCTACATAGTTCCAAACTAAATATTTAATTTGCAAGGTAAATATTTAGTTTACTAACTAAATATTTAATTTGCAAGTTAAATGGTTAGTTAGTGAACTAAATATTTAGGTGTAAATTATATACTTAATTTCCAAACTAAATATTTAATTTCTATGGCAAACATTTAATTTGCTAACTAAATATTTAACTTGCAAGCTAAACATTTAGCTTGCAATTCAAATATTTAGGTGAGAGTTAAATATTTAGTTAGCAAATTAAATAATTATTTTGAAAATTTTATGTTTAGCCTAAAATTAAATATTTAGCTTGGAAATTAAGTATTTAATTTGCATCTAAATTTTTATTTCACTAACTAAATATTTAACTTACAAGTTAAATATTTAGTTAGTGACCTACCTTATTTAGGTATACATTAAATATTTAATTTATAAACTAAATATTTATGTTCTTAGCTAAACATTTAATTTCTAAGCTAAACATTTAATTCCTAAACTAAATATTTAATTTGCTAACTGAATATCTAGTTAGCAAATTAAATATTTATTGTGGAAATTAAATGTTTAGCTTAGAAATTAAATATTTTGCTTGGAAATTAAATATTGAATTTACACCTAAATATTTAGTTTACTAACTAAATATTTAACTTGCAAGTTTTTAGTTGATAAATTAAATATTTAACTTGTAAACTAAATATTTAGTTTGGAACTATGACATTTGTAAACGTATGAATAACATGGTGAAAATGTGACTGAAATAAAACATTTTTTTCCTTATTAAAGGCTAAATAAACCAAAATATTGCTGTTAATTTTTGACTGTGTAACTTTACAAATGGCACCCCATATCCATTTACTATTTAAACAGAGCAAACAAATGGCTAAATTTAAATTCAGCAGAAGCTAATTTTGCTAAAGGTTTTCAAAGTAAGCAAAACCCTAATACGCTAAACAAAAAGTTAGTTCCACTAACTGAGCCCAGCACTGCTTGGAGCTATCTCCAACACATAAATTAAATCATAATTTAAAAATGGCCGCCACGTGGTAGGCAGGCCTTCGTCAACGTTTCTTCAAGATCTTTCTAGTTTAACTCGTCGTTGTGACTCAAAAGGAACCACAACAAACCCCTGAGCTCATAACTAAACAGGAAGAAGAAAAAAGTAAAATTTTAAAAAGTGATGAGGCGACGTCGAAACTAATGTGGCTAAAGCTACTCAGGTAGAGTCCAAACGACGCTCCAGATTTGTCCATCTAGGTCCAAAAATTCGGACTCGGGTGTAACATTTCTGTCAATTTATGGTCTTCTTTTCATGGTGTTGAACTCTGATGTTTCACAATGAGCTGCTGGAGTGTGAATCAGTTTCTCACAGAGGTGGGTTAATTATTTTACAGCTAATGTTTTCACTGCAGCTGATCTTGCTCTGATTTATGACAGCAGAGATGGAGTCTATCATCTTGTTGATGTGTTGATCTGGTTTTTAAACAGTTTTTCTCGCTTTTTATTCACAGAATTGAGTAGTTTAATCATAGTTTTGTACTTTTTTGCACTAATAATTCTCTGCTTGGTCTTTGCAGCTTTGACTAAAATGAACAGAAATGAATATTTATACTTATAATCACTATGCAAAGGGCTTGTTTCCTGTACGCAATTCATTGCAGTTCATGTAACAGGGTTGTACTTATATTGAAAGGAGAAAATAAATAAATAAATCAGTTGTAGTTTTAGCCTGTTAACAAATTCATTAATACAAGTCTTTCTCTGAAATCCACCAGAAAATGAAACATTTGTAACACGTTTGAGGCACATTGCCTCAAAGGGGTAGAACAGAAAATGTAGTTTTGAAAACATAATTTTATGCTACAAGAAATCAAAAAGACGCATTCTGCAACAATATGGCAAGTTATTCTGACATCGCTGGGAATTATATGTGTAGATTATGATCCATTTTTTGATATGATTAAAAGTTGTTCATAAAAATCTGACAATTTTAAGATGCAAAATGTGCTATTTGAATGTAGGATACATAATTGTTTTCAGACTAAATGATTACATAGAAAAATGATTAAAATGATCCTATAGGTGTATGCAAGTTTATTTTTCCTCTCACAGTACGCTTGGTTAATTTCTGTAAGAAAAACGTGAAAAAAAGGCCAATAAATGTAAAGTTATTAATAATTTAATTATGCATTGAACCATAGCATTTATACAAAAACAAATAAGTTCATTTTTATTTGAATTTCTAGTCAGATTTTATGGCTCCGGATGAATTTTTATTTAATAGGAAAATAAATAAAAATAAACGATTCGTTAGATTGTAAAGGTTGTAGACCTGTGTTTTGGTCGTTGTTGTTTCACCTTGTTTTATGTGAGTAACTGTTCTGCTGCTTAAAATAAAGGTCAGTCTGAATGATATATGACTAATAACAGATTTATGCACAATGTATTTTCAGTCTCTAACGCTCCCTAGCCTTTTCTGTTTAAATCACATGTGCACTAAGAGCTTGATCAGGTGTCATCCGTCTGTTTACAGCTTCATCATTATCAATATATGCATCGCTTCCATTGTTGTCCTGGGATGCTGTTAAATATAAAGTACCAGACATGGACCTACATCTTGAAGTTGAAAGATTTTGACAATAGATAGTTTACAGCCACTAGGAGGCAGTGTCATCAATGATAGCGCCTGAAGACCTGCAGTTATTTCAGTGGACTGTCATTGATCTTAAGTTTTCATTCATTCATTTATTTATTAGAAGAATATCATAGTTGTATATTAGTCAAATGGTGTAATATTTTGCTTGATTTTTCCTTGATATTGCAAAACCATCATGCCGTGTTTCAGTAAGGAGCCGTGGTCTTTCTAAGAACTGATCTTTGATTTCATGGGTTTTTGAACGATGAAACCACTCACAGTTTACCACTAATGTTCCAAAGGTCGTAGCTTCACCCCGGGGACTCTTGGCGATGACTTTATACTCACCAGCATCATCAAGACAGCACCTTAAAGGGGGATAAATAATGGCATTTATTGTTGTAATTAATGTTATTTTGTGAAGCTAAAATGACTGAAGCCAAAAGAAAAAAAAAAGCCATTGGTAAATCATAAGACAGGGTTTTTAAAACGGGCTTCATCTCACATTCTGAATCACTTTTAATCTTTTTTTTTTTTCTGTAGAAAGATCCTCCACCTTAAGTTGGCTTTTAACCCAATGATTAATGTTCCAATCTCAAGTGAGTTGAAGCCGTAATTTCGTTAAAGTCAGCAGGCGTTTCTGCTCAGAGTTTTCTGAACAAAAACGTTCAGCTTTTATTAGGTCTTTAACTTGATGCCTTACCTTCTGATCTCCAACGAGCTGAGACCAAAACTTTGTTGAAGGCTGTAGTTCCACGGTTGGGATGACATTATCAGTGGTTCACCATCCTTACACCTGAGAAAAGAAAAGAGTAAATGTGTTTTTATTAAGAATAATAATTACCTGGTATATACATTTATTAGAAAACAAATGAACAAGAACGCTGTGTCCTTTTTTACAGAATGCTTCTTCGTAACTTTCTAAATCAAGGACTAGTTTGTGTGATCCTCCAAGCCAGAAGGGGTTTTTGATCTTCTATTCTGTCTTGTGTTGTTGGGCGCCGACCTTTGCAGCTCATTGGACTTGATGGGTCCCAGATGGATTGGTCAAACTTTTTAAGCCACAGGTTATCTGGCTTTCAGTGCGCATGAATACTGAGCATAGCCAACCCTTTCATCATCTAGTCTCAACAGCAGCTCGAGTGTCAGGGTCAAGAGTTTGGCACACTGCCTGAATTTACACAGGTAATTCATGTTAATAAAGACCATAATATTCAGCTCAAGGAACACAGAGCTCAGAAGCTAACTGTCATGACATTTTCTGGGAACATGCCATGGACTTTAATGTAATTATTTTCTTGTACTCTCACCAATAAACACTTTAATTGAAAAAAATAATATATAAATAATCATTGAACGACTAATCAGTTAATTGAGCTATATGGGTAAAATTCAATGTATTTTCTTCTCATTGCAACAAACCACATTAAATTCATGCAAGTCCTAATCATGGACTGCATTAAGGACAGATGTTCGTACCATGTTAGTGTGGGGGTTGGGCAGCCGTGCACAGTGCACGAGAGTTTCACCGTCATCCCCTCCCAGACTGTGTGAGCCCTCAGAGGGATTGCAAAGTCTGGAGCTCTCTGGCTCAGTTTCTCCAAGAACTGTATGTGGGCAGACTTCTTCTCTTCTGCCTAAAGCACAGATCAATAAAATTCATTTTTTTTAGGTAAAACATGACGATAAACCAGCTGCTCGTTGGGTTATTAGAACAATAAACAACAACACAAGAGAAAATAATAAATCAGAAAACTGTACTGATGTTCACCAAAGCTGTTCATTAGAGAGATGACTTTGTAAAGTGGAAGCTACTCATCACAAACTGTTTAAGACAATATATATATATATATATATATATATATATATATATATATATATATATATATAT
>NC_056502.1:10551253-10603240 GCF_014905685.2 Nematolebias whitei | reverse complement strand
TATATATATATATATATATATATATATATATATATATATATATATATTTATTGTAATGATATCCAAAATGCTGCTGTCAGGATTTTAATGAGAGTTAGTAGGAGAGATCATATCTCTCTGGTTTTAGCTTCTCTCCATTGGCTCCATGTCAAATTTAGAATACAGTTCAAAATCTCACTTCTAACCTACAAAGCTCTCAACAACCTAGCTCCATCTTATCTTACAGATCTTATTGTTCCATATTTTCTTAACAGAGCACTTTGTTCTCAGACTGCAGGTTTACTTGTGGGTCCTAGAGTTTCTACAAGTAGGATGGGAGGAAGATCTTTCAGTTATCAGGCTCCTCTCTTGTGGAACCAACTTCCAGTTTCTGAGAATGACACATTGTCTAGTTTTTATACTGTGCTTAAGAGTTTTCTTTTTCATAAATCCTATAGTTAGGGTCGGCTTGGGCTTCCTGAGCTATCCCCTAGTTATGCTGCTATAGGCTTACGCTACAAATTGACCACATTTCCTCTATCTGCTGTTGTCTTTACTTGCTTTACTCTACCTGTTTACTAAACCCAGCTGCTCAAAGCAGATGGCCGCTTGTCCTGCGCCTGGATCTGCTGGAGGGTTCTTCCTGTTAAAAGGGCGTTTTCCTTTCCACTGTTGCCTTTGTGCTAGCTCAGGATGGGAGACCATGACTAAGTGAAGATTCAACACAATCTGCTGGCTTCCTTAGATAAATAACTTTTACTAATTGGTTTTTATGTCTGTTAATGTTTTCGTACAGTGCCCTGAGACCACTTCTGATGGGACTTAACTGAACTGAATTGAATTCATCTTTGTAATTCATTTACTATACTTGACTGATTCTGAGAGAAATAGTAACAACAACAACACTAACAATAACAACAACAATAATAATAATAATAATAAACCTTTCTTCGAAGTGCCATTTTGTCAACACGAGCACGCAGCACATGTTGGTTTCGGATTACGTCTAGCTCAACCTTCTCAGCCTCGTTTCCAAATCGTGTCCACTCCTCCCTCTGATACTCCACATCGGTAGCCGCTGTTTCCTGCAGGATTTCCCTAATAGAAACAGTTCAGATAATTAAAAGCTTTATTTTTATGTACTTGACACCTTTTTCTAAATAAAACCAGTCAACACAAAGACTACCGTATTTTTTGGCCTATAAGTCACGTTTTTTTTTTTTTTGCATAATTTGCATGCCCTGTGACTTACAGGTCGAATCGACGTTTTTATGGATTTTTTCCCATATTTATAAACCAATATTTGGCTGAGATATGACCGTTTTCATTCATTCTGACTAAAAAAAGTGAACACTACCATTTTCAGCCACTAGATGGTGCTTGAGTAATAAGACATGCCGTTGTATCATGTAATAGGTGAAAGTAGCTAGTAATGACACAATAGGCTTGCCATAGGCTGCCACCGTCATCTGCCTGGAGCAACTGAATCAGCTTCATTTCGCTGCACCGCCCCGGTGAAATGCAGCTGATCTGACCATCAAAGTGCCTTTATTAAGTAAAAGTTCAACTGAGACACACCTTTACTATAAAGTCGAGCAAACAAATAATAGTTTTTAGGTGGTTTTCTTGTTAAATTTTGAAAAAATGGATGGAGTCGCCTTCGGCACATTCATGTTTCCACATATCAGCTTTTGAAAATGCAGCTGATTGGACTGTCAAAGTGCATTTATTAAGCAAAAGTTAGAAGGAGACACACCTTTACTATAATTTCGAGCAAACAAATAATAGTTTTTAAGTGTTAATCTTGCTAAATTCTTGTTAAAGTCCTCCTGTACACGCCCCCGCAGCCGCCATTTGGCAGCCAATCGATTTTTGGCACAACACCAGCCCACATTTCCAGGTTGTCAGTGGTGACACGTAACAAACACGGCGCGTCAGCAGTGACGTATAATAGATGTGACGTATATGGCGAAGCGACATATTTATGAATTTTTCTACTTTATTAGACATATTTGGACTGACTTGTAGGGCGGTGCGATGTGTACGGTGAAAAATACGGTAATTCAAAACAGTCATCATTTGATCTAATAAGTGGGCCAAGCAAAGAAACACATTTGAAGGGTTGATTTAACATTTCTACTATAAACGAACGTGTTTAGAATCTGTCAAAACGTGTTTAACCTTCAGCAGAAGAAGTAATAAGAATAGAAACTGCAACAAAGGCAGAAGTTTGAGCGATGTTTGGAGCAACATGTGTCAGCCATGCTCACTCGATCTTGTGAGGCCTGAGAAGTTGAGTGTAAATCCAACTTGACTGTCACCACTGATTCACATGAATGTGAAGTGATATGCTGCAGTCACTCAAAAACCACTCAGGTGTTGCGGTTCATATGAGTGCAGTGTCACTGGCTGTGTGAGATCATCTTTCATACTTTTCCTCAAGCTGTTCTGATGGTGATTTTGAGGAGTTCAAGTATTTTTCTTTTTTCTTTCAGTCAGAAGAAACATTCTTGTTTTTCCTTTGGACAGCAATGTCATATAGTATACATTAGTCAACAAATATAAAGCAGTGGATGGTTTATACTGTTCATTTAAAAAAACAATAAACAATATTAAGATTATCTGACAAAATTAAACCATTTTAATGATGGCAAATGAAAAATGAACCAAAATTTCTGAACTGAAATGAAGTTATTGTCTACATTGTTTTTGTTGTTTTGCACTCTCTTTGCTTATTTTAAAGAAAAATAAAGTGGAGTAAGCTGTTGGGGGGTAGAATCAGTTTTGTGTTGTGTGTTTCCTTGACTGATGAAGCCTTCCGGATCGAAGGCGAAATGTTTCAGCACAAAAAAAGAAACTGTCCAGATGACCTGACTGAAAAATGTTGGATTGTGTACCTGGATTATTGAGCATGGACTTTGTTGAACGTTGATGAATTGTGATTTTTGATGAGCTAAAATTAGAAACATCTTATCTAAAAATGATGCAGAAAAACTGGTTCATGCATTTGTCATGTCTAGACTGGACTGTTATTATCTGGGTGTCCAAATACTTTTTCAAAAAGTCTTCAGTTGATCCAAAATGCTGCTGCCAGAGTCTTGACTGGAGTTAGTGGGAGAGATCATATCTCTCCAGTTTTAGCTTCTCTCCATGACTCCCTGTCAGATTCAGAATTGAATTCAAAATCTTACTTCTAACCTACAAAGCTCTCAACAATCTAACTCCATCTTATGTTACAGATCTTATTGTTACATATTTTCCTAACAGAGCACTTCGCTCTCAGATTGAAGGTTTACTTGTGGATCCTATGAGTTTCCAAAGGCAGAATGGGATGAAGATCTTTCAGTTATCAAGCATTTCATTGTACTGTTAACCCTGTGTTAACCTTGCTTGCATACGACAAATAAACGCAACTTGAACTTGAACTTGTAGAACCAACTTCCAGTTTCTGTTTGTGAGCCGGACACATTGTCCAGTTCTAAGACTGGGATTAAGACTTTCCTTTTTGATCAATTCTATAGTTAGGGTTGGCTTGTTATGCTGCTGTACACTTGGACTACTAGATGACAAACTGTCCTCATTTCCTAAAATGAATTGTTAAAATTGAATAGTTTTCATTTGATAATATTTCTATTTTAAGTAGATTCTTGACCTGCCATTGTGTATCTGTTCCTCTCAAACTCAACCGGTCGAAGCAGATGGTCGCTTGTCCTGAGCCTGGTTCTGCTAAAGGTTTCTTCCTCATGAGAGAGTTTTTCCTTTCCACTGTCACCTTCATGCTTGCTCAAGATGAGAGTTCTGTGATGGAGTTAAAATCAAAGCAGTCTGCTCCTCAGATAAATAATGTTAAAGTATTATTTGTATGTGTGGAAGTTTCTGTTCAGTGCACTGAGATGACTTCTGTTGTGACTTAGTGCTTTACAAATAAACTGAACTAAATTGAACTGAACTGAATTAATGGTAAGGTATGACATACATGATACAGTCACATAGTGCAGCAGCAACAAACATATTAGGTGTTACAGATGTGGCTTAGTGCAGTGCTATTCCACATGTGATTCCACAGCAGACATTGGAGTAATTCTGTATATGTATCCTTATGATTTTTTTTTAATTTTTTTTTTACAGAACTTGTTAAATGACTACACCTGTTCATCATATCAAAGTTATGTCTTATAAATTTAAAATTACGTCTTATAGATTATAAAAAGTTATATAATCAGGTCGCTCATGTAAATGAGTCTTCGAGGCTCAATGGGAAATAACCTGTATAAATAAAGGTCTAACAATGTATTCTGCAAATTTAATACATTTTTGTGTACTTATATTATCGTACTATAATGATTAGAACTCAAGGATTGTATGTTTAAGTAAATGTTGATTGCTATATCTTGGTCTTTGTACCTGAATTTGCACTCAAGGTACATTTTGAAGGTTGTTAAGCAAAAGAAGAAGCCTTTAAACAACTGTGGAACCCAAAGGTAATCAGTACCCATACATGTAACGCGTGTGGCTCTGAGTATTTCCAGACAACATCAAGCACCTCTTGTGTACGCGCAGTTCATCCATATGCATTGATTTAAACATGCTCCAGGACAGTCCTGAACGTTGACTGCATTTTAAGCGCAGCGTTTTAATAGTCTTCTCTCAACACAGGAGAAACGCTTGTGTATCCTGAACCATCCTTTGATTGACAGTCCCCAGGGCTTCACTATTTGAGAGCATACTTCACAAACACATAAACATCCATTGTCCCGGCAAAGAGCAGAATTATTTAGTATTCACACACAATTTTACTGCCTTGATGGCAACTGGAGCATGAATGGACCCCCAAATGGTCGTAATCATTTTGTAAAATGCGAACACTGCATGAATGAATATGCATACACTTGCATAGATGCATATGCACACTCAGGTGCTCAAAGACTCAGTTTTGAATTGCGATGCCACTGACTAATTTAGTGTGTGTCAATGTTTTTAATCTCTTGGCTCAGAAGAGTTCATCCTTGAGGGGGTGAATTACTGCAATCCTGATTAAGTCAATGAGTATGAGGCGGTTCGTGGCTTAAATATTGCTCCAGATGGAAATTTAGAAAATGGTTGACGCAAAACATATGTCTTTTCCCTAAACACGTAAGCGAGGTGGTGGAAAACCCAGTCAGATAGAAACATGTGGTTGGAGCTAAACTGCAGAGAAATTGAAACCAATACCACCCATTCCCATCTTGTTAGACCCAAAGTAACATTCCAGCCCTCAAGAGTTTCAGCATCATCTTTAAGACTTTCTGTATCCCTACAAGTTAATCAGCCTCTGTGCTAAATCGCCTTGATGATAAAGTTTCAGTCCACAGAACTTCATCAGCACATCAAAGAAGCAATGGTGGAGAAAGCAGGCTTCAAACAGATTTAATCTAGCTAATTCAAAAGGCAGAATGATTTAGCGAGCTGGAAAAGTCTGAAGGTGAGAAAAACAGAAAAAAACGTAAACGAATGGAATTGGCTGTAAGTTATAAGACTGCTGGTTATGGTGGCGGCATGGGAGAGGACACCAACTGAAAGGTGAGATGCTGAGCTTGCAGAGCCACGTGGTTACACGAATTTAAAAAAGTTCCTTTTGAGAGAGTAAAAATAGTGTTTTTTAGCATTAATGCTGAAGTTCAGACATTAGATATGTCGTATTTGTTTTGACACAAAAGTCCAAGTACGTTTCAGTTGTATTGTAGAACCATAAAGAGGCTGTTGCTGTTGCTGCTGCTAAGCCTCCAATTGTGAAAGTGCTTTTAAATCTCAACACAGACAGCGTGTGACCCAGACAGGACAAGGTGCCCTTACAGCAAAAGAGGGATTTTGGTAACGCAAATCAAGTCACTAGAGGCAATAATCCCCCCGCTTCTGTTCTCATGTGACCCGAACCTCTCTATTCTAAGACCTTATTTTTAGATATGACACGCTGTTTCTGACAGCTGAGCAGTAATCCTGTCCTGGCAGCACGATCATCAGCGACTAAAGAGAGGACGGCTCTGCAGCGCATGTTGTCAACAAAAGATTCAGATTCACTTATGTTTAGAGGATTTGAGAATTGGTAGCTAATGACGTCTGGTTGCAAAACAAATTATCTCTTTTTTTTTTTTCTTTAGTAAACATTTTCACTTCATTTATTTTTATTTTTCTGTACATGGATTTGTGACTAAGGGGGAAAACAGTTTGATAAGTTGTCCTAACTAATCCTATTAATTTTGCTTTGGCTAAATTGGTTAATAACACTTTAATTGTTAATAGGAATATTTCAATTTAAAGTTGTGAAAATCTTGTGAAATAATAAGCTGCACTTTATCAAACATTGGGTGTCTGTTATTAGGGTTACTGTAACCAAATACATTGATAAAGTTAGTGAATAATTATAGTTATGGCTTGAAAATTAAGTAGTACACCTTTTTTATATAGCAGACTTTTTGACTTTTAAATTGTAGCATTAATGAGGCTGATTTCCTACTTAAAGAGAGATTTTCTTACTTTAAAACGAAGCAACGTATAAAGGTGCAGAAATGAAATCCAGCTCTTGTTAATTAAGCATTTTCTACTATTTTCAGTACTAAAAGCTGCAATGAAATAGTTTTGTAGAGAAACAAATATTCATCGTACACATTAAAGCCAAAATTTATTTCAGTAATTCCTTCCATAAAACTGCAGACTTTCCCTAAAATAGACTTAATTAAATCTCTTACAATGTTTGAAATAGGTTTATTGCCTCTCTCAACAAAAATAGTAAATCTATTATGTATGGCATACTTTTTACTGGTCAAAAAAAAAAAAAGATTTTGCACTCCTTTAGTTTCAGCTCATTTGATACAATAATGTATTGTAACCGACAAAAAAGATCCAACTCTATTATCAAAACTTAATAATTGATCCCCAATTAACAGAACAAAAACTTGGAAATTAAAACTTGAATTAGTGTTTTTTTTTTGGTTGTTGTTTTTTGCTATTTAATTTCTCTTCTTCCTCTTTTGGCTTTTCCTTTTTTACTGGTTGCTACAACAATTCATCTTCCTTCTTTTCAATCTGTCCTCTGCATCCTCTGTCCTCACTCCAAATACCTTCATGTCCTCTCTAACTGTATCAACATATCTCTTCAGTCATTTTCCTGGCAGCTGCATTTCTAACATCCTTCTACCAGTATACCCACTGTCCCTCCTCTGGACATGTCCAAACCGTCTCAGTCTGGCCTCTCTATCTCCCAGTTGTTCAACCTGTGCTGTACCTCTGATGATCTCATTGCTAATCTTCTTGGATCAATCTTCCTAATTCATTCATGTCACTCCTAAGGAGAACCTCAACATCTTCATTTCTGCCACTTCCAGTTCTTTCTCTTGTCTTTTTGTCATAGCTGGTCTCACCACTGTCTTGTAAACTTCTCCTTTGACCTTTGTTAACAACCTTTTGTTACAAATCACTCCTGAAAATTTTCTCCATCTTCTCCATCCTGCCAGGACTCCTTTTCACCTCTTTACCACACTTCCCATTTTCCTTGACAGTGGACCCCAAGTACTTGAAGTCCTGAACCTTTGTGACCTCTGCTCCTTGTAGCCTCACTGTTCCACCAGCCTCCCTCTCATTCACACACATGTACTCTGTATTACTACGGCTGACTTTCATCTCTTCTTTCAAGTGCATACCTCCACCTATTTAAGTTCTCTTCCACCTGTTCCCTGTTCTCACCACAGATCACAATCTGCAAAATATAGTTCACAGGGATTCCTGCCTGACCTCATCTGTTAGTTGGTCCATCACCAGAGCAAACAAGAAGGGGCTCAGAGCCAATCCTTGATGCACTCCCACCTCCACCTTGAAGCTATCTGTCACTCCTACTGCACATCTCACCACTGTCCTGCTGTCCCCATCAAAGTTCAAAGTTCATGGTGGTTCAAAGTTCTTTATTGTCATTCGCATCACATGTGGTACATGAGATGGAATGAAATTATGTACTCCAAGTCCCATTTACACCCAAAATAGCAAAAATATAAAGTATAAAAAAGAAACAGGGATCTAAAATATATGCTACACAATAATAATGTAGGGCAGCACGGTGGCACAACTGGTAGAGCTGCTGCCTCTCAACGAGCAGGTCCTTGGTTCAAACCCTGGTCCAGGGGCCTTTCTGGGTGGAGTTTGCATGTTCTCTCCGTGCATGCGTGGGTTTTCTCCGGGTGCTCCGGTTTCCTCCCACAGACCAAACACATGCATGTTAGGCTGATTGGTAACTCTAAATTGTCCCTAGGTATGAGTGAGAGAGTGAATGGTTGTTTGTCTCGTTTGTCTCTATGTGTCCCTGTGATGGACTTGCGACCCGTCCAGGGTGTACCCCGCCCCTCGCACAGTGATTGCTGGACAAGGGCACCAGCGACCCCCGTGACCCAAAATGGAATAAGCGGGTAAAGATAATGGATGGAGAACATGAGTATGTTGTGAGCAGATGGGCATGAATATAGCAGCTTATGGGTAAGAAATCGGCAGCATGGATAATCAGCAGCACAAAGTGACATATCACCATTTAAAGTGTCATTACAGTGATTTTTTTCTGGTTAGATATGCATGAGTCTAACAGCTTCAGGGTAGAAGCTGTTCCTCAGTCTAGTGGTTCTACACTTAATGCTCCTCAACCTCCTGCTTGAGGGGAGTGGGGCAAAAAGTGCATGTGCTGGGTGAGTGGAGTCCTTCATGATGCAGGTGGTTCTCTTCCTGCATCTAGAGGTGTAGATGTCTGTGATGGTGGGGAGACTGACTCCAACAGTCTTCTGTGCAGCCTTCACCACTCTCTGCAAATCTTTTCTTTATGCAGCTGTGCAGCCTCCATGCCACACGTTGATGCTGGAGCACATGATGCTCTCCAATGTACACCTAGAAGGAGGTGAGGACTGAGCTTCCTCCCTCAGCACCCTGTCATATGCTTTTTTTAAATCCACAAAGACACATTGAATTTCTTTCTGACCCTCTCTGCACTTCTCCATTAGCATTCTCAAAGCAAAGACGGCATCTGTGGTGCTCTTTCTTCATGCTCCTCCCTTTTTTGGAAATAAGTGTTGACAACCATTTTCATTCTCTTGACAAAATCCACCACCATCTGTCCTTCTTGGTTTCGTTCCATGACACCACACTTACCCATCACTTCCTCATCCCCATTGTTTCTTTCACCAACATGTCCATTGAGGCATGCTCTGATCACCACTCTCTCTCCTCCCTGGGAATACTCTCTATCACTTCATCCACATACTTCCAAAATGTATCTTTCTCTTCTATGTCACATCCAACCTGTGAAGCATAACCACTGACAACATTTAGCATCAGATCTTTTACTTCTTCCTTTAAACACACCACCCTTTCTGACACTCTTTTCACCTCTACTACATTCTTTGCCAACTCCTCCTTTAGGACCACCCTTGCTCCATTTCTTTTTATCCACACCATGGTAAACTTAAACCCTTCTCCAATGCTGTAAGCCTTGTTGCCCTTCCACTTGGTCTACTGGGCACATACAACATCTACCTTCCTTCTCTGCATCATGTCAGCCAACTCTATACTTTTGCCTGTCATTGTCCCCACATTTAGAGTTGCTACCCTCAGTCCTACATTCTTGAATTTCCTCTTCTCCCTCTGTCTCCTGACATGTTTCTCTCCTCGTGGTCTTCAACTAACAGTAGCACACTTTCTGCCGGCACCCTGTTTGTCATCAGCACCGGTGGCGGTCGTTATTAACCCGGGCCTCGACCGATCTGGTATGGTGTCACTTTGATGAACTCACACATTAGTTTTACCTGACACAACCCTCACCATTTTTCCAGGCTTTGGCCCAGCGCAAAAGATACACTGGTAGGAGCTCCCTAGTGGCTGTTTTTGCTATTTAATTTCCCTATGAAGCAAAAAATAAAAATATGTTAAAGAATTTGTAAACTTATAATTGTAAAATTTTACAAACTAACATTTTACTTCTTCCAACAGAAAGTAGTTTTTTTCTCCTCTTCTCTGTACAAAATAAAAAGTGAAAGCTATGACTCATTTAAATGATTATGACTTATTGCTGTCGTGACATTCTTAAAAAAACAAAACAAATGAAAGGACCCAGCTGGCCTCACAGAGAGATGGATGAGAAAGGGGAAAAGCCTGATTTCTATTATAGATTGAGTGTTTAAAAGCTCTTGTTCTCTACTTTCTTTGCAGCATAATACATCAGTGAAACTTGACCTACTCTTCTTTCTCCAATTAAGAGCAGAGAAAGAGGATTTGGTGGTGAGTTTTGATGGAGGCAGAGCTTTATGACATGCTCAGATCATCTAGGAAGGAAGTCCTCAGGAGACAAGTGGAGGCTTGCTCGCAGTCTTTAATTTAGTTTCTGAAAAGGAGACCCACACAGATTTAGTAATTTTGTATCCACAAAAGATTTTCCGAGATGAGAAATTTAAATATGCTTCTTTAGTGAGGAGCTGCAGCTGGAGGTCAGAATTTTTCTCTATAAAGATATTGCACTATTTTATAGATACTTGAGTTATACATAATATTTTAGGCTTTTTGGGATGTATTACATCATGGTATGATACTGCTAGGCTGTATAACTTCTAATTATAAGAGCTATCTATCATGATATATCAACTAAGTTGAAATATAAATTGATATTATGAATATTAGTTTTAATTTATTAAAATGTATTTCTTGATCTATGATGAGGACTACTTGTCTATTGTGGCAGCATGTTTTCTCACCATGTCCTGTGGCAGGGCAAGTTGCTCATATTGAGGATCTCTTTGACAGACATCACATCAGCAGGAATGATAGGATACAAACCAGAAGGAGAAGCTTCCTCATCGCTGGGGAGTCGGCGCATGTTGAGGAGGAAAGGAAACAGTCTGATTAACACACACCTTGCAAATCAAATGACACAAGTAAAAGAGAAAAATGGAGATCTGCTTTCATCATCCTTTAGCGTTATTTATTCTGGTAATTGAGAAAATATGTGCTCATATTAGCCTGTCTTTTCATTTTGTCATGGATTATGGCACATTATCTAATCTATTCATGGGATCATTATTCTCCTCTGCCACTTGAAAGCAGCACCAGCTCTAATTTTCTCTGACTGAGCAGCAGAACAGGGCGTACATCAGAATGAGCTCTGCCTAATGCTGATATATGTAAGGTGCATGAGGAGTCATGTTTCTATGCACCTCAGGGATTCAGCCAGCTATTCACACCCCCCCAAAAAGAGGGATTAAATGTGAATAAATTGCTAGGTCATTATTGTATTAGCAAGAATCAAAATTTCAGGAAATGGTCAGAAACAATGGCTAGTCTAAACCTGAGAGAAAAAGCTGCAATTGTTCAAATTAAAATTTCAAAAAGTATTCATGAATTCATTAAAAAGAAAACAAACATTTTGCTTCACTGAGATGTTGTATAAATCAGGTTACTTTAAAATGTTTGCACAGTAGTGTCATTTACTGTATTATTCATTCTTTGACTTAAAATAAAAAGCAAGTATGAGTCACAATAAAAGTGCAAAAGCAAGGATCCTCTGTGCATTTTAAAATGCAAAACTAGTTACTTGTCTTTTGAAATGTAACCTATTTATGTGATTTTACAAGGTAAAGTCTCTGGGTGCATCCTGTGCGCGAAGTCTAATTTAGCAACTCAAACAGTGCAGCCTACTGTCTGACCCAATTTTACTCAAGTGTTAGAAATGTCATAATCATAATCAGCTGCTTCAGCTCTGTCAGTGTTCCCCTTTCTCTCATCAGTGTACGAACACACATGCTATTGTCTTCAGGGAGCGTACTCAGTCAGGGGGAACAGTGGCTGCTGATGAGAGCTCACACACATAATAATGTGGGCTAAAGGCCAAAGGTTTGGCTCTTTATAATAGTTTTTTTATGGTGCAGTGCTTTTGGTGTTTGTTGTGCACCATAGTATCTTAAACCTTCATGTCCTACGATGTATTTGTGTCAGGTTTTATTTATGCTGTTTGTGTGTTTTGTGTAGCGTTAGATCACAAACTAGAGAAACTGCATTTCCTGTGAAAATGCAGTGTGAATGCTTATTGCAGAAGAACTTGCTGAAAAACAGCTGAAATGAGCTAAAAACACACTGAATGCAGCTGAAATGAAATAACAAGCCTTAATGAGCAGGAGGAAGCAGAAATAACACTTTTTTTTTGATGATTTAGTTATTAATTAGCAGAAATGAGTGCAAAAATTAGGAAATAAGCTAAAAAAAAGCCAAAATTTGCAACAAAAAAAAAAGCTGAAAAGTAGCTGAAAAGACAGAAAGATGCTTAAACTACCAGTAGGAAGTGGAAGGAGCTGAAATGAGTTTAAAAATGTGGAATTAGCTGAAAAGGCTAAAATTAGCATAAACAGTAGCTGAAATAGGGCAGCACGGTGGCGCAACTGGTAGAGCTGCTGCCTCTCAGCGAGCAGGTCCTTGGTTCAAACCCCGGTCCAGGGGCCTTTCTGGGTGGAGTTTGCATGTTCTCTCCGTGCATGCGTGGGTTTTCTCCGGGTACTCCGGTTTCCTCCCACAGACCAAAAACATGCATGTTAGGCTGATTGGTAACTCTAAAATTGTCCCTAGGTGGGAGTGAGAGAGTGAATGGTTGTTTGTCTCGTTTGTCTCTATGTGTCCCTGTGATGGACTTGCGACCCGTCCAGGGTGTACCCCGCCCCTCGCACAGTGATTGCTGGACATGGGCACCGGCGACCCCCGTGACCCAAAATGGAATAAACGGGTAAAGATAATGGATGGATGGAAGTAGCTGAAATAGCAGCAAAAGTGGAAACTAACAGAAAAAAGCTGAAAGAAGCATGGCAAGCTGAAATTACCATAAAGAAGTTAATTAGGCTGAAAGTAGCAGTTGACATGAAAAACTTGAATTTATCTGAAAACAGCTGAAATTAACTAAAAATGCTAAAAAAAAATTTTTTTAAAAGATAGCTGAAAAGGCAAATCAAGCTTAAATTAGTAGAAGAAAGCAGGAATAACACGTTTGCCCAATTAGGTTGAAAGAAGCATGAAATTAGCACATAAAGGTGGAATTTATCTAAAAAAAAAGCTGAAATTAGCCAAAAAATAACAACAACAAAAAAAACCACAGCTAAAAAGCAGCTAAAAAATCAGAAAGCAACTTAAATTATCAGAAGGAAGTGGAGAAAGCACTTTTTGCTGAATTAGGCTGAAAAAAGTTGAAATGACTACATAAAATGTGGAATTAGCTGCAAACACTAAAATTAGCACAAAACAGCTAAATAGAAAAAAGCTAAAACTGTCAGAAATAAGCTAAAATGAGCACAACAAGCTGAAATTAGCAGAAAGGAGTTAGCAGAAACACTAAAGTGTTGTTAGCAGACAGACTCTGAAAAGAGCACAAACCAGCTGAAAAAGCAGCTGAAATTAGCTGAAAGTTGCTTAACAAAAGGTTTAAATTTGCACAAGGAAGCTGAACCAGAACATAAATGTGAAAGGAGCAGTAAAAGGTAAAAAACACTAAAGATATGAAGGATGTGAAACAAGCTTATTTCATTTTATGAGAAAACAGTGGTGGAAAAGGCTAAATATTTCTACAAGGTAAAGTTGCACCAGTACCAAAAGTCATAACAGGATTGGTCTGAAAGAGCTGAATATTTTTCATACAGTATGTAATAGCTTGAAAACTGTGGGACGAGAATCACGCCGAAAAACGTACGTAAGAAAACTGGATCACAACAGTGTGGATGCTTCATAAGCATTGGTGACCGTGATTCATGGCAATGAGATCGAAAGAAGTATTTGTAACAAGAAAAGCAAACATTTCTGTTGTTCTATCCACAGAAGAGATTTATTTGTTTATTAGGAGCAACGACAGTTATAATATGCATGAATGTCATTTTTTGGGATTGAGTTAGATTTATTTTGAACATGTTGTGTCTAATGTGTACGTAAAAATTCAATACAGAACAATCCATCTTCTCTAAGGTAACACACACTTGAAAAATAACTCACAAGATGTGTTCCAGAACTGTTTACTCAGGTGTGTGCGTGTGTTTCACACAACCCCCAACTACAGTTGCCAACAACGTATAGCCTCAGGTGTTCTTTTCAGCAAGTCATTTTACAAATTGCAATGCAAATTACCACAACTTCTCGTTTTCTTTTGTTTGCAAACACCCACAAAAATTCCCCATTTCACGGTGTTCAGAGAACGACTTCTGCTTTTGCTGTCCTGCTTTTGTTTTCGTGCTTTGTTTAGGTTCCCTGTGTGTGCTCAGAGCCTTGTGTCGTTTAATAATGTAGCTCAGAGCCTGCGGCTGAGCAGTACTGCACGAGTACAGCCACAGTTATGCACACACAGAGAGACGCAAACACTCAGGACGTGGCAAATAAACACTTAACGTGCGGCTTGCACACTGCGCAGAGGGTGAACGTTCATGCTTTTTTTAAATAAACAAGAACAACCTTCCTCAAAATCAGGAGGAAATGACAGGAGGAATTAAAAAAGAGGAAAACGTGAGCAGTACAGGACGATCTGTTTTTAGTGTTTCATGTCAGCAGGGAAAGGTCAACGCACACAAGACAAAAAATAAACAGCAAACTATTGTTGGCAGAAGCACATCACTTCTTTTAAAATGATCAACATGAAATCACTTCTTCTTTGTGTTTTATGAAACCTATTAAGAGACCACTTTTAAACTGTGTTCTAGTAATTACTCCCAGGTTTGCACACTAATATAGTTTTTCCCACAGTAAGTAAAATGCTACAATCAAGTAGAAAAACAGCAGCCTAGATTTGCACAACTAACACATCAGACTCACATTTTGCAAAACATTAACACTTTTATCTACTTTAGACCAAACATACTTTGTACATCATTATGTTTATTTGCCATTTCAAAGCTCTGACTATCTAAATCAGTGGTTTTCAAACTGGGGTTCCTGGACCCCCAGGGGTCCACCAGCCAGTGCTTGCGGGTTATACATATATATATATATATATATATATATATATATATATATATATGGCCACACCTACGTACCAAGTATTTAAACACAACCACGTAGGTTTAATTAAAAATACAGTAATTTGTAATAAGCACTTTTGTTGCATGCATTTGCTGTGAATAGTTTTTTACAGTTTCCATCAACACAAATGTTTGCTGAGCTTACGGTAGCAATGAAAACTGGAATGTACTTTTGCATATTTGTATATACTGAACACATAAATATTTTCATCAGTGTGCAGGATTGGTCTTGTGTACTACTGCTTTGTGGTTTTTTTTTTCTTTCTGTAAAACTTGCAGTAAGTAAAAACAAAGTAAGTGTTCAAGGTTCAGCACATGCGAGTGTCTTTTGTTTAAAAAAGGAGGAAAATGTCATTATTTGAACAATGTGTTTGATACGGCATCAATAGTTTTTATAATGTTCAGTTTCACACAAGTGTTTAACTTTGCAAAATATCTGCGGTGTACTAAATGCATGTTTGATTGTAATTTTATAAATCATTTTGTATAAAAGGGACTCCGTTTTTAAATTGTGCTCAAACAAATACAAAAATCTGTAGCATGAAGGTAAATCTGTGTGAACTGAGTATGGTATAAGTACACACCTGCTCATTTAAAAAAGTAAAACAATTATTTTTACACCAAAAGAGTAGTTGAAATCATAAGTTCAATGTGAACTTGATGGAATAATTGCTTATTTTTACCATCCCCGAGGATAAAACCACGTCCAAATCTCTTTATTCTGCAGTTGGAGATTGTGGACCCACAGGTCAGTCTAATTTAATAACTCACCGCTGTGGGGCTGTGAAAACGAAGGCAAATTTGACTGGAGCATTTTGGAGCAGACCGGGAGTGATTCTGTTGATCTCAGTGGAATCACCTGCGTGTGTTTGCTTTGTGGTATTTTTCCTCTCGGACCGGCCTGCCGTACAATATTTGAGTGAATGTGTGAGGATGATGAACGCCATAATAGAAAGTGTTGCAGAGCAGTAAAAGCTAAATACATCAGAGTGAGGACAAAACATTTGGTGTAAGATAAGTTATATTGTAAGTTACGTTGTGGTCAGATTTGTGAAAATGTTTGATGCAGAGGAAATGTTTTACAGTAAATGTTTTATGAGTGTGCTGTGGCTGCAGGTAGGTTTTCTATGTAAATGACATTGTTCCTGTCTTTAGTTTTTGTTTTGCTGTTATAACTGTGGGCAATAACACATTTATTTGCATGTTCAAAACCAGTTTTCTGTTAATTCATTTAAATATTTAGGTTTCAAGTCAAAATATGATTTGAAACAGACTCCACTTATAGTCAAATAGCTGCTGTTTACTATGATTATCAGCTGGAAGTCATTTGAAGACATTTACACCTTTTTAGCAACTTGTTTACTCCCAAGTTAAAATTGAAAGTTTATTCTTGCCTTTATTTTTTGTTTACTTTGAAAATAAATGTGATCCTCGCTTCAGGAAATGTAGATCGATCTCAATAAGAGTGGTGATTACAATCATACAAACTGGAAGAACAAGAGAGGTTACAGCTTCTTCAGAAAACAGATTAATAAAATGAAAGCAGTGCGTGCATTTAAGAATTTCATTTCACTATAAATACTTTATAAATTTAAGCAGTTTAAACATCTGAGCCCATATGTTGTATTTTCCTTTTAAACACATTTCACGAGTAATTCACCCACCAGTGACAAAAATCTGTTCACAATTCGAGGTTTGCACATGTGAGTTTTTGTAGTTTATGAAAGTGATAATTTATTTGGATTATAAGTGAAAGTGGGATTGATATTCAGTGTTTTTCTTGACCTCAGTGAAACTGATCGTGCTGTTTTTCAGTACATTGTTGGCTGCTCGCAGCATTCAGCTCATTGTGTTCTAATGAAGATGAAAAGTTTCAGCATAATGAATATTTAAATGCATTTTTATGGGAGCTTCATTACATTAAATAGCTGGACACTTTGCTCCTCTGGTAATTGCTAATCCTGGTATTTGTGTGATTGAAGAAACAAACCTGAGTGCATCGTGCACGGCAGTGTTTATCCTAATGGAAGACACGGACCCTCGTGCAGTTTAATGACCTGAGATGTCAATAATAGTTTTTGTTTGGCAAATGAAGTGGCACAGAAGAATACTGCTTAGCTGCGATAAAACGTTTAGGATTACCGGTATTGTTCCACCCCCCTCGCTAAAGGCCATAGTATATTTGCTTTATGCCTCCATGTGCATATTTTGCCCCTTTTCCTAGAGCAGTAACCGTGTCCAAACCACCCTCCAATCGCTCCATCTAGCTCGCTTTGACTTTTTTCGTCGGCCACCAAGCACAACAACACCTGCACTTCTGCATTTGACCACGGCTTTGATATTATTGTTGTTGTATAGCTTCAAAATACTAAAAGATACGCTCCTCGAGTTATCGCTAATAGCAAGCGGGAGAGAAAAAATGGCGGCTCGACTTGTTTGGAAAGACTCCACAGACTCCTCCCCCCGACCAATCAGTGACCGACAGCGTTTCTGACGTCACGGCTTGGCTCGCTTGGACCCCTTGAGAAGCCGGGCCAGAATATAGGGAGGCGAGCCGGTTCCAGGAACAATGGAAAAGACCTCAAACACAGGCCAAGCCGGAAATATCCGACCCGCGCTGTGACAGTGGAAAAGGGTCATAAGTTGTCTGTAGCATCAGGAAAATATCTCATGAACCACTGAATGGATTTTGTTGAACCTTGCGGACAATGACGATTCTATAGATATGTGCAAGTTGTTAACTTTTGGAGAAAATCCAATTCAGTATGGCCGCTACAGACGACAGGCTCTAGAAAACACAACGGCTATAATTCAGCCACTCTTACAGATATTAATCTAAAATTTCCTGTAGAATTTCATTCAAATCACACTGTTGGTGTCGACCATGGTGTCAGTCCAGCTCAAGATGGCTGCCACAGCTA
The DNA here is from genome assembly GCF_014905685.2 of Nematolebias whitei. Classification (NCBI taxonomy): domain Eukaryota; kingdom Metazoa; phylum Chordata; class Actinopteri; order Cyprinodontiformes; family Rivulidae; genus Nematolebias; species Nematolebias whitei. Next base: position 10,585,305 of record NC_056502.1, on the reverse strand, counting down.
ATAGATGTTTGCAAACACAAAAATACCCAAGTAGATTTTACAGATACTGAACTAAGATGTAATGTAGAGGGTCATTCACGTTACATTTTCTGAGCATGACACATCTGGATAGAACACGTGGTCGGACACATTATTTTCAAGGTTTAACCAACTCTCTTATTTGGCAACACAAGCTGATCTTAGTGTAAACCTCTGGTGATATGCAACTGCTAGATTGTTATCGGCTCTGCAGTTTAAAAATAATCGATCTGAGCAGATTCATCATTTAAACGATAAGCTTCTCGTGAACAGTACAACCAGCGTTGTCATTCCTTTATCTTCTGTCGGTAGAATCTGCACCTGGAAGTGAAGGTTCTCTTCTTTATCTGCGAAGACAGCTGCATGCTGTGAGACATCTGGGACGACTGCTGCTCCTGCTCTCGTAGCATCACCGTCTTGGTTTCCATGGTAACCCACCCCAGTCGGGACCTGATGGGAGGAGAGTCCAGGAGTGAGATTTCACAGCTGTGTAGGAGGAAGCAGGGTAGAGAGTCAAAGAGGACCACCCAGAGAAAGTACTGAGACCTCGGGTGTAAGAGCAACTTCATTAGGAGTCAGTTTTATTTAAGCGCCTCGCAGCGAGTGTTAGATCAGCTGAAAAATGGTTTTACATTTCCAATGTTTCAGTTAAATAAAGACAAGGATTGCTGTGTCCCTCCTTCACCTTTTCTTTATGTTCTTATCTTCACAACATATTTAATGGACATTAGACTCTCCCCTCCTCTCACTTCTCAAGCTCCTCAGATAAATAACATTATTAACTGACTTTTTATGTAAATTAATGTTCAGTTCCCTGAGATGACTTCTGTTGTGACTTGGCGCTTTATAAATAAACTGAAATGAATTGAAGCACGTCGTTGGAGCAGGTTTTATACACACAAATGACAATAAATCCTTGAATCGAACCTGCAGCTGTCCAACGTGACCGTTCTCAACACCACAGAGCAAACCGAGCTCTAAAAACTGTCGCAGAAATATTTGACTTTTAGTTTTATTCTTAAAAATTTACATTTCATCAATCCACAGTTTGACTTATGTAAATATCATTTGTCATGTTGACTCATGACAATGCACAGATAATACATTATGTGCTGCTAAACACAAACATTTTTTTAATAAAATAATTTAAAAAAAGATAAGTCTTCTTTTATGAAAAAAAAAAGCTTTCAAAACTTGAACTGTACTGTTTTAAAGAATACGTCTTATGACATGGTTTCAAAGTATTTTCTAAAGTGTATTTAAAAGCAGAACAGTTTGCAATTATTTTTCTTTCTGCATCAATATTAAACAGTTTCATTCTTGATTTAGAAGAAAGTGAATAGTAAATTTCTCATTTTTTGACTACCATTTTACAAAATAGTAGTAAACATCTATCACTAGTCATTTCAAATCCGATCCGAATATTGAACATAAAATATAGATAATAAAAAAAAAAATACATTTGTCTGTCAGTTCATCTAATATTATCATTGAACTGGCTGATCTTTAAAAAGAAAACTGACTAAAATAAAAGATTAATTTAAGCCCATCAGTGACTTGACTTATGGTCTTAAAATGTATTCTGTCCTTAAACATATTTCATACAATTCATTTTGAGAGCTTTATCTTTAAATGTTAATTTAATTGAGACCTTCAGGCAGTTTTTTTCTATTTTCTCAAAGAAAACGATTCATTTAATAAAACTGTAGTGAATTATATATTTGTGTGCAAACTAATGGGGTTTAAAAGGTGTTTTTATGGAAAGGTGTGTTACAGTCCCAGGTTAAATAAATCAACCTTTTGCGGGCCACTGAGCCTCTAATAATCCATCTGGTGAGGTCCGCCTTGCTGCTGTTCACAACTTGGCCGTCATTAATCATGTGGCTGTTCTGGGGAAGTGAAAGCAGAACGAGCCCAACAAACAGAATCAGGTCGCCTCTGAGTGATCACTTCATTCAGCCAAGAAACAGTATTGGTAACAAAAAGTGGTATTCTTTTGAAAGCATTGTGGAAAAAAAACAGAGTAGAGTTAGATAACAAGCTACCATACCATATTATTTTATTTATAAAGCACTTTAAACAGCGACTGGGCCAACCAACGTGCTAATACTTATTATTATATTAGAGGTTTTTTTTTCCTCAGGCAAGAAAAAAAAAGTCTGATAGGATTTTTTTTTTTGCCTCCAACTCCTACATGTGTCCAGTTAACCGTTGTTTTTGTCTGTCCAAACAGGTCTCACTTGTAAATGAGTCTTCGAGGCTCAATGGGATTTATCTGTTTAAATAAAGGTTGAATGAAAAAATACGCTAGCAGGTCAGCTGAATTCACTTTTATTGTGCAGCTCATTGCATTCACAGCGTGAGACATTAAAACTTATCAACCTTCATAGGTAAGTATCCTGATGCATGCTCAATAGTCCAGGTAGAAAAATTTAACAAGGTTAAGTCAGTTCCTCTGAACGGATTCTTCTTCTTGAAACGTTTCGTCTTTTATCTAAAAGGCCTCTTCAGTCTGAGGAGATGCAAGAAACTCAGTCTAATAAACAGCACCGTCTCATGGTGGATCAACCAGTTTATGGTTGACATCCAGAACTAGCTGTTCACATGATAAAGGAGGACCACCACCAGATCTCGCGATAGAAACAAGCAACCAGCTCTATGAAAACAAGCCCAAAACAAGCCCAACTGGCAACTCACCACATTGTGTAAAGCAGAGGCCATTTTAAACAGTATAAACATAAATGTATTATGGCATTACATCCATCCATCCATCCATTATCTTCACCCGTTTATTCCATTTTGGGTCACGGGGGTCGCTGGTGCCCATGTCCAGCAATCACTGTGCGAGGGGCGGGGTACACCCTGGACGGGTCGCAAGTCCATCACAGGGCCTATGGCATTACAAATAAATAATAAAAAAACATGCTAAACACTTTGAATAACATACTTTTAAGCTCTGCTAAAAAAATAATAATTTTGAATATGTAATTTTTTCTACATATTTTTAAAAACAAAACATCCTGCCATCTGCGTGTGAGTGAAGCCCCCTAGTGGTCAGTCATGGTACGAGTGTTTGGGGTGCGCGCCCACAAACGTATTTGTGTATGTCTATGTGTGCCTGTCACCTCGCCAACTTGGGCAGGAATGATAAACAGGAAACGGGGGTGTGGAGGGGACAAACTACCTACTACTACTCGTCTTTTGCTTTATTTTGCGGAGCTGGGAGATAATAAACTAGTTTCACTCGAAAAGGAAGGCTAGCCCAAATAAGCAACTTCACGTTCAAAACAAGCCCAAAAAACAGCAACTCATGACTCACAAGATTTGCAAGCGACTTTAGAAAAAAACAAGCCTAAAGTCGCTTGTAATAAGCGGACTTGGCAAATATGGTCGTTAGTGCCCCGATGGCCGCTTGCTACTCACAGGGTGCTGAGTGATACTAACAAAAACAGCATTGTAAGAGGAGGACTGTTGAACACGGAGACCCCCACCCCTGTTTAACGATGGACGGGTTCTCTTCACAAAGATGGCTTCCTTTACTCCTCTCTTACCTTCATAGGTAAGCCTGGATCCAAGGCCTCTGGACAAAAAAGAGCTAGCGCAAAGTGGTACCAATTCTACAACCATTGCCACTTTCAGTCTCTCGAGTGAAACTCTCACCTTTTATATGATTAAAAACTGTTACAATAGAAGATCATTAAATGTTCTGTACGCTAAGGAAAGCTCTGTCCGCACACAATGAGAAGCTCATAACATCCAAACAGAGTAATTAAAAGCTACATCCACTGAGGCCGTTGCAAAACGAGGCCATTAAAAAGTTCATCTGGAAAAACAAGCAAGCATGCCCAGGATAAACGAGAAGAATCTTCCCTGACAATTCAAAGACGGACTAATTACTAGCTTTTAGCAGTTGTACTGAAGGGGTACAGTATGCAGTTTACACAGGCTTACTGTTATCATGTAAGGTAATGAGAGTGCCTTGTTTAACTGATTAAAAAGCAAAATCCCCCAAAAGCTAATTTTAGTGGGTCAAGGAGAGGTTTGAGGAAACAACACTTACCCTTTCTTAAAGATGTTGTCTGCGTTAAGATGATGTATGGGACAAAAGTGTTCCTTTTTCCTTTTTGTCTGCCCGTTTGTTTCTCACCTTGAAGATATTGTTGACTCTTTGTGTCTCACCTCTCTTTAATACCTCTTACTGACTGTCTTCATCCCCTTCCCTCTCTCCATTACATTTCCATAGATGAAAAGATGAGGGTGACCCTGAACACAAAGTGTCCTTCGGTGCCAACTATGTGGACAACACAATACTCTCTCATTCTTAAGTTGGTAAATATAGACCAATGACAACCTCCCCTGTCCACACACACCCTTATCCTGAGCCACACTTGTTCCCAAATGGACGCACAAAGCCACCACCACACACACACACACACACACACACACACAGACACACAAGTCATCACTAACAGCTATATTGATTTAGTGGACAAATGATAAAAGCACAAGGTGCAGTGACAGTAACTCCCCATACAATAACACCTGACAAGCTGATTAAAAAAAAACCCCATCTAGTTCATCTAACTGCCTCTACATTTTTACAATCCCATGCGTTCAAAAAGTCTTGGAAAGAGCAAGCTGGAGATCAGAGGAGGGAGATTGGAGAGCAGATGCAGAGGAGTCAAAGGAAAAGAAAGGAGGCATCATCATGAGAAAACCAGGAGACGCTGAACATGTGGGTCATTGAGCAGAATGAGGCTCCAAGTATCTGGTTTCTTTTCAAAATATTTGAACTTTGACTTTGCTTTTGAAAAGACGTTGTTCTTAATTGTGCTGCTCAATACCCCAAACCAAGAGCCAGACTGCAATGTTCTCACTTTTGAAAAGATCCGTCTCAAATTTGGGACAGAGCCCTGATGTGATCCAGTCTGAAGCATTCATGAGGGCATCTTTAAAATATTACTTTGCCCCCAGCCTCCCTCATTCACACACATGTACTTTGTCTTACTACGGCTGACTTTAATTCCTCTTCTTTCAAGTGCATACCTCCACCTCTCCAAGTTCTCTTCCACCTGTTCCCTGTTCTCACCACGGATCACAATGTCATCTGCAAACATCATAGTCCACGGGGATTCCTGCCTGACATCATCTGTTAGTCTGTCCATCCATCCATCCGTCCATCATCCATCCATCCATTTTCTTCCGCTTATCCGAGGTCGGGTCGCGGGGGTAGCAGCCTAAGTAGAGAGGCCCAGACTTCCCTCTCCCTAGCCACTTGGTCCAGCTCCTCCGGGGGAATCCTGAGGCGTTCCCAGGCCAGCCGAGAAACATAGTCCCTCCAGCGTGTCCTGGGTCTTCCTCTGGGTCTCCTCCCGGTGGGACATGTCCAGAACACCTCACCAGGGAGGCGTCCAGGAGGCATCCTAAACAGATGCCCGAGCCACCTCAACTGGCTCCTCTCAACGTGGAGAAGCAGCGGCTCTACTCTGAGTCCCTCTCGGATGATCGAGCTTCTCACCCTGTCTCTAAGGGAGAGCCCAGACACCCTGTGAAGAAAACTCATTTCGGCCGCTTGTATCTGAGATCTCGTTCTTTCGGTCACAACCCAAAGCTCATGACCATAGATGAGAGTAGGAACGTAGATTGATCGGTAAATTGAGAGCTTCGCCTTTTGACTCAGCTCGCTCTTCACCAAGACAGACCTGTACAGCGCCCGCTTCACTGCAGACACTGCACCTATCCGCCTATCGATCTCACATTCCATTTTTCCCTCATTTGTGAAAAAGACCCCAAGATATTTGAACTCCTCCACTTGGGGCAGGACCTCCTCCCTGACCCGGAGAGGGCACTCTACCCTTTTCCGGCTCAAGGCCAAGGCCTCGGATTTGGAGGAACTGATCCTCATCCCGGCCGTGTCACACTCGGCTGCGAACTGCTCCGGCGAAAGCTGTAGATCCCGATCTGATGAAGCCAACAGGACCACATCATCTGCAAAAAGCAGAGACGCAATCCTAAGGCCACCAAAACGGATCCCCTCAACACCTTGGTTGTGCCTAGAAATTCTGTCCATAAAAGTTATGAACAGAATCGGTGACAAAGGGCAACCTTGGCGGAGTCCAACTCTCACCGGTAACAAGTCCGACTTACTGTCGGCAATGCGAACCAGGCTCTGACACCGGTCATACAGGGACCTAACAGCCCTTATCAAAGGGCCCAGTACCTCATACTCCCAGAGTACCTCCCACAGGGTTCCCAGAGGAACGTGGTTGAATGCCTTCTCCAAGTCGTCTGTTAGTCGGTCCATATTCATTTAATCTTTTTTGCAATTAGTTAAAGGAAGCTGACATTTTATTGTACACCTCTGTGTCATGGTTGCTTAATTTTACTATGCACAGAGCATACAGTGTTGATTTGATAGACAAGAACTGAATACACCGGTCCCAGAAGTAAAGAAGGCATTATTCAAGGCCACAATGCTGTATGGAAGGATGTGGTTATTTATAAGCTTTTAGTGGCCACACCTGCCTTTGGAACAGCAGCATACAATACAAGCTCAGGTTGCCTGGCCCTCTGTTTGTACCATGCGCCTGCAGGGACTGCCAGACTAAGAATAACTGGGACACAACAGTTGGAGATGCCTCTATAATTAAGTCTTTCTTTGGAAAACTCTTCAGATTTTGGCTCCACTATAGGAAAATTTTATCTTATTTTTTATTTATTTATTTATTTTTTGCACCTTGACTGTAGAAATATAAGTGAGATCAGAAGCCTAAGGGGTGATTATTTGTTACTGTATTGGTCTATATCCATCACTACTCATGGGTTTATTTGAGGCTTTAACAAAATCTGTGGCATAACGTCTTGTTTTTAAACTAATTAATAACCACTGAGAGAAAATAGATAACTTCAAAACATTTGTGGAATAATATTTTGCGCAAAACATCCACAAACTAACTGTGAGTGCCTCTGATTCATCTCAAACCTACCTGCATTATGTCACAGGCGTCTCCAACATGTTTCCAGAGCATGAGCACAGGGAGATCTCCTCAGACAGAAAAAAAAAAAAAAAGGTTTAAATATCATGCTGATAATAAATAGCAATTATTGGAAAACTGGCCCTAATCTGCTCTTCTTCATTTCTGAAGTCTATTTCGGTAGATTAAGTCATAAATATGGGGGCAGCTGGCAAGATGGGTATCAAATTTATATGAATAAAGAGAATGCAGTTTTGCAAGTCATGCACAAAAAAAAGGTTGTGATTTTCAAAAACTGGCTACTGAACATTACTTTTAATGAAATGTATATGGTATGCTTGGTCCAAAACAAAACAAAACAAAACAATTAGAATAAAATACATTTTTTGTTGTAAACTGTTAAATAAACCTTGTTTAAACTGTTGGTTTCCAGGATTAAAGTTGGTCACTGCTCCGTCCACCCTTATTTCACTGCTTCTTCTATTTTTTTAAGCAATAACGTTAGTATTTCTTGCGTACTTGAATTTTAATTTACTAGGAATATTAGCTATGCTTCATGACATTTGAATACTTGTCATAATTGTGTGAATGCTTGTTAAGCAAATGAGAAGGAAGCAGAAAGAACACAAGTTTGCCCAATTAGGCTGAAAGAAGCAGAATTTTATTTTTAGCTGTTCACCTTTTTCCAGCAAATTTCTACTTTTTTCAGACGATTTCCACTTTTTTGGGCTCATTTCTGCTTCTTTCATCCTAATAGGGCACACGTGCTCTCTCCATTTTCTTTGTAATTTAAGCTTCTTTCTGCTTCTTTAGCTACTATTCAGCTGTTTTTTTGCTTATTTCAGCTTTTTTTTCAGATAATTTCCACTATTTTGTACTAGTTTCTGCTTCTTTCAGCCTAATTTAAGCTTTTTTCTGCTTCTTTAGCTACTATTCAGATTTTTTTTGTGCTTATTTCAGCCTTTTTTAAGCTAAATTCCTAATTTTTGTGCTCATTTCTGCTTATTTAAACCTTATTCAGCAAATATTTTTTTTTCTGCTTTCTTCTGCTAACTTTGACTTGTTATTCCATTTTAGCGTGTTTTTTTTAGCTAATTTTAACTGTTTTTCTGCAATATGCATTCACACTTCGTTTTCACAGGAAATGCAATTTATCTAGTTTATTCTTTTTTTTAAATTCTTTATAGTGTCCATGCTCTTGAGCAACAGTCTAAGACTAGATTGATTAAATTTCCACCTTAGTTCAAACTAAATGTTACTAAACTTCATTTCTTTTTTTATTCTTTCATCTATTAGCTATTAGGCCTAGAATAGATCTTAATGGACACAAAAGTCTCAGAAGTGATCAGTCATTTCCTGGCCAGCTTGACAGCTGTTTCCATGGTCTTTTTTTTAATCAATGGACCATTAAGAGATCATCAGAATGCAAGGGAGGAAAGGAAAGGACACAAAGTGGTTGAATCCAATTACATGCAGACTTCAATTTATCAAATAATTTGGTTTGGGAAAAAGCTTGGCTCCTTCTCAAACAGGATGGCAGGCAGCTGGTTTTGATTCGTTTCTGTCACTGTAAACATCTCCCTCCAGCTCTGACATCATTGGGAAATCAAACTGTGTGCTTTCTATTCAAATACTGCTTCTGTTTTATTCAGTGACAATTTTTTTGAGTGCATTATATAAAGGAAGGAATGATTTTTAGTGAAATATATTGTTTTAAATGAAACTCCATCTTATTTGATTTGTGTATATCACAACTTTTGCACTGGCTGTGTAGAAATCTCTGATGGATTCAGGTCCATTGGATCGGATGGAAGCAACTTCGATCATGATGTTTTTCTTTACAGTCAGGATTCTTGTTGTGACTTTATGTGATACTGTATTAATTAGAAACCGTAATTGATGTTTATTTCTTTTCTGATCAAATGAGCCTCATTTAAAAAGCTCAATAAACGATCTTTGGAATAAAAACACAGAACACATTAACGAAGCTGCTGCTGCCCATACTTTACTGAACAAATTCACTTTTTGTGAATTAAATACTAATTAACAACAAAGTAAAAATGTTTTAAACAGTCCTTAATTTTTTTAAATACATTTCTTTTATTAAACCAAACTTTAGACTTTTAAAGTGATCTATTTTTACTAGAACTGCTTTTTCACTCATTTTCTTTTTAAGTCCTTGCACTTAGCTTTGAGCGCACGTTTCACAACACGTGAATAAAGAGAACAGGAACGTGGCCAAGCAGAAGACAAACCGCCTAAACACTGTCCTGTAACACGATGTCTTGCTCTTTGAACTGCAGCAGAATCATTAAACAAGAATTATTAGTAATCAATAATTGTCTGTGCCACTCCAGCCAATTCATTTTAGAGAAGGGATCAGAGAATGCTTTTCAGGATTTTTCGTCCTTAGCTCGTTTGGCTGTCGTTACAATTTTTTTTAAATAAAGGTCAAACCTGGTTTCCATCCACGTCCTGTCAGTGCTAGAAATGACTGAAGAGGCCAAGACCTTCAATCCATCAGTGTTTTCATTGATTGTGGGCAGGCACAAATTCACAGCAGTGATGGAAAATCTGTGCAGGAAGAGCGGGCTCCTTTGAACCACCTTTCCTTTCCAAAGTCATATCTGGCACTCAAGGTTTGCCCAGAAATCTCCAGTTCAGTGTTCGCCTGATGTAGAGAATTTGAAAGAGGTGAAAGATGGGTGTTGGGCAGACAGAAAGAATAAAGCCTGTCAGTGGTGCTGGCCAATCAAAGACACTTTTTATTTTCATTTTCAGACATATTTTCAAAGATGAGCCAGACAGGAAGACGGGAGGGCATGATGAAAAACTTGACAACGTTGTGTTTGCCTCGTCTCTGCTTTTGCAACAACTTCAAAGAAGATCCCTCTAACTACACAACAATGATCTTTTACAGCAGTGCTTCCTCAGAATGATCGGTTACAACTTTATTTTTGTAATGTTTTGTTGCTTTTTCTTATTTGCTGCTCCACTTTGTGCTTTGTTTTCTTCTTGAAAGTAACGGCTCATGTTTAAATTAAATCTTTTCCTGTCCTGCTCACCATTTCTCATAATAATTTTATCGTTGCTTAAATTTTTTTTATTGCAGTGGTAAAATTTGCTGGCTGTTTTTGCCACAGCTTTGCACACATATCAAATTATCGTTAACAGCACCCAACTTTCCCTCCGTTCTTGTACAAACATCTGCAGCACAAAGATCAAAAATGTGCTGAGGGAATCTAAATGTGATGTTTTACAATAATAAAGTTGAGAAAAACAGCTCTTAGTGTTGTAAAGGATGCAAAACAAATGCTGAAGCCAAGAATTCATCGAGAGACAGCTGTCTGAGGCTTGAATAGTAACTATAAATGCTTGTCATGGCAGCGGACGATGTGAATTAAAACTCACATAAACCTTTTGTTTTGCGGTAGCTGTTGTTCCCGTCATAGATGGAGGTAAATTCTCCGAGGCTACCTTGTTATAAATCTAAGCTTTCCGGCTTTATGGTGTCATTTTTGTGTTGTTTTTTTTTTCCACCATGTTTATTCCAAAAGTGCCGCTGCCTCATTTTGTCATCTGGATTTAGTCTTTTTAACGTGTCAGTCGTGATGTGTAAAAAATATATATTTTTGCCATTTTATGTTTTCTGTTTCTGCTTTTATTGCATCCGCAACTATAAAGCAGCACAATGGACTATAGGGTTAGCACCAGTGGTGTAGTCTGTGTGATACGTGGGTATATGGAGTATACCCACTAGAAAAGCTTGGGAATTCCAGTATACCCACTTAAAAGTGCCCAATGACATGAACCTATGTCATGTATAATTGGCAAAATCATACATGACATGGACTCATGTCATTGTCAACACATATGGAATATTTTATAGACACATTGAGTTGGTTCAATATGTTTTTTGTATAATTAATACTTCTGTACATACTACTTAATACTTGAACATGTTTTGCTTTTAAACTGTTTTATAAATTCTATAACATATTTTTAATACAAAGCAAACTGTTGTACAAAGTTCGTTGTACTATAAGCATCAGATAATTTTTTAAATGTCCAATATGCTTAAAATTCAAAATAAATTAATGATTACAGTGTACTAACCAGTGTACTTTGGTTTCTAAGTACAGTATACCCACTACAAAAATGTAGACTACACCACTGGCCAGCACTGTTGTCTCACAGGAGGAAGGTCCTGGGTTTCATCCCCAGTTTGAACCTGCAGTCTTTCTGTGTGGAGTTTGCATGTTCTCCTCGTGTTTCTGTGGATTTTCTCCAGTTTCCTCCCACAGTTCAAAACATGCATGTTAGGCTGCCTTCAAGCCCAGGCCTCCCTTACAAGAGATCTAGTAAACTAAAATATAAACAAGTAAATAAATCCATCTATTATCTTTACCCGCTTCTTCTTTTTTGGGTCACAGCAGTCACTGTGTGTGTGTATGAGAGGCGGGGGACACCCTGGACATGTCTCCAGTCCATCACAGGGACACATAAAGACAACCGAGACAAACAACCATTCACTCTCTCACTCTCACCTAGGGAAAATTTAGAGTTACCCATCAGCCTAACGTGCATGATTTTAGTCTGTGGGAGGAAACCGGAGTACCAGGAGAAAACACGCATGCACAGAGAGAACATACAAACTCCACCCAGAAAGATCCCTGGACCAGGATTTGATCCGGCGACCTTCTAGATGAGAGGCAACAGCTCTAACAACTGCGCCACCGTGCCGCCCTAAGTAAACAAATAAATAAATACATACATGCATAAATAAGCAAGCGGGATTTTTCCTTTGAAGATCACATGTGTTTGAAACTCAACCGGAGCGTTTACATGTGGAACTGGCATGTTCTCCTGGTGCATGTGCAGATTTTCACAAGGTACTCCAGCTTATTTACACGGTTAAACAATGTTGTCTAGTCGGTTACCTGGAGATACTACCGGTACATTGACATTAAGATTAAATGTGGTAATGCACGGCCTCGTGCGTGATGGACTGTTGTCTAAGGTGTACATCTCATTTTTTTAGATGACTGCTGGAATATGTATCATCTCCCCACCCTGAAAAGAATAAAGAAAATCAGAAAATGTGTAAATGACAAAAACCTACTGTGTAAAATTATCACTTTAAAATTATGATATTCAAAGGTGCAAGCTGTACCTGATACTTTCTTCCTTGTTAACTGTATCTGGGTAAGGCTTTTATTTCATTAGGTCTCACCTGAATAACCAAACCACAATAGATACTAAACCTGAGATTCTTGCAAGGCAACGTCATCTCTTAATATCCCAAAGATGCAGCCATTTCCATCACCAACCACTGGAACCTGACCAGGTAGATATAAAACAACAAAGAAAACAAGAGTTTATTTTGTTAATAACTATAGGAACTTCATCCTTCACAGTCATAAAGGTGATTTTACAACAATCTCCTCTATCTATAGTTAAGACCAAATTTATTAAGCAAATACCTCCCATCAAGTTCAAGTTCAAATAAACATTATTGTCTTTACTATCACATGTGGTACATGAAGTGGAACAAAATTATGTGCACAGAGTCCCAGTTACACCCCAAAATAGCAAAATACAAAGTATAAAAAGAAACAGTAAATAAGGATCTAAGACATACACTAAACACTAATAATGTAAAATAATACGGTGTAACAACAGCAGCCCAAAAATGATAATCAAATGATTTAAGAGGATCAAACAACCCATTTAGATTGACTGGGTTATGCTAAGAAGCTTAATCCGGAAGCAAGTCAGCATTATGTGGTGAAACTATTTTATAATTTAGCCAGGACTTGTTACCTGATCTTTACACGGTGAGATGTACTGTAGCTGGAAGAACGACCCAACTCTCTGGACAAATAATGATTATCGGTATGTTGATATTTGGGAGGCTCGGGACCTGTCCAGAGTGTCCCCTGCTTCTCGCACAGTGACACTCGGGACCTGTCCAGAGTGTCCCCTGCTTCTCGCACAGTGACACTCGGGACCTGTCCAGAGTGTCCCCTGCTTCTCGCACAGTGACTGCTGGATATGGGCACCAGTGACCCCCGCGACCCGAAAAGGAAAAAGTGGATAAAGATAATGGATGGATGTTTGGATGGATGGATGGATATTTGGAAGGATTTGAGCAAACATCTGTGTTTGTTCACCAGAGAGTCACTGAAGGTATTCAAGTCACTATAAATATATTACAACAAGTATAAAATATAACCATTATTTTAGGTGTCTCTCTCTCTGCAGGCCTGAAAGGAGGTTTTGAATCGAGCGATCAGAGGATCGTGACGACACGGTGATCTTCCCTATACTAATTGTGATTAGCAGAGCAAAACAGATTGTCATTTGCTCTAGTTCAGATTTGTGTAGTATCTCTAAGTGGGTACCACAGATGTTTTCTTAATTGGCTTTCATTCATTCCTTGACTGAAACAGGCACTAATTAGTAAAACTCTTAGGAAATGAACTTTGGACTCTGAGAGTTCGCCTCACCTCTTTTATAGAGTAGACAACATGAAGACTATTTTTATGTTACATAATCGTTTATTATCAATGTCATGTGACAATGTATCAGAAGTCAGAGATCAAAGTACTTTAACATCCGTAAAAATCAGTACACAAACACAAAACGGTATTTACATTTTTTGTTGCACACATTTGTTTCGAAATAGTTTTTTTATATGTACAGTAAATTAAACTTTCCAACATGCAAAATGAATCAATATAAAAAAAACGAGCAAAGATGAGACTTATTTTACATTCGTTTGACAGATAAATATGTACATTTACATTGAATTATACATAGTGTTCACATGTAACAAACATCGCTTTCAGCACACCTGGCATTACTTCACAGGTGTAAATAAAAGATTGCACTCAAGCTTCTAAACACAAAGTTGTTAGTGTGACTTATGTTGTACCATGACCTCACATTTGAATACATTTACAACAGTTTTATTTCCCTTCTCTGAAAGAACAGGAAAAAAGTGACTACAAAGTTTAACTTTGAAATTTGGGAGAAAAACGTTTATATACATGTAGTAAATTTACAAAGTACTTACATCACTAATAACACTGACGTATGATGATGAACATACAGGGTTAGTTTCTGCTTACATATCAAGTTATCTGAGACTTTCTAATAGTTCGAAATACACATTATTATTTTTATTATCATTATTATTGTTATTATTATTCCATTTCAGTTATTGTCAATCTTTGCATTGTGGGTAAAAAAGTGCAATAAGGTACACAGAATTTGCTTAACTACTAGGGAACGCCTCAGGAACGAATCAGGAACTAATGGGTAGTTAACCAGTACTTACTGGGGAACACATAGCCAAGCCTTATCAGGGGACTACTGGTTTGGTACCTTGTAAATGAAAATGAACTAATCAAGAACTAATGTTTAGTTACCAAGGAACCAAAGAGGAATGAACCAGGCGCTGATGGGTAGTTAACCAATAGGTTTACAAAAGAGAAAATCCAATAAAATCAGTAATCACTAGGAAACAGGTTTTTCACTAAATGAGTTGTGACCTCACTGGTGCAGGGGATTGTGCATTGTGGTTTAATTAAGAACCAACATGGATAATTTCTCCTCTGTTTCTGTGGTAACAAACTAGTAGTCCCCTAATAAACTTGGCAGTGTGTTCCCCAGTCAGTACTAGTTAACTACCAATTAGCTCCTGGTTTGTTCCTCTTTGGTTCCATGCTAACTACCCATTAGTTCTTGATTAGTTCCTCTTCATTTACAAGGTAACAAACAAGTAGTCCCCCAATATGGCTTGGCTGTGTGTTCCCCAGAAAGTACTGGTTAATTACTCATTACCTCCTGATTCATTCCTGAGGCGTTCCCAAGTAGTTAAGCATATTTTGTGTACCTTATTGTAAAGTGCTACCAAAATCATTTGCAGTTGCGATCACATTTATTGCATTGCTGTTATTTATGGTTTTGTTTGGTTAAAGTGTGATTGAGATGATGTTTGAATGGTTCTGATTTGTTGTTTGCAACTCCCTTGAACAAATGTGAAAAATTGTTTGGTTTTGTTGAAATGCACCTTTGTTTGTTGATCTGTGACAAATGACAATTAACGTCATGTGCACCGCAATATGGCAGAACTGACGAGAGCTTCACTTCGACTCGCTCTTTTTATGTCCCTGTAGTTTTAGTTTTAACTTTTTTTGTGCTAACACTGTACACCCACGCTACGGATGTGACTGTGACGCACTTTTGGAGTTTTGCGTGTCGCTGCCTTGCCATCTTGCCATCTTGCCATCTTGCTATCGTGGTTCAGTTCCCGGCCCCCTTCCAGCCTTGGGCTCAGGCTCTGGCCCGTCATAGCGGTCGTCTACATGATCCTCTATCTGTCTGTACGGACCAAACTCTACAAAACAGTTTGGTTCCGCAGGGAAACTTTGGATGTTTTGTATCTGCTGGACTCAGTTCTGGAGGGCAGTCATCGTCCGTACGTTGCCGTGCTCGTTATTATCATCATGCTCCTAAAGGGACAGCACTGCTAACAGAACCACACTGCTAAAAGTGCCATGCTGCTAACAGTGCCATGCTGCTAACAAGACCACATCGCTAACAGAACCGCACTATAGTGCCATGCTGCTAATGGGGCCATGTTGCTAACAAGACCACGCCGCTAACAGAACCACACTGCTAACAGTGCTGCTAATGAAAAAACATGTTGCTAAGAGAACTTCACTGCCAACAGAACCACTCTGCTATTATGTCCATGCTGCTGTAGATTTATTTCTTTTTTATTTTTGGCGCCTAGGTTTTGCATTTTTGTTGCACACTTTGGTGTTTCTTGTTGTTGTGTTGCTGAGTCGAGACAGTTCTTCTCGTCCTGAACATTTCATTGCATTGTTGACCTTGTGTTTACCTGCATATGACAATAAACCTAACCTAAATAGGTAAACCCATTTGTAGCTAATTTACATTTCTAACGTTCCGGACTTATTGAAAATACAGATGTGAACTTTTTAGATAAGAAATTCAACAATGCCTAATATGTTGCCTTTAATAATGAACTTTGCATAAATGCTCACATCGTTTTCTACACGTTTCATAGTGAAGCTTTTGATCCTTCCCAGCTCTGCATTCTCTCCAAAGAGTCTCATTTTTGAATTTGTATTGCCCAGTGTCCCAGAAGGATTTGACCTGAGTTCTCTTCATTGTCCTCAACCTCCTCATCCATTTTTGGACTAATGGAGGTCCAAGCATCTGAGGATGCGGGGTTGCATTGGATTTCAGGCACCCAGTTTTGTTTGTAGCTTGATTCAGTTAAGATGTCATTAGATGTTATGGTGTATCCTTTCTGCAGATCAGGAATAGCTTTTTGCAAGGTAAAATAAGGGGTGTTGTAGTACAGATTTGTCGGCGTGTTCATGGTGCTGTCATCGCACCCTGAATCTGTCCAGTCTGAGCTGTCTGATCTCTGCAGACACGTTAATGATGACACATCCTGGCAGTCTATGATGTCTGATAAGAGGGGTTTCCTCTCTGGGTTCATTTGAGATAATGTGTCACTCGTCATGTCCTCTGATGGAAATGCAGATGAGATGGGTTGTCCGTTAATCCTTATAGTGTTCAGAACTAGTGTTTTGGCTGGATGGTTAATGCTAAATTCAGAATCTGACACATGTGGCATTCCTGATGGAATAAACTTTGGAGTAAATTCACCTTTTACCCAGCTTCTGTCTTCATTAGAGTACAAAGGAGAATTAATTTTGATGCTGTTGTCACTATCACACTGGTGAAACACTTCACTGTCTTTCACCTGGTTGTGAACGGCAACTGAACCGTAGGTTTCAGAGAACTGGACGCTCGTATCCCTGCAGTGCGATGTGTTTCCTGATGCAGCGTTTCTCATGGAAGCATCAGTGTTGCAGCTGCAGAGATGCCAGGGGACGTCCTGAGGGGAGTAACCGCCAAACATTTGTGGAGACACATTTGACTTCACCAGTATTGGGCTATAAACCTTTTGGTCACTTTTGGGACCAACAAGTATTTTAGAAATAATGATATTCTCCTCTGGATACTGTAACATTTTACCGGTCCCTGGGATGGCTGCCTGTTTTGGAGACAAAGAAGAGAGAGCTGTCAGTGGTAATAAGAGGTTTACACAGTGAGCAAAGCTAATGTACAACAACAAATGCTAGAAAACACCATGACTCATTGTACACGTGCTGTTTTTCTTTGCTAAAATAGCTGAACTGGTGTCAGTTTTGCTTTTAGGTTGCTGCTTTCTAACTGCTGTCAACATGAACATGTGTAAAGTAATGTGCCAGAGGGCATGCTGTTCCCGTAAGGCAACATTTCCTGGTCGTAAGGAAGGTCTATGACGCAAGAACGGACTTACCAGTGCCTGTGGCATGCTCTTTAACTTCCCACCCTTCAAATAGTTGCACACACACACAAGTGGTATTATGACGGCAGCTGACAGAACTGCAAAACTCACGAGAAGCCATTGCAAAAGCATTCCAGGATTGTCTAAAAGAGAAAAGAACTGCTGTCACAGTCACGTCTGGGAAAGAGTGTGGCTGTAAATTCTGATAAACTGAGCTGCTTTAAAAATTATGGTAAAAAGAAAAATCCAATTATGACTCCCATGCTTGGCATGTTGGTCACACACTGTTACATTGTTTCATACCAAAGATCTGACTGTTACTTCTCTAAAGGACTTTTATGTTAATAGGAGCTTAAATAAACGTGGTTAGATAAAGAAATAAAAGAAAGCAACTGTCCCCTTTTGGAGGAGCTACAAATAGAATAGAATAAAATGTGCAAATTGTTTAAAAATCAAGATGAAACGGTGAAAAACGTTTTTGAAATATAGTATCACATTTCTATTAACTTGACAACTAATGGATAAATCACAACATTTAGATAAGCTTTTAATTTCATTTATTTTCATTGAATAGTTAATAGTAAAAGACACATTTACAGAATTAACAGCGATGCATTATTCTTACTACTGAAAAACATCATGAATCTATTTCACATTAAAGTTGTGGATTTCTTTTTTTCAAAATTTGTGGATTCAGCTTTTTAAAAATTATTTCATATGTGTTTTTTTTTTCCTGCATAATTAGAACATAGTATTGGGTGCCTCGAATTTCCCCCTGGGATTAATAAAGTTTCCATCCATCCATCCATCCATCCATCCATCCATCCATCCATCCATCCATCCATCCATCCATCCATCCATCCATCTAGCTAGCTATATCCATCCATCCATCCATCCATCATCCATCCATCCATCCATCCATCCATCCATCCATCCATCCATCCATCCATCCATCCATCCATCCATCTATCTATCTATCTATCTATCTATCTATCTATCTATCTATCTATCTATCTATCTATCTATCTATCTATCTATCTATCTATCTATCTATCTATCTATCTATCTATCTATCTATCTATCTATCTATCTATCTATCTATCTATCTATCCATCTATCATCCATCTATCCATCCATCTATCCATTCATCTATATATATCTTTCATTGATCTATCCATCCATCTATATGTATCTATCATCCATCTATCCATCCATCTATATGTATCCATCCATCATCCATCCACTCAGATTAAACTGTGATTATTTTTTATTTATACATTTTTTTGTTTGTTTTACCAAACACTGCATTATTTCCAAGTGGCTGCACTCACTCACAAAAATGAGCTCAAGATGCTTGACAAGAAATGTAGAAAAGTATATTTTTAAATATCTTAGTTATCTTCATAGCAGATGTGTCTTCTAAGCTTCCCAGAAATTTGAGAGCTGCACTGTTTACTCGAGTGGAATCAGATTTTTGCATTTTATATCTTAAGGGTGCATCTCTGTCTGTTGCTTAAAAGTGCAAAAACTTACAGAGTTGGCATTAAATAAGCAATGTACAAGTCTGTTTGTTTAGGCTGTAAAAACACATCTGCTTGTGCAGTTGAACTTTTCAGGTATATTTTGCTCACCTGGCAGAGTGACACAGAAAGAAGCACTCTCGCTGTCTGAACGACCCCATTCGTGTAGTTTGTAGACAACGTGACCGCAGTACTCTGTCTGGTTGGGCTTCAGTTTGACTTCAAAGTGGCCAGTTGTGTTTTTAATAACCTGGAGACATGATAGGATGAGGATGTTGGGTGGTCATTGGAGGCCACTGCAGGTAAAACATTAAATAAACCCAAATTTTGAGGGCTTAAAAAGGGCAAACAGCAAAAACTTCAGTGTCTGCTAATCCTTTTTCTGGTGTTAATTTAAAAAGTTTATGCTAAGTGTCTACTTTACTGTAATATAAATATAATTATTTTGTTATATGGGCAGTTTTAGATGTCATAAAATGGTAATAAGCCAAGTTTTCTCTAATTATTAGCTCCTGCTTTAGAAGAGCATTTATTAAAGTAAAAGTTGACGTACTTCCTCCTTCAATTTGTGACTTATTGATGTGTTAGGCAACACATCATAACCTTTAAAGGACTAACCTGTGCAGCCCACTCTGGATATGTTACTTTTAAAATATACTCTGGCACAGTTTTGGAGAAGCCCACTTTGCTGGAATTGATGATGTCGGCAATAGAAACGCCGTTCGGTCCTCGTTGCAGGGTGACATTGACGTAGAAGGCAGACGTTGTTGCATGTGTAGACAAAAGCGGTGGACCGAGAACAGCTATGGACACAAAAACAAAAACAATTGATGAATCTGTTTCTAGTTTGATATTAACAAACAAACAAGTGTATTAGTGTGAAGATTCTTACTGTCTCTTAAAGGTTTAAACCTGGTGGTGATGTGAACACAGATACCATTAGCCACCACCTTCGCCCTGTAGTGAATGTAAGGCTTTGATGGGGTTTCTGCAGTCAGGTCACATGACAGGCCAGTAATGTTTTGACACTCTCGTTTCATCCGGTATTGGTCTTGATCGTCCCTGGAATAAGTTCAATACAAAACATAATCAATGCTCTTATTAAAATGCATGGAAGTCAGGTTTCCTAATGGAATATTGAGTAAATAATGCATTTTATTACTCATTTTTAAATTACCCAATATTCCATCCAATTTGACATTTTAATTATTGGTGGGAATGCATTAAATAGAAATAGGAATATAGTGACAGGTGATTTCTGTTGTAGAAAATTCTGAAACTAGCATTCATGCCTTTAGGCACCAAAGACTCTGTTCTGTAAATTACACAAAGCTCTTCCTGACAAACATCTGAAAGATGTTTGTCTCAAGGACGGCATTTTAACGTTGGGTTCTCATAGATACAGAGTCAAATAAGTTCAGAATGGATGGTACATGGACCGTACTTAAATAGCGCCTTTCTATAGTCAAGATAACCAAAGCGCTTTATAACACAATCTGTGCCCTCATTTACCTCCACACAGCTCTCTACTAGATCTCTGCAAAGCTAATCTAAATCTATAGAGACTAATCAGTGCTTTAGATCACATTCATACACTGATGGGACACTATCGGAGGCAATGAGGGGTTCAGCGTTTTTCCCAGGGACACTTCAGCATGTGACTGCTGGTGGAATTGAACCCCCAACTCCCCCCATTGGAGGATGACTGTTCTAACCACTCAGCCGATGAAACTAAACCTATCATGTTTTCTCAGATAAATTAAGTTTTACAGCCAAAACTTACTTAGAAATCATGGAAAACAAGCCTCCAAAACACTTCTAAAGCTCAGTCCTCAGTCCTAAAAATGTTAAACCAGTAAAGTTAAACTCCATCCATTCATCCATACATCCATGCATCCATCCATCCATCCATACATACAGCCTTACATACATCCATCTATCCATACATTCATACATACAGTACATACATACACATATACATCCTTTTTACCTGATTCTTCCTTTCTGGGTTGCAAATCTTATAAATGTGATGCCCTCACATGTATTTTTGAAAAAGGCTCAGTAGAGCGCCATAGACATAATTTTACTCAAACAGAATATTTTCTTCAACACTGCGTTGTACAAGAAAAGCAGCTGCTTGGGATATGTGGAAAAGGCCAAAGAAAAAATACATTTTCTAACATATTCTTGGCTTTGAAATTGAAGCTATTCATTTCAGCAATGTAGGCCAGTAACAAGATACTTTATTTTCTTTTTTTAAATCTAGCTTTGGTCAAAAATGTTGGTTTGTTAGTTGAAAAGTCTCTTTTCATGAACTCCACTGAAAGCAAAAAATTATTGCAACAATCAATAAAAGGTATAGTTTATTTTCTTTAAATGGGATTATGTGAAGTCATTTATGAGCAGCAGGAAATCACTTTTTGAATTTATAAACTCCGGTGGAAAGTTAGAGTATATTGCTGAATCAACATCTACTAAGAGAAAGGCCTGTTTGACTCCCAAAGCAAGTCTTTCAGTAGTCGGAGGCCATATCTGGTATTTTTGCACATTATCATTTTTACAAGAGATGGTAGGTTTTGTTACTGTTTTATAAACCACATTTATGTTAGGCAGTTGAGTCTTGCAATAAATGTTTACTTTTTTGTGTTCAATTCTGTCTTTGAGTCATCTCTGTGTCCTCTTATCATGCAGAAACCATTCAGCTTTCTTTAATTTTATATGTATTAATTTTTACTGTCTGCAGTTGTCGTTTGAGGTTTACACAGACTTAAATAAAGGTTGTGGCTGGTTTTTGTCCAAATCTGATTGCTATCAGGTGCAGGTAAAATACTGACTGCTGATAAATACTTCACTCAGCCCAATTTAAAAAAACAAACTGTATAATTTTTTTCAATGTTAGTCCTATGATTAACATAAGAGCTCTGCTGGATGCTCACATGGTGTCTACTTAATATTTTCCTTTTATAACTCATCTGGTGATAATGTGTGGACAGTTCCTTCTGTGTCTACAAGTTATTCAAATATTTACTCTATAAATGATCTATTTTTATATTATTATTTTCTGCTATGATGCTTATGTCCATCTGAAGGACAGATGAAATATCCGTCCATCCACTTCTTCCTTTTTGGGTCACAGTGGTCACTGGTGCTCATGTTCAGCCATCACTGTACGAGAGGCGGGGGGGACACCTTGGACAGGTCTCCAGTCCATCACAGGGACAAATAGAGACAAATGAGACCATTCCATTCCATTCACTCTCTCACCTAGGGACAATTTTAGAGTTACCAATCAGCCTAGCATGCATGTTTTTGGTCTGTGGGAGGAAACCGGAGTACCCGGAGAAAACCCACACATGTACGGAGAGAACATGCAAACTCCACCCAGAAAGGTCCCTGGCTGGGATTTGAACCGGAGACCTTCTCGCTGAGAGGCAACAGCTCTACCAACTGTGCCACCGTGCCTCAATAGATTAATTTTTTTTTTTACAATAACTGTTTTCTGTCAGGGTAGCATGGTGGCACAGTTGGTAGAGCTGCCGCCTCTCAGCGAGAAGGTCACCGGTTCAAATCCCAGCCCGGGACCTTTCTGGGTGGAGTTTGCATGTTCTCTCCGTGCATGTGAGGGTTTTCTCCCGATACTCTGGTTTCCTCTCACAGACTGAAAACATGCATATTAGGCTGATGGATAACTCTAAAATTGTCTCTAGGTGTAAGTGCGAGAGTGAATGGTTGTTTGTCTCATTTGTCTCTAGGTGTCCCTGTGATAGACTTGAGACCTGTCCAGGGTGTCCCCCGCCTCTCACACAGTGATAGCTGGATGTGGACACCAGTGACCCCCGCAACCTGAAAAGGAAGAAGTGGGTAAAAATGGTCTTACCTCAAGTAATGCACGTCATAAAACACTCTTTGCCCAGGAGACGTGGGCTTCACAGGGTCCCAGTGGAGCACGTTGAAAAAGTTTTTGGAGACAAAATACGCTCCACCATTTCCAGTTGAAAGACAGGCTGTTAGAAGAAACATGGAAAAAAAGACAGTCAGAAGATTTTTGGTCTGTAAATGTAGTGATTTAAGTGATGTTCTGTTCCAACGGTTCCTAATAGTTAGATTTTTATTATTGTTTTGGAAGTACAAAAAATATATATTTTGATATTTGTACCAGATTTAATCTTTATATTTTCTCTCAATTTCCAGTCCCTTTAAAACTATTCAGACCGTTTTTTGTCTTTAGCTGCAGGATTCAGTGGAACATCACGGCACACTCTGAAGTTACAGACTTTATTGTTGCAGTTGGACTTTGTTTGTGCTGGCAGCTGAAACTCAAGTGTGCTTTGTTTCTTAACCATACCTGTTAACTTTTATACAGCAAAATTATTTTCTCAAGCTTGTTTGCAGGAAAGAGTTAATTTTTTTTTTAAAAAGTCAAAATTTTTGTTTTTCTGTACTGTTCAAAACATCAAACTGTTTTTATGTCAGGATTTGCATATCAAGTGAGGGCTTTACCAGCCGAGAGCACGTTAGAATGAGCCTAAGTAGTAAACTATACAATGAATTATCAACATTTCTGTTAAATTAAACGTCCATATTCACGCCTCGTTACTCACCATAGCAAAGCAGGAGAAGGTACATCACGTTTACAGACCACATCTTTCTCAGGTGATAATACAGTGGAAAATATTTTTAGATCTTCTGAGTTTTAGGTTTAAAAAATCTTTTTAATCCTCCTAAAATAATAAAAAAGTAAAGTTCTGAGGTTTCAGAACAGCCTTCTTCTTCAGCTAACCAACCATCTCGGATGTGTTCTGGGAAAGGAGTGGCTTTACTCAGGTGTGCAGGTGTACTTTGTTACATGTTATCACTCGGTTCCTGTTTTTCTGCTTACAATAAATACCGCCCTCGTGCCTTTTCTGCACTAACTATCAACTTCCTTTTCACCCATTTCTCCCTTATTTGCTCCAAGTCATTACTTCTCTCTGGAATGTTGTTAAGGTTTTTCAGTATTTTACTTGAAAAACTGGTCACACCTTGAAACCAAAGATAGAGTATCGAACGGCCGCACTCAGTTTCTCAAGGTGTGTTCCTCTGGTTCTCAGGAAATGTTTGCACGTTTACAGACAGGCTGACGTAGATGATGTCAAAAATGACCCTTGGACTTCACCAGGACTAAATCTGAATGTAGGATAAAAACTAACAGTCATCAAAGAATTAGCAACAAAAATGATGAGAATAGACAAAAAAAAAAAAAAAGATGAAAGTTCTCAGCAACAATCAACCCCATCGCCCCCAAAAATAAACAAAACAAAACAAAAAAAACTTCAACAAAACATAAAAAAACCCTAAAAATTAAAAATCGTGGCAGAGGCCAGCATTTTAGTTGTACATGTGAAACAGGAGGACAGGTGGAATTTCCAAGGTGTATCACCAAACCAGACAGGTCACATGACACCAAGCAGCTGCAGATTATACACACCTGACAGCAGGAAATCTCTCAGAGAATTTTCTTGTTCTTTTTTTGGTTTTACTTTGTTTCTTTCTTAAATTGGACCACATTAATGTTAGACATCAAGCATGGAATTCCATCCATCCATCCATCCATCCATCCATCCATCCATCCATCCATCCATCCATCCATCCATCCATCCATCCATCCATCCATCCATCCATCCATCCATCCATCCATCCGTCCATCCATCCATCCATCATCTTTTACCCTCTTCTTCCTTTCTGGGTCACTGGTGTCCATTCTCCAGCCATCACAGTGTGAGAGGTTGGGACACCCTAGACAGGTTGCAAGTCCATCACAGAGACACAATGGGAATTACCTGTCTAAATAAAGGTTGAATGAATGAATGAATGAACATAAAGACAAATGAGACAAACCACCATTCACACTCACACCTAGGGACAATTTAGAGATACCAATCATCCTAACATGAATGTTTTTGGTTTGTGGGAGGAAACCGGAGTACCAGTAGGAAACCCATGTGTGCACAGACAGAACATGCAAACTCCACCCAGAAAGCACCCCCGGCCGGGATTTGATCTGCCGACCTTCTCGCTGAGAGGCAGCAGCGCTACCAACTGTGCCACCGTGCCACCCAAGCATTGCATTCATCATTGTAATTTGAATTTTGTAACTTTAGGGTATTTATCCTTTCTCCGTGCATGCGTGGGTTTTCTCTGTGTCCTCCAGTTTCCTACCACAGACCAAAAACATGCATGTTAGGCTGACTGGTAACTCTAAATTGTCCCTAGGTGTGAGTGAGAGAGTGAATAGTTGTTTGTCTCCATGTGTCCCTGTGATGGACTTGCAACCTTTCCAGGGTGTCCCTCACCTCTCATACAGTGATATCTGGACATGGGCATCAGTGACCCCAGTGAACCAAAAAGGAAGAAGGATGGATGGATGGATGGGTGGATGGATGGATGGATGGATGGATGGATGGATGGGCATTTAGTGTGAGTGAGAGCTGTCTGTCTTGTTTGTCTCTGTGTGTCCCTGTGATGGACTTGTGGCCTCTCCAGGTTGTATCCCACCTCTCGCACAGTGACCTCTGACAATAGGCACCACCTCCTCTACAACCCTGCATATAAAAGGTTTAAAAAGAAAATGGATGGATCATATAAAACAAAGTTAAAACATTTAAATGCAAGGAAAAATCACGTGGACACCTCACTAACTTATATTGGATAAAGCCAACCTCAGGTAAAACAGCTACTGACAAATTAAACTTTGACTGTCATGCATTTAAAATGCAGGAGCAGTGCAGATAAATAAGTCTATTTACTGCTTTTATAGGAATTAAAATCATAATAGCAGCCATGTGCTAAAATATTGTGCTTGTGTGAGCCGGCTGCATGAATTTGCTGCGCTGTAATTTAACACATTATCAAGGAAACCATCAACATTGACATCAAAACGATTGTGCTGCCGGTTTCTGAGGAAAGTTGTACGGCTAATTTGTGTAATTCATTAAAACCATTCATGGAACGTGTCAATACAATTAACCTGCAACACCTTTTATTGTATAAACAGTATATTTTATTCATTTCCATCGGGATCAATAGTTATCTTTGCAGAATATCTTTTTGTTTCACCACAGCTGAGGCTGGTTTCATTTTAGTTGGTCTCTTCCATGCAATGATTGTGCACACAACCTGCCTATTGTCAGGTGTTTTTAGTGGGTTATGATCAGTGCAACCTAATTATAGTCACCAACGTCCTGTGCTTTTATCATTGATTTTAATTAGGTTGGTGCTTGTCTACTCTGCTGTCGACAGTGTTTTAATATACCACCTGCAAGCTCTGTGTTGAACTTTAGAAACAGAAAACCTACACGAAAAAAGAAAACAAGGCTTAGTCTGCTTAGTCTTTTCAATGATTTTGATTTACCGTATTTTTTGGTGTATAAGGCGCACTTAAAATCCTTTCATTTTCTCAAAAATCGACAGTGAGCCTTATAATCCAGTGTGCCCTATGTATTAATTCTGATTGTGTTTACTGACCTTGAACCAATTTTATGTGGTACAACTGAACAATGTTGAGAGTTATTGTGAATGAGCTGAATACAGTACATTTGACTTATCTGACTGGTTTTGCTTAATGTGCCTGAAAAATACGATAATTATTTATTCTGAATCCCACCAATTTGCCCCAAACTGTAACAAATAACTGGACTTGCTGTTAGTCAAAACATTTAGAAATCCATCACTTCTTTACAATCTTCACGATCCGAGTTTCATTTGAAGCTTCAAATGCTTCAGTTGCACAAAACAGACTATTTTCTTCTCAGTCGGACACGTTTTCAGTAAATCACCTTTTATTTTGTAGGAACTGATTTACAGATGAGACATGGTGGGGAGGAGGGAAGCCTTTGATGTTGTTGGACACCAACTGAGGAGATGTAATACTTCTGGGTGCTCTTACACTTCAGTGAATCATCGTCATCATCAGTGAATCTGTCTCTTCAGCAGCCTGTTTCGAGTCCCACAGACTTTATTAAACCTTTGATGTAATCCAGAAGACACAGGTGGGATCAGAAATGTTCTGACTGTGGAGCAGAGTAAAAAGAAACCATATTACCTGTTTCTATATGAAATTCAGTCAGTCTCAAATATCATTTAAAATGCTTTTAATTGATAATTTTCTGTTTACTAATAACCTATTAAAAAATCTATCAAACCATATTGTGGATTTCCACTAATATCCAATACGCAGATCTTTTTCTGGACATCGTGACTCGTCATTCTCAAACATTTTGTAACGACTACCACCTCAGAAAATACTAAGCTCTCCAAGTACTGTCATTGTGACAGACGCTAAAACCCCACAGTTCAAGCTTGCATCTTGCAAGCTACAAATGAAAACCTAAAATCAATGCTTGATGGCTAAAAAAAACCTTGAATTTTTCAACACATAATCAAAGAATATTTGATCAGGTCTGACACGCACCAGCCTGTGGCTTGTCTTTGAATTCCTGATTTACTCATTTCAAAGGGAACCGCTGAGATATAAAAATACAAAAAAAATACACAGAAACCTGGTTGAAAATGTGAGCTTTAATTTGTAATGTATTCAGTGCTGAACACAGCACCACACACACTGTAGCCCTCTAACTTAACCTGTCCTGCAACAAGTAAATTTAAATGAAAACCAATTTCCCAAAACCTAAATCAGACCGTCTTTTTGTTTTTCACCTGTTTCCAGCAGGTCCTTGTATTATAGACTTATTTAGCACAGTCTGAGAATCCACTGGCTCATTGGTTCATTCTCATGGCTCATTGAAATTTCCACAAGAGTTCATGAAATGTTTTTCTTAACATTTCTGTATGGATTAGATTCTGTTTGTAGCCAGGATTGCAATTAGCTTAAACAGATTTTTGGCTATTTCTATCTATTTTTAGTTTTAAATTACAATTCAATGCTGAATTATCTTTAATTTGTAAATGGTTGATATCAACTTTTCTTGTGAGTACCAGCAGTAGTACTTGCACACCTTTACCACATTTTGACCATCACAAATCCATTTTGGATTCACATACCTGTACAGCTACACGTTTTGTAGTTAAGGTTAGATTTTTGATCGTGTGGTTGTGCACGTAACTAGAGAGTAAATTAATCCAAACTCATTGGGTGAGACGAGTAATAAATGAACACTAAAGGATGCAAATAAAGCTCCATGCATCATTTTCCACACAAACTGTGCACTCATTTCTACAGTAACAGGCTTCAAAATGACACGCTGCTAAAAGTGAGCAATCACAGCCAGACATGATCAGTTTTTCTTTGGCAGAACTTCATGTCAACATATTACCATGCACAGTGAAAACAGGTTGCAGTTCAGCTTTGTGTTCACGAGTCTATTTTGATTGTTTCACATAGGTTAGGGTTAGTGTTAGTGTTAGTTACACAACCCTAACCTTTTCTATATAGAGGCTATAAATCAGGGGTGTCAAATCCACTTACAATAGGGGGCCAAAATTTGAAAATTTTTCAAACTAAGGGCCGGTTTCAGAATCTACATTAACTCAAGTTAGACACACCTGACAGCTTTTCTTGGTTGCAGGTTCCTCAGGACTTTGATTGGTCTCCATTAATGTTCTCTGTTGCACCTTTGACATCATAATTAAAGACTACTGAAAAAAAATAAAGTGATAAAAGTATTTTACATTTAAAATATAATTTTGGGGGCCAGATAAGATGTCAACCAGGGCCACATTTGGCCCCCGGGCCTTGAGTTTGACACATATGCTATAATTGGATTAAACAATGAACATGCTGAAATTTTGTAATAATTTACTATTGTTTATCATGTGTTTACCTCTTTGTTAATGAAACGCAGGCTGATTTGTCCTGTCTCTTGCTCTGTTTAGCTCTAGAGACATACATTTCATCCAGCTCAGGATTAGAGGAGCCAAAGAACAAACATTTTTAGCTGTGGGACAAAAATTCAACTTTAATGTTTCAAATCGCAGACAGTCCTCAGGGTTGCAGCTCTGCACATTATTTGTGTGCATAAAGTAGTGCTGCTTAAATAAAGGCCTGCATTTATTTTATTGTGTCAGGTGTAGTGGATGTTGGCTTCAATTATAATTTATCTAGTCCAGTCAAAACTGTTTAGTTTCACCAGAAAGTGTCCTTTTCTTGTCTTTCCTGGGCAAGAATGACTTGGCAAAAATGCCTGTATAGATAGTATAGATTACACATGAGAACACGTGTCATTAAGTTATAGTTATTTCAGAAAAGATACAACTAAATACTTGATTGAGTTCTGTCTTTTTCATCACTCTGACACCATTTTGCTTTGATTAGAATTCAGTGCTTTCATCAACTTTTATTTATACAGGTTAGTCTCATTGAGCCTCGAGGACTAATTTAAAAAAGAGCACTGATTTTAACAAAGAGTGATGAGTACACAATCTTAAAAGAAGGTATATTAACTGAAAAAAATAAAGAAAATTATATAAAAAAAATAAAATAAAATAAATAACAGCTACATTGTAAAGTATACTAAAAACTGGAACATGTCTGCATTGGTTTTTGCCATGAACTTAGAAGATGTTTGAAGCCACTTAGAAAGGTCAGGGTCGAGAGCTTCAGATCTTTTTGCAAGATATTCCAGGAAACAGGAGCAGAGTAGGAGAAGGCTGTTTTGCCTAGTTCAGTCTGCACTGAGGGAACACTGCAGGTAATAATGTCCTGAGAGCGCACGCTGTAGCTGCACTCACGTAATGACATGTAGGAGGAGATGTATGAAAGCAACAGACCAAGAAGTGATTTAAAGATGAAAATGTACCAGTGAGAGAGTCTGCATGAAGTTAATGATGAACAGTTAACCAGTGAATACAGGGTGCAATGATGGGTACTGTAGTTAACAGCCAGTTATGAATCTTTGCGCATGGTGATAGACAGCATCCAACATCTGCAGGGTGCTTGTAGGAGCATTCATATAGGTAATGTCACCGTTGTCAATGGAGGGAAGGAAAGTCACAGTTACAAGGTGTTTCCTATCGTTTTCTAGTGTTCAGAGTAAGACAGGATCTATTTCTGAAAAATAAACCCAGTTTTACTTTCAGTTTCTTTACCAAGTTTTTGATGTGGGTCTTAAAAGATTGATGCAAATCGACCAAGATATAAGTATTTGTAGGAATCGAAAAAACTCTAAAGGAGCACCATTCGAAGATAATATCAAGGGAAGGACTGCTGGGACCGAATTCTTGTTTGAAAACAACAGCCCTTTAGTTTTGTCTGCATTTAGCACCAGTTTGAGAAGGAACAAATCTGACTGGATGATGTCAACAGCAGATTGCAAAAGTTGGAAAACCTTAGCAATTGTTTTAACTCGACAGTAAACAACTGTATCATCAACATAGAAATGTAAGGATGCATCAGGGATGATATTGCCTACATTACCCATGTAGATTGCGAAAAGGGTGGGACCTAAGACTGAGCCTTGTGGTACACCATTGTTAACAGTTAACTGGAAGTGCTAAAAAGCTAATGTGAAATAGTTATAATTTAGAGAAACTTGTGCATAATTTCCTGATCCTGTGCTGCTCTGTGCAAGATAATATTTGTTCTACGGGTGCACTGTTACAAGGAAGTTGTTACAGAGAGGCAGGTCACAGACAAATGGGCAAACAGATGAGCCACATAGATTACAGACGAATGAGAGCATGATGTAGCAGAAGCTGCAAGGACAGCAAACAGACTAGTTGGCAGTTAAACACATCATTCTTCAAAAGAGGGAATTCAGACCAAGGTGATAGTTATTGACAGATTGTTTGTATGTTATACACAACAGACCTGACACGCAGTCTTACTGAACAAACAGAGTAAAAACACTTTCTCTTCTGTGGCAACAATGTCTTTTAATGCATGAAACATATGAGAAAATAACGCCAACAGTGAGGTTAGGAGGCTTTAAAAAGGAGGAACACATTTAATCTAATAGGCTGCCTTAAACAAATTAATTCCTCCAAACAAACATTTCGAATAAAAGCTACAAGATAGTTAGATAGGCTACAAGATAGTGTTTTGAAATGTGCCCTTTTCATAAATTGATGGGAAATAATTTTTGTATTATTATGTAAAACTCATTTACACCGTGTCTTGGGGCTAAGACCTTAGATCTGATCCGTAGGGTGATGTGCGTCGTGCATGCTTGGCATTCTGCCGTGGCATTATCCGAAGCCATCCATTACCACCAAATCATTCGAACTTCAGCAGGAGGTGGAGATGTTTGTGAGGCAAGTCAAAAGGTGAAACTGATTGATGGTGCAGCTTAAACAGATGAGAGAGGAGTGCGTTGATAAAATGTGTTTTGTTGAGAAACATAAAATATGTATTTTACTTTTAAAATTTCTGATGGCCCCAGACAAATCAGGAAGGTGGAAAAAACTGGTTTCAGTATTAGTTTCTTTGAAGAGGTGGGGTCTATTTCCCGATACAGTGCAGGTGCATCTCAAAAAATTTGAATACGGTGGAAAAGTTTATTTATTTATTTTTGTCAGTCATTTCAGAAAGTGAAACTTATATAGGTTAAATACACATGGAGTTACATATTACAAGTCTTTATTTTGTGTAGTTTTGATGATTATGCTTTACAAATAATCCATCCATCCATCCATCCATTATCTTTACCCGCTTATTCCATTTTGGGTCACGGGGGTCGCTGGTGCCCATGTCCAGCAATCACTGTGCGAGGGGCGGGGTACACCCTGGACGGGTCGCAAGTCCATCACAGGACCACATAAAGACAAACGAGACAAACAACCATTCACTCTCTCACTCACACCTAAGGACAATTTAGAGTTACCAATCAGTCTAACATGCATGTTTTTGGACTGTGGGAGGAAACCGGAGTACCCGGAGAAAACCCACGCATGCACGGAGAGAACATGCAAACTCCACCCAGAAAGGCCCCTGGACCGGGGTTTGAACCAGGGACCTGCTCGCTGAGAGGCAGCAGCTCTACCAGTTGCGCCACCGTGCTGCCTTTACAAATAATGAAAAACCAAAATTCAGTGTCTCAGAAAATTCGAATATTGTGGAGGTTCAGTATTAGAAACTCCTGGTGTCATACCTTAATCATTTAATTAACTCCTGGACATGAGCTACAAATGTTTCATTCCTCAAGTCCAGCCACTCCTGAACCAGAGACAACATCAGAAGCGTCTTACCTGCTGAGGAGACAAAGAACTGGACTGTTGCTCAGCGGTCCAATGTCCTCTTTTCAGGTGAATTAAAATGTCCATGTCATTTGTAAATCAAGGTCCCAGAGTCTGGAGGAAGAGTGGAGAGGTTCAGAATTCAAGTTACTTGAAGTCCAGAGTGACGTTTCCACAGTCAGTGATGTTTTGGATCCAATGGTCCATTGGGTTTAGTTCACAGTCAGTGCAGCATCTAGCAGGAAGTTGTAGAGACTTCATGCCTCCTTCTGCTGACGAGCTTTATGGAGATGATGATTTTATTTTCCAGCAGGACTCAGCACCGGCCCACACTGACAAAAGTACCAAAAGCTGCAGTGGGATGTTCTATTTATCTGAGACACTGAGTTTTGGTTTTTCCATTATCTATAAGCCATGATCATCCAAATTAGAAGAAATAAAGGCTTGAAATATTTCATTCTCTATATATGAGTTGGTAAAATTTATAAGTTTCACTGTGTGAAGTGATCAATAAAAAGGTGAACTTTTTCCACAATATTCTATTTTTAGATGCACCTGCATATATATAGAAGTCAAGGAAGGCAGTGTAGTTCAACACTAATAAGTCACTCATTATTATGTCTCCTTAAAATGTTACTCAGCCAGTTCCCCAGCTGCAGTCACAGGGTGGACACGTTGGGTGACGCCTACGTCATTGAAGTGTGCTGCTGCTGATGGCTATAAACAATGACTTCATGTAATCTAAACTGGGTGTAGTTGGCTCAATAAAGTGGCTGCATTTTTTTTTTTCTTTCATTACAGGGATAAAAAGGTAAAAAGGGCAGGTAGTGGGAAGAGAAGGAGCACAGGCGCTGGGACATAAATAAGTTAATAAATGAATAAGAATTAATGTTTGTCATGGATGGCTGTTTTGATGTCTCACCGCTGTTCAATCACACAATGACACATGACATTTATTCAGTTTGAACAGGAAGATCTACATCAAATGATGTTAAAAGTGACCTCAGCAGTGTCCATAAATGTAGATGTGATTTTTTCTGGTTTGTTTTGTCCATTAAACAAAAATACTTTAGACAAGTGTCCTCTGTAAGGAAGGTCTGTGAGCTGTCCATTACTTTAAAACCAACAGAAATAAATCATAAAAAAAAAACATTGCTTATCTGTGCCCACTGAAAAGTTTGGGTACTTTGGCTCCTTCTTCTTGTCTGATCTACCAGTAAATACTTGAAAATAGACGTATCTTTTTATTTCTATGTGTACAAACATTTGTTGAAAAAAAAACAACTGGAGTGATTTTTATTGGTAAAAATAAGAGTTTTGTCTGTCAGACGGGGTACAACAAACATCAACATTCATTTTGGATATGTGAATAGTAGCTTTAAGACAGACGTGTTTCGAAGGAGGAGTTGCCTCAAAAATTGACCTGAAAAGTTTAAAAACTCTTTGGTGCCGGCTGCTGGGCAGGTGTAGGGAGAACAGGTGTGGTGTTCAGGTTTGATGAGAAACAAAGCAGAGGAGGGAGTGGAAGAAGACACACCTTCTCTCTGACAAAAATGTTTTTTATTAGTGAAATATATGACAGATAGTAGTGGCGTTCATGCATGTGGTTTGATAAACCATGTGTCATATTTTAAGTCTCAACTTGTTCATTTTACAAACCCTTTAAGGCCATTTGCTTTGACTGAAGTCTAAGTGTTATTATGTATGGTGTACAGTGTGTAATAAAGTTTAAGTTCAGATCTTTACTCTTCATCAGTGGCTTCAAAATGTTCAACAACTTTATTAAAAAGTAAAAACATGTTCTGCGTGCACTGGCTACTACTTTGTATTATGCTTTTTATCTATACAAGTAATCCCTTGTTTATCGTGAGGGATCCGTACCCCGAAGACCCGCGATAACTGAAAAACCGTGAAGTAGAAATAGTAGTACAAGTAGTAAGTAGTAGTTTATTTTATTTTATTTTATTATTTTATTTTATTTTATATATATATATA
>NC_056502.1:10537979-10546253 GCF_014905685.2 Nematolebias whitei | reverse complement strand
CTTTATTTAGACTTTAGGTTAATCCCACTGAGCCTCGATGACTCACTTACAAGAGAGACATGATTTCAACAAAGAAAGATGACAACAATGGACAATCATAAAAGAGGCATACATTTTTTTTTTAAACAAATTAAAATAAAATGGCAAAAATAGCAAAAGATAGCTAGATTCTAAGGCAAATGTAGAAAACTAAAAACAGGAACATGTCTGCATTGGTCCTTGCCAGGAGTCCAACAGATTCTTAAAGCCACTTAGAGAGGTCAAGGTCGAGAGCTTCAAATCTTTTTGCAAGATATTCCAGGAAACAGGAGCTGAGTTTTAAGATGCTTTAAAGCACTAAAGCTGCATCTAGCATTTAAAATATGTCTTTAAAGGCCAGTTTAGGTGAAAATGGCAGACGTCTTCCAGCAGAATATGCAGCATAGAAACATAAATCCAGGGGAGTTTTATGATTCAAGCATTCTGTGTCTGCTTCATAAAACAACGAGTCGTCCATCAAAACTGGCTGAAGGAAAAGATCACCGCTTTCCTTACTTAACTGCACTTTAATTCAACTACAACATTTTTCCAAACTTTAAAACAACAAAAACAACACAATAACTTACATGTGTTATTTCCCCCCCCCCCTAGCGTTTTAGAAATCATTCTTTTAAAGAGGTTGATAATTTTCTGATTTATACTGAAACTCCCTCCTCCTCCCAGAATGAAGCTGAAAACTCAGATAAGATGTTCACCGCTGCCGCGTTGAAAAGAAACTCTGCTCACAAGAGAAATGTTTCATAGAAAGACAGACAGGGGTGGGAGCAGGTGGAGGACTGGAGCGGGTAAAAAGGAAAAGGCGGTGAGCTGGACTGGCACGTGTGACCTTTGGCAAATAGATTTTTGTAAACTCGGTCGTTTTTTTCTGGAGAAATGAAGGGTAATAACTTTGGCATTCTGATTATTGTTGGTAGTGTTTTGGGGGTGAAGGGTGGTGGTGTCGAGTAAGCTCACGCACACGCTCATAAATATGCACTGAAACTCATGCACGCCCACTCTATCAATATATACTGTGCATGTGGGATAATGTTCAGAGGAAAGGTCAGGGCTGACAATGATTCGAAGCCCTTTTACTTTCTGCCAACCATGAGAAATACATGACATTACAGACAGATGAACGAGTTAAAAAACAACAACAAACGGAGCATAAATGCTGCTCCTGTCTGTTTGGATGGTTAGTCATGTGTTTTAAAGTTTTATAAACTCGGACACATATCTAGTTTCATCAGTGTTCAAGCAGACAGATTTAGATTTAAAGAGGCATCATATATAAACCAAAGAGGAGGCGGAGAAGACTGGGTGCGTATTTGAGTGTAAAACAGAAAGGAAGAGAAGCAGCAGATTAAAGAATTCAACATGATCCAGACAATTGCTGGCTGCAGGCCTCACTGAGACAGAATCAACCTGACGTTCTACAGCAGACAGCTGCCAGTCCATCACTCGTGTTCATATTGACACGCAAATCAGAATTACAGCTTTGGAGACTTTCTAAATTAGTTCTTACAGCTCTGCATTGGATGGAAGAAGGTACACTCTGGTATTCACTTGTCACCTGATGCTGTGAAGCGAATATATGATGAGCCACATGAAGCATCGTGAAATGAAATCATCCTTCATGCTCATTTTTCACATCTAGATAACATGTTTAGCTTAAAGCACGCCAGATAACATGGGTGATTGTAACCAAAAATGAAAGTTTATGTGGTTCAGTGTTTTTATTTTTTACTTTGTATCCTAACTAAAGACTCAACAATTGGCAGCGGAAGAGAAATTTGGTAACAATCATAACTAGATCAATTGCCTTTCCTGCAAAAATGCAGTACAAATGCATATTGCTGAAGAACTTGCTGAAAAATTAAATTAATTGAAATGAACCCTTCCCGCTACATAAACACAGAACTTTTCAGTTTGCTACAAACGGTTCAGGTTTTAGAAAATTTATACTTAATTTAAATGATCACCTTCATCTGGCAGTGAAGATCTTGTGATCAAATTAAAATGTTCAATCCACCCACAACAAAACACCAAATAATGAGACATAATATTTATTTAAAGGTTATTTACATCCTTTTACACATATATTCACATGCTGTTTGTTTAACCACCTCATATACTTTAAGACTTTTAATGTTTCTTACATGACGTCATCACATCTAACCCTGCTGTTTCAGATGCTCAGAGTCCTAATGACAGATTTTTTTTCTCCAAACTAAACCAATAAAATAGCTCAGTTTTAATAAATGCAAAGTGGCAGCTGCTTGTTTAGTTGGGTTGTCCATTTGTTATGAGCCAAACTCTGTATAATAGAAGTGGGAGCCAGATGCCAGAGCTCAAACATCTTATGAATTGCTGACAAATAGTCATCTTGCTCGTACTTCATGCTCCATTTCTGCTCATAGAACCGTCAGGAAGAGCGTGCATGAATCATGTCAGGGGCGGCCTGGTGCATGTTCCCAATTAGCACAATTTGCTGACACCTGCTGGTGCATCTCTAACAAAAAAGATCAGATGCACCGTCCTCCACTGATTGTCTGGCGTTCTTTAAATCCCACGATGTTTGCTGTGCACTTGTTTTCTCTTTCCTGCAGAGTTTCAGGACTGAAACTTCCTGCTGACACATTGCGCCCATGCTCGGCTGCCTTTGGTTGTTATCTGATTAACTAGAGCGAGAGACCAACCCCTATTCATTTCACTGCTGTCTCTCCTAATTTCATTCCATGTGGTTCCCAAACAAAGGCCTACATCTTAAGCTTCACCTCGTGTCATCTGTGATAACGTGAATGTTGCATTCGTTGTACAATATCTGTACTGTTGGCACACTCGATACGTTGTCTGCAGCTATATGTGCATTTTCATTGAACTTTAAATCAGCTCAGCCAGCGAGAGAAGCAAAAGCTTTTCTGATAAATCCAACTGACGTTTTTCTTAAATAATAGCTGAGAAACGCATGCGGTTGAATATTAGGAGCCGACACTTTTTATCTTGTTCATTTTTTAGAATGATGAAGCAGCTTCCAGCTAAAACAATACAAGTCTGTGCCATTAGACGTTCAGTTTACATAAAAAATCTGCAGGGTTTTCTTTAAAACACGTTTATTTTTATAATGAACAGGTTCCACTTTGCTCCAAAATGTCAAACTTCTCTGCAATAAATCCAGATTACAACACCCTTGCAACACGTTTGTGTTTTAGAGTAATAAATAGGACATACATCTATTTTAACCTCATAATGTGTTTCTCATTCACACAAACACATCTGCAGCACTCCCATATATACAGTTCACTTTGTATGCAGAATTTGAATGTAATCATTTGATTGAAACAGACTGGTGAAGTTTAAGGGCTGCAGTAAATGTATGACTGGATTAGTAATTCCAGGCACTTATCTGAAACTCTTGTTTGTATTCTCTTAGAGCAATGTTCCCACACCGCCCTGCATGTTTTAGATGCACAAATATTTAACACAGCTGGTTTAAAATGATGGTTCACTAAAATTCAGTTCAGTTTAATTCAATTCAGTTTATTTATATAGTGCAAAGTTACAACTGAAGTCGTCTCAGGGCACTGAACAGAAACATTCATACATAAAAATAATAATTTAACACTATTTATCTGAGGAGCAGACTGCATTGAATTTAACTCCATCACAGAACTCTCATCTTGAGCAAGCAAAAAGGTGACAGTGGAAATGAAAAACTCCTTCATGGGGAAGAAACCTTTAACAGAACCAAGCTCAGGACAAGCAGCCATCTGCTTTGACAGGCTGGGTTTGAGAGGAACAGATACACAATGGCAGGTCAAGAATCACATGTTAAGATAGAAATAGCATCAAATGAAAACTATTAAATTTTAACAGTTCATTTAAGGAAATTAGGTCAATTTGTCCTCCTGTAGTCTAAGCCTATGGCAGCATAACAAGCCAACCCTAACTATAGGATTTATCAAAAAGGAAAGTCTTAAGCCCAGTCTTAAAACTGGACAATGTGTCAGCCTCATGGACAGAAACTGGAAGTTGGTTCCACAAGAGAGGAGCCTGATAACTGAAAGATCTTCCCATTCTGCTTTTGGAAACTCTAGGAACCGCAAATAAACCTGCAGTCTGAGAGCAAAGTGCTCTGTTAGGGAAATATGGAACAATACAATCTCAAATATAAGATGGAGCTAGGTTGTTGAGAGCTTTGTAGGGTAGAAGTAAGATTTTGAATTCAATTCTGGATTTGACAAGGAGCCAATGGAGAGAAGCTAAAACTGGAGAGATACGATCTCTCTTACTAACTCCAGTTAAGACGCTGGCAGCAGCATTTTGGATCAACTGAAAACGTTTTAAATAACTCTTTGGACACCCAGATAACAAACCATTGCAATTAGTCCAGTCTAGACGTGACAAATGCATGGACCAGTTTTTCTGCATCATTTTTAGATAAAATATTTCTAATTTTATTGATATTACGCAGGTGGAAGAAATCAGTTCTAGTAACGTTTTTAATGTGGGGGATAAAAGACATGTCATGATCAAAAATAACACCAAGATGTTTAACATTAGAGCTGGAGCCCAGATTAATGACATCCAAGAAGGGTGAAAGACTGAAAAATTTATTCCTAAAATGCACAGGTCCAAAAACCAAAACCTCAGTCTTGTCTGTGTTCAAAAGCAGAAAATTAAGGGCCATCCAGGTTTTTATGTCTTTAAGACATGCTTGTAGTATTCAGTGGGTTTCATGGACAAATATAATTGTGTATCATCAGAATAACAATGAAACTGTAGCTCATGCTGTCTAATAACTTTACCTAATGGAAGCATAGACAAGGTAAAGAGTATTTGTCCAAGCACTGAACCCTGAGGAACTCCATGACTAACTTTGGTGTATGATGAAGATTCATTATTTACATTTACAAACTGGAATCTATCAGATATGATTTAAACCAGCTGTTCCTGTAATCCCAATATCATATTCAAGTCTCTGTAGTTAAAATATTGTGATCAACTGTATCAAATGCAGCACTGAGGTCTAACAGGACCAGTATAGACACAAGTCCATTGTCTGAGGCCATGAGAATGTCATTAGTAACTTTCACCAGTGCTGTTTCTGTGCCATGATGAGCTCTAAACCCTGACTGAAACTCTTCAGATTATTTCTTTGCAGATGATCATGCAACTGACCAGCAACTATTTTCTCTAGAATTTTTTAGAAGAAAGTTACCGTAGATTAGATATAGGTCTATAACAGCTAGGATTCTTGCGCCAAGGTTATATTTCTTAAGTAAAGGTTTAATTACAACAATCTTTTTAAAAAAAGGGTTCTGCAGAACATTAGAACAAGCTGGTGAGTACATTTTTAACTCATGACAAAATCAATGTTTTACAAATTGTCTCTGTAAGATAATAAAGCTGATTTATTTGATCTGTGTGCTGATCTTAGTAACAGCCCAGATGAGACCCACCACTGGAAATTAGTACTTGTGAATTGTAGGAATGAGACAGCAAGGCTTTACATGAGTCTTTTTAAAGTTATTTTAATTTGACCCTAAAGGGAGATCTACAGTTGCTTTGAGTAGACACACACACACACTTAGCCTGGGCCTTAGAGACATAAGACAGAACTATGAATTATTTTATTAGAAAAGCTCTCAGGATGGTGTTTCTGTAACTGAGCTCTCACTCATATCTCATTTTTCTGATTTAATTTCTGTGATGAGGCAGATGTGGCTTTGCACGAAGCACAGGAGAAGGTTGAGAGCGGCGAGCATCCCAGTCATCGACCAGCCAGCAGCATGCTTTGTGTTTCATGTCGCTTCTTGTCTGGGGTTTACGAGGAACGCACGCCGAGCGGGCTTGATGGCTCAATCAGTGCAAGTTAATTAGTCTCCGCTGGCGAGAGGTGCAGACGGGGACGATCGTCTTGTTGCAGGTTGTGGAGCTCAGTTTTAGGAGCTCCTGAAGGGCACATTATGTGAGCTCAGAAGGGGAGCGAGGCTCTGCGGCTATGACTGAAGACGTTAAGAAAGCAGCAGGCACAAACAGCTCCTCATTAACTCTGTGCGTCTGTGGGTGAAACTGGTGAGTCTCACAAAGTGAAGAACAAAATCAAAGGCACAAAAAATGGAGAACATCAATAAACAAAACATATGTGCAGCCAATTAAGAAGTAATTTTGTTGACGTCTGTTTG
This sequence comes from Nematolebias whitei, assembly GCF_014905685.2. Lineage (NCBI taxonomy): Eukaryota > Metazoa > Chordata > Actinopteri > Cyprinodontiformes > Rivulidae > Nematolebias > Nematolebias whitei. The sequence goes on along the minus strand of NC_056502.1, from coordinate 10,540,047 downwards.
CTCAGAAGGACAACTGAGAAGGCAACACTTTTATCTATAGTGTCAGTCAAGAGAAACATGAGCAATAATTAATTAGTTCCTCCTGTTCTGTGTCACTGTGCTGCACATTTCAGAAATAATTCTTTGAATCCACCTCTCACATTTACGCTTGCAATTTCTTCTTTCCTCAGAGGAGCATAAAGGGCAAATTAAAGCTTAGAAAAATAAAATAAAAGGAGTTGCATCCATTGCAGCCACTAGCGAGACCGTAAATAAAAGCTCTTTGCAACATATGCAAATCTAAATGAACGTGAATCTAATTATTGTTGACTTTCACTTGTCTCAGGGTAAAGATTTATGTTGCATAACAAGGGAGGAAACATGTTTTTTTCAAACTTTAGAGTCATTGCCTGCAAAGGATTTATTATAGAATATTAAATATTGTAACCCTGTATATATTTGCCCAGCTAAATTTAAGCATTTGAAAAAATTTCAACTTAAATGAAATCAAGCCCTGCCTTGCTGAAGCCTGTTCTCATTTGAATGAAGTTGTTTGAGCTTTTCTTCATTTGAAAATTTAGATAGATACTTTTATTTAACCCGGGGAAAATTCAAGACATCCAGTAGCATGTTCTAATTATAGAGAAAAAAAACACATGAAATAATCAAAAAAGAAGCAGAATACACAAATACTACATTCACGATTAACCTATATATATATACATGTATACATACATACACATCTAAGCATACATATACATATATAGATACATATGCATATGTACAGTAAATATACATACATATACATACATAAGTGTATGTGTTTTTAATTGAGAAGTTGAAGTGGGACAAACATATTCTGTATTTTTTGTTTTCAGTGAGCAGTACTAAAACTAGACGTAGTGTTTCAGTACTATGTTAAAAATCAGTCCTAGCAACTCAACAGGCATCAAATCAATAGAAGTGACAACATGGAGCTGATACAGAAATGAAGGAAAAAAGTTCAGCTGAGGCATTTCAGACCAACTGTAGTTGTTGTGGCTGAAGAGACAAGTGCTCAGGAAGTCTTTCTGAAGATTGATCGATACAGTTTTACACGTTTACAGCTGTAAAATACAGTAAAATAATGTACTTTTTGTAGTGAATGATGGTTTTTCCCATTCCTGATTCTTGGGGCTTGATGTCCTCCACACTGTAGGGGAGCGATACTTTAAAGGCACAGAAGCTGCTAAATGTTCTGCACATGCACAAAATAATTAGGCAGGGTGGATGTTTAATAGCATGAAACACTTTTCTTACTCACAGAGTTGCTCTTTACAAGAGGCCAAATGTTTAAATACAACATTTTATCTGTCATATAGTTTTTTGATGCGTATTGATCATCTCTTGAAACAATTAATATTTTTGAATTAAGTGTGTTGCACCTACAACTTGCAGGGCTGCATGCCACAAGGGTCAGGACTGGAAAACATGGATTTCTATGAAAACAATGTATTTAGTTTGAAAAAACACTAATTTAGCTTAGTTTTTTTTTTTTTCATTTAAAACTTTCACATATGTTTAAAGTCAGTTTCAAGTCCTCAGTCAAAGAACGTGACCATCATCAGAGCGCTCTAAATCCAGTTCAAGTAGAGAACTGCTCCAGAATCTGCAGGGCACAACTTGAGCAACACACAGTATTGATCCACTGCCTCATACTGAGATAGAAGTATTTCAGCCAGACTTGGAGTCATAAACAGTCTTTATCTTCCACACTGCTTAGAGCTCTGTGAAATACTCTTAAGCACACACACACACACACACACACACACACACACACACACACACACACGCACACACACACAAAAAATGTTGCACAGTCATAAAGTGTTGTCAATAAATTCAGAGAATGTCTGCTGGTAATGAAAAGTGACTCATTATTAACAAATGTTTAACAAAATTAATGCTTAAGCTTTTTTCTTAACATTTCCTTCATCAGTTGTTGATCTTTTTGGCTTGATTAAATATTATTAACATGGACATTTACGAAAAGGATTCATTAGTTCAGTTTATTTTAGGGATGCTCTGATCTTTTTTTTTTTTTTTTTTT
>NC_056502.1:10519951-10537879 GCF_014905685.2 Nematolebias whitei | reverse complement strand
ATATATATATATATATATATATATATATATATATATATGTATAAACTTGCAGGCACAATACAGCAACTATTCAGTCAAATGGACAACTGAAAACATTTAAATCTACCTGCTATCAGTAACAGAATCTTTAACAGATTGGAAACATTAAGGCTCTCAACAGGATAAATAGTGCAGGAAGTCAAATAAATCTCAAAACATTACCTAAATATATATACCACGGACCTCTGCAGGCTGCAATCGTTTTTTGTGATCAGCACTGAAAGGCATTGATCAGTTGGGCCAATCACATACTCTTGAATGGAAATTGGCCAATCACGATCAGTGGCCAATTGATTGGAACATCTTTAGTTTATTTATACGGTGCCAATTCACAACAAACATCATCTTGAGTCATTGTACATAAACATTCATACACATTATGAAACGCCAACGAGTAACTGAGAGTTTTATATGAATGAAAATATTAAATTCTATTAAAAACAGCATTAAGGTGTGAGTGTATCTGTTTCATGGACTGATCTTTACAGCTCCACCAGTCTGCGTGTCATACTGGGCCTCATTTGAACTCTCTGGGACACACAGCTCTGCCTCCATCAAACTTCTGACTCAAGCTGGTTTGACTAACCAGGGGTACTGGGTTCAAGCTCTGCCATTGGTTGGCATCGGCAAGGCCATTCTGGGCTCATTAAATCCCCAGATGGCAAGGGTGCAGGAGCTGCAGAGTGGGTAGTATTATTACCCAGCAGTGTGAGCCATGAACCAAATGGTGTTCTAGTCTGGCTCTGGACCACCAAACCACATCAACGCTCTTCTAGCTGTGAGCTCATCTGCTGAATGATGAATCTCTGAGGGTAAGCTGTTCACTGTTTGACAAAGAACAAAAAAACAAGCTTCTGCTTTGAAGTCTGGAGTCGATTTCATCTATATTTGACTGTACTCCTTTTAGATAAAGCTGTGAAAGTCAAAGCAGGTGGAGAGGGGCGTGCAGATATGCATCTCAGCTGCATCCTGATCAGCTGTTTTTATTGGAGGGAACTGATGCTCGATACTCAAATGTTCACCCATTTAACATGTCACCCGGACGCTTCAAATAAACCGAAGCACAGCTGATTCCCCAGGAATGCTCTAATTAAAAACAGTTTAAATGTGGCTGTAACTGTTAAAAGTCATACAGCAGCGAAAGACCTGTCGTTTCCTCACCTCATCACTTCCATGAGATAAGTGTCAGAGCCACAGACTCCAAACACCAGACCACGCTGGATTTGCTCATCCCTTCGCAAACTAAAGTCACACTTCACTTTCATTGTGCAAAACGTCCCTATTTCCACAATATGTTGCACAGATGTTCCCTTTAGAGTCTAAGATGTATAAATGTTATCACTGTGATGAACAGGGACACACACGGCATGTGTGTTGTCAGAAAAGAGATTGCACTTGCAAACAGATGTAGCGACCAGTTTGAGTGCTTAAACAGGAGAGCTGTTCCAACAGTGCAGATGGTCCTGGCAGAGAACGCTATCATGAAGAAACCCTGCGGTTCCTCACAGTCTAATTGACCTCCCACTTAACATCACTCTCACGTGGAGCAGATAATAGAGCTGGCCTCAGTCAGTAAAACCTGAAGCGTGTTCATGCCACAAAACTTTAACATGAAACGGACTTCAGCAACTTTCATCAGCTAACTGTGCACAAATAAAGAGACATTTTTTTTTTTAATGTTTGGCTTTAACAGAGGAAAAAATAAATAAAACAAGTTTTTTGGGAGGACAACAATGCCAATGTTGGACAGTTAACTTTTAGTGATGATGCAGAAAAGACTGATAAAGAATAAAGAAGCAGATGAAAACTGAGAAGTCTAAGTAAAACGATGAAGATGATTGTGATTAGTTTTATTGGTCAGACTGAAGGTGTGTCAAGGTGTTCACTGCTCCACTTGCATCCTATAGCAGACTTTTATTAATGAGTTACCCTGATGAATTCTGTTTTTCAGATACTATCTGTTAAATGCAAAACAGACTTTTCCCTCTTAGTGCTGCATCACTAAAGGCTTGTGGATCTTATTGTGCCATATTTTCCTAACAAAACGCTTCGCTCTCAGACTGCAGGTTTACTTGTGGTTCCTAGAGTTTCCAAAAGCAAAATGAGAGGCAGAGCTTTCAGTTATCAGGCTCTTCACTTGTGGAAACAATTACCAGCTTCTGTCCATGAGGCTGACACATTGTCAAAGATTAGGCTTAAGACTTAAATTGACCACATGTTCTCAAATGAATAATTACATATGAAAATAAATACATAGTTTATATTTGTAATTATTTATATCTTAACGTGTTTTTTTTTGTTTTTCCTCCCATGGATAGTGCACCTGCCATTCTGTGTCAGTTTCTCCTTCCTGTCCTTTCAAACCCAGCCGGTCGAAGCAGATAGCCGCTCGTCATGAGACTGGTGCTACTGGAGGTTTCTCCCTGTTAAAAAGGTGTTTTTCCTTTCCACTGTCACCTTTGTGCTTGCTCAGGATGGTAGATTGTGACGAAGTGAAGAGTCAACAGAATCTGCTGTCTTCCTTAGATAGAGAACTTTTACTAACTGGAACAAGGGTTGTAAGCTCAAACATCCAGGTAGATAATAATAAGAAAATATTAAATTGTGTCATCTGGACCAGTGAGAAACATTTTGTTCCCCATCCAGAGGAATCTGGTTGGCAGGCCATAGACTGAAGAAGTCCTCTGGATGGGGGACAAAACATTCCTCATTTAAAGAAACTGGTCCATATGACATGATTTAACTTTTTTTTTTTTTTTTTTTTAATAATTGACTTTTTATGTATTTGAATGTTGAATGACTGGAGCCGCAAAGACCGACTGTTTGAAACCATAGTTAGTTCATTACAACTTGAAGTCATCACATTTTAATGATTTCCCTAATATTTCTTACAGCAGGTTTTTCCCTCAGTAAAAACACAGTATTAAATAATGCAGTAATACTTTACTGTCTCTAATGCAAGTATGTTAGCAGAATGTTGTCTAGAGGTAGGGCAGCCGACTTGGGACCAGAAAGTCACGGTTTGACTCCCACTGTTGTCCAATGATGACAACAATGCACTTATACTTAAATGGACTGTAAAATAAACATTATCAGAAGCGGCAAAAAAAACAAAAAACTTTTATAAATTGTTCTAACAATTTAAAAGTCCTCCTAGCAGTTTGCTTAGAAGTTACATTAAACTTGTTTAGAAAAGATTAGGACGAAGAAAACTATAAATAATTTACATGTTTTTATACTTTTGGCTCCAAGTTGCTTTTTTAACTAAACTCTACTAAGAAATAAACAAGCCTTACTTTCATCTTTTTTATTTTTAATATTCTTTAAATGAAAAAATGCTTGAATGCTTCTTAAATAGGAATAAAAAAGCATATTTATATTATGGCTGAGGATGAAAAACAACAAAAATACGGTAAGTGATATTTAGGACACAAAAAATAACACTTTTTTTTTACAGGCTGGAAACATTTTCAAATTTATTACTTTTGCAAATCAAGCTCAAACAACAATAATAAATCCATATATTTCATCTTAAATCCAAGCTGCACCAGGCTTAAGTTTCTGCCTCAATGGACTGTAATCTGAACTTTGAAGCTTGTGGTACTTTGATAGGAGCAGTAGGACTGCACCGCGTACACTAATAAAAATAAAGGGTTTTTATTGGGGACCGCCAGATTCTACAGTACTGTAGAATGGCAGCCACCTATTATTATCCACCTGACTAGGGTTTCTTAACTTTATTGGGGACAGCGCCTATTATCCAAATTTGGTGTATTGGTAGCTGAGAACAATACCTAATCGACTCTGACTGCAAATCAAAAATCCAAGATGGCCGCCTGAGCTAAAATGGATCTGGTAGGAAAAAATGTTATCAATTGTGTTGAGGGACCAGCTGACCAAATCCATAATAATTTTCGATTCGAAAGATGTGTAAAGAGAGGCTCCGAGGTTGACGGGATAAGAGCGACTGTCTTCGTCAAGAGTGAGAGAGAGAATTACTGGTTATTATTTCCGTCTCTTTGTTTGACAATTATTCCTTTCGAGTCTGTACATGTATTTATTATCATAAAACTAAACTTGTTTGTAAAAACTCAATATGTGCTGATAAATTGTTTCTCCAAACACTCTGTCCTGTGTTTTCCCTTGAAGCAGGATTCGGCTTCCCGAGGTCACATTAGAGCAGGAGGCCGACATTTTATAAACAGTGGTTTCTCTGAAAGATGTTGAGCTGTATTTGACTATTTAAAACTTAAAAATGACATTATGCGAGTCTGTCTGGTTTACCTCGGTGTACTTGATCAGCTCAGTAGGGGCTACATCTGTGGTGAATTGTATGATTTTGTGCTTTAAATGATAACAAAGGGATATTGTCATTAAATTAAGGATGAGTGACATTTACAAGCACACAGTCATAAAGAAAATGTGCCCGGATAATGAGATCTGAAAAAGTAGACTGGAAAAGACATTTCCATTTAATCAGAGACTAATTGGGGGTCTTATTTGTGGCAGTGACATGAACCAGATAAACAGGCAGTGATTTTGTTTCATGCACTTCTATAGAAAACTGTAAGAGTCCCTTGAAGCTAAGTACGATATAAAATTAAAAAAACCTGTTAACGAGGTCAGCACATCGATTCATTCTGTTTGAGGAGAAGTATGCACTCCGAAATTTATTTTATGTCTCTAGAGGTGGGATTATCTCAGTGTGTGTGTGTATACATGCGTGTTCATGTGTTGGAACATTAATGGAAGAGTAAGAAGAGAATTTATCTGAAAGAAGTAAACCTCTTGTTTTATCTTTTATTACCTGAATTAATATTTTAGACTTGAGCTGCCCAGACAGGCTTTTTCCACATACAGTTCCTTCATTTAAATATAGCTTCAAAGGTGATTAGTGTTGTAATTTTTTTCTGTTTGTAAAAAAGGAGGCAGTTTATACAGTATAGATTTATTGTGTAATATTGCACTAATGAGGATTGATTAATTGAGTAACGAGGAATGGTCTGTTTCAGTTTTATTAATATCTCAGTATTGATTTCCTCTACATTACACAGCTCTCTGCTCATGCGTCCTTGTTTCTCCAAGCAGCAACCTCCATGATGAATGACCTCCATCGATTTCCAGGTCATGTGAAACCCGAGGTTGCAAATGATGGAATAAGAGAAATCTGATGCACCTATGCTGTATTTGTCCCCGTGGACTCTTGGAAGTCCTTCTGGGAAATATACTTAAACACAAAGTTAGAATCAAGCTGCTGACTGAAGACAAAAATGCTTTAGTGAAAACATAAATACAATGATTTAAATATTACATGGAATGGTTTAGGTGCCTCACAAATCCTTAAAAATTATTAAAAAAAATAAAAAAAAATAAAAAAAAGAAGAAATGCATAAAGATTGTAGCTTTAGTCATTAAGACGCCCTTTGAACCGTTGGAATATAGCGAGGTCGAGACAATGAAATTAGGCTGATGGTTCTGTGTGAATCTTTAACATTTGTTTATAAAAGGGTTAAAATTTTAGTGAATTAAAAAAAATCTCTAAAGTGTGTTTGAGCGTGTGCTGGCATGATGTTTTTTTTTTACTAATGGCCAAAAATTTTTTTGATTTTTGACACACCTGCTATTTGTGGAACATAAAAGTCATATAAGTCAATATACCTATCACTGTAAATATAATAAATGTTTATTCTTTAAACTAATCTCTAGTAAGGACAGATATTCATCAGTAGTTATTCAATCTGGCTTGCCTTGATGCTCATTCACAAATGTTCCATCAAATTCCTCCATCTTTGCCCTCCTTCCTGAGTGTAGCATCAGTCAGAGCTGGAATTGACTTGAAACAAGTCAGCGGACCAGTTGCTCCTCACAGTTCCAGGATCTCGTCTTAAGCGCAGAGGTGACAGGGCCTTCTCTGTAGCAGGACCAAGACTTTGGAACGAGTTACCTCTGCTTGTCAGACAGGCCCCCTCCCTCTCGGTTTTCAAGTCCCGTTTAAAAACTCACTACTATTCAGTAGCTTTCAATACCAGATGTGTTTTGATCCTGTATGCTCCACACTGGTTTGTCATCATTATCTGCATCGTTTTTATGTCTATATTCTGATTTACCTCATTTTGTATTTTGCTTTGTGTGTTACCTGTTGTTTTGTCTGTACAGCACTTTGGTTGGCCTTGTCGCTGTTTTAAATGCTCTATAAATAAAGTGGTATGGTATGGTATAAAACATAAAATATTTGAGACATTTCTCCATAAACCTCCAAATTCTATGAAGATTTTTAGGTGTACAAGTTCTTCTAATGGTGGTTTATTTTAGTTCAGCAATAATTGTTTTATTCTTTTCAAAAGAAAAATACATATTGACTCAAACTTTTAATTCTTGCACATTGGCCATTGGCTCCCTTGATTTTTAAAGTGTTGCATGTTTTCGTTTCTGTACAGTTTTTGTGTATTTTGTATTTCTACCGGTTTTGTATCTGCAACTATTTCTATCCTTAACATATGTTTTTTTGTCTTTACTCCAATAGAAAGTACATCTGGACCTGCCATTCTGCTAGTCTGTTCCTCCTTCCTGTCCTCTGAAACCCAGCCAGTAATAGCAGATGGCCACTTGTACGCTTCTACTGGTGTTTCTTCCTGTTAAAAGGGAGTTTTTCCTTTCCACTGTTGCCTTTGTGCTTGCTCAGGATGGGAGACTGTGATGAAATGAAGTTTCATTGCAATCTGCTGGCTTCCTTAGCTAGATGATTTTTACTAATAGTCTTTTTTATGTATGTGAATGTTTCTGTTCAGTGCCCTGAGATGACTTCTGTTATGACTTGGCGCTATATAAATGAACTGAAATGAATTGAATTAAAGATTGCCCATAAAAACCCACATTGGTCGACCGCTAACGATACTCTCCCTCCCAGTCTTAGTCACGATGCCGCCCGTCGGTTTGTGAGTTCTTTCTGTTTTCCAATTGCTTTCTGTTTTAATTCAGCATTCAGCTTTTGTCATCTTACATATTTAACCATCGTTCACAACAGGTGAAGAAGATGGAATAAGAGATTGACAGCCAAACATTGATTTCACTAAAATGACAATTATTGACATAAATGAGATATTTGCTAAAATTCAGGTCTCTCTTATAAATGAGCCCTCTGAGGCTCAATGGGAATGACCTGTATAAATAAAGGTTGAATGCATATTACCAGCACACAGAACCATTGACTTTCACACAGGTCCTTCAGGTGATTATTTGTTGTAGAATGTTTTAAGCATGTTGCCACAAACGCATCATCAAATCATCCAAGCAGCATCCTACTCCAAAAATAAAATGACGTACCATTTTTTTTTCATACACCATGATCCTGAGGACATGACTTTGGACACTGAATTTAATTGATGTTTCATTTATCTGAAGATGAGTATGACAGTAATTGCGTGTTACAACTTTAACAAGATGTCATCATCACTAAGATGATGCTGAAACAAATAGATTAATAACTGATTAATTATACATGCCATTTATGAGGGAAAAAAAACATTTATTGCATCTAAGCTAAAAAGACTTCATACTGTATTCATCATATTGATGTTATTAATATCATAGTTATATTTTATTGGCTCTAAAGTAACCACGAGATAAAACAACCAGATAGAGTTGAGTTGACTTAAACTAATTTAGATAAGATAGACCAAGTACCGTATTTTCCGCCGTACACGTTGCACCACCCTATAAGTTGCATTAGTCCAAATATGTCTAATAAAGTGGAAAAATCCATACATATGTCGCTTCACCGTATATGTCGCATTTATTATGCGTCACCACTGACAACTCGGAAATGTGGGCTGGTGTTGTGCCAAAAATCGATTGGCTGCCAAATGGCGACCGAGGGAGTGTGCACGGGAGGATTTTAACAAGAATTTAACAAGATTAACACTTAAAAACAATTGTTTGTTTGCTTGAAATTATAGCAAAGGTGTTTCTCAGTTTAGGGACTTTAACAGTCAAATCAGCTGTATTTCAAAAGTATTTGCTGCCTCGGTGCTCCGGGAGCGCGCGGACAGGGAGGAAATCAAAAAGGAGGAACGCTGCACATGTCTTCAAAATTTAACAAGAAAAGCACCTAAAACAATTATTTGTTTACTTGACACTATAGTAAAGATGTGTCTCAGTTGAACTTTTCCTTAATATATGCACTTCAATGGTGAAATTAGCTGCATTTCGTCGGGGTGGCGCAGCAAAATGAAGCTGATGCTACAGCCAGCGAGCAGAACCAAGGTGGCAGGCTTCGGCAAGCCGATTGTGTCATTAATAGCCACTTTTACCTATTATATGATACAAGGGCATGCCATACCACTCGAGTGCCATCTAGCGGCTGAAAATGGTAATGTTCAAAATTTTCAGTCAGAATGAATGAAAACGGTCATATCTCAGCCAAAAATTGGTTATAAATATGGGAGAAAAATCCATAAATAGATTGCTTTGGTGTATAAGTCACAGAGCATGCAAATTATGCAAAAAACTGTGACCTACAAGGTGAAAAACACGGTATTAATTAAAGTTGTCGGGGGTTGTTATGGTTATTATGATTTGAATCCATATTTTTCTATTGGTGATGGTTGTAGTGGTGTGTGACACAGTCCAACCTAATTTATTGTATGAACTGACAGCGTGAGGGATGGAGGAAAGACCTGAGATAAGCAGCCATGATTAAGTCCTGCTGTAGTTCAAACTGGTGTCAGAGTACAATCAATCACACTTTCTTTATTTACTTTTTAATTGGAAGGAAAGCATTTTTTTAATCTGACGGGCTGACTCGTGTTGAGATGCTGCTGCTGACTGCGTCTGCTTGAAATTCTGGATGACACTGCGGATACCTGCTGCTGCGGGCTGTGTAATGGAAGCTGGCAGCTCATCTGCTGCTTCTCAATCACTTGCTGCTGAACTACAGCTTCTGCACTGTAAACCAGATGAGACAGCATTCACTCCAAACAGCAGATTATGTTGACTTCAGGAACAGAAAACCTTGTCAAAGCTGACTAAATTTAAACTTTCTTCGTTTGCCTCCGTCTTGACTCGGACAAATTCTGCATCAGATTTCGCGCACGAGACCGAGATCAACGCTTTGTGTTCTTGTTGGCAGTCTTTGAGCTGTGGGGCTGTTTCCACAAAGCAAACAGACATTAGCCAACTGAGGAGCAGATGCATTAATCCGCAGAACGTGTCTCAGAGAGGTTTTCCCAGTCCATCTGTTCTGACAGGTTACAACGCTAATTACGCCAGAGGAATAGCTGAACGATGGCTTCTCAATTTTACACGAGTCATCTGCCCTAAAAATGTTCTGTTTTCAGCACAACCTCACCTGATGTGTGTTTCAATCATAGACACAGACATTTTTTTCAACATGGTTCATGGTTCAACGTTCTTTATTGTCATTCGCATCACATGTGGTACATGAGGTGGAATGAAATTGTGTACTCAAGGTCCCAGTTACACCCAAAAATAGCAAAAATATAAAGTATATTAAAGAAAAGAATACACAGTGTACAAGGATCGAAGATATACACCAAACAATAATGACATAATATAATGAGGTGTATTAAACAGCAGCCTGAACATGAATCTGTTGTGAGCAGATGGGTATGAATACAGCAGCTTAAGGTAAGAATCAGCAGCATGGATAAAGTGTGAAATCTCCAATTAAAGTGGCATTACATTGTTTTTACTGGTTAGGGACTTGTGAGTCTAACAGCTTCAGGGTAGAAGCTGTTCCTGAGTCTAATGGTTCTGCACTTAATGCTCCTCAACCTTCTGCCTGAGGGGAGTGGGGCAAAAAGTGTGTGTGCTGGGTGAGTGGGGTCCTTCATGATGCAAGTGGCCCTCTTCCTGCACCTGGAGGTGTAGATGTCTGTGATGGTGAAACTCCAACAGTTTTCAGTGCAGCCTTCACCACGCTCTGCAGAGCTTTTCTCTCTCCAGGTGTGCAGCCCCTTTTCCATGTATGATTTTGTACATTTAAAACAAGCCGCTCTTGAAAATGAGTCATTGTGACTAAAATAATAAAATGAAGATTTCCGATGAAAGACGAAACGTTTCTACATTTTTTTTGTTTGTTTTTTGAACCCGTCCAGAGGACCAGACTTAACTTTTTTAGATTTTTCTAGCTGGATTATTGAGCATGCATCAGGAAATAAAATGAAGAGTTAATCAAAATACAAATGAAGATGTCTGCTGAGCCTGTTCCCAAAGAACTCAACATAATTCAAAACTCAGATTCAGCTGATTTTGCAGTGGTGGCTGTGAAACAAGAGCAGATTGTGTTAACGTTTGTATCAGTTTATTCAAACGTGCAGCAAATACAACGTATAAATATCGACAACCCAACGGTAACTTGAACAATAACAAATAAAACGTGGTGCAGACATGTGCAACACAAAATGGTCAGGCGACAGGAAACACGCTGCTGGAAACTGGTTTTAACAGCTACAGCTGTTGGTTAAAAAAATAAAATAAAAAGAAGCGTTCAACTTCTGAACTTTAAAGCGTCGTTACTTTTGGACACATTCCTATGTTTCCCTGGGACGTTTTGTTGCAGGGCGGGACATGAGGACATGTCTTTTTGTGAGAGTGAGAGCAATGGTTCTTCACTTTAAAGTGGATTTTGTTCGGGCAAAAAATAAATATACATATATATAAAAAAAAAATTAACTACCAAGAAATGAGGATTGTTGATTATTTATGTTTTTATTTGTTAAAAGTATAGAACGAAAATCTTTTTTCAGTGGGTCAAAGACACTCATAGATTAAAAGAGAAGACTGTGATGGAGACTGTGTAAAAACAGGAGGTCAAGAAGAAGCTCCTCACTCCTCTTTATTCTACTTCATGGAACTGCGATGGAGGCAAACATCAGAAGACAGCTGCTAATCATGAAGCTCTTTCTCCTTTATGGAAAAGTTTGATTGGAAAAACTTCTAATGTGTTCATAAATTAACATTCAGAGGAAAAGCGGTCCATTTAAAGAGCATCTGATTGCAGATTGCATGCATTGCTCATTTTTGATTTGCATTTATCATTATGTATGTGCATGACAATTTTTTTTCTGACCCAAATGGAGATATTCAAACTCCAAAAGCTCTCCTGATTACAAATTACTATCTAGTGCTCTGATTGGGGCTTTGACCTTTTAGGTTTTTGTTGTCTAGTGTTGCTCATGTCCGACCCAACAAAGAATTAAAGTATTTAGATTTGATCGCTTATCGATATTTTTGATATACTTGATCTAGAATTGTGGAAATAGTATACAGAGAAGGGGAAGTCATAAAAAAGGGGAATTCTTTTTAAGCCACTATCAACGCAGTATGAAGATATTTCTTTTATCTATTTTTTTGGGGGGTGGGGGGGGGGGGTGGGGGGTAGAAAAAGCATGAAGGAAGTTGAAGCTGAACAAAATAATGGTCAGGAAGATTATCATTAAATAGACAAAAATAACATGAAACTAACAGTCCAAATAATAAATGTCCATGCTCAATAATCCAGGTATAAAATCCAACATTTTTCAGTCAGGTCATCCGGACAGTTTCTTTTTTTGTGCTGAAACGTTTCGCCTTCGATCCGAAAGGCTTCATCAGTCAAGGAAACACACAACAAAACTGATTCTTCCCCCAACAGCTTACTCCAAAGTGGAACAAACCAGTTCTGCTTGTGATAAGATGGTCTCTTTGGTACGCCCCTCCTCCAGGTCCAGATGACCTGACTGAAAATTGTTGGATATTATACCTGGATTATTGAGCACGGACTTTGTTGTTTTCAACCAGTTTGACAAGACTGTCAACAAGGAAGAGGGCAGGCAATGGAGGAGGGGCATACCAAAGAGACCATCTTATCACAAGCAGAACTGGTTTGTTCCACTTTGGAGTAAGCTGTTGGGGGAAGAATCAGTTTTATTGTGTGTTTCCTTGACTGATGAAGCCTTCCGGATCAAAGGCGAAACGTTTCAGCACAAAAAAAGAAATTGTCCAGATGACCTGACAGAAAAATGTTGGGTAACAATCCAAATGTTAAAATTTATTAAAGGCATTTTATTTTAAGTATTATGATTAGTACCCTATTAGTATCCTGATTTATACTCAATAATCCAGGTAGAAAATTCTAACAAAGTTATGTCAGGTCCTCTGGATGGATTCTTCTTGTTGAAACTTTCATATTTTATCTAAAAGACTTCTTCAACCCCAAAATACATTACGACAAAGACTGGGCCATCCCAAAGATCCAGTCCCCTGGAACAAACAGAGTAATATTGTGTATGTTGTTCAGTGTCAGGAGGGTGATCAGTCTTACATCGGGAAAACTACCAAAGGGATGAAACAGCACAGAAGATCAACATCATCAGGCCAGGACTCTGCGGTCTACACTCATCTCCAGGCCAGCGGCCACTCGTTCAGGGATGAAGATGTGCACTTCCTGGATAGAGAGGAATGTTGATTTGAGAGAGGAGTAAAGGAGGCCATCTTTGTGAGGAGAAACCATCCATCGTTAAACAGGGGCGGAGGCCTCCATGTTCAACTGTCCCCCTCTTACAATGCTGTTATTGCTAGTATCAGCCCCCTGTGAATAGCAAGCGTCCAGCAGGGCACTAACGATCGGTCTGATGGTCCTCCTTTCAAATGTGAACAACTAGACTGAGTTTACTGCAGCTCCTCAGACAGAACAGTCTGAACATCCCTGAATGAGTGACCGCTGGCCTGGAGATGAGTGTAGACCGCAGATTCCTGGCCTGATGATGTTGTTCTTCTGTCTGACAGAAGTCTTTTGGATAAAAGACAAAACGTTTCAACAAAGAAGAATATGTCCGGGGAACTAACTTAATGTTGTTAGATATCACAATTAGCAGTTTCAATACTGAGATTTAACTGAGACAAAGGAGACCAAACAGTTGTAAAACAGGTAAGAGTGTTGTTATTAGTCATAGGACACAGGGGTGCTGGCAGGAGCTGAGATGGAGATTGGTGAGTATTTAAAAATAAGGATATAGTTTTCTGTCCAGAGAATATTTAGCTGCTTACTTGATGTATTTTCTTGTTGCAGGTTTGGAGGAAGGTACCAGAGGACAACAGGAGGAGAACCAGATGATCAGGTAAGAGGAGGTGGAGGTACAAGAGTGGAGGACGTACCTTGAGGCAGGTTGAAGAGATGTTTGGATGAAGGTTATGGTTCTTGTTTGTAGGTGGCTGCTTTGGAGAAGTGTTCCAGGGCATCACAGAAACCGGGACTCGAGGCTGATCAAGGAGACGAGGGAGCTACAGGGAATACACAAGAGCACAGGTAGGTTTAAACACAAGGAGTCCAGGATTCACTGGGGCAGGAAGGGACAATGTTCCAGCAGAGACTCGTAGATCCAAACAGCCTTAAGTTCTGCAGGCCTTCATCAGAAGTTGATAAGCAGCTGGGGATAATTGGCTCCGCTTTGCCAGGAGCTGCAAGAGAATAAAGAAGACAAGCCAGAATCCACTCATTAAGTTTGTTAAAATACCAGAATATGTCTTAGGACTGTTAATGAACAACATGCATGGTGCACTTTATGATTTAAGACTTTTAACAAGAATCATGTTTTATGGCTTCATAGTCTTCGACAAGAAGAGATACCCCTGAGGGTTTAGTTTTGTTTTGACAATGTTTTTAATTCATCATTTTAATGTCATTATATAAAAACAAGATGCTGTCACAATAACCTTAAGCAGAAAATCGTTTTCATTGTTTATCACGTTTCAGATTACAGATGTGCAAAGTTTTATTTACTTGTCTGGGTTGAGAAACTATTTGCTTAAAGATTGTGTTTGAACATTCAGTTATTTAAAACATATTAAACAAGCACACGAACAAATGTGATTTTTGTTTTTATAATTATAATATGGTATTATAAACATAAACAGAACTTTAGAAATATATGTATATTGCCATACATGATCTAATATATTTTATGAAACACTTACTGGTTAATTAGCCTAATCTGTTGATATAAAAGTTATATTAAAAAAGTTCTAAAAAGTTATTTAAAAAAAAATCACTAATCACTGTAGCTGTGTTCATTCGTGCTCATCTGCTCACACAGACTCATGTTCGTGCTGCTGTTCAACGTATTTTTTATACTACTAGTGTTTAGTGTATTCTTAGTTTAGTTCATATCTTAGATCTTAGTACTGTTTTTCTTTACAATTTATACTTTTATTAGATATAACTGGGACCATGTGCAGACCTGGCTACATACAAATTTAGCTGGTGGGGCTGAGGAATATTATGTAGGGGGCCCAGTAAATAGTAATTTTATTTTATATAAATGCATAAACGTTTACGTAACCTTGCAACTGAAATAACCATATGTTGTTTATTAATACAAAACAAATAACTTAAACTGTGACATGTAGTCACCAGAAAATGCTGAGAAATTGTGTTCAAGTTTGCTTAAACATTTTTTGCATAAATCTTAGAAACTAGCTTTAATCATTGTGCTTGAAACACATGAACACCAGAAACTTGAAGGCTTGAAAGTTCATGAACTTCTCCTCAAGAGAAGTGAAAATGTAAAAAAATACTGAACATTTTTAACATTTCCACTCTTAACTTGACATGCAAAAAAAAATAAATAAATAAATAAATAATCGCCTACAGCACACTCTGTTGGTTGTCTTGAGTCAATACATTGTATAGGTTCAACTTATTTACACATGTTGTAATCTGTTTTTTTGGGGGGGTGGGGGGATACCTGAATGGGCGGGCCTCTGGCGCTGGGTCCTAAACTGCCTACACAGTTTCGTTCCACCACATGTCAAGGTCAAGGTACCACATATGGTAAATGGTAAATGGACTGTACTTATATAGCGCCTTTCTATCTTAGGTCGTTTTCACACCAGATAGTCCGGTAGACTCGGTTCGGTTCTGGACCAATATTCATGACCTTTTGTTTACATTTGAGCTGGTGCGTTTGCATTCACACTGCACTGTGCAGTCGAGTCAACCTGTTGAACCAACCTGTTCCCCCGCTCGCCTGTGGGGGCGCTGCACCAAGAACTACTGAAAGAAACTACACAAAAACCTCTGAAGACACGTCTTCTTCTGTAAATAAAAATAAAAACGAAGTGGCATCAAGTTTTAGCAGCTTTAGGAGTTATATTTTGTCATTTTTCAAAAACGGACTTAGCATGAGCAGAAGATGAGACAGAAGACCATGGAGAATATTGTTTTTCCACACAAGACAGCTGACGGCTCCATATAAGGTCAGAGAAATGCGTGTTTGTTTACCCTGCGGAGCGGGGCCCGGTCTGTTTACATTCACACTGTACTCGAACCGCGCTGGAGTTCATGTCTACCGGATCGAGACCTAGGTTTTAGCCCAGGCCAGAGTTCGCCTTTTTGTTCCGTGACAGAGTTCGATGGCGCGTTCACACCTCCCTAAACGAGCCGGACTTTCTAGGAAAACGAGCTAGAGTTCGATTAAAGCGGACTAAACAGGGCTGGTGTGACTGCTGAGATACTCAAAGCGCTTTACTCTACAATCTGTGTCCCCATTTACCCATTCATCCAGCACTCTACTAGATCTCTACAAAGCTAATTGAACAAATATTCTAAAGAGACTAATCAGAGCTTTATCACATTCATACACTGATGGGACACACATCGGAGGCAATGAGGGGTTCAGCATCTTGCCCAGGGACACTTTGGCATGTGAATGCTGGTGGATTCGAACCCCATCTCTTGCATTGGAGGACGACTGCATATCATATGCATATATGATGCATATGAGGCGAATGACGATAAAGAAACCTTGACCTTATAAAACATTTTAAAATGAATATGTTTTCGAGAGTAAAACAACAATAAAATCAAACTAGTTTAATTGCAATCCATAACTTTTTACCCCTTAAGCTTATTTATTTATTTTAAAAAAAGGTCACGTTGTTAATTTCTTCAGTCTGAAAAGTTTAAATAAGAATTTATCTCACTATGAAAGTTTACAGCTTTCAGCGTGTCATTTGCCTGTACAATAATATTAAATCAAACATGCTATAAAGATCAGAGAGACGTTGGGCACTGGAGCTGAAAGCAGTAGGGGATATAATGCTCAGCAGTCAAATGGAGCATATAATTGTCTAATTGAGTCTGCTGAAAATCATTTTCAGACCGTCCAGACCGGGTTACTCTGGATACACAACTTGTGATACCTCTGTGTTCATACTAAGTAGCAGAGATTTGCTTTCATGTTCATCTCTAACTGCTAGTATGTTATCGTGCAGGCTCATGGAGCTGTAAATTATCCATGTAAATTAATAAGAATTAAATGTAGATTAAAAAAAAATTCTTCTCAGCATTTGCTGAAGGTGTCATACAATTGTGTGACTCCACAATAAACAGAAGTGATGCTAAATCTGTTATTCTTTGGAACTATATTTGGCACAAATCAACGTGATAAAAAGTTGCTACAGTATTTATAACATTTATTTTTAGATGTTAATGTGTAACATTTCCTAAAATCTCCTCTAGTAGTCATTGATGCTTTACGATCCAGAGTTCTCAAACTTAGGGTGAGATTATTCTCTGGATACGGGATCTTTTGGCAAAAAAGCAAAAAAAAAGCAAAAGAGTTTTTTTTGTTGTTGTTGTTTGTTTGTATGAAGAAATTGCTGATTGGTGTCATATTTTAATAATTGGTTGTTTTCCTGTTTGTCAAAAGGAGACACAAACAGTCAGAATAGCATTATTCTAAAGTTTCAGCTACTTCTGAATGATATTCTCAGCTTTAATATGAGTCCAAGTAAAAGTAAGAATAAGAGCGCTTATCTTATCACTCAACTTCAACACCAGCCTGCAAGTACCATAACTCAGAGTCACTGTTCTCATTTGATCATTCCTGTATGACAGATGGTCCTGTGTAACAATTATTTATAGAAACGACTTCACGAGCAATTAGCACAATGTTAGCGTAGGCTGATAGTCCACGAATAGTTTCATTTTCTCAATCTAGGGTGAAATGCGTTCTCTTTGGCTTTCTCCAAACTCTCTGCAGACAGTATTACATGTGACTGTGCATATGTGTGTAATTTACTGTATTAGTTGTGAGCGTAAGAGTGGAACATTTGAACATTTTAATCCACCTTTGAAAAGCTGACAATGGAGTAAGTACGTGAAGATAATTTGCTTTTCCTATAAAGAGTGTTAAACATGCGTCTCCTCTGAATGCCTGGCAGATAAGTAAATTATATGGTTGAGGGCAGCTTAAGATAAACTATTGTGCGAGCTGTGATTCATGTGAAAATCTCTGCTTACATAAAGTTGTTGCGTTCTGTAGTGAACTCTAGGAAAATGCAATAAATCACAACTAAGAATGCTGTTAGACCGACTTTTTGAATTTATTGATCCTGTAACGGATTGTAAAACAGCAAACTGTGCAGACTATGAGTATCTTTATACTGTTGAAATATAAGGGGAAAGGGTCTTCAGGAGTCAGTAAGTCTTGTGATGTGTGCAAACATGCCATTACCATATTTTACACCATATAAGTCGCACCTTTTTTTATAAATATGCAAGTCCTGCGACTTATACACCGAAGCGACAAATATACGTTTTTTTCTTTTACATATTTATAACCCAATTTTTGGCTGAGATCTGACGATTTCATTCATTCTGACATGGAAAATATTGAACACTACCATTTTCAGGGCCCTCGAGCAATATGGCAAGCCAAGTGTCTCATTAATAGGTAAAAGTGGCTATTAATGAGACACTTGGCTTACCATAACAAGCCAACTTCGTCTTGCTCTGGAACTCCTGGTGCAAACATCAATCAGCTGCATTTAGCTGAGCTGCCCAGGCAAAATGAAGCTGATTTGACCATTAAAGTGCATTTATTAAGG
>NC_056502.1:10495479-10514951 GCF_014905685.2 Nematolebias whitei | reverse complement strand
GGTGGATGGATGGATGGGTGGTTGGATGGATGGGTGGATGGATGGATGGATGGATGGATGGATGGATGGATGGATGGATGGATGGATGGATGGATGGATGGATGGATGGATGGATGGATGGATGGATGGATGGAACACCAAAACACAATTTAGGGATAATAAAATATCAACATGGATTTGAGAACAGATTAGACCTAAAACAAGAATAAAAAACAAAACAAACATCTTTCTATTTAGAAGATGGTCATTTTATTTGTTCTTCTCAATTTTTTATCCTTTTTATGATTGTCCACTGTTGTCATCATTCTTTGTTAAAACCAGGTCTCTCTTGTAAATGAGTGTCTGAGACTCAATGGGATTAATCTGTATAAATAAAGGTTGAATGAATTGTTCAACTGCCCACCCGTGTTGCATTGTGCTATAAATCATCATAACTTTGATTAAATATAGTTTCACTCATGTCAAAATAAGGCTGGTCTGTTTCGACCATTCTTGATAAAAAATCTCTAACAGGTTCAACTTGTTTACTCATCTGGTAGTTAAGAGACAATAAAAAAAAAACTGTACTTTTTATGTACAAAGTTCAAACAACACAGTTGTTACAGCTAAAATCATTTACTGAAATAACCAAATTTAGTTTCCTATCTAGTGGGAGTAAGCCAAGCACATATTTCCTGCTGTTGTGTTTTGTTTTTATAGTGAGGTTTGGAGATTGCCTCTGGAGTTCAGACTTCTGATCCAGTTGAGAAGAATGGCATTTCATTTGTTGGGCTCAGAGGAGCAAACCATGTCACAGAAAACCTCACAGTGCTTTAGTTGCCAGTGAACTGTAGCTTGCTCATCAGAAACACACCAGATAATCCACAAACCTTGCTGTGGATGCTATCCACTATTTTTAACCGTCAAGTCAAATTTAAAAATAAAGGTCATGTAAAACTTTAGTTGAGAAAGTATTATGAATAAAGACAAACCACTCATTATAAATCAGGATCAGAAAACAATTGGTACTCTTGGGATGAAAGATGTCTTAAAACATCACGAACATCTTTAACGCTTTACATTTTGGCGGAGCAGTGAGTGAAGACACCAGAGTGTTGACAAATGAATATTGATGATTATGGGAGCCATTACAATTAGCTTAAGCTTTCCACAGGATTCTGGGTTTAAATAACCCCACTCATGAGGCTCTTTAAAGCCTTTGAAAATTAAAACACCTAATTGGAAAGCAGGTTGGACCCACTATTAAACAACCACTCTATAAAGATGCCAAAATCAACATGAGGAATTTAAAATAACACCACTGAGTATTATTCAATACTAAAGCAATTAAACACACCACTAACACACTGCTCTTTATATATACGTGTGCATAAATATATATATATATATATATATATATATATATATAGTTTACTGATCTGAGCTTTCCGTATCAGTTCATCCACACTCTCACTGATCACTTGATCACAAACACTCAGAGTTCAGTAAGACTACAATAGAAACTTTGAGTATAGTTTAACAAATGTGATTCCACAACTAGATTCTCGAGCAGCACGGTGGCGCAGTTGGTAGAGCTGCTGTCCTTCAGCGAGAAGATCATCCATTCAAATCCCGGCCCAGGACCTTTCTGGGTGGAGTTTGCATGTTCTCTCCGTGCATGCGTGGGTTTTCTCTGGGTACTCCAGTTTCCTCCCACAGACTAAAAACATGCATGTTAGACTGATCGGTAACTCTAAATTGTCCCTAGGTGTGAGTGAGAGAGAGAATGGTTGTTTGTCTCGTTTGTGTCTTTGTTGCCCTGTGATGGACTGGAGACCTGTCCAGAGTGTACCCCGCCTCTCGCACAGTGACGGCTGGACATGGATACCAGTGACCCCTGCAACCCAAAAAGGAAGAAGTGGGTAAAGATAATGGATGGATGGATGGATGGAACTAGACTCCCAACAGTCGCAGATCATTGAGGTACTGCCTTTACTGCAAGGTCACAGTTCTGTCTTCTAGCTGGAGCCTTTCTGTGTGTGGTTTGCAGGTGCATGGGTTTTCTCTGGGTACTTTAGTTTCTTCCACTGTCTAAATCACACATCCATCTTCATTTCCATTTTCTACTGATTATCCATAGTCAGGTTGTGGAGGCAATAGGTTCAGGAGAGAAACCCAAACATCCCTCTCCCCAGCAACACTCTCCAGCTTCTCCTGGGGGGCCCTAAGATGTTCCCAGGCTAAACAAGATACACAATCCCTCCAGTGTGGTCTGGGCCTGCCCCAGGGCTTCTGACTAGTGGGACATGCCCAGAAAACCTCCAAAGGGAGGTATCCGGGAGGCATCTTAATCAGATGCCAAAAACACCTCAACTGACATCTTTTGATGCAGAGGAGCAGTGGTTCTGCTCCGAGCTCTTGTCAGATCTCCCCACTTTATCTGGATTGCTGAGATCGGCTACCCTATGAAGTAGCTGCTTGTATCTGGGGACTCGGTCTTTCGGTTATGATAAAAACCTCGTGACCGTAGGTGATGGTTGGAACGTGTCCAGTAAATTGAGAGTTTTGCCTTTGGACTAAACTCTTTCTAACCACAACCGACCAAAGCAACACCCTCATTACTGTGGACAAGTCAGGATCCATCTCCCGCTCCATCCTACCATCACTAGCAACATTATGCCATCAGGAATCAGCACAGCCAAGGACACATCTTCACTGCCGCCTAGCTTGCATCACTCCAGACCTTGATGGTCCTCCTCTCAGATGGTGGGCTCATGACGCGGTGGCATCCTGTCTTTCTTTTAGTCGTCTTGACCAACAGGTGTTGGCTGGTGAGCTCACCCCCGAGGTGCCTGTTTCCCTTTTCAGGGTGAGGTTTCCTGATGCACAAGTTGTTTCATTCTAAACATACTTGTTGGGTAAATAGACATCTCAGAATTGAGCCTAGGGGTGAGTGAGAGTGTGCAGTTTGTTTCATTTGTGTCAGTGTGGCCTTGTGATGGAATGGTTACCTGTCCAGGGAATTATCCGCCTCTCACCAGGTGTCTGCTGGAGATGGGCACCGGTTCCCCATGACCCTGAACAGGAGCAAGCAGCTTAAGACAATCGATGGATTTCTTGTGAGGTAAAAAAAAGTGATTACAAAGCTGCAATAACGCTGCTAGTGTGAAAACTCAGCATAAATACTTGACTAATTATGACCTAAAATGTTTAATTACAAACTTAAACAACCCTAACTTCTTTCTTTTAATTAATATTTGTAATCCAATATATTAGCATTTTAAAAAGCTCCAAGGCAGACCTGAGATTATTAGCTGATTCTTGTCAGAGTCACAAGTTTACAATACTTCTTGTTTATTTACTAACCAGGCTGTAGATAAATACTTTTCTTACTGTAAAACTGGGATGAATTCTGCCCTTAGAAAAAAAAAAAAAAACATCAAAGGATGCAAGTGGCGTACTTTATTTTATTTGCAGTTTTTGTGAAAAGTTGTTTTCTTGTTATGAAATCTCTGTTGTGACCTTCATGAAAGAGCCTCCGGCATAAAGTCCCCAAGCAATGCTCCAGTCTGACATGTGTGTGTGTGTGTGTGTTGTCTACCTGCTGATGTTCAGCCCTCCTGCCTCTGACCCCTGAGCTGAATGTGTTATTTTTAGCACCATTTGGAGCTGATTATGCAGTTGCAGTCCCTTCTGGACACTAACAAGGTGTTGGGGCAGCAGATGAGGGCTGCCTGGAAGACCTTCATGTGTTGGCAGCCAGAGAGGACTGCAGGATGTTCTGACAAGGCCAAACTGGAGCTACACAGCGCTCTGTCTGTGAGCTGATACATCTGTTCAGTATGTACGGAAAACACACAAGTTTATTGCCAGTTCTGCCAAAAAACAAACTGCTAAGTTGTTTTTTTCCTCCAATGTGGCTGCAAATACTCACTATGTCACGACTCAGCTTCTAGTACAACTATTAGTAATTTAATTAAAATCTATAATTGAATGTGAATATTAGATGGCATTATAGCTTGATTAAAGAGTGTCACTTTATACAATATATAATATTAATATGGTAATCAAAAAAACTGGATAATAGCACCAGCTAAAGTAGTACATGGTTCCCATCAGCCTTCATGATTATCAAGCATCCAGATCATTACTTATTAAAAAGAAATGTCCAAAAAGAGTCTGGAACTGCTAGCGTGCTCACTGTAATCCACTAAAAAGGCTTTTTTTTTTAACTCAGGGTGTTGTGGGGAAAAAACAAACATTGATTTAATTTATAACTTCTGTGGTGTTTTTAGGGTCAGCAACAATTTCTTCTAAATAATCTCTTGGACTGGAGGGGTAAAACGAAGTAAACTTCCAGTGAAAACATCAACAGCTCTGGAGACTGCTGCTGCTGCTGACTCCAAAGTATTTACTGCATTCTGTGCATGCTAACAGACACTTATTGTTATTTGCTGATGAACATTTTTGCCCCACTTCTCCTTTGTCTGCGTATCCCATTAACTACTGGAAGGGTTTTAATGAAACTTTTGCAAAGTAACTATTATCTGTTGCCTTATCAGAACCATGATGCTGATAGACATTATACCATCTTATCAGAACATTGGAACTTTCTGGAGTGTCTAAAGATAACTCACCGCCTTTGTTGACCTCTATGCATAAATGTATTAGGATGTCATTGTATGCTTCATGTTGCAAGGTCTTTTTTTTGCATCTTTTACATTGTTTCCCAGACAGAAAATGGTGTGAGACATTTTTTTTTTGGCTTCCTCTATCCTCGTGTTCTCATTTTCTCATCTGCTTGTACTTTGTATGTTGTATGTATCCGACCTCTCTTGTAAATGAGTCTTTAAGGCTCAATGGGAACTAACCTGTATAAATAAAGGTCTCATAATAATAATAATAATTAGATGGAACTAATTTAAGATGGCCACCATAGTTAAACAAACTAACTGTAATTTGGTTCAGTCTTAGTCACCCTTTTTACAATCTACTGTTCATAGGTCAGATCATTCCTGATGCATCCTTATATTTCTATGCTGACGATACAGTTGTTTACTATCGAGCTAAAACAGTTGCTAACGTTTTCCAGCTTTTGCAATCGGCTTTTGACATCATCCAGGCTGATTTGTTCAGTCTCAAACTTGTGCTAAATGCTGACGAAACCTACGGGATGTTGGTCAACCAAACAGGAAGTTGGTTCCAGCAGTCTTTCCTTCTATTTTAACTTTGAATTATTATTATTATTAGACCTTTATTTATAGATGTTAGTTCCCATTGAGCCTCAAAGACTCATTTCCAAGAGAGACCTGTTGTGAACACCTGAATGGTGTTCCTTTTGAGTTTGTTGGTTGTTACAAATATTTGGGTATCTTGGTCGATTCACATCTCTCTTTTTAAGCCCCATTCCAAAAACTTGGTAAAGAAACCGAAAGTAAAACTAGGTTTCTTTTTCAGAAATAGATCCTGTCTAACTCTGAATGCTAGGGAACACCTTGTAACTGTGACTTTCCTTTTCTCTATTGGCTACGGTGACATTATTTACATGAACGCCCCTACAAGCACCTTGCAGATGTTGGATGCATCATGGTGCGCTAAGATTCATAACTGGCTGTAACTATCAAACCCACCACTGCACCCTGTATTCACTGGTTAACTGGTCATCATTAACTTCATGTAGACTCTCTCACTGGTACATTTTCATCTTTAAATCACTTCTTGGTCTGCTGTCTTCATACATCTCCTCCTACATGTCACTGCGTGAGTGCAGCTACAGCGTGCGCTCTCAGGACATTATTACATGCAGTGTTCCCTCAATGAGAACTGGGGGCTTCTCCTACTCTGCTCCCGTTTCCTGGAATATCTTGCAAAAATATCTGAAAGTCTCGACCTTGACCTCTCTAAGTGGCTTCAAACATCTGCTAAGTTCCTGGCAAAAACCAATGCAAACATGTTCCTGTTTTTAGTATTTTACACCACTTTACAATGCACCTGGTTTAGTTTCATTTTTCAAATTCAAATTTCTTCCATTTTTTTCAATTTATATGCCTTCTTTTATGATCATCTACTGTTGTCATTGATGTCTACTATTGTTGTTATAATTTTTTATTAAAAACAGGTCTCTCTTGTAAATGAGTCCCCAAGGCTCAATGAGACTAACCTGTATAAACAAAGGTTGAATGACTAAAACTTGTAAATGCTTATAATTCAGTCACTTTTGCAGATGGTGAGACAGAATCTACTGTGAATGTAGCTGAGAGTCATCCCCAACTTGTTCGCAAAGCACCGACTGATCGCTCAAGAGCTGTTTGTACCACTTTGACACCAACTGCTACAGTCAACTGTTAGTTAAACCGAAGTAGATGATTATTATTAGTTTGTTTTCTTAGGCAGTGGAATGTGTTTCTGTTCCCCACAAAGATACGAGCTGCATGCAAAGTTCTTATCACCACCAAATATGGAGGAACGTTTCAGCTGAAGTTAGCAATAAGACCCATTTTTGGTAAGCCTACATGGAAAGTAAGATACGTGTTTGCAGAAAGTGCAAGGCTTGTGTATTCCAAGCTGAGAAGAACATTTCCCTAATATGGTTTGTATCAAGCAGGGGAAACAAGATGTGGGATGATGCAGGATGATCTGTATACTTTTGACAGGGTTTGGGATTTTGCTTCAGGAAACTGAGTAGCCACCATTTGTGCTCTTCACTAAACCCTGATTTTTGCTGTCAATCAGAGACCCAGTGTCATCTATTTCTTTACATAATGATCACCTGTTGAATAAAGGCTGAGTTACATTTGACGCCCAACATGGTCTGAGTCTTGGGGATTGCGCTGACGTGGATCCTGATAAGGTAATTATTAATTTTGTTTATTAAAAGATTCATCACGTCTGTGCAGACATGCGGTTGGAACCGCTGCTCAGAGCAGGATTGTAGTTTTGAGGCCATATGATGGCAGCAAAAATGTTTAATATCTGTCAACAGATTGCAGCTGTGTAAATTACAAATAAGTGTTGAGTTTTTTTGAACAGTATATTTGGTTAAATTGACAAAAGTGCAGCTGTTACATTGGATGAAGAGTAGCAGCATTAAAGCCCTGTGTTGTATATATTAATAGCACAATAGCAGCATTATTTTTACTTAATGATCACCTGTTGAATAAAAGTTGAGCTAAAACAAAACATCTTATGAGCTACAATTCAGTGGAATTGTCGGAAAGTAATCACATGATGTGCATCTACAATTGATTTAAGATGAATGCCACAACAAATTAACCTTTGAAAAAATGATGCACAAACCTGGAGGTGTAGTTTGTAGATCATGGAGTTGAATCCAAGAGCTGCTGGATGAAGAACGTCTAAATACAGGTTATTTTCATGTGATGTTATCTGATGACTCTGAAGTCATCTTTTAACTTAATGTTAAAGACCATCCTGTAAATTAACCTTTCTAAGTAAACGAGGCCAATAATAACGACAAGACAACCATTTTTTTTTAAATGTACAAAGCTGCACATTTTTTTTAATCAGTATTTGAAAATATTCAACAATTAAAGTTAAAACAAACAGTAAGAATAATTAATATCAGCAAATAATTAGATTTAAAACTGAAAATTATTCGATTTTTCTTTTCTTTTTTTCTTAACTGAAACACCTGAGGGAAGCAAATCAAGAGAACCAAGAAAGAAAAAAAGCCACTGAAATTTTAGAAAAAAAAGAAGAGACACAAAAAAGAAGTCAAGACAAACTCGTACAGGTGTCACTCGCTCCATTTGTATATACATCACATTCACTCCACAACTGTTCCCGAAGAGCATCGATTAAAAGAAAGTGATTAAAATTAAAAGCTCGTCTCTGCAGTCAGTCTGCAACACGTGAAGGCAGAGTGAGGCGGAAAAGCTCCCAACAGAAACCATCGAACACACCTTTGTTTCCTGCTATGCCTGTTTTACAGAGACACAACGGAGAGCACTCCCATTTGAAAGGCTGAGAGGACTCGACAAAAATTGTCCAAGCATAAAGATCCATAAACCGACTATTTTTATTTTTGAATGGTCCCTGGATGCATAAGACAGAGCCACGTTCCTGACATCTCTGACCTTTAGAAAAATCCATTCAAACTTGTTTCAGAGAGAAACATGACATCAAAATAGTTCAGAGGTGGATTTAAGAGTCACATTTCACTTTTGGCTGTACAATATTTAATTTTCGTTGTATATTTCAGCCTTTCCTCAAATTACACCAGAAACACTATGCTAAAAGAGGAAAATAGAAATACAAGGAAACCTTTGGCCGAAGAGCGTATTCACAAAAGAAAACCAGAAACTAGAGGATTTAAAGTAATCAAAGGTTAAAGGAAAGAGTAGAACTGAAGCGGTTTTCTACTTTTTTTTTTCACTCTTTTTGAAAATATGGCCGATAGTTCAAACCTCCTCCCATACATTTGGGTTTGTAAGTTATACTGGTTTCCTCACAGAGGAAAGAAGGGAAAAAAAAAAAAGGTATCTTCTCATGAAAGTCATGTTTGTCTTGATTGTCCACAAAAAAAAAAAACAAGTGCCAGCAGGAAGTATCCCTGGCGAAAGGATATACAATCACAGCATAAAACAACAACATCCTTTACTGGAAAGGAATCGAGTCAATAACACACTCCTGAAAGGACTGAACCTGCACTGACCTGCTGTTTGCAATCTTTATCTGAGTCTGTTCACATTTCATTTGTGTTGGGAACAGTCTCTGCTGTTAGGTGGTGGTCAGCATTAATCAGAAACCGTCTTTTCTTCTGTTGCGTCATCCTGCAGGCAACTCTTACGGATGACGGGCAGCGGGTGGGCTTCTGTGTTAAAGACCCAGTCTTCAAATGGGAGTAAGTCATCGTCAGAGAAGAGCAGGTACAGATATCTATAGGAACGAGAAAAAACATCTGTTATCACAAAAATATGAGCTATAATATGATATAAAAACACATTTAAAATGTCTTCAGTTAATCCAGAATGCTGCTGCCAGAGTCTTAACTGGAGTTAGTGGGAGAGATCATATCTCTCCAGTTTTAGCTTCTCTCCACTGACTCCGTCAGATTCATAATAGAATTCAAAATATCACTTCTAACCTACAAAGCCCTCAACAACCTAGCTCCATTGTATATTACAGATCTTATTGTTGCATAATTTCCTAAGAGAGCACTTCGCTCTCAGACTGCAGGTTTACTTGTGGTTCCTAGAGTTTCCAAAAGCAGAATGGGAGGCAGATCTTTCACTTATCAGGCTCCTCTCTTGTGGAACCAACTTCCAGTTTCTGTCCATGAGGCTGACACATTGTCCAGTTTTAAGACTGGACTTAAGACTTTCCTTTTTTGATAAATCCTTTTGTTAGGGTTGGCTTGTTATGCTGCTATAGGCTTAGACTACTTGAGGGCAAACTGAACTCATTGCTTAAAATGAACTGTTACAACTGAATAGTTCTCAATGATATTATTTATATATTAACATGTGATTCTCGACCTGCCATTGTGTATCTGTTCCTCTCAAACCCAGCCGGTCAAAGCAGATGTTCGCTTGTCCTGAGCCTGGTTCTGCTAAAGGTTTCTTCCTCATGAGGGAGTTTTTCCTTCCCACTGTCGCCTTCTTTGTACTTTGGCAGCATTTTTATGATTTTTATTTCTTTGTACCTGATTAACCATTTCAACAATTTTGAGATGCAGTTCATTAATTTTTTCAGAGCCTGTTTCAAGTATTGGCTGGATTTTCACCCCCAGCCTCTCTCTGAGTTCTGTTAGGTTTGAAATGAGCCTAGCAGGACTTTCAGATAAAAGCTGGTCCATTTTAAGGACAGAACCCACAAACCCAAACAGAGCGTTGTGGTGTCTGCAGTTCAGTGCAGTGAGGACTGTTCAGACCTCTAGACTGAAGAAACTAAACATCTCCACAGACTCATGGCTCAACACTGGAGCGCTAGCTCTTCAGGACTAGCCTCAGCGGTCTACCTACACCTCAAGAATAAGGGACACTCTTAACGACCAGGGGGTGGGGATAGTAAAAAAAGACATTCATGTCAAACAAGAAAAAACAAGTTCAAGCAGAGAAGATGGTCTCAGGTTTCAGCTTTCCAAAAACTAAAATGCAGCATTAGGCCTGATTTCCAGTCAGTTTCACTCCAATTCACTCTTTCCTGCATGTGACCAAACATCTAAGATCCAGGCGAACACATAACCTAACGATTCCACCGTGAGGGACGTGTAGTTTAATCTGTACGTGAATCTGGATTACATAACTGAGCTTCTCGTGCAGTTTAAAACGCCTGACACTCCAGTCCCCAGTGTGGAACTGAGGGAGCCTCCCAGATGGGAAGTGTAACATCTTGAACTACAGAAAATTGAATCTCTTTTAACTTTCACTTTCATCTGTTGGTTTGGACTTTTGACACGCAAAAACAGGAACAAACTCTCAGGGATTGTCAGGATGTGCAGCAAAACTGCTGGCATAGCTCTACAGAACCTCACTGACCTAGACAAGGTGAGGTCATTGAACAAGGCCAGAGATCCTTGAACTTGAATAGAAGTCCATTAGACTTATTTTTATTATTATTATTTTTAGGATTTACCATGTCCTGAAGGACTGAGAATCTGGCCAAATTTGTTGCGTGAGCGACGGTGGTGTGGAGTCTTGTTGCTTGAATTTTGAACATGTACATTTGTGCAATAAATTCGCTCTTAAAATAGTTGCAGATGTTGTCATTTGTAATTTTCCCCAAATATTTGGCTCAATGGAAGTAAAATACAAAAAAATGAAGCATGCCTCAACGAATGCACAGTACAGTAGTCCCTCGCTACTTTGCAGTTCGCTTTTTGCAGACCCGATCTATCGCGGTTTTTCAAAATAAGATTGGACATGACACACTACTGGCTGACTGATGGATGAGCAACGCAATCAGCATGGAATTTTTATTTAAAATTAATTATTTTAAATGATTTAGCACCTGCTGCACCTGTGTGCAGCCCACACTGCAGGAGAAAATTCCTCCTCCCTCCTCGTCTGTGATCTCTGTACTGCTGCGGAAAAGTGGGCGTGGCCAAGAGAGCGGAGAACAGCCATGGCAAAAAGGAGGCAGGGGGTTGAAATCATGACATTCTGTGCTCTTCTAGAGCATTTAGAGTTTAGAAACATCCTTCAATCCATCCATTATCTTTTACCCGTTTCATCCATTTTGGTCACGGGGGTCACCGGTGCCCATGTCCAGCAATCACTGTGCGAGGGGCGGGGTACACCCTGGACAGGTCGCAAGTCCATCACAGGGCCACATAGAGACAAACAAGACAAACAACCATTCACTCTCTCACTCACACCTAGGGACAATTTTAGAGTTACCAATCAGCCTAACATGCATGTTTTTGGTCTGTGGAAGGAAACCGGAGTACCCGGAGAGAACCCACGCATGCACGGAGAGAACATGCAAACTCCACCCAGAAAAGCCCCTGGACTGGGATTTGAACCAGGGACCTACTCGCTGAGAGGCAGCAGCTCTACCAGTTGCGCCACCGTGCTGCCCAGTTTAGAAACATTGTTTAGAATATTGCAAAGAGTGTAGGAAGTGTTTAAGACGCCTTTATATATATATGTATATATATATATATATATATATATATATATATATATATATATGTATATATATATATATATATATAAATAAACACATACATATACTGGTATATAAATTCTAAAATAATCTACAGTTTACTACTTGTGCTACTATTCCTACTTCGCGGTTTTTCACTTATCGCAGGGCGTCTGTGTACAGATCCCCCGCGATAAATGAGGGACTACTGTACTTTGTTTTATAAACATCAATATCCGGATGACACCTGGCTGACATTTCTCTACAGAAATATTCCACATAATAATCCACGAAGAACAACAGAGAGCTTGTCCTGTTTTTTTTATTTATTTGTAGTTGCCTTTTTGTGTCTTCACAACAGGCATTTAATTAGACATTGACCACAATGATCTAAATTATTCACCACCAGGGATTTTCTTTAGTCAAGATTACTCTATTCATTTAAAAAAAAAAAAGCGTGTTAAAGATAGTGACTCGGAGTGAGACATCCCTGCTACCTTGTGACTGCTGACCTGAACAATTCCTGATACACCCCACTTAAAAAAAATCAGCTTTTGTCTAGCATGGCACTTGGGTTTGTGTAATTTAAACCAAGAATAAAAGCAGGTAGAATTGAAACGTCTACTCGCTGTTCCTATTTCTTTCATGGGTGAAAAGTATCCTATTCAAAGTGTGATTAGAATCCTCCGTGAAGCAGAGATTGTGTCTGTGTTTCATTTAAAGCATGGGTATGCTTCGTGGGAGGAACAGATAGCAGGTAGACGCTCACTATCAGCTCCTGTATTACTTTCATGGCGGTAGTGGATTGTGCAAGCAGATTTTAAAATAAGCTCGGTCTCGCCGGTGGTATGTCGACGAGAACGTGGGACTTACTTAAGCGTCTCTGAGAGGAAGAAGCTCTGCTGCATGTTGTCGTGGCTGACTGTCGCGGTGTAGACGTCACGGATCCCAGAGAAACCAGACTCGACTCTGCAGTGCTGCTCCAGCGCCTGACAGGAAGGACGGAGGGAGATCACAGGTCTTACTGTACAAACTCAGTATTTATTTTATTGTATAAAGTTAAATTAGAAACCTAGAGCAACGGAACAAACCTTTTTTGTCAATAAACGTGTCAGTGAATGATAAAACATGTCAAGTATTTCACCCAGCTGGACAACTGAAGCCCAAATAACGTTAAATCTTACAAGGATGAATGGAGAGTGGCCGAGCGGATTAGCTCATTATTAGCGCAGCTACAGAGGGCTTGCTATACGTGCTCATTAACAAAGACCCTGACGTGTTAATGCTTGATGTTCCTGAGCAGAAGTGTATTCACCGCTTCCAACCTTTGTGCCTGATAATTACAGGCCTGTCAAACTTATCAGCCTGATTCCTCCTTTATGTGTTTGTATGTGTGCACGTTAAACTAATGCCAACTCTCTCTCATGCCAATTCTCTCTAGTTTACCTCTCTTAATGTCCTGTCTATTGCTACATTAATAATAGTGATTCCTGCACAGCTTTCATCCCTTTGCACTGTCTGACCAGCTAACGTTGAGTGCCACAAGATATCAGAGGAGCAGGTTAAAGGCTAATTGAGATTGTCAAAAGGGTTGGACATAAACACAATCTAGAAGATTAGAATCTAGGTTACCAATAAGAGGTAAGTATATATTAGAAAATTACCTGCTGCTCTGGCTAAAGGCATTTGCATTTTTTTTTATTTGAAATTTGTGCAAACAGTTTGCAGAGAAAACTGCATGTATTGCAGTTGAACACCACAATGTGTGTTCATATATGTTTTCAATAAGTTTTGTTTAGGAACTTCTAAAAGTCTTTTGTGATTACCGTATTTTCCGGAATATAAGCCGCACCTTTTTGCATAATTTTGCAAGTTCTGCGAATTATACGCCGAAGCAACTCATATGTTTTTTTTTTCCTTTTTATGGGCTGAGATCTGATGATTTCATTTATTCTGACATGTAAAATACTGAACACTTCCATTTTCAACCACTAGAGGGCACTCAAGTAATATGGCAAGCCAAGTGTCTCATTAATATCCTGATGCATGCTCAATAATTCAGGTAGAAAAATCCAAAAAAGTTAAATCTGGGCCTCTGGACATTCAAAAAACAAAACAAAGCAAAACAACAACAACAACAAAATGTAGACATTCTACTTTTTTTGTGTTGTTGTTGTTTTGCTTTGTTTTGTTTTTTGAACGTCCAGAGGACCAGATTTAACTTTTTTAGATGTCTCATTAATAGGTAAAAGTGGCTATTAATGAGACACTTGGCTTGCCGTACCAAGCCATCTCCATCTCGTTCCGGAACTCCTGGAGCAAATGTCAAATCAGCTGCATTTCGCCACGCCGCCCAGGCCAAATGCAGCTGATTTGACGATTAAAGTGTATTTATTAAGGAAAAGTACAACTGACACACCTTTACTTTAATGTGGAGCAAACAAATAATTGTTTTAAAGTGTTACTCTTGTTAAATTCTTGGTAAAGTCCTCCCGTGCCCAGCCAATCAATTTTTGGCATAACACCAGCCCACATTTCCGGCTGGTCAGCGGTGACGTGTAACAAACGTGACGCGTCAGCAGTGACGCATAGTCTACCCCCCCCCCCCCCCCCACACACACACACTTTATTAGACATTTTTGGACTGATGCGACTTGTACGCCGGAAAGTACGGTACATGTTTTACTCTCAAGTTTGAATAGAGAAGACAAATATAATCTGTTGAGACTTGAGCAAACTTCTAAAACTGACAACAAAAAAGGTTAAATCATGTCATCTGCACCATTTTCCTTAAGTGAGAAATATTTTGTCCCCCATCCAAAGGACTTCCACAGTCTATGGCCTGCCAACCAGATCTACCGTAGACTGAGGAAGTCATCTGGATGGGGACAAAACATTCTCACTTAAAAAAAAAAAAACTGGTCCAGATGTCACAATTTAACCTTTATTGTTGTTATCTATCTGGATGATTGAGCTTACAACCCCTTTTTCTAAAACTGACATTTTCAGAGAAACTTTAAAATAAATTATATTGGTCATTTGAAGGTTTTACTTTCAAGCTGATAAAAACTAAATGGGAGCTGAAAAAAAATTGTGCATAGCAAGTTATAATCAGAAGGTCTCATCTTATTTGCCAAAGGAAGAAAATCTTTTTTTTTGCCTAAAATCCTTTAAAATTTAAAATGCATTCATTTAGGCCACATTAATTTTGTACAGAAGCTTATATAACCTTCCAAGGCTCTCATCTTATGTAACCTGAGTACTGGTACTAAATTATGATCTCACCTCGACAGCCTCCCACCCCCAGTCTCTGTACTTTGGGTCGTGGGTCAGTCTCCACATGTACATGTAGCTCTCGATGACTTCTGGTCGCAGGATGTAATATCTGTCGCTCAGTCTGGTCGCTGTAGCTTCGGCTCCGCTGTCAAACCTGAAGGCTTCGGGGCCGAGCTTAGTGGCTGATGAAAATACAGACAAATCCAATGATTATTTTTGTTTTTTAGGAAAAAGAAAACTATTTTAAACAATTTTTAAAAACATCAATTCGATTTCAGTTGAAAACCAAATCATCGATTGAACAAGATTGTTTTTAGTAATCTTTGAGTCCGTGTCTGTTGGAGTTCTTTACGTATTTTGCATTTTACATTTTAAGAACATTCCTAAATGTGAAGATATTAATTTATTTTCTTCTTTCGGCTGCTCCCTTCTTCAGGGGTCGCCACAGTGAACTAACTCGCATGGACTTGGCAATTGTTTTCACGCCGGATGTCCTTCCTGACGCAACCACAGATCACCGAACTACCACAATCCTCTAAGTGGAGCAGAGAGCTGTCATCTAGGGTGACCGGGGAGCAGATGTTGGGGGTTAAGGGTCTTGCTCAAGGGCTCAGAGTGGGGCAAATGATGGTGGAAGCAGGTGTGGATGTTTCACCTTTCCCACCCACATTTTGATGTCGTCGATCCAGAGAGTTGAATCGGCAACCTTCCAATCACAGGCCCACATTCTCTAACCTCTGCGCCACCACTCCCCTCCTAAATGCTACGATGCTTATGATATTTAGAGATTAATTATTTTAAAATGGGTTTCGATGCAACCCGTATCTTGTACTCCAAAGGTCCATGCACCCTGGTTGAAATTCTAAAATAAATTGGAAAAGCTGCTTAAAAAGATGAAAAGAAGTTGGTCTTGCAGGCAGCAGGGCTTCTTTCTACTGGCTGATTACAGCACAGCACAAATGGAAACATCAAAGCACTTAATGGTTGACAATTCGTGGCAAACTCACAGGATATTATTTATTAGTCGCTGTTTAAACAGGTAGTGATGGGAAAACAACCTGTTGGATGATACGCTGAGCCCCCGCCCATAAAAGACAAGATAATATTTCAACAGTAGTTTCAGGACAGTGAGTTTGTGCAGCTATAACGGTGTTAAGAAATGTTGATGCTACAGATTTTCATCCCGTAACTTGTGTAGATTCAGATACAGATACCAGTAGATACAGGTCTCTCTTGTAAATGAGTCTTTGTGACTCAATGAGACTATAATTAAGGTTGAATGAAAAAAGATCTCAACCACCCTGTTAGTTTAACTTGTTAGTATCTGAGTCCTCTTCTTTTATTGACTGATTTTTTTAAGCGTTATTGATTTTGTTTTCTGATTTACCAACTTTGTTCAAGCCTGAGATCATTTGTCTGCAGTAACGATTCCCAAGTTGAGGCTAGAAACAAGTGGAAATTAGAGCTCCTCTGCTTTGCTACAACCTTTTAGTAAAGATCAACAGGTTAACACTTCATTTTACTTTTGTTTGTTTCTGCAAATATCAGAAAATCAAGCATATGCATATTCGTAATAAGCTTTTTTTTTTTACAGCGCACCAGGATATCACTTTATAAATGTAATGTGCACTGTTTCATTGAAAAGAGGCCAATTATTACTGGGTTAAAACGTAAGAAAAAGATTCTCCATGAAACTCTGATTTGCAGCAGCTCATTACCAATGAGTAAATGTTCACAGATTTTCGTTGGGCTGCTCCTTCATGCAGGGGTAGCCACAGAGTGCAAACTTGCATAAAAGATTTGGAAATTGTTTTATGTCAGATGTCCTTCCAGACGCAATTTGGGCTCGAACCTGCAGCCTCATGATAACAGGACCATGGCACTGACCACCGGGCAACAGCAGCCCCTGAATTCTAGTTCATGTTATGGCACTATTATACGTGACGTCACAAAACATGACATCACGTGCGCCACAGTAGGGCGGGAATGCTGCTTCGACTTGATCTTTTTTGTCCCTGTTGTTTATGTTTTAACTTTTTTTTTGTACCTACACTGCACACCCACACTATGAGTGTAACTGCAACACACTTTTGGATTTTTGTGTGTTGCTGCCTTGCCATCGTGGTTCAGTTCCCGAACCCTTTCCAGCCTCGGGCTCAGGCTCCGGCCTGTCATGGCGGTCATCTCCATGAACCTCCATCTGCCTGAATGGACCAAACTCTACGAAACAGTTCGATTCCGCGGGGAAACCTTTGATGTTCAGTGTCTGCCGGACCCATTTCTGGAGGGCAGTCGTCGTCCGTTGCTGCGGTCAGTATTACCATCCTGCTGCTAACAGAACCACACTGCTAATAGGTCCATGCTGCTGTAGATGCATTTCTTTATCATTCTTGGAGCCTTGTTTTTGTATGTTTGTTGCATGCGTTGGTATTTCTTGTTGTTTTTGTTGAGAGTTGAGACGGTTCTTCTCGTCCTGATCATTCCACTGCATTGTTGACCTTGTGTTGATCTGCATTTGACAATAAACCTAAACCTATTTTGTTCTTCCTGCTGCTTGTTCACCTGACTATAGTTGTGAAGACGATGGTAGCAGTAAAGCCATTAAAGTATCAGTGTTTAAAACAGATAAATGGAAGCTACTTTACATACAGCCAGCTAATCCAAGAGCTGCTGAGCGTCACACAAACCCCCAAAGAGAACCTGGTGGAAGACGATGAAAAAGAAAACTGGAGAAGCCTTTTAGGCCTACAGATCAAAAGTACTCAAAGCGTATCAGGGAAACCGTTATGAGATGAGTCACATTAGCTTACTGCTGAAATAAAAGGAGAGAAGGAGTGGAGGATGAATCCTTACCCAACAGAGTGGCAAAGAAGATTATTGTCAGGGCCAGGACAGATGCCAAAGAAGAAATCAAACAATAGCCTCCTCAGAACATGTAGGCAGGCTTCTTTCTGTGTTTCCCCCATTTCTTTTATCTCCTGGGTTCATTTTTAGCATCTGGGTGCATTAACAGTCTCATTTACATGTTAGAGCCACGATTTTACAATGATGTTTACCCTTCCCCTTTTCTCTTCCTCCTCACTTTCTTCCTTCCCAGTAAGTAATAAGAAGCTCTGAATATAATTTTCAGGCACAGTTGGATGCTCCACAATTGCTGCCCAAAGCTGTGAGACATTAGAAAATAACTTGTTCCTTATTAGACCTTTCTGTTGACGTGAATCAACCTAAAAGCTTCTTCTTTTGGCTAAAGGACAAATTAAGCCCGAGGCCTTTTTAATTTTCTCTGTTGCTCATCTAGACTATTTTTTTTTTCAATCTAAATATCATCACAATCTCTCCTAACAACACAGCAGGTACAGTTTTCTTGTGTATTATAAAATTTATAGTTTAGATACAATTAATTTATACTCAGTCGAAGCTGCTTTGGCTAAACATTTGCAGCTGCGGTGGGAGCAGTGCAGAGCTGAATCATGGTAGGGATGCTGCAGATGCTTTGGAGGCTGGTTACGAACTATTTTTAATAAGAGCGTTTTCTCATCTTCTACACAGGTTGTATGCATGAATGCATTTTGCATTTTGTGAGTAGATACAGTACATAATGCCCACTGGGATGCAGACATGTAGACAGAATGTAGCCAATTAGTTTCCATGACCTGGCAGGCCCCTGTTCAGTAAAGTATGAAATAAAGCACAAGCTCTATAAATCTTTACATCTAACATTTTTTTTTTAAGATTGCAAATCTGAAACAAGCAAATTAACACCTTGACTACACTAATCTGAATATATGTGTATATTTAAACAGGTATTAAATATATTCAAACAAAAAAATACCTATAACTTTACCTTTAAGATCAAGGGGACTAACTGAATGATATAAATTATTATTTTTTAAAGCAGGGCAGTAGCACGGTCTTCATACCACTGTTTGAGTAAGAAGTTTACTCACTTGAGCGAGCGTAGCTCTCATGGCAGGTGTGTGTGATCTCAGCAGCAAGGTCCAGGTAGTGCTGCCGCTTCTCTGGTGCTCCATCGTCAGCCCCGATCCCAATCATGCCCCCAGAAAAGCAGGCCAGGTGGCCCATCTTGTGGTCCAGGATCCCTCCCCTCCACTCAGCCATGTAGGTGAGGCCTCCAGGTGATTTCTGTACCAGGTTAGCTTCAATCGCCTGCAGTGACACGCAAAGTCAAGTTTGTTTTAACCTTGTGCGCTCATTGAAATCATGTTTCATGCACTGAGAGACTTAATGAACTCTGATCAACAAGAACTTCAAACTATCACCATTTCTTTTTATTAAGTGTCATCTTAAATCCACTTGAAAAACAGCAGAAATTAAAGATAAAATCGGAGCGATAAAGGGGATGAACATATGAAAACACAGTGTAGGTTGTTCATCTTGAAAAATGGATTATTCCCCAAAAGTAGTTGAAAAGAAATAAGAATGCTTGTAAAAATATTAGTTGTATAGCTTCTATATTATTTATACAGTAGTCCATCATTTATTGCGGGGGAGTCGTACCCTGAAGCCCTGTGATAAGTGAAAAAACGCAAAGTAGGAATAGTAGTTCAAGTAGTAAGTAGTAGTTTATTTTAGTGTGTATATATATATAT
>NC_056502.1:10425686-10490479 GCF_014905685.2 Nematolebias whitei | reverse complement strand
ACATGCAGCTCACTTTGACTTAGAATTCTGGTCTGTCACATTAAGAACCAGCTAAAACTTGTTTTCTTCCCAAAATATTTATATTTTTCCTGTTTTGTTTGTGTTTAGTGTGAAAAAAATGTTTTGATTGTACTTCTATGAAATTTTGTAAGTGCCGTCTTGTTTTACTGCAGCTTATTTACTCCCGATAAAGATTCAAAATGCAAAAACACGACACACCAGTAATGTGTGCACTATCAAAGTTTAGAAAACCTCGTTAAAAAATGGATTTTTCCATAGGGTTCAGCCTGATAATTTTGTCTCTAATTAGCAGTAGTTAGTAGCAATCATGACACCCCATAAATGGAAAATGTTTTCTTATTCAGAAGTGTTTTATTTAGTAGTCTGCTTTTATTTGAAAAGCAAAGATAATTAGTTGTGCCGAGCTTTCACCTCAGACCCCTGAAAAACCTGCAGCATCCGATAGAAGAGTGGTCCTTGGTCATTAAATACCAAGTCACAAGAGAGACTTCGTAATTAATGATTCTAGCTCTGGATTGATCCTTTGATGATAAACGAGGCCATCTTAAAGGCCACATGAAGTTCCTATACTTTATTCATACACAGTGTATAAACATTTTCTGTTTTGTAATCATTCACACAGATTTGGTTTGCTTAACATTATAACCCTTAAAGAAAAACTCATATACGTTTAGTTTAATGTATGTGTCATGCAACCTACTCTGTACAAATGTATTTAACACTGCAACCTAAAAAAAAACCTCTTGAAGTTGTTCAGCATCTGTAAGTGTTTTTAAACGTCTGAAGGGTTTCCAATGTATGTATCAAATGTTGTCTTTCACTTAAATTATCTTGCTGCCGTCCATGTTGTCTCGACGTATATTTGATCAAAATCTTATGCAATTTTTTTTTTTTTGTAGCAGTATTTGTTTAATTGAGACATGCATTGAGTTTGCACACGTCGTTTGCATTAAAGGTCGAAAGTGTTCATACCTCCATGGCGTTGTAGTACGTCGTTTTTGCGTCCTCGTCCGTCTTGTCTGACATCAGGTACGATTTTATCAGATACTCGTAGAAGCTGTCTCCGAGTCCACCGATAGAAACATGATCTAAAGACGAAATTAAACGCAAATAAAGTCAACTATAACACACGCACCAACTTTAAAGGTACTACATTTATTTTTAAAGCACTGATTTAGGATTGTAAAAACACAAATGGTATACTTTTTATGCACAAACCAGTGGAAACATTTTAACAAACCTTTCAAAATGTAATCAGAGGAGGCACAACAACAACTGATAAAAGTTTATAAGTAAACCTGAGTTACAATGGCTGCCACAGCTAATCCACCTTGCAACCATAAAAATGCCCCAAACTCATTTCCTTCCCATTAACCTCTGGGGTCAGTTCAAATCAAGACGGTAACCGCAGCTAAACATTAGCCAACACAAAAATGTCCCAAACTATGTCAACCTCACTGATATTGAGCTCAAATTTGGAGTGGTAGGTGAGAATTCTCCCCGTCACCCATTCCTACAGCTAAAGGTTCACATGAGGTCTTTGTGTAAAACTTTAACATGAAATTAGTAAACAACAGGGCTGAACAATTTTGGAAAATATTTTAATTGCGTTTAATTTTTTTTACCTCAATATTGCGATTTAATACGCAATTATTTTCAATGTCTACTTCTCGTGTATTTTTCAACGAACATAATCAATAAATCAATCTGTTTCAGTTGCAAAAAAAAAAACCCACTGTCTTCAGCATCGCTGCAGCTTTTGTTTTGCTTTTTTTTTTGTGTAGCTCTGGGATAACTTGGTTAAAATGTGCGCGCGGGCATTCTGTACCGCTTATCCAGCAAGGCTGTAAACCCAGGCTTGGTCACTGTGTTATCATGTCTTTCGTTATGAACTCTATTATTGCTCAAGTTATTTCTGCGTGCCAATTGAAATTATGTTCATACGGAGTAATACCTTGGAACAGTTGGGTCAGTGATCCCTGTCGGCTGATACTTTGCTTGCTTTAAGTTTGTGGCGTTACCTCGAGAGGTAGCAACAGCAGCAATGCAGGTTCAAAATAATTCCAAACAATGAAAGTGCTGCCGCTCTTTGGTACCAAACTTTCAGATGTATCAGCTTCTGTCGAGCCTGACGCCATTGTGCGACCGGTTAAAGAGCAGCGTTGACTTCTCTCGCTCCCTGCTCGGCTCTGCTCCGCTCCACTCGCTCACAAGTCACGTAACCAGATCGAGCGAGCAGTCAAATTGCAGCCTTTGCGATGAGAAAATCTCATTTAATCACATCACAATATCATTGCAAATGCAATTAATTGTTCAGCCCGAGTAGACAATATGTATTCCTTTAAGGAATTCTAGTTTAACCCCTTTTTCAGTATATAGTAGCATAATGAAATATTTTTTACAGGCTGTTTAGAGTCATTGTGCATCTTCTTTTAGAAATTCTTTAACTTGTAGCAAACATTTTAACACCTTTCAAATCTGCAGGGGCCTAATTTAACAGCTCTTTAGTAAAATTATCAGAGTTTTGTAAATTAATAAGAAATTAGTGTTTAGTTTTAA
This sequence comes from Nematolebias whitei, assembly GCF_014905685.2. Taxonomy (NCBI): domain Eukaryota; kingdom Metazoa; phylum Chordata; class Actinopteri; order Cyprinodontiformes; family Rivulidae; genus Nematolebias; species Nematolebias whitei. Next base: position 10,487,899 of record NC_056502.1, on the reverse strand, counting down.
AGTTATTTTGAGTCATGTCACCCAAATGAGGTAAACTGAATGATTAGATAATTTTCTCATTTTAGCTAAAATAAGTGGTTCTTCTCGTCGCCCTTCCTTGTTTAATCCAGAATCGGTCTCACCCAGATGAGTATGACACGACTCTTTATCTGTCCACTCATGCACCACCTTCACCGACTCACCCACGAGGTTATCACCGAGCAGCTGTGGTCGTCCTCGACCGACGAACGAGGGAGGCCAAAGTGTGTGTTTATTTATTATGTACGGTTTCATTTCCTGCATGCTCTTCTGCAACAATTAGCTGCTGTAATCATCCAGTTTAGCACCTCTTCGTGTCATCTTAACTAGTTTTTTTTTCTTAGCTCTTTTCAGGTAAATCGGACAGATCCAATTTTCTGCGGTAATTGAATTTCAATAACCCAGAGCGGAGGGAGTCATATAGCCAGAGTTACTGTGACGCTGATATTAAAATTGAAAGAGACTGATGGATTCAGACGAGCTGTAACAAGAACTTTTTACACGCACAGAGACCTAAAGTGTGTCAGGTGTGTGAAATGGAAAAAAAATAAATAAAATAAACGTAAATTTAAGTGAACAAGAGACTCAGATTGTTGTAACCCCGAGCAGTGCTGCGGAAACACAATCAGGTGGTGACAAATCTTTAACCTTAACAAGAAAAACCTCAAAAACTAGATTATCTTTACGATTTTATGTACGAAAGCCAATGAGTTTGACAGACTATCAACACTTATCCGTGCTTTAGGAACAAGTTTAACAGAAATATATATCCTGTAATCTCCAAGAACTTACGCTGGACCCAGTTTCCACTGACTGGACTGAGAAAGTTAGGATACAGGCCATGAGGTTTCTCAATCTTGTTCAGCAGCTTCCTGATGCTCATCACCTGCAAACACAAGTCTAATGGTTAGACTACAGGCTGGCTTGTGTAAAGTTAACTCGTACTGTGTCATCATGACATGGCTGAAAAGTACTTAATAAAAAAACCACATCAAACAATAAGAGTTTTGTAAGATGTTATTAGACTAAATGATGACGGTACACACTTAGAACCAAATTAAATGCAGTATCTCACTGTGCTTCGACTGCTGGAGATTTAAAATTGTGATAAAATTGCAAGAAATGACTCAAATCTTCAGTTTCAGGCTCACTGAATTCTGACCTGCGAGCCAAACACATGTTGAGAGGCCAATTATTAAAAATCACGACTTATTTTTGAGCACAGCTTGCAAGAGTTTATTTTGGGCCGTGGGCATTAATTTGTTGCCCACATCATACCTGCCTTGACCTGCTTTGTACCCACCTTGGCAGCTCCCCCCCACACATTTTGATAATCTACTAAAGCACACTTTTGAAATGCAGACAGCCTGATTTGGGCCAGTTTTTTAAATATCGTTTATCAATCCTGATGCGGTGTTTAGACCTGGACATTAGCCTCGGATGTTTTGTCAGAAAACAGCCAGAGGGGCGGAGTCTAAATGAAGCTCTGCACTCTGAAGAGGAGTTAGAGAAGCCTGTGACAAAACTGGGATGAGTCTGAGACACCCACAATGACTCTATTTTCAGAGAAATTTGTTGCACACATTTTTGAACATGTTTAAAACTCAAGCAACAATAGTGCACGTCTGAGCTACACACACAAAAAGACATTAAGAACCCTCACGAATGCTTTGACACACTTTGGAGACTTCCTCGCAAATACTATACGCCATCTAGTTGAAGCCCAGTGAGATACTACCTTAAAGCTGGTCATGCCATTCATATAAAACACCTTTTCTTTGTAGACTGGGTCGTTAGACAGCTCTGTCAGATGCACAAACTCAAGGTGAAGAGTCCCAAACTCGGCCAAGATGCTGCTCCCAGCTGAGGCCCAGCCCCAGCTCCAACTGGTCCCACTGCAACAGAGACGACATTCAAACAGGTTTAATGTGAGTATCTTTGATTTCACGTGCAGGCGTGTACAAGTACAAGCTCAGCATCAGCAACCCACTGGTCACTCAGAGCAGCTGGGTTTATAGGTGGATTGTTTTGAAACCTGTTTGGTTGAGTTTGTGTTGAAGTGACTCGTTGTGTTTAGACTGTACACAAAACCCACAGCAAAGTGATGAGAGGCCAAACACAGCTGGAGGATGCATGAGCCAAACTGAACCTCAAAACCTGAATGACTCAAAGCAATCTGGCTCCTTAGATAAATAATGTATTAACTAACTTTTTATGTAAGTGAATGTTTCTGTTCAATGCCCTGAAACGACTTCTGTTGTGATTGGGCACTATATATTGAATTGAATAGAATGAAGCATATCTTTAAACCAATATTTTCAGACACAGCTTTTTATTTTCAGTAAACATTACAACTCTGTTGTCTCAACGAATAAAACCTCCAACCACCAAACTTATCTGAATGGTTTCATTTTTTCCCCGCAGCAGATGTCTTTTAACCCTCACATTAAAAACGTTACTAGAACCACCTTCTTTCACCTGCGTAATATCGCTAAATTCAGAAACTTATCTAAAAATGATGCAGAAAAACTGGTCCATGCATTTGTCACGTCTAGACTGGACTATTGCGATGGTTTGTTATCTGGGTGTCCAAATACTTCTTTAAAAAGTCTTCAGTTGATCCAAAATGCTGCTGCCAGAGTCTTAACTGGAGTTAGTGGGAGAGATCATATCTCTCCAGTTTTAGCTTCTCTCCACTGACTCTGTCAAATCCAGAATTGAATTCAAAATTTTACTTATAACCTACAAAGCTCTCAACAACCTAGCTCCATCTTATATTTGATCTTATTGTTCCATATTTTCCTAACAGAGCACTTAGCTCTCAGACTGCAGGTTTACTTGTGGTTCCTAGAGTTTCCAAAAGCAGAATGGGAGGAAGATCTTTCAGTTATCAGGCTCCTCTCTTGTGGAACCAACTTCCAGTTTCTGTCCATGAGGCTGGCACATTGTCCAGTTTTAAGACTGGACTTAAGACTTTTCTCTTTGATAAATCCTATAGTTAGGGTTGGCGTGTTATGCTGCTATAGGCTTAGACTACTGGAGGACAATTTGACCTCATTTCCTTAAATGAATTGTTAAAATTTAATAATTTTTATTTGATACTATTTCTATCTGAACATGTGATCCTTGACCTGCCATTGTGTATCTGTTCTTACCAAACCCAGCCAGTCGAAGCAGTTGTTCGCTTGTCCTGAGTCTGGTTCTGCTAAAGGTTTCTTCCTCATGAGGGAGTTTTTCCTTTCCACTGTCACCTTCATGCTTGCTCAAGATGAGAGTTCTGTGATGGAGTTAAATTCAAAGCAGTCTGCTCCTCAGATAAATAATGTTAAATTATTATTTTTATATATGAATGTTTCTGTCCTGTGCCCTGAGACGACTTGTGACTTGGCACTATATAAATAAACTGAATTGAATGTACAGTATTCATGCACACCAAAGTACATTCTAAGCATTATTATTAGAAATATTTTGATGTAAAGACAATGTCATTGTATATTAAACATGACAATTATGATTTCATCTGATCTTATTGTATCTTCAACCAATTCTGTTTTCAATAGAATCTTATGACTTTTATCTTTATTTATTTTTAAAGTGTGCTGACCTCAAAACATTTTAGAGAAGCATCCTCAGGAATTGAGCTAAAATAATCTGGGTTTCATATTTGAGCAGAAATTCAAATCACAATATAGGCGAGGTTCGGTTAAGTTATGCACATATTTTTATGCTTTCTTTTAACAAAACACACATCAAACAATGCAATGAATGATGAAGACAGAAAATAATAAGATGAAAGGATGCAGGTTACTGATCTCACAAACATTAGAATTACAGTGTGTGTGAAAATATTGGTGAATTCTGTGAATCATGTGATTGTAGGAACCAGTTTTGTGTTTCATAATGAAATGCTGTGAAGCAGCTCAGATGATGAACTGGAAGTTGGCAGCAGAAACTGAGTGTGGATGGTTTGAGACTCTTGGTAGTTAAAATGAACTCGGGTGATGTTGATTGGAGCAAAAAATAACATTCAGTTAAACATGTCAAACACCGAGTCTGCTGAAAATAATTTCAAAAGCTCTTTTACCATGTATTATTCACGTTTTATAAAAGAAAACTTAATATTACAGTGTTGCAAAGTTACATATTCTTATATCATCACTCAGAAAATCTAAATTTTCTATAAATGTTTGTTTCCCCTCACAGATGATTAGCAGAGGCAGTAAACTACAAGAGAGGCTTTACATTCCCTGCAAGTGTTTTAGAAGGACGTCAGAAGCTGGATAATTAATTGGGTTTAATTTAGAGGAGGAGGAGATGCAGAAGAAGAAAAAAGAAGTGGCAGGCATGCGAGTTCGCACTCTGATGAATGCACTCATTAAAAGTTTGGATGATGCGTCATTAGCATCTCTCTTCGAGTCGTATGTTATTCTTTGTTTATGAAGAATCAATCAGCGAACGTAACGCAGAGCTGGAGGGCAGCAGGTGGTGTGTTTGGAGACGGACGTTCCTGAAGCATCACACGCACAAATCCATTAATCTTTTTAACCCCTTTAATGAATCCACAGCTTTTCTCAGCAATCAGGACCATAAAAACTGAAAAGATCAAATCTTTATCATGTCATGTGTAATATGTTGAGGTAATTCCCATTGTGCACATTTTAACAGGAGGGCTGGAATTATTTTTGTTTAGCTGACTGATGAATTTTGGCTGAACATTTTTTTAAACTTCTCAAATATAGTTCAAGCTAACAGAGTGATCGGTTTTAAAGAAAACATGAACAAAATGAGCATAAACTGTATTTATTTCAGCACTAACCTGCTAGAATTTTTGAGGGTTAAATCAATTATTTTGAAAGTTATGAAATATTTAACCAATTTATTTTTCATGCAGCTTTCCAAACATGTTTAAAGACATAGGTAAAGATTGCTACAATATTTTTTATTGGTTGAATAATTTGGCAAAATGTAGAGAAAGTGATACATTTATACAGATTTCATTGTACTTCAGTTAAAAAAAAAAAAAAAAAAAAAGTTTTATCCAGAGGGCTCTTGTTAGAGCTGAACTGGGACCCTGTATACATAATTTTGTTCCACCTCATGTACCACACGTTGTCATGATCACATCCTCTGTCCCCTGCCTCGCTCACAGCCCCTCATGTCTTGTTTCTACTCTGTCATGCTCTACTCTCAAGCTTTGCCTCTCAGCTACACCCACTCTGCGCTGCAGCTCATTCAGCCCTCGTGCTCTGCACGTTTCCCTGTTCCTGTCATCACCATGCCCACTCTGCTCATTTCACGTCAATCAGCGATCGTGCCAGTCTCATGTTTCCTGCCCTACTTAAGCCCAAAGCTATCGATCATCCTCTGCCAGATGATCAAACACTTCCTGGTCTCTGATATCCAACCATCTTGTTCTTATTCACACGTGATGCTAATGCCTTGTTCTTTGGATTTTCGACCTCACGCCTTGTCCTCTGGATTTACCGTTTTACCTGCTCCTCGTCTGGTTCTGCTCTGCACTTCTGATCCTGGTACGACAACTTTTTTCTGGCCTTTGGAATCTGGATTTTGGATTACCCCTTGGATCTGTTTAAAGAACTCTGACTCGCGGTGCTTGACCCCTGCTTCACCTTCAGAACGACGACCCTGGATTACCCCGCTTAAAGCACGCCTGTGCACCAGCTCTCCCTCTGGTGTCAGTGAAGACCTGTCACTGCAGCTGGATCCTGACTCTCTCCAGCAGCTACAAAATAAATAAATATACTGTTTTTGTTTTCACACTCGTTGTCTGGCTGTTTCTGGATCCAAAAATCACGTTTTCTGACACACATGGTGAAATGACAATAAACCTACTTGAAAGGAAAAGTGTCAAAGATGGGAACATTCCTGTTCTATATGTGCAGTTTATCACTGAAATAAAGTTGTATAATATCTAAGCTGCTCATAACATATGATCCCTGACTCAAACTTGTATTTTTTTGATTGTTTAAACGGTCTATTTCTCATAGTCATTGGGTTGATAAAACCGTGAGATACTAAAAAATGGTCAAAACTGGACAAGATTGGTAAATTCTGTTTGATCCAAACTACGTTACATGGTTGGTAAGACAAAAAGGCAACATGAAGGTCAATGACAGACAAGAATTTTGTTTGGACTTTGGAAAAGCTGAAGTGTTAATCTGCACTCACACATTTGCGTTGTTCTTACAGACAATGTGCAAAGTTCATGTATAATCAACCAACAAGAACACGTAATCAAGAAAGTAAAACGCATCTGAAGATTTTCTGTTGTATGCTTATAATGCCCAAATATTAGTTTTAGGGTGTCAAAAATACATTTGTTGGGTTTATCCAAGCCATACTAATACCTTCTAGTGGCTTGGTTTTGTGTTGTCCTGTTTTATCTCACATCAAACGTGAAGGCCCTGTCACACTATGTTTTAGAGAACATTTGTTGACTTGTGTAAATTTTGTCCAAAACGCTGGCATTTGCTGAAAACAGAATTTGAAAAAATCAACTGGAAGAAATTTTTGGATGTATACATACCATATTTCTAACAAGTGAACAAAAATATAACCTATAGCTTATCCATACCTTGTCTCTAGCTTATACGCAACATATTCAATTGTATGAGTGCTTTTTTATTATTATGCAGAGCTTATAATTAACATATAATTAACTTGTGCACAGCGTGTTGGAGCAGACTGTGATGAGAGCGGCCGGCACACAGTGACGTAAAGTATCAGCGTATGAAAAAAAGCCAAACATGCTGATGTAAGTCATATAAGTTTGGAATAAGTTAACAGCACGCAGATATACAATGACATAAGTTTGTCATGTGGTGATGCCAGAAAATTTATTTTTGCACATGCACACAATTTTCAGTGTATGCAGACGTGTTGCTGATAAGTTAGACATGATTACAGGTATGTGACAGGCAACCTTTGCATGAGTTGACAGAGGTCGTAAACCATCTGTGAGCATTCCCGTAGCCTATTTCCAACCTATGAGCAACTTCTAACATACCTGTAACTTATATCATAGGTTTTTGCAACGCATTGTAATATTTGTCCTTAAAGGGTTAATGTTCTGGTTCCGGGTGAGGGGTTGTCTAGGTGTGTGTATGGGACAGACAGAGGAGGAGAAGATGTGGAGGAGAGCAACTGAGCACCAGCGGTAATTAGCTCGGGTAAAATTGGGTCCAGCATGAGTTGCTGCTGTGTCAGCACCTCGACTCCTCTGATTTATTTATATTTTTGCCGTTACATTAATAAAAAGTGAACAACCGGCTCTGGCTCACGCGTTTATAACTTTTACAGTTGGCGCATTTGCCAGCCTTTTGGGGTTCAGACATGTATAAGGTCCAAATGATGTGCAACTCGTCACTCCTGCTGGGTGCATGAGGTGCAGAGGGCTACAACCATTACCACAGAGATGGAGGACCCTGCTGCAGCTTCCTTGATCACAGATTTGTTTGATGTTTTCTGAGGCATGTTGATCAATGCAAAATTAATGACTGGAGGTGCCGAGAGCTGCCCTTTTCTGATGTCACGTTTATCGTCGCAATATGCTCCAACGTGCTGTGCATAAGCTCTGCATAAGCAAGGTGCTCATACGCTAGAAATAAATTATGTGTACGTACACAATTGCCCACATGGATTCCGACGTATCACCTTATGAGTAACTTACATGTAACGTGTGTGAACTTATTCATTCAACCTTTATTTATACAGGTTAGTCTCACTGAGTCACGAAGACTCATTTACAAGAGAGACCTGATTTAAACAAAAACAGATGAGGTACAGACAACAATAAACATTCATATAAAAGCATATAAAATGAAATAAAAAACCAACTACATTATAAAATGGTGTAAGATACTAAAAACAGGAACATGTCTGCATTGATTTTTCCCATGAACTCAACAGTTGTTTAAAGTCCCTTAGAGAGGTCAAAGTCAAGAGTTTCAGATACTTTTGTAAGATATTCCATGTTACAGAAGTGGAGTAAGAGAAGGTCCTTTTACTAAATTTGGTCCGCAATGAGGGGACGCTGCAGGTAATAATGTCCTGAGAGCGCATGCTGTAGCTGCACTGACAAAGTGACATGTAGGAGGAGATGTAAGAAGGCAGCAGACCAAGGAGCGATTTAAAGATGAAAATGTACCAGCGTGAAGTTGATGACGACCAGTTGACCAATGAGTACAGTACCATGACAGGTACGGTAGTTACAGCCAGTTATGAATCTTAGCTCGCCATGATAGACAGCATCCAACATCTGCAGGGTGCTTGCAGGAGCGTTCATGTAAATAATGTCACCGTGATCAATGGAGGGAAGGAAAGTAGCAGGTACAAGGTGTTTCCTAGAGTTCCGAATTAGACAGGATCTATTTCTGAAAAAGAAACCCAGTTTAACTTTCAGTTTCTTTACTAGGTTTTCCACGTGGAGCTTAAAAGAGAGATGTGCATCAACCAAGATTCCCAAGTATTTGTAAGAATCAACAAATGCATAACTTACCAGTTATATACCTGTAACTTATACCTAACTTAGCAGCAACATGTCAGCATACGCTGAAAATTTAGTGCATTAACAAAGTTACCGGCTAATTGTACACTGCCTGGACAAAAAAAAAGTTGCCACCTGGATTTAACTAAGCAAATAGGTATGAGCCTCCTATTTGAACATTACTGCATGGACGATTATCTTTCAGCTGGCAACAAGTTATTTATCTCCAACTGGTTCAATGAGTTGCTTCTCATTTCTTAAACAACCATATCGAAAGACATTGCGTGGTCGTGGAAAAGATGTCGGTCTGTTTGAGAAGGGTCAAATCATTGGCATCAAGCAGAGAAAGCATCTAAGGAGATTGCAGAAACTACTAAAATTGGGTTAAGAACTGTCCAACACATTATTAAAAACTGGAAGGATAGTGGGGACCCATTGTCTTCCAGGAAGAAATGTGACTGGAAAAAAAATCATGAATGATCGTGATCGGCGATCACTTAAATATTTGGTGAAATCAAATCAAAGCAAAACAACAGTAGCACTCAGGGCTATGTTTAATATTGAAAGTAAGAGCATTTCCACACGCACACTGCGAAGGGAACTCAAGGGATTGTGGTTGAACAGCTGTGTAGCCTTAAGAAAACCATTAATAAGTGAGGCTAACCAGAAAAAAAGGCTTCAATTTGCTAGGGAGCATAAAGATTGGACTCTGGAGCAAAGGAAGAAGGTCATGTGGTCTGATGAGTCCAGATTGACCCTGTTTCAGAGTGATTGGCGCATCAGGGTAAGAAGAGAGGCAGGTGAAGTGATGCACCCATCATGCCTAGTGTTTAGTCATCAATGCAAGATCTTGGTGAAAAATTAATGCAACACTGGATGGAAATAGATCTTGTGACATTCCAGAAGTTTTTCGAAACAATGTCACAGAGAATACATGCTGTAATCAAAGCTAAAGGTGGTCCTATGAAATATTAGTGTGACCTTTTTTTTTGGTGGCGACTTTTTTTTGGGCCAGGCAGTGTATATCAGTGTGATGGTAATTTATTCAAAACTTACACCCAACTTATCCAACTTGCACCAGCATGCTTGTCTTGTTTTTCATTTGTTGGCATGTATTGCCAATGGCGTATTGTTTTTGTACTATTAGTGCTTAGCATATTTTTAGTTTAACGTTTTTCTTAGTTCATATCTTAGATCTTATTACTATTTTTCTTTTCCATTTTATACTTTCGTTGGATGTAACTCGGACCCTGTGTACACAATTTCGGTGTGTATGACAAATAAAGAAACTTTGACTTTGACGCTTGCCAGTGCTGCAAGGTGCTGTGTGACAGGACCTTTACAAAGGAAATATCTTACTAGCAGTTATTTGTGAAAAAAAAGTATGTTCTTAAAATTTCCTTATAATTTGACTGAAATGATTTTGGTCACAGGTAGTGTAGCGTGCACACAATTATGAACAATATGAGTTTTTCCATGGCCAATGCGTATCACATTGATTTTAAAAATTGAGTCCCTGGTGTTTGTCTCTCCTACACTGCGGTTGTTTCTGTGTGGGACAGTACAGGCAGCATGGTTCCTCCTGTCCATCTGGGCCATCGGCACATGTCGGTGATGTAGCAGAAATTAACTGAGGAAAAAGGTAATTAAGTCTGCCAGCAGCTGCCCAGTTTGGCTGCTGGTGTAATTGGTAGCAGGTGGATGACAGAGGTGCCAGGAAGGATCTTCTAAGATGATAAAATTGGAAGATGAGAGCAGCAGGATTAACTACTGTGGGATTTGCAAAGGAGTTTAAAAAAGAAAAGTCAATTAGGTACAAGAAATTTAGATTAAATCTCAAGTAAACCGTCTACTTTGTCACATTTTTACAAACGTTTGCTTTAATTTCTGTGTAATTTTAAAATGGTTGTATCAGAAAAGCAAGAGGCAGATTGAGTGGCACAAACACAGAGAAGTACAGATTCACAGTCAAACGGCTGCTAAAATGAAAGTGGCTTGAAGATGTGCTGCGTGCACATGACTGTGTCAATATGGGCTTTAAATTCGATGAGCAATGACTTGGAACAGATTAAAAATCAACAATACTCATTTAGAGGCATGTAAATATTATTCATATGATCTTCCAAAGAACTTATAAACACAGATTGTCATCTAAATGTCATCTGTGCTGTAAAGCTGATCATTCATCAGTAAACACAAACTGAGGGTCTACATCTATTAGTCTCTCAACATTAAGCAGAAGCTGAAGGATTTTTTTTTTGTCTGTATACATGTGATCATTTTTGATCAGCGCTTATATTGACTGTACTTTCTGCCGTACGCGTCGCACCGCCTAAGTCGCATCAGTCCAAAAATGTCTAATAAAGTGGAAAAAATATATAAATAAGTCACTTCGTCATATAATCTGCATCTATTATGCGTCACCACTGACCACCCGGAAACATGGGCCGGTGTTGTGCCAAAAATCGAATGGCTGCCAAAATGGCGGCCGCGGAAGCGCGCACGGGAGGACTTTAACAAGAATTTAACAAGATTAACATTTAAAAACAATTATTTGTTTGCTCGAAATTATAGCAAAGGTGCATCTAAGTTTAACTTTTCCTTAATAAATGCACTTTAATGGATAAAAAAAGCTTCATTTCAAAAATCGATTTGCAGCTGCAGAAGCACGCAGATGGAGGACCCGCTGTGCATTTCTTCAAAATTTAACAAGATGACCACCGAAAAGCAATTATTTGTTTGCTCAACATTATAGCCAAGTTGTGTCTCAGTTTAACTTTTCCTTAATAAATGCACTTTAATGGTCAAATCAGCTGCATTTTGCCTGGGTGGTGCAGAGAAACGCAGCTGATTTGACGTTTGCTCCAGGAGTTCCAGAGCGAGACGAAGGTGGCTCTATGGCAAGCCAAGTGTCTCATTAACAGCCACTTCTACCTATTAATGAGACACTTAGCTTGCCATAATGCTCTAGGGCTCTCTAGCAGCTGCAGAAGTTAATGTTTAATATTTTTCATGTCGGAATGAATGAAATCATCAGATCTCAGCCAAAAAAAAAAAACAAAAAAAAAAACATATATTAGTCGCTTTGGTGTATAAGTTGCAGTACTTGCAAATTTATGCAAAAGGTGCAACTTACATGCTGGAAAAAATGGTAGCTTATGTTGTGAACCAAACCAGCTTTTTTTTACTTTTGTGTCTCTCTTTTCTGACTGCTGAGAATAAATGTTGGGCAGCTGGAGGTGAGGACTGGTGTTAAAACTCACCTCCCCAGGTTGATGACTCCTCGAGGGATTCCAGTTGGGGTATTAAAGGCGGGCAGTAGCTTTTCTCCCAGCTCCACAGCTTTATTCTTGAACAGCTGAAACCAGAGAGAAGCATCTTGGTGAACAGGCAGCACACTTAGAGAAGGTGCATGTGAATGTTTTATCATTCCTTCTGTTTATATCTCACACATAAATAATTACAAAATGTGCTTCTCGTCTCAACCTAGTTAGAAAGAAGTCACAGTGACAGGCTGGGAACCAGAAGCTCTGAATGCGGTTCCCCACAGTTTTATATTTTTTCTTTTCAATCTAATTATATAAAACAAAGCTTGTTACAACAGAAGTCCAGCCAAAGTAAAAGCAACCAGATCTACAATAATCCATCTTAAACCACTATTATACCGCTTTTCCAGTGACTCTGAAGCCGATGTTGAGGAAGAGTTACATCATTTATGAGCTGAATTATCGGTCACAAAACCTCTGCTTTGCTGTGGGAAGACTTGTGTTTAAAAGAAAGAAGCTGTACTGAATCCCTGAAAAAAAAAAGATGTTTAATGGGACTGGAAGGCAACAGAGCAGAGGTGAAAGAGCAGATTCACATGAGAGAAAGGGACTGAGAACGGGTTCTGCAGGGGAATGAAGCAGAATCAGGGACTGCAGCAGAACAGCGACTCGGCTGGAAGATTGAAGAAGATGAGGGGAAAATTGGAGGAAAAAAATGGAGCCAGATGACATGTAACCACCGATCATCAGCACGAGGGTTGTTATTAGGGTACAAGAAGTCTCAGCTGTGAGTAGTTTGTGGTCCGCGGTGATTCTGATGAGACTTTCTGAGCTTCAGTGAACTATAGGAGCTAACATATTTTCTTCACTCCACGCATCTTTAGGGGTGTGAAGCGAGCGCGTAATAATGCATCAGAGTCAGTAACTGATCCTGTGAGCTACAATACGAGTCTAATTGTTTTACTATACAAACAAAATTGACCAATAAAATTAGGATAATCCAGCATGCAGCGTGTTCTGAGGGCAGCTTTTACTGAGTCACACAAAAGGGAAATCTCATGCAGTTTCTGTTTGCCCTCCTCAAGTGTAAATCAAAATTTCCTGACGCATGCTCAATAATCCAGGTAGAAAAATCCTAAAAAGTTAAATCTGGTCCTCTGGACATTCAAGAAAACAAAACAAAACAAAAAAAATGGTAGAATCGTTTCGTCTTTCATCCGAAAGACTTCCTCAGTCTGAGGTGCTGTATTCAGCTCAGTCTTATAAATAGCACCTTCTCGTAGTGTTATTTTTTTTTAACTTTATTTTTGATTATTTGTTGTGTTTTTGCTGCTGACTGTGTTGGTGAAACGTTTATTTTTGGTTTTGTGTAATTTTATTTTATTTTTTTACAACACATGACCTTGTACTGTTCATTTAAAAGATGCCTGTGTTTGTCATGTTAAAATATTTCATCACCCACTGGACAGATTTGATTACCGTATTTTTCCGACAATAAGACACACCAAAAATCCTTTAATTTTCTCAAAAATCAGCAGTGAGCCTTATAATCAGGAGCACCTTATTTATTAATTCTAGTTGTGCTTACTGACCTCAAACCAATTGTATGTGGTTATTGTGAATGAGTTGAATAAAGATTGACATACGTTTTGTTTCGCTTAATGCACCTTATACTCCGGGGCAACTTATGTATGAAAACAGACCTGTTCATTAATATTGCGCCTTATAATCCGAAAAATACAGTAAATTTGCATCTACATGTGAATACGTTTTGTAGTCAACTTTATTCAATATGGCTGCCACAGCTAAGCAACTGGAAACACAACAACTGTAGACAGTGAGATCGACTTTGGTCTTGTGCTAACTGGGATGATAAGTTGAAAGTGACAGTGCTAATCGTGCAAGGTCTCTTTTTACAACTGTGACACTGAGGTCAGCTCTGTTAGCAAAACATCTCGTGAACCACTGAACGAAATTTAATAAAACCTGAAGAAACCACTTCTCATGAGATGACCTTAGTTAAAACATCAAGACTCAGCCCTTAATTAACTTAGCTTTTAATTCAAATCCCAGTATGAAAAGTTATACAAGACATTTATATAGCTTTCTGTTCAAATTTCTTATTAAAGTTCACATTTTATATTTGAAAACATGTGAAATGTTCAGGCATTAAACAACAAAACATGCCACACTCTTGAAACAACCCCAGTGATTATGGCAGAAAGTAACTGCTCAAACTTAAACGTCGATGTTTGACACGCTTCCAACACAAAATTTTAAAACTAAAATCAAATTTATATTTGGCCGAATGCATGAACAATAATTAAATTGACCACTTCCACATAGAAAGAGGATTATGTTTTTATAGAGAGCTACTACTCCATGCAGACGTTGATAAAGATGCTCCTTTGTTCGTGCTGCTGTTGTTTGGTGCATTGTTTTATACTATTAGTGCTTAGTTTAGCGTATTTCTTAGTACATTTCTTGGATCTTATTACTGTTTTTCTTTAAAATTTGTATTTTTGTTGGATGTAACTGGGACCCTGTGTACATAGTTTCGTTCCACCTCATGTACTACATGTGATGTGAATGACAATGAAGAACCTTGAATCCTGCAGATGCCGTCAGAGCCGTTTGATGCTCATGAGCCCTCGCTACATTCAAATGTCTAAAAACGGTGGATCTTAAATAATAAAAAAAAGGTTTTACTATTTGACAAGTGTCCGACGCCACAAAGATGGTAATAAATGCTCGGTTTAGTTTTTTTAATTTGTTGATTCAAAACTGCAATCGCTATTTATAATTTTGTCCATTAAAACAACAAGAATATATATAAAAAAAAATGAGTTGAAGTTTTAAAACAAAACTTTTTTTATGAATAATATTTGAATATGAATTATGTTTTCTGCTGTAAACCAGATGGTCATGCAAAGACCTTGTGTGTGTGTTTTAGACAAATTCAACAAAATTAAAAAAAAAAATAAATAAATAAAAGAGGCAAAAAAGTTAAGACCTCATTTTTTAAAATGAATTTAGAGTATATGGTTTTAGCTGTTTATCAAGAGCTCAGAGAGAAGAACACAAGTATTGATGTGCGTGTGTGCGCACGTGTTTGTGTGTGTGTGTTGCGCTCCCTTCAGAGCCTCCTGGTTCTCTATTTTTATTAAAGTGAGCTTTAATGACCCTCCGCCTGCTCTCGCTCATCTCTCTTCGTTGCTCTTTTCTGCCGCCATCACTGCTCCGGCAAACCCACATCCTCACAAGTGCACACACACACACACACACACACACACACATACACACACATCTGTGGGGTGTTGATGCATCATTTTAACTCCGTAAAATAGTTTTGTTCATGCAATTATTCACTTTTAAATGAAGTGTCTCTGCTACATTAAGTAACAGGCAGACATGACGCAAAGGCTGCCAATTATCTTGCATTCATTTATTCTTGTTACCTTGTTTATAAATTAGTTGATTGATTGCAGTAAAAACCCCTTTAGCTGCCATCTGCTCTGTGATTTACTGTATGCAGCGCAGGAGCTAAATTAAAAGCTGCGTTTATAAATCCGTCTTCCCTGACATGCGGCCGGTCTCCTCAGCCTCACCGAGCCTCCTCCGACACACAAGCTTCATTACTCAAGTGCTGCTGTAAATGCACTTTATGTGTTTGCACCCCCCGCACGCGTCCGCTCTGTAAAGTTAGGCCATCGGTAAATTTCTGGGCTGGTTGTGTCCACAAGTTTTATTTTTAACATTCTCTGCCTGCTTGGCGTAAGAACGGAGGCTCTCTGCAAAGAGCAGTATTGATAGAAGGCGACGCGTCGCTTTCTTTACTTTTAGTGAAAATTCTCTGTGGGTTTGAAAATAGGAGGCCCGACACAACTAGCTTCTCCTTCGGCTCGTAACTGACAAAGACACTCATCGGGTATGCACGTCATCGCTCCTGCAGCAAACATCATCAGGGCTCAGAAAAAAATTAACTTTTCTTTATCTGCTACTTCTATTGACCTCTCAGCTCCTTAGAGAATGGGCTCATGTGCTTTGTCATACATCCATTTATCTGTGAATACTTTAAAACCATTTAGGCTATTTTGATCCAAATTTTACATTTATCAGTGCAAGCCAGTGATTAACATTTATATTTTTATCTGTTAGGATTAGAAAATGAAGAAATGTTTCCTTTAGCCCTTGTCTCTACCATCAGCCCAAACTCTTTGTTTTGCTTTGACGTCAAGTGGCCTGAGTGTGAACTGCATTAAGAAAAGAGCTCGTAAGTGTATTTACTTAATCAGAAATTATTTTATTTTTATATCAATCATTAAAATGTCTAGTTTGAAGTTATCATGATGCGTTATATTTAGTCTCATGATTGCTCTTCCTTAACCAGCATAAAATCTACCATATATTTGTAAATGTTAGTCACCGTCATATGTAATGGTATATACTGTAGTACTTTTCTATCTGATCAAGATACTCAAAGTGCTTTACAACACAACCTGTGCCCTCATTTACCCATTCATACAGCACTCTACTAGTGCTTTGGATCACATTCATACACCGACGGGACACACATCAGAGGCAATGAGGGGTTCAGTGTCTTGCCTAGGGACACTTCAGCATGGGGCTGCTGGTGGAATCGAACCCCCAACTCTTGCATTGGAGGACGACTGCTCTAACCACTCAGCCACAGCTGCCCCAGCAACTCCAATATGTGGAAATCTGCCAAAAACCCGACATCTGTTTATTCAAAAGGAACAACAAGGACATATAGACTGCCTGGAAGGTGTCCCATTTTGTTGGAAAAAAGGTAAACACTACATCTTGACATTAAACTGAGAAATGAAGAACATAGCCTTTTTCATGTTTAGTCAAAACAGTAAGTGATAAATATAATGAGTGCTTGTCTGTGGGAATACGTTTGCAGTGTTGCCAGATTGGGCAGTTTACCGCCAATTGGGTGGTTGTCATTCTGATTTTGCAGGTAGAAATTGCTTTGGGCGGGTGGGGTTAATTTGTGTTGATTTGGAGTCAGATCGGCGGTTTTTGAGTTAATAAACACATTTCAAACAATCATTCATCATTATTTCATAGCAAAGCTCCCTTGACCTTTCTCCATCATCTGCCAGGCGTTCAAAACAGAGAACTGGTGAGGCTGTTTCAGTGGACACCTCGTTGAGTGGGCTGACGCGTAAAGCTGTATGTCGGTGCGGCCGCCATATTGGATGTGGCAGAACTGCTGGTCAACTGATAGAATGAAATGGACTGAACTTCACAAAGCACCGTTCTACAAAGTGTTTTATGTTAATCCCTGTCATTCACAAACACTGATACATTTGGAAAACAAACAGGCACCAAAGACAACATTTATAACTTTTAAAGTGATTATTAAAAATGTTTACTCCTTAAATATTTAGATTGAAAGTAAGCACTAAACCAACATAGATATTCTTTTGAGTGTTTACAACTACTGTGTGTAACACTATTACTAT
Organism: Nematolebias whitei; assembly: GCF_014905685.2. Classification (NCBI taxonomy): domain Eukaryota; kingdom Metazoa; phylum Chordata; class Actinopteri; order Cyprinodontiformes; family Rivulidae; genus Nematolebias; species Nematolebias whitei. Next base: position 10,470,617 of record NC_056502.1, on the reverse strand, counting down.
GGTGATAAATATAGAAATATTCATATTTAACATTTAATCTGTGTCTATTATAACCAGATCCTGAAATGTGACATGTTGATTTCCTGAATAAAGAGAATGAGCGTTCACATTTGACTGATTTTGATTAATCACATTGATGAACATATAAACACCAATATATCTTTGCAGAGGGTGAAGGGTATTGTGTGGGTGTGTGTGTGTATATATATATATATATATGTGTGTGTGTGTGTGTGTGTGTGTTCAAACATTAACTATAATAAGATATTGATTAGGTGGGTTTTTGTGCGATGGGGCGGTTTTTAACAGACTTTTGGGCTGGAAAACCTCGACTATCTGGCAACACTGTACATTTGGACTTGTTGCACCAAGACACACTGAAACTTTTCAGGCACATTTTCATTCCCTTGCAGTTTGCCTACAATAAATATAGCTTTTTAATAAATTTGACATAATGAAAGTTAAATACAATGTTTCACCTGCTTTGTATTTTAGTCCTAATACTTTTAACCTGAGTACTAACTCAGTCCAGCAGACTCCCACATCTATTTTTAAGTTTATTTTCTTCTTCTCTGCTTCATATTTGGGACTCTGAAGTCAGACTAAACAACAAGGCATCATAAAAATATGTAGTGCCAAAATATAAACTGAGTGACTGATTGCTGAAGAGTTATAGCAGCGACTAAAGAGCTTCCTTGGCTTTCCTTGAATCCTGCTCCCACAGTGCGACTGTTTCTCTCTAAAAAAAAAAGTGGGGACTTTTAATGAGAGAACAAAGCCTCGCCTCTTTTATGGCTCATATCACCTCCACTTTACTCCCATTACAGAGATGCAGGAGACGAAGGGAGCTGAAACCCTGATCTCTTGAAGATGAGAAATGGCTGGTAAGCAGCAGCGGAAAACCTGTCTGCAGTTTGAAGTTATATTTCATCTCGGTTTCAGAGGACTGCTTATGGTCTCCTTGATTCTGTCCTCTACTTCTGACACCAAAGCGCATGCAGGCAGCATGCATAAAATCTTCATACAGAAACAACAAACGCAGTTCCTTTAAAGACACCAGCTGCATTCGAATCAAAGCTCATTTTAAATCACGACAGGTCCCACAATGAAAACTACACTCTAAAAATGCAAAAACATGTTTAAAAATTCCCTGTTTGCAAAAAGGAAAAGGCGTTCTGTAGAAACCAAAGCAATTATTTTGGTTATTCATGAATACATACTGTAAACGAAAAGTGATTTCTTTTATAACAAAATCAAATTTTACATTCTCTCCTCTAAAAAAAACAAAATCTTTGTTTTTGTGCACATCTGTACATATCACAGGTTCTGTAACATTTTTACTACAACACCACCAAATAGACACAAATAATAGACTCTAAAGTACATTTATAGACAGAGTGCACAGAAAGTTTTTTTTTGTTTTTCCGAAAGCTTAGACGTAGGTGAAGTATTAGGTAGCCATTATTTTTCAACTTTTTAAATAGAAATCTCCATCCATCCATCCATCCATCCAGGTCATTGGGGTCACTGGTGCCCATGTCCAGCTATCAGTGTGCGAGAGGTGGGGGACTCCCTGGACAGGTCTCCAGTTCATCACAGGGACACATAGAGACAAACAACCATTCACTCTCCCACTCATACCTAGGGACAATTTAGAGTTACCAATCAGCCTAACGTGCATGTTTTTGGTCTGTGGGAGGAAACTGGAGTACAGGGGAAAATAGACCAAATACGCAGTAAAAACTAATTTAAAAACTTTTTGGGGGTACCGTATTTTCTGCTGTACATGTCGCACCGCCCTATAAGTCACATCAGTCCACATATGTCTAAAAAAGTGGAAAAATCAATAAATACGTTGCTTCACTGTATATGTCACATCTATTATGCATCACCGCTGACGCGTTGTGTTTGTAATGCGTCACCGCTGACCACCAGGAAATATGGGCCGGTGTTGTGCCAAAATTGGAATGGCTGTCAAAATGGCAGCCGCAGGAGCGTGCATGGGAGGACTTTAACAAGAATTTAACAAGATTCACACTTAAAAACAATTATTTGTTTGCTCGAAATGATAGTAAAGGTGTGTCTCAATTCAACTTTTCCTTAATAAATGCACTTTGACGGTCGAATCAGCTGCATTTTCAAAAGCCGATATGTGGACACAGGAATGTGCAGAGGGCGACTCGCTGTGCATTTCTTTGAAATTTAACAAGATAAGAACCTAAAACAACTATTTGTTTGCTCGACCTTGTAGTAAAGGTGCGTCTCAGTTGAACTTTTACTTAATAAATGCACTTCATTGGTCAAATTAAATGCATTTTGCCAGGGCGGCGCAACAAAATTAAGCTGATTTGATGGTTGCTCCAGGCCTGCTGGAGGAACGTGGCAACTGTGGCAAGTCAATTGTGTCATTAATAGCTACTTTTACCTATTACATGATACAATGGCATGCCAACTAGCAGCTGAAAATGGTAGTGTTCAACATTTTCAGTCAGAATGAATGAAAACGGTCATATCTCAGCCAAAAAATGGTTTAAATATGGGGGAAAAAAATCCATAAATATGTTGCTTCAGTGTATAAGTCACAGGGCATGCAAATTATGCAAAAAGTGCTACTTATAGGCTGACAAATATGGTAGTTGTTAAATAGTTCAGGCAAAAGATGGTCCCACAAAACAAAAAAGTTCAAATGGATTTTCAGTGCAATAAAGATCAGCACCACAGCATCTCCGAGTTTATCTTTTAAATCATAATTCAGTCTCATCCTGCAGACCTGACATTTCCTATAAAGGTTCTGATGATCCCAAATGTTCAGGTTACTGGTTCTGAACTTTTTGAAGATATTTATCTTAGCTACCTGTTCCCTTTGACTGAATTGGTTCGACTGTTGGCTCTCTGGTGTTTATGCTAACCAACATATGGCTCAGTCCAAGTATGTACCCACACAAAGCTTCAGGTTTAATAAAAAAATAAACACATCAAATCAGTAATTTAGATACTAGCATGTTGCTTCACAGCTGTGACTCCACACCTGTGGTAGATCTGTGTAATTACTTTTCTTCAAAATGTTGTTTCTATAGTTGGTGTCATAATGTTCTGCTCACACTGAAAAACAGGAACAAGTCCATCTGCACCTGCTCTGCTAAGTTTCCCTCCTACCTCTGATAATTATTATTCTCCTTTTCTCTGGATGTTCACATGTGAACACAGGAATATTCAAAATGAAAGATGCTTTCAAGGTGTTCCAGAGACGGGCTGGGCTAATCACTGATTGAAAGAAATATTACAAGTCTCCGCTTCGCTTGTCTTGTCCAAAATATATCTACTCCTTCAGCTGGATCTGACAGGCTGACAGGTGAGGCCCTTTGTTGCATATTGATTGCTTTCTTCATTTTACAAGCTACTGGTCTGAGCTGACTGAGAAGCAGAAGAGTCCACAGGTCACGGCCCCACTTCCCAACAAATCTGAATCTTTTTGCCGCAGCATTACTGTTTGGAAAAGTGAGCTACAGATGGTGGCTGTACTGAGGAGCATTAGTGGTGTGTCGCGTTCATAATAAATAATCCCAGCTAAAGCATCTGTTCAGTCACCAAACGCAGTCGAACTTCCAAATAAAGTGTATCCACTGAAACAGTCTTTGAATTTTTACTCCTGAAACAATGTTTCAATCAGCCGAGCTGCAGACGTGAAACCGATGTCTTCAACGCTGTTTGCTAGCTCGCAACACAAAGTCTCACATCAGTTGCTCGCCCCCAATGATGGAAACGAAAAGTTCTCTGCATTATTTAAGCAGCACACCGTCGCCCGAGAGCGAGCAGGCGTACATGCTAAAACAGATCCATTAAATTAGACATTAGGGCTTCTCAGAAGGCAAATGCAGTGGTAAAATTGAAGTGCCTAGCAAAGCTCAAATTGGAGAACAAACAAGTGGTGGCTGCTCAATTAAGCTCCTGCTGGAAGGAAGCCGCTCTAAATTTGTTCACATTACAGCTATATTGTTAAGCAACGTAGAGCAGCTTCAATGTTCTTTTTAAAAACACACGAGCCACCCACAGACTCTGTACCCCTCCCTTTGACCCACTAAACTGAGCTAATACAAATCGTTTCAGTTTCTTCTCCCTCTGTATACCACGGCAGCTACAGTCAGTGTAATTTTTCCCACTTCAGTGATGCGATTGTTCTGCCGTTTTTCTCAGCTCTGGATGTTAACACCCTGCACCTATAATTACTGTGAATATGACAGGTGACGTGGCTGAACTGGTGCAACCAACTGGTCATTACTGGATTGTTTTAGCTTTAATATAACCTTTGTGTGTTATAAAGCAGCCTGCGAGTGGCAGTACGTGACTTGTTTTGTGTGCTGCTGTTACTTATATAAATCTGATTGTTGTGTGCTGCAACACCATGTCTGCTTAAATGTAAGAGTACAGTAGTCCCTCACTATTTTGAGGTTCGACTTTCGCTGACTCGCTCTATCGTGGTTTTTCAAAGTAAAATTGAGCACGAGAAAAAAAACAATTGTGCACGACACGATTGTCGACTTTAATATTACGTGATTGGAACAGTACTGGATACTGCACAGTAAAAAGTTAACGACAAAATAAAATACTTCGGACATGCATTGCCATTTTGTAGTTTTCTCTAAATAAGCCTATACAGTATCCCCGCTCATAAGGACTACATGTCCCAGAAGCCAATAGTGCCCCACTCAGAAGCCCCATTGCCTTCTGCTGTAATACGTAGAGGGAAAGTTTTGATCTGAACGGAAAAAAGTTTGGCGTTTAATATAGCGACTTTGATGCCCAGCGGATGCAGAAAACCACATGGAACCCACTGAAGTGGACAAGAACCAGAGCAGAAATAGATCTCCAGACCAATCGGTTAATCTTGAGAGCTGGTAGCTGGCCCACAAGGACTTCCAAGTAGGACATGTGCCATCGAAAGTCTTGCACTCCATCCGGAGCCCACCACCACTATCCCGAGCCAGAGAGCCGACCAGACCCGACAGGGTACGTCTGCCAAAACGGGACCAAGTCAGAGAGGAACTGAGCTGTTGCTGTTCTGCAGAGCTGTTAAGTAAAACTTGGTAGGTACATATACATATGTTGCAGATGACATTGTGATCTGTGGTGAGAACAGGGAATAGGCGGAAGAGAACTTGGAGAGGTGGAGGTATGCAGTTGAAAGAAGAGGAATGAAAGTCAGCCGTAGTAAGACAGAGTACATGTGTGTGAATGAGAGGGAGGCTGGTGGAACAGTGAGGCTCCAAAAAGCAGAGGTCACAAAAGTGCAGGACTTCAAGTACTTGGGGTCCACTGTCCAGAAAAATGGGGGGTGTTGTAAAAAGGTGAAATAGAGAGTCCAGGCAGAATTGAGTGGATAGAGAAAAGTTTCAGGAGTGACTTGTGACAAAAAGGTGTCAGCAAAGGTCAAAGGAAAAGTTTACAAGCCAGTGGTGAGACCAGCTATGTTGTATGGGCTGGAGACTGTGACATTGATAAAAAGACAGGAGAAAGAACTGGAAGTGGCAAAAATTAAGATTTCGAGGTTTTCCTTAGGAGTGACAAGGATGTGTCAGATTAGGAATGAGATCATCAGAGCTGGCTGTCAGCAGCAAACTGGTCGATCCACTATGAGAAGGTGCTATTTATACAACGGAGCTGAATACAGCACCTCAGACTGAAGAAGCCTTTTGGATGAAAGATGAAACATTTTTAAATTTTTGTTTTGTTTTGTTTTGCTTTGTTTTGGTTTTTTGAATGTCCAGAGGACCAAACTTAACTTTTTTTTTAGATTTTTCGACCTGGATTATTGAGCATGCATCATGACATCAGACATCAGCACGGGTTGAACAACTGGGAGTTAAAGTTAGAGAGGCCAGACAGGGACAGTGGGTATATTGGTAGAAGTATGTTAGAAATGCAGCTGCCAGGAAAAAGACAAAGATGAGATATATGTATGCAGTTAGAGAGGACATGGAGGTAGTTGGAGTGAGGACAGAGGATGGAGAGGACAGAGTGAAATGGAGGAGGATGACTCGCTGTAGCGACCGCTGAAGATGGAAAAGCCGAAAGAAGAAGATATATGTATGTTGTTAAAACGAGTAGGTTTAAGAGTTTAGTACATTGGCTGTGGGCTTTGTCGCTACAGGTAGGTCTGCAGAAATGGAACCAAGTCGGACCGGAACCGAGTCGGAAAAGAACATTGCAGAACAGTCTGCTCTTCTGCAGAGCCTGGTAAGTAAAACTTAGTAGCTACATATACGTATGTTGTTAAAATAATGTAGGTTTAAGAGTTTAGAACATTGCAAGAGCGTGGGAAGGGTTCCTAAAGCCTTAAAATATATAAAAATATTTTTTAAAAATATAACGTAGCTATTTCGCAGATTTTACTTATTGCCGGGAGGTCCCCGCAATAAACGAGGGACTACTGCACTTCAGAAGGATGACTTAATCCTTGCCACGTTTGTTTGAATGAAAAATAAAAGATTGAGCATGTTAGATCCGTGAGTTATCTCTTTGAGGAAAGTCAGTATAAGTTCCTGTCCTCACACTTTGAGAGATTATTATAATGGCAGCACACTGAACCTCATCAGCTGCTGCCATGGAACCACAGCAAACAAATTAAATGTCCCTGTCTCATAGCAACAAGGTCTGTTTACACATCCAAGGGTGTCCTACGTGATCAGTCCTCCCTGAAGCGACTGACCAGACGTACTCTGTGACCCATCAATAATTCAGCCTACAATTTTCCCAGTGCCACAACCTTTCTGCCGTCATTACCGTGGAACAGCAGGGGAAGAGGTGGGAGCTGAGGGGAAGCAGAGAGCAGCGGTGTTTGGAGAGCATGTCAGATCCAGTCCTCATTAGGACCCTGACAGAGTCTCCCAGGCCTGGTGTAGGAGGACAACAGGCAGCGATCGGCCCACTCAGACAGACACAAGAGCTTACAGTTACCTTCATGTGTGGGCATCGAATGACAATACACCGAGAAAAACCACAAGAAATCTGAGAGATCTTGTTAAAGTGTAAGAGAGGAAAACTGCCTGAGACAGTCTGTCACTTACATAAAAAGGTTGAGACTTTGCACAGCCGTGCAGGGTGATGGATTTAGGTTTCCTCTTGCACTTTTTTATATCCTGTCAGTAACTTACAATCAAGAACAAAATATAAAACATTTAAGACCCCAAAAGACTCACGCAGAGACTGAAATGCTCATCATACACCTCAGTGTTAAAATATGTACCAGTCCTGTGATAAAAAAAAGGATTCTGAGTCAAGTTGCTGAAGGAAAAACTATTCAGTCAGTAGAAAACTGCCTTCTCAAGATGATGAAAATGATCAGACAACTCGACAGAAGTGTTATTTTCTGAAACAATTATCAGCAAAGTGGCACAAGAGGCACATTAACTGTGGTGACCAAACGAGAAACGTTTTTAATTTTAAATTCAGCTGCTCAGCTGTTTCAGTGTGAAAGCTAATGCCAACACACAACAGTATCGCTCAAATATTCATATTTAATAGGACATATTGTCACACCATTTACAGGTAAAATAACAAACCAAATCACAAAATGCTTAACTTGCATAAAACAAGCATGCTGTACATCATAGAGCAGTTAAAATGATTGGATTGCGCAAGACAAAGAATATAAAATAAATCAGGCAGGCTCAGACTGACGAAGTTTTCGGGTGAAAGACGAAACGTTTATTCCAAAAATAAACTGTCCAGATGACGATTTAACTTTTGTGAATAAAAATAATTATTTTACTTAGTGGAAAGCTGGGCAGCTCGGTGATGCAGTTGGTAGAGCTGTTGCCTCTCAACGTGCAGGTTGACCCAGTTCAAATCCCGGTCCAGGGGGCCTTTCTGGGTGGAGTTTGCATGTTCTCGCCGTGCATGCGTGGGTTTTCTCCGGGTACCCCGGTTTCCTCCCACAGACCAAAAACATGCTTGTTAAGCTGATTGGTTACTCTAAATTGTCCCTAGGTGTGAGTGAGAGAGTGAATTGTTGTTTGTCTCGTTTGTCTCTATGTGTCCCTGTGATGGACTTGCGATCTGTCCAGGGTGTCCCCTGTCTCTCGCACAGTGATAGCTGGATATGGGCACCAGTGACTCCCACGACCCAAAAAAGGAAGAAGCGGGTAAAGATAACGGATGGATAGTTGAAACCTACTCTGAACTTAAAAAGATGAGGAAAATACTGTGTGGGTAAACAGTTGAAAGAGCTGCAAAGAAAAAAAAAACAACTTTAAATTGTGCATAAAAAAACCCATTTAACTTTGTTACTACGACACATAATTTGGTTAATATAATCATGTCGGTTTATTCAAGCTAACTACAAACTATTTCAAAGTGTTTTCCTTTTAGTCTTTCCTTTGCACCATGTCTGGATCAAATATGGCAATAGTACCGTACTTGCCGCTGTACACGTCGATTCGCCGTATAAGTCACATCTATTATGCGTCACCGCTGACCACCTGGAAACGTGGGCCGGTGTTGTGCCAGAAATTGATTGGCTGCCCAATAGCGGCCACAGGAACATGCACCGGAGGACTTTAAAAATAATTTAACAAGATTAACACTTAAAAACAATAATTTGTTTGCTCAAAATTATAGCAAAGGTGTGTCTCAGTTTGTCCTTAATAAATGCACTTTGACGGTCAAATCAGCTGCATTTCAAAAGCCGATTTGTGGCTGCAGGAGTATGCAGAGGGAGGACTTGCTGTGAATTTCTTCAAAATTTACCAAGATAACCACCTTAAAACAATTATTTGTTTGCTCAACATTATAGTAAAAGTGTGTCTCGGTTGAACTTTTCCTTAATAAATGCACTTTAATGGTCAAATCAGCTCCATTTCGCCTAGGTGGCGCGGTGAAATGCAGCTGGTTTGATTTGCTCTAGGAGTTCCGGAGCGAGATGAAGGTGTCTTGGTATGGCATGGCAAGTGTCAAGTTTAATAGCCACTTTTATATTTTATGAGACACTTTTGTATTTTATGAGACACTTTTATATTTTATGACACTTGGCTTGCTATATTACTTGATCACCCTCTAGTGGCTAAACATGGTAGTGTTCAATATTTTCCATGTCAGAATGAATGAAATTGTCAGATCTCAGCCAAAAATTGGGTTATAAATATGGGAAAAAACATAAATATGTCGTTTCGCTGTAGAAGTCGCAGGCATGCTAATTTATGCAAAAAGGTGCGACTTCTACAGCAAAAAATATGGTAATATTTAAACTACATGTTCACTGGAATTATAGGGTTTTTTTTAGATAACAATTTTCATACATTTTTTTGTTCTGTATATCTCATATGACTATTATTATTTATTTTTTTGCAATAAGGAAATCAGACTTTTGTGAACTGAATTAAAGAAATATTAGATTTGAACTGAATGTTTGTTGTATTTATTTGACAAAAGGTTTTGTCAAAAAGTAGTTTTTATATTTAATACAAAATGAAGTGAATATGGAAACTACAGTTTAAAACAAACTGCCCGGACATTGGAATAAGAAATAGCTGCATTTATTAACAAATAAATCTGCACCTTTTGACAATTTCTCAAAATCTGGGTGGGAAACAAGTTGGACAGAGTCACAAGTTGAACCTTACTATTGAAAGATATATAATTTATAATGTCAAATGGTTAATTTCATACTATAGACCCAGCTATGGTGCATGGGTGGATGATGAGCACACAAATGTAGCTATTAACCTTTTGCTTCTTGTAATTCATTTTTATTGCAGAACAAACACTCCAAGTTAAAAAAAACAAAAAACAGATTAGGGTAATCAGTGAGAAAAGCCCCAGCAGACGTGAGGTTTAATGAGACTGGAGGACTACAGTGCAATAAGGGGGTGAGGATAAAGTGTAAAGGATAAAATGGTGGGATTCACAGTGGGAGAGATGATGAAGAAGAATGGGGGCGGGTGAGGTTTGTGTCTGAATCCCGAGGATGAGAAGAGGCGAGGCAAGATGAGAAAGATTAGATTTGGGTTATCTGTGTGGCCTAGCATGGATCTGTGCTTCAGTCTGTGATATCAGCTCGTCGTCTGTGGAGTGAAAGGGGAGGGGAGCAGCTCCTGATGGCAGTGTCGGGCTTCAAAGCTCTGGCTGCCTCATCAAAGACTCAACTCATTGAAGGATATGACCACTTCTATGATATGCATGTAAGGAAACACTGTAAGAGCATCGCACTGGGCTAAAACTGTTGGAGAAACAAAACTGTATCATGTGAACTTTACACTGTAGTCTCACTAAATGCTGAGTTTTTGCAACTAAGTAAGCTGTGTGGTCATTTTGAGCAGCCAGTTTTTAATATCATGACTTGTTTTTGTGTGTGGTTTGAAAAACTCTTTTCTGGTCCATGTACAAAATTTTGATGCCCACCTCCACCCACACCTTACCCACCTCAGCCCGCTATTTAAAATACTGGAGAACATGTGTCTAATGAAAAAGGAAATTTGGAACAGGCTTTTTATTAAACATCAACGTAAACATTTGGGGCATTTGACTGGACGTTTTCTAACAGAACTGCTGGCAAAATACAGCTCTGGCACCAATGGGTTTGAGATGCCCTCATCAACTCTGTGACCACTTTAACACAAATTTGTTCCCAAATTTCTCTAATATTTTCAAAACTCAAGTGATAAGCCTCCAAGTAACATGTTTTTAGTTGCTGTTGACCCCAAGTTAGCAGACTGAGGAAGAGGCAGAGTCAGGCGTACAAAAGGTGCTTTTATTTACAAGTGAAGATATTTACAGGGAAGGAAGAGAAGAAAAGGTGGAGGTGGTCCTGAGAAGGTGAGTGGCATTGGAGAGAGGATCAGGTTAGAGGTGCTTGGTGGTTTTCTGATCCAAGTAATGTTTGGTGATTGTAGAAACAAGATCATGCCAAGGTAACGTCAAAGAGGACAAGGAGGCCCTGGAAGTTACTGGAGAAAAGTACAAAGGTTAGTTAAACATTTTAGAAACAAGTTTACCGGCTGTCCATTATTTACCATAAGGTATGATAATGTTCCAACATTGGAAGAACATCTGGCAGAAGCTTACCATATTTTCTACTGTACACATTCCACCACCCTATAAGTCGCATCAGTCCAAATATGTCTAATGAAGTGGAAAAATCCATAAATATGTCACTGTGCCGTATACGTCATATCAAATATGCATCACCGCTGATACGAAGAATTTGCTATGACTCACTGCTGACAACCCGGAAATGTGGGCTGAATCTGGAAACATGGGCAAGTGTTGTGCCTAAAATACAAACCGGATTCCAAAAAAGTTGGGACACTAAACAGATTGTGAATAAAAACTGAATGCAATGATGTGGAGGTGCCAACATCTAATATTTTATTCAGAATAGAACACAAATCACAGATCAAAAGTTTAAACTGAGAGAATGTATCATTTTAAGGGAAAAAATATGTTGTTTCCAAATTTCATGGCGTCAACAAATCCTAAAAAAGTTGGGACAAGTCCATTTCTACCACTGTGTGGCATCCCCCTTCTTCTTACAACACTCAACAGACGACTGGGGACAGAGGAGACCAGTTTGTCAAGTTTAGAAATAGGAATGCTCTCCCATTCATGTCTAATACAGGCCTCTAACTGTTCAATCGTCTTGGGCCTTCTTTGTTGCACCTTCCTCTTTATGATGCGCCAAATGTTCTCTATAGGTGAAAGATCTGGACTGCAAGCTGGCCATTTCAGTACCCGGATCCTTCTCCTACGTAGCCATGATGTTGCGATTGCTTCATAATGTGGTCTGGCATTATCATGTTGAAAAATGCAGAGTCTTCCCTGAAAGAGATGACGTCTAGGTGGGAGCATATGTTGTTCTGGAACCTGAACATAGTTCTCTGCATTAATGGTGCCTTTCCAGACATGCAAGCTGCCCATGCCACAAGTGCTCACGCAACCCCATACCATCAGTGATTCAGGCTTCTGAACGGAGCATTGATAACAACTTGGGCTATCCTTGTCCTCTCTGGCCCAGAATGACATGGCGTCCCAGTGTTCCATAAAGAACAAATCATGACTCATCTGACCACAGAACAGTCTTCCATTTTGCCACACTCCATTTTAAATGACCCCTGGCCCAGTGCAAACGTCTGAGCTTGTGGAGCTTGCTTAGAAATGGCTTCCTCTTTGCATTGTAGAGTTTCAGCTGGCAACGGCGGATGGCACAGTGGATTGTGTTCTCTGACAATGCTTTCGGGAAGTATTCCTGAACCCATTCTGTTATTTCCTTGACAGTGGCATTCCCGATTCAGGTGCAGTGACGTTTAAGGGCCCGGAGATCACGAGCACCCAGTAGAGTTTTACAGCCTTGACCCTTACGCACAGCGATTGTTCCAGATTCTCTGAATCTTTTGATGATGTTATGCACAGTTGATGATGATAACTTAAAAGTCTTTGCTATTTTACGCTGGGTAACACCATTCTGGTATTGCTGCACTATCTTTCTGCACAACAATGGTGGAATTGGTGATCCTCTGACCATCTTGGCTTCTGAGAGACACTGACACTCTGAGAAGCTCTTTTTATACTCAATCATGTTGTCACTTTACCTAATTAGTGTTAATTGGTCTTCCAGCTGTTCATTATATGCTCAATTTCCCTTTTCCAGCCACTTATTGCTACTTTTCCCAACTTTTTTGGGATTTGTTGGCACTGTGAAATTTTGAATCAACATATTTTTCCTTTAAAATGTTACATTTACTCAGATTAAACTTTTGATCTGTCATCTGTGTTATATTATGAATAAAATATTGACATTTGCCATCTCCACATCATTGCATTCAGTTTTTATTCACAATATGTTTAGTGTCCCAACTTGTTTGGAATCCGGTTTGTATGTTATATTACGAATAAACTATTGACATTTGCCATCTCCACATCAATGCATTCAGTTTTTATTCACAATTTGATTAGTGTCCCAACTTTTTTGGAATCCAGTTTGTAAATGGGCTGTCAAATGGCAGATGCGGGAGCGTGCACAGGAGGACTTTAACAATAATGTGACAAGATAAACACTTAAACAATTATATGTTTGCTAGAAATTATAGTAAAGATGTGTTTCAGTCTACCTGTAAGGATGGCACCTTTTGCTGTTTCTGTTTGTGTCTGTGTTACCCTAGTGTTTCCTCGTCAGTTTAATTGTTGCCACCTTTGTCTTGTCACACCTGCTGTTTGTAATCACGTCTTGTCTTGTCCTTGTATATAAACCTCCTGTCCTGTGTTATTCCTTTGTCGGGTCGTATTCGTTGGGTCTCTGCGTTCTCCTGCGTCTCCCCTGAGCTTTCCTGAGTCCTCCCTGAGTTTCCCTTTGAGCCATCCGTCTTCATGTAAGTTTTGCTGCCACGTCAGCTGTTTGTTTTGTTCTTCATTTATTATTAAAATACTTATTTTTGTAATCTGCCGAGTTTGAGTCCTGTCTGCACATTGGGTTCGTTCCTGTCCACAAAATCCTGACACTACCTTTTGCTTAATAAATACACTTTGATGGTCAAATCAGGCGCATTTTGCCGGGGCGGTGCAGTGAAATGAAGCTCATTCGGTTGCTTTAGTCAGACGACAGTGGCAGGCTAAGGCAAGCCAGTTGTGTCATTAATAGCCACTTAGACCTATTACATGATTCAACGGCATGCTGTGCTACTCGAGTGTCATCTAGTGGCTGACAATGTTAGTCTTCAATTTTTTTGTCAGAATGAATTAAAATGGTCAGATCTCAGTCAAAAATTGGTTTATAAATATGGGGAAAAAAAATCCATAAATACGTCCCTTCGGCGTATAAGTCACAGGGCATGCAAATTATGGAAAAAGCTGCAACTTATAGGGCGAAAAACACGAATAGTCTTCCAGATCAGGTGCAGGTGTGGAGTGGTGGATGATTAAGATGGGTGGCAGCTGTGGAGAAAGTGATTGCGACTGGAAACCTAGAAATCCCACAGCAAGTTTCTATGACTCATGCGAAGAAATTTAAAATCTCCAAAAACATTTCAAGACATTTTGGAGAGTCCCTTGTGAATGCCAGGCACAAAGTTGTTCAGGCTGCAGTTTAATATAACCTATTATTTTACATTATTAGTGTTTAGCTTATATCAGATCTTTTAGTGTGTCGTTTAGCGTATATCTTAGACCCTGTATAATGTATACTGTTTCTTCATATACTTTATATTTTTGCTATTTTTTGGCATAACTGGGACCTTGAGAACACAATTTCGTTCCACCTCATGTACCACATGTGACGCAAATGACAATAAAGAACCTTGAACCTTGAAGTCTCCAACAGTTGCCGCCCAGTGAGATACTACCCTAAGCTAAGTGTCAAAACCAGAGAGACGTATGTTTTCTTGTTTGTCTCTGCTGTAAACTAAGACTCCCCATAAGACACATTCAGAGATTAATGCTCACAGCACAAATCCCTCACTGGGGAGTCTGCAGAAAGTTATTGTCTTGTCGTAGCTGACTACAAATGGGAAGCCAGAGACAATCATGCACATACTGAACACCACTGCATTACTCTTAAGGGGAAATTTAACCTGAGTGACAAATACTCTCTCATCTATTGTCCTTATGATGAAGAATTAAAAGCTTCAATGATCACAGAACCTCCACAGAAAAGAAAAGGCAGCTCAGTTTAACATGATACACCAGCTGTGAATAGTTGATAACTTCAATTTAGGTCTGCGGCTCGTTTGTTTCATCGGCACGCTGTAAAAGCAGTATATATTTTAAAAGCAAAAAAACGGCTTTGATACAGGATAGTAAAGTCAAACCGAGTTCTGGAATAAAAACTGACGTCTTGGTGAGATGTTTTTTGTGAAAACTGAGACCATTTATGCAATTAAATAGCAACTGCGTACAAAAGCTTTGTCCTTCTCACTATTAATCTGTCAGTCTTTAGATTTAAACTGTGACGATGCAAAGTTGGTCGTTCGACCATGTCTCAAATGTGTAAATTTTGCACGGCTTTCATTCTTTTCAGCAAACTCATAAACTAAAGCAGGCAGCTTGAGGGAGCAATCCATGAAGGGGTTGCTTTCGGCTTCAGTAACATGCAAGTGGACCTTGAATTTAACAGAACAGATTGTTTCATCTCCACACACTCAGTTTTAGTTTAAAAAAGAAAGACGGTTCTCGATGTTCTCCGAGTTTTATGACAATGTGCTTGGCCAAACACAGTAAATCATGTGCTCCTCTACCTGATGGAGCTGGGAGTATAATTTCTACTACAGCAAATTTCTTCAAGCGTGGACTGAGCAGAGTCTAGACTGAAAATCTTTTCAACCACATGACAGTGCAACAAATCTCAGAAACAAGATGGTCGGTTAACAAGATGGTGTGTGTAAGGAGTGTTTCAACTGACACACAACCACAGGGCCTGAGGTCAAGCGTCCTCGGGCGGGACACTCCATCTCCAAGAGTTGTGAGGCTGCTGTTGTGCAGCTAATCCCTGCTTTAAGGAGCAAATGTGGGCCTCAGTTGATAAAAAAAAATTGGGAAAAACTGGATATAATGTTTGAACTCCAACTGTAGCAATGCAACCCTTTTATACAAATGTGTGTAAACTCTATAAAAACACACAAACTGTAGATGATGTAGCTTCAGGCTTTAGTTTGCTCCTGTTTAACAGCCTTTGCTGATGGCGTGCCATTTTGCCTGTCATCCAACATGCTGGTTGTTGCATTGAATCGTCCCCTTAGGATACAAAATACGGCGGTGAATTCTCGCTCTTCCTCCATTGTTATGATGGATCCCCTCATTTCTTCAACACCCTCCTCCATCTATAAGACCATCATCCTTACTGAGTCTACCTCGGGGACCTACTTAGATACTGTTGAGCTCTTCGCTGCGATTGGCCTGGCAAGCTTCTGGTTGCCTCACTGTTGCCATGGTTTCGGTGGGGGCTGTGCTGCACTGTTCACTAGCTCCATCTGTCTTGAGTTTTAGCTGGGCGGAAAATGCTGTGATTCCACTCATTTTCTTTCTGGGAGGGGGTGGCATCCATCCTGTTGTCATTCTTCAGTGTGCTTCTCCTGATGGGTTTGTCAAGGGAAAGGATTGCTGGGCGAAGTTGGACATGCTTCATCAGTTTAAAAGGCAAAACAAAGTTAGCAAAGCTAAATGAAATTACTTGGTTTTTCCTATAAGACCCAGGTGCAGGGATTAAATGAAATGCACGTAAAAGAGAAAGGTCACCATGTCAGAAAAATGCTAAACCAAATTACATTTTATAATTAAAACACGAAGCCAAGCTGTGCAATATTCCACATTCCAGTCTCTTAGAAGCAGCAGAAATGTCTCTATATAATTTAAACATTTTCTGCTCATTTTATAAAAAACACTTTTGAATATTGCAGTGAACAGAACAGAAAGATGGATGACCAGAAGAAACATTGTAACAAAGATACTGAAATGATTTATGTGCTCACTAAAGTAACACGAGGGGTCAGCCATGACTGAGGGCATCAGGTTCTGAAATTTTTCATCTGTCCAAAATTACTTGCTGGGCATCGGCCACATGCCACCACACACACACGCACACAACACATTGACTCTGTTTGTCCTCAAATTGTTCTTCATTTTAAAGAAACACACCAACTCTAATATAAAAAAAGGTTGTGCACTGCTCCAGCTAGTAGAATATCGCTAAAGGCACAACTAACAGCATAAACAACAATAAATCTTGCCGACACCTCATCACAGGACGAGTGCTCAACGTTTTGACCTATCAAAGCAACTGGAATATGTCTGGGCTGAGGATGGGGAGTTGAAGCTTTTTACAAGATGGTGAGTAATGTTAGATGTTTCCCAGAAACTCCCCCTCCCCTCCACCCGTGTGAAACCCTTAGTCACCTGAGAAATCCCTGTGTTGTTGCAAAATGTCACCGCTCATAGATGTTGCATGAGCCTCGGTCTTTTGATGCTAATTAAATGTTACTGCTCCGCAAATAAAGAACACCACTCAACAACAGTGAGGACAGAGGGAGAACACTGCCAGGGTTGGATATGTAAAATGATTTATACCTCCTTTGTATTAGTATAGACACTATAAACAAATATTCTTAGTTTAAAAAGTTATGAGGAGCCAATTTTGATTTTCAGTAGAGGTTATCATCATGTTACAGACAAACATCTGCACAGATGTTGCTGGAAAATCCTAATAATTTGGCACAATCAGTGCTGTTGCAGTTCTTCATTTTTAACTGACAGGCCTAATGAGTGGAGCAGCAGGCAGTGGAACCAAGATGAAAACAGCTCATTAAAGGTGTGTCCACATCCTGATATGAAAATGAGACAGGAAAATGTGCTGTGAGTTTCTCAATGACATAAATCGTGTGTGTGGTGGTGGTGGTGGGGGGGAACGTATGCTAGGTTTTGTCATTCCTATTAAAAAAAATGGAGACGATAATTTTTCCTGGTTTTCTACTTCCAATTTGACGTTTTGCAAAAGAACAAAGATGGAAAGGCTGCGGAAGATGAAAAAACATTGATATTTATCTGCCTTTCAATCTTCCCGTGACGATCAGGTATGAATGCAGGTGTAAGCCTTAAGCCTCCATAAACTAAAGTCATTTCAACTGGAAAACTTGACTTGAGTGCACAGTTTTGTTCCATCTCGTGTACTGTACCACATGTGATGCAAATAACAATAAAAAGCCTTGAAACTTGAAAAAATAAAGATTTTCATCCGCTAGAGCCACTTACACACATGCTGAAATTTGCAGAGAGCTCACAGTCTGTGAGGAATATTACAGCTACTCACCTGAGTGCATACATTTTTGTTGCGGGCACAAAGACAAATTATGATGGGACGGCTAACCTTGACGGGCGGGGCACCTGCAGGCGGCTGTCAGTTCGCCGCTCGGCTGAGACACAGCTGTTGATCACATCAGGAGGTCCTCGGATAAAAAGCCAGCGACGCTGAGCTGCAAACCCGGTCCTTTTAAGGATGTTCGCTTATGTGTGCACTGCCTGGATTTGTCACAGCTGAGTGCCTGTGCGGCTGTGTACATCAGGAGTTGGCCCCGAGACGGGACTCAGATGTTTAAACGTAACTTAGTGGTGCGTAGAAAACAATCCGCTTAACACTGTGCTACACAACGAATTGTTTGCCTCTCTGTACAAACCGCACAAATCCTGCTCAGAAGAGTGCTGATGTGTGCTGGTGACGCAGCGGGTTAGAAGATGGCTGACTCTGACATATCTTTGCTTTATGAAAGTCACCTTCACGAGGAGATTTCACCTCCTCAGACCAAAGCTGGCTGTAGTTCCAGTAAAGCTTCATGCAGAGTGGCATTTGTTAATGTGTCAGTCCAGTCAGGAAACATGGGCGAGTCACAAGTTCTGCCAGTCTGAATAAGCTTGCTGTCCCCATTCAAGTACAGAGAGTAGGCCACTGGTCAACTTGTATTAATTTCAGGGACCTGCCGTGTCCATAGTGGTGACAATAGCAAAGCTCTGGTGTCTCCTGGGAAGGCAGACTGTCACTCCTGCCACAGTAACGTTCACACAAGAGGCTTCACATTCATTTTTTCCCCTTCATCTTTAGCAGCACCTGGCACTGCTGCGGTTTGTTTCAAATGGCAGTGGCATGTGAGAATAGCCTGTTGTCATGGCGGTATGTGTGAGAGAGAAGCAGCAGGACACAGTTTGAGGTGGCAGATGTGACACATTGTGAGGGCAGCTACCTATTTGGTGGCCACAAACCATCTTGCAGACACACAGTTTGTCCCTTTTTCTTTCTCTCGTTATTTTTTCTTATCCCCACTGAGTGCAACTTCTCAGACCAGCCATCCAGCATCAACTTCTTCTTTCAGCTGTTCCCTCATCAGGGGCAGCAACAGTGAGTTATCTTTGTCCATCTCTATCCTCTGCATCCTCTGTCCTCACTCCAACTACCTCCATGTCCTCTCTAATTGCATCCATATATCTCCTCTTTGTCTTTTTCCTGGCAGCTGCATTTCTAACATCCTTCTACCAGTATACCCACTGTCCCTCCTATGGACATGTCCAAACCAACCATTTCCCAGTTGTTCAACCTGTGCTGTACCTCTGATTATCTCATTCCTAATCGTATCCATCCTTGTCACTCCTACATCTTCATTTCTGCCACTTCCAGTTCTGTCTCCTGTCTTTTTGTCCATGCCACTGTCTCCAGACCATACAATATAGCTGGTCTCACCACTGTCTTGTCAACCTTTCCTTTGACCTTTGCTGACATCCTTTTGTCACAAATCGCTCCTGAAATTTTTCTCCATCCACTCCATCCTCCCTAGACTCTCTTCTTCACCTCTTTACCACACTCCCCATTTTCCTGGACAGTGGACCCCAAGTACTTGAATCCTGCACCTTTGTGACCTCTGCTCCTTGTAGCCTCATTGTTCCACTGGCCTCCCTCTCATTCATACCTGTACCGATTTGAAATCACCTCAAACATCCTTTGAGCAGCAGCAAGCTAACTGCACTCTCAAACTTAACCCCACCAAAATTTTAAATGTTTGAGTGGTCATTACATGTTTAGTTCAGTCAAGTGTGCAGAGCAGAAGAGCTGTTTTTAACAGGATGGTGATTAAAATGACCCGAGTTTCTGGCAGCAACTGCAACTACATGCACTGCATCTCAACCTCGTGTTGATTATAAAACAACAATCTTTTTTTTTTTAAATCTCAGTTACATTTTTATCTGATGTTTAGGAGCAGAGACAAACTCCAACATTTGATTTGAGAGATTTGAAGAAATGTCTACATTTAATATTTCTCACAGTATTTTTTGTTATTATTTGATAATGACTGAGGGGTTTTAAACAAATGCAGTTTTTGCATATATTTAATATATAAACTATTTTAGTGTTGCTGACTTTAAGTAACTCCAAAATAGAGATGTCATTTCTAACCTGGGCCCGAGCCCGGTCTGACCCAAAAATTCGGGCTTTACATTTTATTGTTGGGTGTAACTGGGACCCTTTGTGATTTCATTCCACCACATGTACCACATGGGGTGCGAATGACAAATAAAGAACCCTGAATCTCTGAAACTTGAATCCTTGAATTTGTTTACAAAAGCAGTAAATGCTTAATAAAAAAACTTTTTTTTTTTTTTTCTGGGTTCGTTCCTGTAATCAGTTAATTGATCGGGTTTGGGCCGGGCCTGATTTTTTTTTAGGCCATAATGCAATTCTACTCCAAAACTAATTCATGCTCATTTTGGATTGACTATCTTAAGATACACTACTACAGATTTAAACGTAGACGGGCTGTTTCTACTGGAGTAAGTTTTTATTTATTTATTCATTAACCAATTTTTAATCAGGAAAATCTCACTGAGATCACTGATTTCTTTTATAAGGGAGGTCTGAAGTCAGCCTAACATGCATGCAAGTTAATGTCCAGTAAAACGACAAGTTCCCAGCATATTGTTTAAACCTTGAAGAATGAGTGAAGGTTGGATTTAGAAATCTTAGATCTGAAGAAAGATGAGACAAACTGTATCCCCTCCTCATTGCAAAACCTTAAGCAACGCCAGACTTCAGGCCTATTCTCCATGAGCTGAATGTGAGGATTTGCAGTGTGCCAAAACACAGTTTGGCACAAAAGAAAAGCACTTCCCTCTCCCTATTAACTGGGACTTTGCCCAGTTCACTGCTAGCCTTTGCCAGTTTGAGCCAGTGTCTCACCTTAGAAGCTGCGAGGACATTTTCTCCACATGAACGTCTGATGGGCTAATCAAGACACGTCCCCCACAGAGTTACAACGCACGTTAACTCGATCAATGCAATCACAGAGCTGGCAACAAAAATCGCACAAAGATGAGGTTCATTAAGGCCCAAATTAGCATGCAACTTCAAAGGGGAGCAGCATGATTGGCTCTGATTGATATCATTATGGTAATGTTGATTGTGAAGCCACAGTTCTTTAGACAGTTGGCTGAAAAAAAATAAAAAGCTTCATGTGAGTGAGAGAAAGGAAGTCATGACTTCATGTGATAACAGCGAACTGAGCTGAGGTCACCATGTGTTCAATTTTTGGCTGTAATGAAATGTCTTGCTGGTCAGAATTGGCCCAATCTCAGCCTACAAAATGGTTCAGCTGACAGAAGAAATGGTGGCAAATGAGCTCAAAGGAAGCAGAAACTGTGAAGGAACAGAGACTGGAGAAGTGACACGCTCACTTTGTGGAGAATCAGGGGAAATCGAACAGAAGCGCAGGGAGGTTTCATGTTGTCTATTAGGAGGCAAAACAGGTTAATGCAATATTCCAAACTCTGATGGTGCTTTGTCATTTCTTTCTGTTTTTTATTTGAAGCAGAGTGGTACACTCTTTATGTCATTTTCATTTAGATTATTTAATTTAGCTTTGGTAGAATAAAAAAAAATTGATGCCAGCTTAAGTTAGCCTTTTACAAAAACACAGTATAAAGCCAAAATGTTTTATACACAGTTAACCACTGCTTATTTGACTAATGAAATATTAGCATACATAGTTGTGTCCCACCTCATGTACCACATGTGGTGTGTATGAGAAATAAATCTCTCTGAATGTTTGAATCTGAAAGCTGGGTATTAAGATCTTTCATTAAAATAATAATTTCATGACTTATTGGGGTTGTTTCTTTTAAAACTGTTTATTGTCCTAGCATGAATTTAACTGTTTCATTCAAAGGTTTCTGAAGTTCCTGTAAAAATATGAAGAACTAAGTATTAGACTCACCTAGATTGTGCTAAATGAACAAGAAAAAATAAATTACAGTAGTCCCTCACGACTTCACAGTTCATTTACCGCGGATTCGATCTATCATGGTTTTTCAAAATAAGACTGGACATGACACACAACTGGCAGATTGATGGATGAGCCGCATGATCGGCATACATTTTTTATTTAAAATAAATTATTTTAAATGATTTAGCACCTCCTGCGCAGCCCTTAATGCAGGATAAACCTCCTCCTGCAGCTGAACAGCTGATCACCATGCAGTGCGGAGAAGTGGGCGTGGCCAAGTGAATGCTTGCAAGTGGCAAAGAGATGAAAAGCTGAAATCATGACATGCTGTGCTCTTTTAGAGCTTTAGAGTTTAGAAACAGTGTTTAGAATATTGCAAGAATGTGGGAAGGGTTTAAAACGCCTTAACATCTCTCTATATAAATACTATAATAAACTACTACTTGTACTACTATTCCTACGTCATAATTTTTCACTTATAGCGGGGCTTCAGGGTACGGATCCCCTGCGATAAATGAGGGACTACTGTATTCAACATTTTTTACTTCAAACTTGTTTGCAAAATGAACATTTTCTACTTACTTGGGCAGCTTTCAAGCACTTGTGAGTCAAACACGTTTGTCACATTTATAAAACACAAAAGGCAATAGCTCTTTTTTCAAAGATTGTCTCATTTTTTTATATTGGTATTTTTGTAAACAAGCAATATCTTCATTAAATAGTACAGTTTCAGTACAAATACCTGTACACATGCATGTACTTCATATGTCAAAATTTCACATTCAGATTAATTAAAAAACATCCAGCCCATAAACTGTACATGCTCTTCATGAGAGATTATTTTGTAAAGCTAAATAACAAGTAACCCGTGGCTGTTTGGCTTTAAACTTTCACATATTTGCCGTTTATTTCATGCAAGTCAAACACTTCATTCTACAGTTCGTCGACACTGGAAAAAAAAAAATCACTGTATAGAATTTACAACCCATATTTTCAGCGCTATTCACTTAAAACTACAATATTTTCTGTGCGCGGAAGGAAGTTCAAGAACTTTAGTTGACTCTATATGATTGTGAAAAACTGAGCTCTCCTCATAAAGTTGCATCTTATAACAGTTTCAAACTTCAGTGCCATGGTTTCATCGACCAGTGCTTCCAAGGAATGTTCATTTTCACAGGCTAGTTTTACGCAGATGTTTTTCTTTCAGCAGCTCCCACAGTGAAA
Organism: Nematolebias whitei; assembly: GCF_014905685.2. NCBI lineage: Eukaryota > Metazoa > Chordata > Actinopteri > Cyprinodontiformes > Rivulidae > Nematolebias > Nematolebias whitei. The sequence goes on along the minus strand of NC_056502.1, from coordinate 10,447,659 downwards.
TAACTCACAGGAAGGATTTGGCATTTGTTTTACACCTGACGCCCTTCCTGACCAAACCTGGACTCGAACCAGCAACCTGAGGATTACGAGACCACGACTCTGACCACTGAGCTTCTGCAGCCCCACTTGTTTTCCTTATAAAATAGAAGTATTTACGCTTTGATAGCTTGAACATGGTCATGAAATGTTCAGATGACTGATAAAAATAAAAATAAATTTATTTCGCCAACCATGTGAGGAGTTTCTTTTAAAAGAATAAACATGAGCGAGACAGAACTTTGCACAGAAGTCCAGAGGAAGGCAGACCCCGTTACACAGATGGCACTTAACGGAGAGGCTGTGAAGAGGGTCAATAACTGAAAGAACCTCAGGACTCCCATTGACAGCAGCACGACCTTTAACAGAAACACACATAACAGCTATAAAAAGTAGCAACAGTGAATCCACCTGGTCCCGAGGCTGAAGGAGCTGAATCACAGCTCTCATCCTTTTCTGCTTCTGCAGAGACCTTGTAGAGAGGCTCTTCACTTTTTCTCACTTTGGTCCCAGAAGCCAACAAGGTAGGAAGACAAACGTTGATAAAGTTGGAGTCTAATAACTGAGCCGAGTTGCATTTATTCCTCCTGTCACTCTACAACCAGAAGACAGTAAATAAAACTAGATAAACTGCATTCCCTGCGAAAATACAGTGTGAATGCTTATTGCAGAAAAACTTAGCTGGCAAACAGCTGAAATTAGCTAAAATGCTAAAAAGGTAGCTGGAAAGGTAGAATAAGGTTACATTAGGATAAGAAATCAGAAAGAATAAAGGGCTGAAAGAAGGCTTAAAGCAGAAATGAGCACAAAAAAGTGGAAATTATCTGAAAAAAAAAAGAAATTTTCTACAAAAACAGCTAAAAGTAGCAAAAAAAACCCAGAAAGCTTAAATTACCAGAAGGAAGTGGAGAGAGCACATTTTTGCTAAATTAAGCTAAAAAAAAAAGTTGAAATGAGTGTAAAAAATGTGGAATTAGCAGAAAAAACAAAAATTAGCTGAAAAGACATAAAGAAGCTTAAATTACCAGAAGGAAGTGGAAGGAGCTAAAATGAGCCCAAAAAATGTGGAATTACCTGAAAAAGATTAAATTAATACAGCTATATAGCTGAAATAGCAGAAAAGGCTGAAACTTTCAGAAATAAGCTGAGAAGAGCATGATAAGCTGAAATTAGCAGAAATAAGTTTGAAGAAGCACAAAAATGTTGTACTTAACACAAAGAATGTAAAAGGAGCACAAAAACAGCTGAACAAACAGCTGAAAGTAGCTGAAATTTTAAATGTTGCACAAGGAAGCTGAAAGAAGCGGAACCAGAACAAAATGTGAAAGGAGCAGTAAAAGGTTGTAAACAGATCTAAAGATGTGAAGGAGGTAAATGAGCTCAGTTCATTTTCTGTGAGAAACAAAAGTGACAGAAGAGGCTAAATATCTCAAAAAGCTAAAGTTGCACCAATACCAAAAGTCATAGCGCCCCTTCTCCTGGACAAGCTGAATGTTTTGATCTATGATTTGTTGAAGCAGCACAAACATTGCGAAAGAGAAAGATGCTGAAAAATGTACGAAAGAAAAATGGATCACAATAGAGCGAGTGCTTCATAAACATTCACACACTAAAAGGCTGAAAAGGCTTCTCATAAACCCAACAGCTGCTTTCAGATCAGTCTCTGCAAGAAGATCTGCTGCAGTTTCTCTGTCTCCATCTACCATGTCCACTTCGATGCACGTTTATATGAAGATTTAGTACAAGTCATATCACATTGTGACACGTATTTTCTTTCATCTCCCCGACAGGGAGAGGTCTCAAACTGCCAGAAAGAATACCACATTTGTTTATGTATTATAAAGACATAAAAACAAATATGCCCTCTCTCTCCTCTTCCAGTTCCCTTCATCTTGCATATGCCCTTTCAGGTTGCCGTGGATACAGACAGACCACAAGCTAAAAACAATGAGGAGGAGGAAGAAGAGGGATCGGCTGTGAACTCGCTTCCATCAGAATAAAATGCACACTTCTTGGATCAGCTCCACTGGGAATAAATCTGACCATTATGAGAACTGGTGGCAGAAGTTCCACTTTTGCTGCAGCAATAATGAAAAAGTCGACTCTCACGAAGGCGACTGCTGCTCAAACAAATCGACCAATTATGACTTCGGAGCCGAATGAATACAGAGATTCATTTATTGGCTCTTCTGCAACGATCAGACTTTGAAGATAAAACTTTCTGCACAACATTCCAAGATGTTTATTGATTGAAAACTTGTGTAAGATGTAACTTAGTAATCAACTTTTTTTTTTTTTCAGGAATGTCAACAACTTTCAATTTAATGGGAACATTTGAACATCGTCTACTCTTTCAAGTCAAGCGTGGGTTTAAGTGTATACGTCTTTACCCGGCAAGACTTTATGTGTGGACAATCTGCAGAGTAAACAGCTGTGCACAAAACACTTGAACAAATTATTGTTCACTGCTCAATAACTTCTCCTGACTGATCCAAGATTAATTCTGTGAAACAATAAGAAGCTCCAACAGGCAGCCAAACTCCTAAAGATGTTCAACAGCTACGAGTCCTGCAACAGATGGAAAAGCCTCCATCTGAGACCATCTGGGATTACACAAGAAGACAGGAGTTGAGAAAAAAAGGAAATAAAGAAATTTACCGAACAAAGTTCTAAGAGAAAGTAAGAGGAATTTATCAGCCTGAAACAAAAACAAAACAAACAAACAAAAAAAAGTAAAGAAAGTTCTTTACTTTGTGTTAGTTTTTCAGATTATAGAAAACAATCTATTGTTGTTTTTTTTTAATATAATTGTTATTTTTATCTGTCTAGTTGGATTAGATAAAACTGTTAGGAAACTGATTGCGATTTATTGAATTCGACAAACACCTCAGAACTAATTATGTTTTATCATGAAAAAAAAAACGCACACCAAATAAGACAGATAATCTTTGGCTTCCTTATCATTTGGATTAATTTGTTCATTTTCTTTTGCTTGCTTGCTCTCAGCAGAAGGCAGACTCCTCTGCTCTGTCTCTGCTTTGCTCTTTTGTCTTGTGCACCTCTTACAAAGCCCCTTTTTTGCATACCTTACGAATTGTTAATGATAGATTTGATCAGCTGGTATCTCAACGAAATCGATCAGTTTTTCTCAACAGGTAGTCAGGGTGAAGGAGAACCCTCTTACCTCGATGGAAACATAATTGGATCTATGATAACTGGATTTTGCTGTTTGGAGTTGGTGGAAATCTGGATTGTTGACAAATTCAGAAACATCCGCAGCTGTTTAAGCTGCCTGGAACAAAGTCAGAATGTGCCGAGCTTGGCAGCACTCAGACTATGTACGAACTATATGTGGTGCTGTAACAAAGCAGAACAGGCTGATCCTTATCAGGCCTGTGGAACTTTCTGGCAGTGTCCACGAGCGGTTGGAAGGAATAAATCTTGGAGATGTTGCACACTCGACTTGGGGTAAGTAATCAAATTTGGCTGTTTGGAGTCACCATGAGAGAATGTACTGGCGAGACTGTTGAGGCAGACACGGAAATTTACAACTTCAGCCTGACCCAAAACAATGTTGACTTCTGAATCTGGACGTGACCTTGGAAGTGAAAAAAAAAAAAATAATCACATCATGTTGCTGCTGATCTGTTTCAATGTTGATGTGTTCATGCGTGCTCATCTGCTCACACAGACTCATGCTCATGTTTGACGTGATGTTTTTATGCTGTTAGTGCTCAGTGTATATTTAGTTGATGTTTTTCTTAGTTCATATCTTAGATGTTGTTACTGTTTTTCTTTTACATTTTAATGTTGGATGTAACTGGGAACCTGTGTACATAATTTCGCTCCACCACATGTACCACATGGGGTGCGAATGACAATAAAGAATCTCTGACTCTCTGAAGGCGGACTACCTCAATTCCTCCTTGGATGTTATGGAAACAAATACGTTCTGTCCCTCTCCTCACCCCCTCACTTAGATAAGAGAAGGGGAAGAAAACGTAAGGAGAAAGGTATTTAGAAAAAAAATTCTCACACCATGTCCTTGACAGGGCATGAAAAAAATTACCACAGCACAGCAACATAAATAGACATAATACATATGTGTGTGGAGTGGGTAGGGGGTGAGGGTCCCAGCACGGCCACCAGGTGAGCGACGCAGCCCTTGGCACTTTTGCATCTCCTAGGTTGCTGTGCCATGGGTGGCGAGGGAGGCCAGTGGAGGCATTGAGTTAAAGGTAAGGTAGGAAGTAGCACAGCATAGTCCAGATCCCCCCCCCCCCCCCCCCCCCCCCACACACACACCATAGTCCTGATAAGAGGTGTTTGTTTATCAGCCAGCTCGGTTGAGCTGTCACAGGTCCATGACCTTTGTCTAAGCAGTAAGGGCAGCACTTCTTAGAAGCTGCAGCCTCTGTGCACGTCCATCCATCTTTCAGACGGCTGTACAGAAGGTAATGTCGCTGTACTTAACTGTGCAATGATAATAAAGCTGATTCTGATTCATTTCTTATGTCTGATTTATTCAGTTACATTCTCCTAATCAAATCCATGTGCCATCTCATATGTTAATCCAAACATTTTTGTTAATAATGAAATGAAATTAATTATTACATTCATAGTTATAATTTGTAGGATTGATTTATATTGTTTTTTTTTTAAATTCCCATAACTTTCAGAAATGTTTGCTGCTAATTGAGTGATATATATAAACAAACTTCTCCAAAACAACCAGGCACACCAAAGCCTTTCATCTGTTTACAAAAAAATAAGAGCCGATATTCATTTAGATGTTCAAACTGACTTGTCTTGATTTTGCTGAAAGAAGCTAAATGATGGCCAACAGGGCTGTCATTTTCAGCACGTCGACTGGATTTTAAACCAAATGATAAAACATAAACGTTTTCAAAACTTTTACATTTTCACCCTTTTTTTTTTGGTACATATAAAAATATACTTCAGAAGGTAAGGCATTTTTAATCTTTCATGCTCACAGCCATGAATAAATACAATAAAATAGTTCTTGTTAATGCATGTTGTGCAGAAAAGTGCCTAATTAGCATGTCATAAATTACATTAAAGTTTAACGTTGACCCACATTCGTAGGTTCATTTAGCATAAAATACAGCCACACTTAAAATTATCTTTACTCGTAATCTGTGACCATTTGTAATGCAGCTGTAGGTTTGGTCATATTTGGAGCAAACTCTTTAGTAAGTGAACGTAGATAAACAGCAAAATTCTGGATTTGTTCCTTCATGATTTTTGCCAAACGTTAGCAAAGAGAGAGAGAGAGAGAGAAAAAGATTTGAGATTCTGTTGGGTGTTTTATTGTGTGAATGTTTATGAATATTGAGATCCATTTTTCTTCTGTACGTTTTTCAGCATCTTTCTTGTTCCACAAATTTTTGAAGCTATTTCAACAATCCATGTATCAAAATGTTCAGCTCTTTCAGGAGAAGAGTGCTACGACTTTTGGTATTGATGCAACTTTAGTTTTTTTGACATATTTAGCCTTTTCTGACACTTCCCCCCTTCATAGAAAATGAAACGAGTTCATTTTACATCCTTCAAATCTTAATAGAGATGTTTACAACCTTTTACTGCTCCTTTCACATTTTGTTCTGGTTCAGCTATTTTCAGCTTCTTTGTGCAAATGTAAAAAAAAAAAACCCAGCTACTTTTGGCAAATTTTAGCTGTTTTTTTCCAACTATTTTGTGATCCTTTCTGATTTTTCTTTGTTAACTACAACAATTTTATGATGTTCTAACCTCTTTCTGCTAATTTCAGCTTGTTATGTTCCTTTCAGCTTATTTCTGCAAGTGTATGCATTTTCTGCTATTTCAGCTACTATTTAGCTGTTTTATGCTAATTGTAGATTTCCTTCAGCTAATTCCACATTTTTGCACTCATTTCAACTTGTTTCAGCCTATTTCAGCAAAAATGTGTTCTCTCCACTTCCTTATGGTAATTTAAGCTTGTTATACATTTTTAGCTAACTTTTTTGCATTTTTAGCTCATTTCAGCTGTTTTCAGACAAAATCAAGTTTTTCATGTTAATTTTGGCTACTTTCAGCCTAAATAACTTAATTCTGCTAAATTCAGCTTGTTATGCTCCTTTCAACTTATATCTGCTAGTTGCACTTTTTTTTCTGCTCTTTCAGCTACTATTTAGCGGTTCTGTGGTAAATTTAGCTTTTTAAACTGATTCCTCTTTTTTTGTTCATTTTCTCATGCTTCCACTTTCTTCTGGTAGTTTAAGTTTCTTTTTTTGCCTTTTCAGCTACTTTTCAGCTACTTTTTAGGTAATTTCAGCAGTTTTAGCTAATTTCCTTTTTTGCTAATTTCTGCTTATTTAGTCATAGTTCAGCAAATATGTGTTCTTTCTGCTTTCCTCTGCCAACTTCGGCTTGTTCTTCCATTTCAGCTACCTTTCAGCATATTTTTAGCTAATTACACCTGTTTTTTAAGCAAGTTCTTCAGCAATAAGCATTCATACTGCATTATCACAGGAAATGCAATTTATTTAGTTTACATTATTAAAGACAAAAGCAGGAAAGAAAGTCTGAAATGTAACGCTTGAGGCACGGAGAGCAGAGCTGAAAAGCATGGCTTATTTTTGAAGCTGTTCTATTTTCTAAAAGTTAAACAGCAGAGAGGTAAATGTAAGGGCAGAGAGAGATGAGAGGGCCCTGAAGCAGCCAGGTAATAAAGACTTCTTATTTCTCAATTCTGATCCCCACTGTTGGATCTTATTACGGAGCAGGTGTGAGTTCAGACTTTGTGTATTTCTGCCAATACTACTGTGTTTGTGTGAGTTACATATTTATTTATTAAGCTGGTAACAACCAAATGAGCTTAGCTACCTCTAAAACCTTCCACCCTCAAGTTTTATTCATTTATATCATACTTGTATGGTATAAATGTTATATCCAGGGCCTGTCTACTGTCACCTGGTGATAAAAAAAAAGCTCTCCTGCAAAGATAGCACTCGTCCTACTTTCCTGAAAAGACCAATTCTGACTTCTCTGCAGAGGTAATACCTGATCTGCAGACTTCTCCCCACAGGAACAGGTCCAGAACTGCAGGTTTAAGTCTGTATGCATAGTAACCGATATATCAAACTCCTTTTCAGCCCCGCCTGTCAGAAGCCACTATAATCCTATTTCCAGCCTACGCAGAGTGAGGGGTTCACCGCTTCTTGGCCACCAGAGTGTGAGTGCAGCATCTTTTTGTGGAAACTCAGCAGCCACCCATACCTGTACATTACAGCCAAATAATCCTGTAGCTTGATATCAATGTTATGAATGCCCAACGGCTTTAATCCTAAAAATTAAAAAAATTAAATATTTGAGAAGGGTCAGTAAATTAATAATTTACTGGGATTATTCAAGCCCAAACTGATGTCCCACATTTGGTAAATTAGATGCAAAACCAATAAGACGCAAACCGAAATAAACAAGCTATTTAAAATATTTGTATTAACACATCAAGATGGTGTAAAAGCTGCTGATCTTAGTAGAATACATTTGAACGATATATCTAAATGAAGATGCGATTAAGAAAAGTCTTTTCCAAAAACAAACCAAAGCAATGTAACGTAGGAGCTTGTTAGAATGATGTTTATAAAGTGCGCTGAACAAAGAAAGTAGATTTTTTGTTGTTGTTGGAAGTGCTGAGTTGGACCTTTAGACATTTTGTTACAAGCAGCCTGCCATGAAGACGTGCTCTTATTCCTTCAAGTATCAGGGGCGAAGTACCAAATACTAAAATTTGACAGACAAAATACTTTTAGATGAGACTTTCAGATACTTTTCATCAGATGTAGATTCGGTTTATATCTAACTCTTCTTTTGCTCCCCCGGTTGTTATCTTTATTTGTAACCACACTCTGCACATTATGCTGTGATGGTCAGGTACAAGGACAGAACAAACATGAGCGTAAAAGCAGCCAAAGTGTAATAAAATAAAATAAATCTTTGTAAAAACAACCGAGGTTTAGTGATTATTAAAACTACCTTATACTATATCTATAAATAAGTTACTTTTTACATAAATTCAATCCCCGATTACGTCATCAGAAGGTTCAGGGAGTCCATATGGCATCACTAACGACACTACAGGTTCAGAACTGCAAATCAAAGCAACTTTGAACTCATTTCATCTTATTCAGACTTGCATGTGCAGTCAGTGCACAATAATGAGAGTTAGCATGTAAACTGTGCATGCAATTCTGAATACAAAGCTTTAAAATGTGCACAGCAAGCCACTGCAAGAATTATACAGCACAGTCAGACTGCACAGATATTATACGTCCTGCATGACTGGGCAGGAAGACTACGCTCAGAGTTTGAATGTGACTGATAAACGGATTTCTCTGAAAACCTGAACACTGGATTTTGCAAGGCACTTTCACCCCTATTTCTCTAGCGACCTTTTCTCTTGCATTCAAAGTGAGAGCTGCAGCTGCAATAACTAAATGAGTTTTCTGACTTCAAACAGACCACCAAGAGAGACGAAACTGTGGCACACAGTTATACAGGCTGACCGTGAGCAGTATGACACACGCTACATGTCAGCAGCAGCAGTGGGCCATCAGTCAAACCCGCACGTACTCGACCTCCCAGCCTACTAAAGACACAAACCACACCACAAGATTGTGGGTATTAAAAGCCGTTCGTGCGGAGAATCAAATCAAGTGGATGAATTCACAGTAGGAATTATGACGCCGACTGTGAAGAGTCGGAGAGCAATCAATCAGTCTTTTCTTTAATCTCCAGTCTTCATTGCAGCAACCTGCAGCGCCTCAGTAGATAAATTTTTTTTTTTTTAAATCAGCGAGGTTTATCGTAACGCATTACAGAGTTCATATAGAAAGATTTCTTATTTATCTACACATAAAAAAAAAAAAAAAAAGAGTATAAATCATAGTATTACTGTGCTTTGTTCATCTACCTTCAGATGCATGTTTTAACTCAACACACATGAATTAATCCTGTTTGGTTTGAGCAGAATACATTTCGACAAATAAGGAACGATCCGTGACAGTGAAAGATCAGGAGTGAGAACGCTGCACCACAGCGCTGCGATCTGTGGACGTTCTTTGCCAAAAGTGCGCTTGAACAAAGTCTCCTCCACAGGCCCGAGGGACACACTGTTTCCGTCTCCTCTTTTCTTAGATACACACTGAAGCGTGACTACCTCAGGTGGAGTTTGTGAACTGACTCGTTTCCTGGGGCAATTTTACTTTGTGCACAACAATTCAGGAGGATAGGCAGGGAGGAAACTTTAGGTAAGCCATGCGTTCAGCTGGCAGGAACATGGAGTAATACAATGAAGAGGATAAAGATAAGAAGGACAGCAGTTAGAAAACGTGTGTCAAAAAATATGTTGAGTTTTATTGTTATTTTTTTTTTTCTTTTTTTAAATCACATCCTCTCTCAGAATCTGTTGTTTTGACATGTTTTCTTTATTGAATGCCAGGGGCGATTCTAGAATCTGACCTATAGGGGTGCTCAGCCCTGGTGTGGGGGTCTGGGGGTCCTCTCCCAGAAAATTTTGAATAAAGTAGATGCCATTTTCTGCATTCTGGTGTATTTTAACGGGTTTTAAACATCTACGTTTACATACGTAGGTAAGCACCTGATTCAATTACTGTTTTAGTGAGCAACTAAAAGTAGCACTAAGCTAGCGGCGTGCAATACAGAAGCGCTAGCTAATATGCTACAGATGTAGCGCTCTGCTTTACATTACACAACCCAATGAACGCTTTGTACAAAATCAGTTTAGTGTTAACTGATCGTAACTAACAAAGACTAAACTTGTGCATCCAGAAGTTGCAACATATATCTACATTTAAAACACACAACACATCAAGAATGAATGGGTTTACCTCCTGGGTTTGGGCATGGGCTGCCCCCTGTAGAGGGCGGGTACATGTCTTGGACCTGGGGGGTTTAGAGTGTGTATCGGGAATAAGAATGAAAGCAGGACTTTATTCATATTTTACATTTTTCCAGACTCAGTTTAGGTTTTGGAAATGGAATAAACTGTATTCCACCCTCTAAAGCAGGATATTCAACTAAACTGCTGAGGGTGCCACAGTTACTGAAAACCAGCAGCTCAGGGGTCGGACATCCAGCGACTAAAGTCATTATGTAAATAAACCGAGTATTACAATGATCTGTTACCTTTTAAATTTGTTTATTTTATGGCATTGAATAAACAGAACCAAAAACCCAAACCCAGAAACACAACCCCTCGCAAAGCACACACAAACACACAAAAAAAAAATATATAAATTTATAAATAAATAAATATATATACATATATAAATTAAAAAAAAATATATATATATATATATATATATATTTTTTTTTTTTTTTTTTTTTTTTCAGGGGTGCTGAGTTAAAATTTAGGGTGCTTGAGCACCCCCCCAAAAAGAGGCTAAAATAGCCACTGTTGAATGCTGAAGGATGCCCCAGAAACAGCAGGACTGGCTTCATTAACCACACAACGAGCAAAAGAACATACACTCCTGCCATAATGGTGCATTTCAGTCAGGATGGGGCTATTTGCTGGTGAAAAAGAGCACGACTCAGCATGCCCGACCCGAACGCTCGTTCGTCCTTCCCAGTCATAATCTCCAAAGGGAGCATTTCAAAATCTTCACATGCCGAGCAGACCGGCCCATCAGCTAATTGTGTTAGTCTCAGTATAAAGAAACAAATCAACGGCTGCCTCCATCTGGGACCACGATAATGTGTCAACACGTGCAGTTTGACTGCAGCTTTTCTGCTCCACATAGAAAACCTTGTGTCATCTGCGGCGACGATGCTAATCCTCTGATTTACCTGAGCTGTTCAAAACACAGCGGCTCTGCCAGTGAAGCAGTGAGGGTGAAAAATAATTGAATTTCCCCAGGCCACAAATGGAGAGATTTTATTCATTCGTTATCATCTAATTGACTATTGCATGTAGACTTTCTAACCTGTCTCCCTATTAATGTGCAGCTTTTTATGTGCTTAATTAATGACCGATGCAGCTTCATAAAACCACTCAATTACATCTGGAATTGAAAAGCCACAGCAGCTCGGGCTCTGCTGCACCTCTGGGGATGCCAAGGAGATATTAATCATTTAAATGGAATTCAGCAAGAAAGATTTAGTCCTCTGAACTGAACTGGATTATTTTTCATGTTGTTGTCATTTTGCCTCTGCGGCGACGCTGCAACTCAACTTTTTCTCTTGACCTAAAATCTACTTTGAATCAACACGACTGTCAACAATCTCTGCTACTCAGATCCAGTTTATTTTTCCTCCGTTTTATTTTGTTGTTCAGCCTCCTCATTGTGCTGCTGTGTGTCTGAAGCGTCGGAAGTCATATTCAGTATGTGCTTTTTTTTGTTTTGTATACAAACAATAGACACAAACACAGACGAGAACATGTTTATCTCAAGCTCGTTTTTTAGAGAGGCTGCCACCCAAACCAATTCCACGGAGTCTTGTTTTGAATAAAAAGCGTTTATGGACAACACTGCCTGAATTCAAAAACATCTTCTTGGCAGTAGGAGCCACACTGTGTGCTGTAGGCTTTGAAAAATGATGTCATCAACTTGGATTTCTAGGTTTTCAGTTTGATCCAACAAAGTTAAGTCAGGTCCTCTGGACGGTTTATTTGTGTTGAAACGTTTAGTCTTTCATCCAAAGTACTTCATCAGCCTGAGGAGCTGTAACAAACTCGGGACCTGTTTATATGGAAACGATTCCTGGTGGAAATGGAAGAGTTTTGTTGTGTTTGTACCGTTCATTTACACGAAAATAGCAAATGTTTTCTGTGACAACGGCATAATTTGAGAACGGGTTCCAGAGTGCAATGGTTCAAAAACATCCCGATGTCCGTTGTCGTGTAAACAGAAAAAATATATATTTTCTGTCAGAAAATTCCTGGCTCATGCGCCATATGACGCAAAACACAATGGCTTCCAGAAACTATCGTCAATGGCGGATACCAGAGTATTGTTTGTGCTTCTGACTCATAAATGTTACTACGGCTCTTCAACACAGTGCTCATTTTCTACCTCTACTTAAATAATCAAAGACGTATCTCATACAGCGCCACTCTGTTACTTAATGGATGTATGCGAACAAGAAACACGGCTGGGAAGCGCTACTGGACATGACCTGGGAGGACAAGCCAGTTATGGGATAACTTTGTAAACAATGTAGTTGATGAGAAAGAATGGAGGGTGAACTTTCGTTTGTTGAAGCCATCCCTTGTCGCTTTGAGCGAGGAACTTCGCCATTACATGGAGGGGAACGGACAACCATGAGACCGCCAGTTGATGTCTTAAAAAAAGATGACATGTACACTTTATTATTCCCTGGACTGCTTTCAGTTTGGACATCGCCTGGTCTTTTGTTATGGCGGTTTTCTCGTGAGGGAAGTCTTTTCCATTTGCTCCCCCATTAGCCAGATACTGCTTCAAGTAATATCCGCGTACTTCAACTTGCATGATTCCCAGTCAGTGTTCTCTTGAAATGTGATGGTTTTATAATTCAAAGTCACCTTAAGCAACAGTTGAACCTCGTCGTCTGTCCATAGAAATATTTTATTCTCTGCCATCTTGAATGTTGTAGCAGCTTTCAGGTAGAACTTTTTTTTTTTTTAACGCATGCGCACTTAGCTTCAAGTTTCAAAGAACAGCACCAACTAGTGGCGTGGCGAGGGAATTACACCTTTTCTATCGTTGCTGTGCAAACAGAGATTGTAATTAGAAAGTTTTCATGTAAATGTAGAAATGGAGGAAAAAAATCAATTTGCGTTGGATCGTTGTCATGTAAACGGGGCCCAAGTCTTATAAATAGCACCAGTTTGCAGTTCCTCGTACTGATGAAGTCCAGAGGACCTGACTTTACTTTGTTGGATTTTTCTACCTGGATTAGTGAGCATGACAGGATGTTTTCAGTTTGAGTTCCCATAAAGTAACGGAAGAGACTTCCTAACATTTTAGGCTGTGGGCTCCTCAGACAAAAAAATGTTAAAAGTGTTACGCTGTGAATGACAAAATTTCACACAAACATAAATAAAAGCAGCAAATCAAATCCTGTAGCCTGCCTATTTTGTATTCTTTAGTTACTTACGATTATTTATTTTTATCTTTCCCTCCACCCCTGTGACAGTAAAAGAACAGGGTATCTGTATGCATTACTAAGTCTGCAGTGTAACAAATGAGCTACTAGCCCCACCAGACAGAGATATCCATTCCCAAGAAGGCATTGATTGCAGCCAAAGCCATCAGGATCGATAGTTTTACGGTTAAAGTCTGCTTATTATCTCCTTAAATAATGCTACTTATCGTGTTCAGGCAATCACTGGGCTTATTTTAAAACTAAAATTAAATTCTTATTTGTTTTAAGACTGCAAAACATTTGAAAAATAAATGCTTGTCATATGTGAAATAACACAGCTAACTAACCATTGTTATTTTTTTTTTTTAAATCAAAAGTGTGTCACGACAATTTCTAAATTGTGACTAAATGTCGACGGTTCCTCCGAGTGTCTGTTTCTGGTTTGAGAAGAGCACTGAAGCCGTTAAAGTTAAACCCCACGGCTGCAAGTTGTGAAAAGTCTTGGTGAAAAGGGTCCAGAAACCACAAGGCTGACATCATTAAAAGCTGCCTAATGATCCTGTGGATCTGATTTATTTGACCTGTGTCACATCCTCCTTGACTGGAATGAAATGTGAAGAAAAAAAAACAATCTGGGAAAGAGGAGAGAAAACCCAAACAAGTTTCATCAGTCTCTCAACAGGGCTGCTATTTAGGTTTGTGCTCATTTGGTCCAGTGCCAAAGCTCTTCTAGGCCGAGTCCAATTACTGCTGCAAAGATGCTATGTATGGCTAAAAAAAGACTAATTGAAGGGTTTCTACAGGAAGAAAATGAACGTTCTGGATGAGAAAAAAACTGGCAAGACATTAAGGACAATGGTGGGGAAAACAGCAGAGAAAACACAAGTTGTACATTTAATTATGAAATAAATAATCACAAAATTGCATTTTTAAACAGTGTGGTCACAGAGCTTTTGGGCCATGCTAAGAAAAAAACAACAATTTAAAAGCCATAAAATTAAGAGAATAAAGTCGTACGAGTCTTTTTGCAGCTCTCGTGTTTATTTATTTATTTTTTATTTTTTTCCACGAATCGGATCCACAATGCGACCTGTCAATCAATCCAGCAGGCGTGTCAGCAAATGACCAATCTGAAGCTAAACGAGTCGTAATATTATCTGAACTCTGACACGATAAAGCAGGGTTTACCACATTTTAACTGTGGTCAAATTAAGAATGTTGAGCATCTTGTTAAGTTATACTTTGTTATTTGTTTTTAAAAATAGGGAGATAGGTAATCTGTTAGCACATCAGCATCAGATTATCATCAGTATCAGGACTTTGAACCTGCTTACAGTAAGGCGGTACGCTCTGATGGGCTGCAGCAGCTCTCTGCAGGTAAGAAGCATTTCGCTTCGGATTGGTCATTTGCTGACACTCCTACTGGATTGATTGACAGGTCGCGTTGTGGATCTGACTTTTGGGAAAAAAATAAATAAATAAAAGAGCTTCAAAAAAACGTCTTGTATGACTTTATTCTCATAGTATTAGGAATTTATTCTACTTTATTCTCGTAATTTTATGACTTTTTTTTTCCCTTAGCGTGGCCTAAAGCTACATTTTAGGTCACTAGCTTGAAAAACAAAGCATCTTTAAGTTGAATAGCAGACTTACTCTACAAGTTATTTTGGCTTCCTGTACACGCCAGTAAAATATTAAACATGTTGCAGATTCTGATGCGTGTAACATTTCAGGGAGCTGCAATGAAGAACGTGTGAGCTGCTGAAGACATTCTTTACTCAGTGCCTCTTAATTCCACTGTAACACTGAAAAGTAGTGAAAGTGTAGCTGAGTACAGTTATTTTAACTCTCCACAAATAGGATTAGATGTTTGTACACAGAGCAGAATGGGGGGTTTGGGAGTGGGAGCTTTCCTTTCACTGCTAAGCCTGCGGCACCGACTACAGAGCGAAGCAGGTTACTCTGCGATTACGATGATCCACTTTGATCTGAGGAAATGAAATTTCTTCCAAGACCACTTTTCAGCTCTTCAGCAAAAGAAGACAAACAGATGAAAATGGACAAGCTGCGACACACCATGCACACGGCCAGAACACACACACACACACACACACACATACATTTACTGTATATTTAGCTCTATGTTGAAAAATAAGTTTTTTTGAGCCACACCATGATATTTTCTAAACACTAACCAAGAACTTTCACTTACAATTCCACCTAAAAGAAAGCTAATTATGCCGAGTTGTCTCATTCTGGAGTCGAACTAGATTCTTCTTCAAAGAGGACCTCAGGTAACAAGGTTTCAAACAGAAACTGGTTACTGATTGGTCACGTGCCTATTTTGGAAAAGGTAAGGCAACATCTCAATGGGATGTGACTTATGGAGACAAGTTGGTGATAAAATTTAATAAAATGTTCAGTCTCATTGTGTTGTGAGCGAGCTGTGCAATAATACAGCAGACGTTCTTGAAAATCATGTTTTTTGTGCCCGTACAGCTTGCAAAACTGAAATCTAATTCTTGCACATTATTTTGCTGCCCACCTCCACACACATCATACACACCTAGGCAGCCATCACCACGTTTATTATCTAATGCACTGGATTGCACTTTTATAAGAAAGATATGCAGATTTGGAGCGGCTCTTTTTTGAGTATTATTTATGACTGGTATGGTTTTTAGACCCAGAGAAGATTTGTGCCAGAGATCTCCCATGCTGGAGTCAAAATACAGTTCAGTTAGAGATGGGTTGGAGGCGCCTGGGTGAAATCAAGAAGGGTTCAAGATGCTCGTCGCCGTTCTGACTACAGGAAGAGAACATTTTTCTTCTTTAAGCAACAAATCTGCGCACCTGTGACTTACAAAATAAAATTGAGAACACGGCCAAAAATGTCAAACTACTGCCTGTACTCACTTAAAGAATTAAAAAGTTGGAGCTTTTTTCTGGCAATCTGTGTAAAAGCTGTTGAAGATACAGCGTTCCCTTGTTTATCACGGGTGTTAGGGACCATGCCCCCTGTGATAAGTGAAAAACATGAAGTAGGGATACAGTAGTCCAAGTAGTAGTAGTAGTAGTAGTTTATTTTAGTATTTATATATTGTATATCAAGGTGTTATAAATCCTTCCCACATTCTTGCAATATACTAAACAATGTTTCTAAACTCTAAACGGTCTAAAAGAGCACAGCATGTCATGATTTCAGCTCCCTGCCTCCTGCTGCACTTTGCCATCTGCAAGAGCTTTTGGCCACTTCTTGGGTGCAGAACGGAGATATGACATGCTGCAGAAGGAAGCTTCTCCTGCAGGTTGTGGGATGCACACAGGTGCTAAATAATTTAAAATAATTAATTTTAAATAAAAACTCCAAGCCGATCGTGCGGTTCATCCATCGATCAGCCAATTGTGTGTCACGTCCAATCTTATTTTGAAAAACCGTGATAGAGCGAGACCAAGATGAAGCGTGAAGTAGCGAGGGACTACTGCAACTCTTAAATTCAGTGAGTTAACCACACTCTATTAACAGATACAAATAATACAACACATGCTCGATAGACTTGAAATATTTTAGATTCAAACAACATTAAATCTATGAAGAACAAGACTTTACATCTACTTTAACTGCTCTGTGAGGCTGCAGTTTATGACTGTAGTTTAACACTGTTTTATTTTAAGATAAATATAAATGCCAACTAACTATAATGTTCATAAAAAAATATTAATATGCCGATTATGAAATTCTCAACTGAGTGAAACAGCCCGAGAGTATTCAACTGGCTGCCACAATAAAAGCTGCTTGAACTTCTTTTTTTACCAGCATGATAATAAAGTTTATTCATCCATTCAGTTTCTGTACACACTTCATCCTGTTCAGGGTCACATAAAGGCTGATGTCTGTCCCAGCAGACAAGAAAGAGGTGGGACATTTCCCGGATAGATTGCTATTTCATCCCAAAAATACATGATACAAATTTTATATGCACAACAACACACTTGTAAAATCAGTTTTGAAAGCGTATGTAACTAAAATGCATGATTTTAAGACTGTGGGAGGAAACCAGAAGAGCAGGATTTTAACCACACAGGTACAAGGAGATGACAATGCCAGAATCTGAACCAAAGACTCCCTCACAACAATCCAACATAACAACTGTGTCGTCCTCATCATCCAGATTTAGCAATAGTTTTTTTTTCCTGGCTAATCAAAAGAGGGTGTTATGTTCACACTGTGTAATCAAATTTGTTTGTCTTTTAAATGGGAACACTTAACGCTAAGATGCATTGTGGGAAGAAGGCAAACTTTTAGTCATTTTGACACATATCACCAACATTTTCCAACCGGGTACAACATACTATTTATTTAGTGTCACCTGACAACAACTACCATAATTTTCAACCTATAAGTCACTGTTTTTGTGTGTGCACAATTTGCACGCCCTGTGACTTAAACGCTGAAGCAACTTATTTGTGTTTTTTTCCCCCCAACATTTATAAACCAATTTTTGGCTGAGATATGACCATTTTCATTCATTCTGACTGAAAATATTGAACACTACCATTTTCAGCCGCTAGATAGCGCTTGAGTAGTATGGTATGCCGTTGTGTCATGTAATAGGTAAAAGTGGCTATTGACACAATTGGCTTGCCATAGCATGCAACCGTCAAATCAGCTTCATTTTGCTGCGCTGCCCTGGCGAAATGCAGCTAATTCGACCATTGAAGTGCATTTATTAAGTAAAAGTTCAACTGAGTCATACCTTTGCTATAAAGGCGAGCAAACAAATAATTGTTTTAGGTGCTTATCTTGTTAAGTTTCTAAGAAATGCACAGCGAGTCCTCCTATGCATGCACCTACTTCCGCGTATCGGATTTTGAAATACAGTGGATTTGACCGTCAAAGTGCATTTATTAATAAAAAAGTTAGACTGAGACACACCTTTACTATAATTCTGAGCAAAAAAAAAAAGTTTTTAAGCGTTAACCTTGTTAAATTCTTGTTAAAGTCCTCCCGTACATGCGTACGGGAGGACGTGGTGATGCGTAACAAACGCAATGCGTCGGCGGTGACGCATAATAGATGTGATATATATGGAAAAGCGACGTATTTATGGATTTATCTACTTTATTAGACATATTTGGACTGAGGCGACTTATAGGGCGGTGCAACGTGTACGGCGGAAAATACGGTAACTGTGTGGGAATC
Organism: Nematolebias whitei; assembly: GCF_014905685.2. Lineage (NCBI taxonomy): Eukaryota > Metazoa > Chordata > Actinopteri > Cyprinodontiformes > Rivulidae > Nematolebias > Nematolebias whitei. The sequence continues at coordinate 10,429,289 of NC_056502.1, read as the reverse complement.
TGTGGAAGGTGCTGGATAAACAAGTTTGTCCCACATCATCAATTGCACAACTTTAAAAAAATAAGTAAAAGGCGCCAAATGGCTTGTTCTCCCAAACCACAGCAAAACTTTGGTTTAATTAGCAATTGGTTATAATGTAATGGCTGATCCACGAATAAACAACTTCAAATTTTTGAGAACTACTTTGCCTAAAATAAAAGTAAAACATAAAAATCAGATTCTAAAAACTGCTTTGATGTCCATTTTTGTCATTCAGCACAAATGACCACATCAAAAAAAAAAAAACTTACAGCACAGATATTTTCTAACTTTACACCTTCTCCTAAATCACATAAAGCACCAGTTATTTAGTCACCATACCGACACACTCAGCATAATCTGAGCAATACATCAACTCCAACTACTCTCCTACCTGCACAGGCTAATCATTCATTCCAAATCTCATCCTTGAATTTATCGTTTTCTCTCACTTCCTTTTATGTAACCGTCAACCAGTATATGCTGAGGAATAAAGTGTCAGGAAAGGCAACTGGGAAAAAGGAGAACATTTATGCCTCTCCCCCAAAGATGGCTTAAATGTGATCTAAATGCATATTCTGATGAATCCCAGTGCTTGCTGGTCCACTGAGGCTCAGATTTATTCAATTTGCTTCTTGTACACTACAACGAGTTACATGGTGGAGGAAGGAAAAACGAACCTGCATAAATTTGTCTCTATGACAATCAAATCTTTTAAACACGGATACACGGTCATAGCTGAGAGGATGGCGTGTGTTTCTGGCTGCTGATGTGGGTGATGGGAGAAAAATCAAAGTGTGAGACTAACGACTGCAGATTGGCTGTTTAGGCCTAAACATAGGTCGTGTTTACCACAATCAGAATAAAGCAACATCCATCCAATCATTATCTTTACCCGCTTCTTCCTTTTCAGGTCATGGGGGTCACTGGTGCCCATAATTATTCATTTTTATTTTGTTTAACCGTTATTTTACCAGGAAAATCCCACTGAGATTAAAAATCTCTTTTGCAAGAGAATCCTGGCTAAGACTGGCAGCAGCACACAGAAGTTACAGAACATTCACAGCAAAAACAGAGAAAGTTAACTCAGTCGTGATTACAATAATTGAAAGATTCCTCAGTTAAAACATTTACAGACAGATTATTCCTTCTCAAAATCAGTAAGAACAGCCTTAAAAACATTTAGTGACAACAGCTCCTTTAAGTTCTTGTATTTCTGCAACTGGTTCCAAGACAATGGAGCAGAAAACTGAAAAGTTTTTTTTTTTCCAAGTTCAGTTCAGACGTTAGGCACCAAAAGTGAAAATAAGATCTCACAACGAAGAGGCTACGCTCCGGTCGAAGAGAGTGTATCCAGCAGTCACTGTGCAAGAGGCAGGGTACACCCTGGACAGGTCTCCAGTCCATCACCGGGACACACAGAGACAAACAACCAGTCACTCTCTCACTCACACCTAGGGACAATTTAGTTACCAATCAGCCTAACATGCATGTTTTTGGTCTGTGGGAGGAAACCGGAGTACCAGGAGAAAACCCACGCATGTACGGAAAGAACATGCAAACGCCACCCAGAATGGTCCCCCGGCCGGGATTCGATTCGGCAACCTTCTTGCTGAGAAGGGGCAGCTCTACCAACTGCGGCACCGTGCCGCCAGACTAAAGCAACATTAAGGCCAAACTGTATATCTGGGTGACAAATTCAGAGGAGAAAATATACAACTCCTTTGATGCTACAAAATTCTTACTGAGCAACGTTCAATATATTTTAGTGTATGGCAGAAACAGTATCAAGATAAGATCTGCAGCAGGAGTCGGAGAGACGATGAAGACCGCCAATATGAAATGTCTTCGAAGTATGCATAGATCTGATTTTATAACTTCACAAAACAAACACAAAACATACAGTGTGTGTTACGAATGTTACATCAGTGGTACGGTGGTGGCACAGGTGCATAACTCCTGCAGTTGACATTTGGGTCATACGGTGACTAAAAGCAAACCATGTAACTGCAGCACATTTAGAAAGGAGGTCAAATGAACATTAGACACAACCAGGAGACGGTGAGTGGCCTAGCTTCAATCTCGACTAATCAAAACACTTTGCCTTTAAAATCAGAGTGCTTTTTAACATCATCCAATGGTACAGTGCCAATAAAATGTAGACGGAAAGTGCATGCTTTTAATGCTGTCATAAGTTAAGCATGGTCAATATAAACTATCTTTATTTACCAAAAAAAATAAAATAAAATCCAATGTCAAGATGAAAACATATTTCTGAAGAGTAATACAACTTAAATAAAAACACGGTTCTCCAGGAGTTTTGTTAAATCCATCATTAAGAAGTGGAAGGAATATGGAACATGTACAAATCTTCCAAGATGCAGACTGTCCTCACAAATAGTGAACAAGGAGAATCATGAGAGAGGCCACAAAGACATCTGTGAGCACTCTGAAGGAGCTACAAGCTGCAGCAGGTGAGAAGGTATAGTCTGAGCATACAACAACTGTTGCCAGGGTTCATCACCAGTGTAGGTTTTATAGGAGAGAGGCAAAGAGAAAGCAACAATTAAAGAACACAAACACGAAAAATGTCAGGATTTGTGCATCAGCATCATCCAGGTACAGTTAACTTAGTTTTAAATCAATGGTGTGTTGTTGGTGTTGTGTGTTAAAGCTAATTTAACAATACTATCAGCAAATATTTTACTAAAAGGCCATGCTACATATTTATAATACGTATTTATTATTTATATTTACTGCAGAGAGTGGTGAAGGCTACACAGAAATCTGTTGGAGTCAGTCTCCCCATCATCACCGACATCTACACCTCCAGATGCAGGAAACGGGCCACCTGCATCATGAAGGACCCCGCTCACCCAGCACACATGATTTTTCCCCTGCTCCCCTCAGGAAGGAGGTTGAGGAGCATTAAGTGTAGAACCACTTGACTGAGGAACAGCTTCTACCCTGAGGCTGTTAGACCCAGTTCATATCTTAGATGTTATTACCATTTTTCTTTTACATTTTCTTATTGGACGTAACTGGGACCCTGAGTACACAATCTCGTTCCACCACATGTACCACATGTATTGTGAATGACAATAAAGAAACGCTGACTCTGACTCTTAAAGGTACAGAGCAATATTAAAACTTTGACTGCAATTATCATTAAACATAAGGGAGTTTGTTAAGTTTAAAATCAATGCCATCCATCCATCCATCCATCCATTATCTTTACCTGCTTATTCCATTTTGGGTCAAGGGGGTCGCTGGTGCCCATGTCCAGCAATCACTGTGCGAGGGGCGGGGTACACCCTGGACAGGTCACAAGTCCATCACAGGGACACATAGAGACAAACGAGACAAACAACCATTCTCTCTCTCATTCACACCTAGGGACAATTTAGAGTTACCAATCAGCCTAACATGCATGTTTTTGGTCTGTGGGAGGAAACCGGAGCACCCGGAGAAAACCCACGCATGCACGGAGAGAACATGCAAACTCCACCCAGAAAGGCCCCTGGACCGGGGTTTGAACCAGGGACCTGTTCGCTGAGAGGCAGCAGGTCTACCAGTTGCGCCACC
>NC_056502.1:10421427-10425586 GCF_014905685.2 Nematolebias whitei | reverse complement strand
CTTTAAAAAAAAAAAAAAAAAAAAAAAAAAGGTTTCTTATCTAACCTAAACCAAAATGTGTGTGCGTTCAGGGGAATCGAGGATTCAAAATTCAATTTAATCTTTAGAATAAAGTATTCTACACCGCTTTACAATCTAGCTGTTTTTGTTTCGTTTTTTTTTTTATTCTTCTCAATTAGTTTGCTTTATTTTATGATTGTCTACTGTTGTCATGATTCTTTGTTAAAATCAGGTCTCTCTTGTAAGTGAGTCCTCCAGGCTCAATGAGACTAACCTGTTTAAATAAAGGTTGAATGGAAAAAAAAAAAAAAAAAAAAAGCACTGGCGCGTGAAGTCTAGTCTCACCATCTACAGTAGTTTATGCTACAGGTTTTAAAAAGAAGATTGATTTGTGAGTTTGTGTGCTGGCTGCTTAGTGCCCTTAAATCCTACCCCACCCTCCCTCAGGACTGTTTTTCTGTTTCTTGTTACCAGTGGATTGATACACTGTCGGTCAATATTCCAGTCTGACTACCTTTTGTCTCCTGTGTGGGCCTCACATGTACACAGAGCAGTTTGTGGCATGTAAACCTGACACAGAAACACTATCACGTTGTGATTAATGTACTTGTTGCTGCCGACTTGCACATACATAACATACAATAATCCCGCATGTCTTATACGTTTACACGGAATCACAGCATAACTCACATGCATGTAAGAAAACACTTCATGCATTTCATAACAAACAAATCTCCACCAACCTGCCAGTGAGCTTTCGATCATGTGTCCACGTCATTATTCGTTATTTGATCTATTCGGGATTAAGCAGTGTAAGATTGCACCACAGCAGGTGAGTGCTAGCACAAATCTTGTTAATCCTCGACACAGAAGAAGCACTCAAACCTCTGCTGTGCAATTCCTTCCACTTAATGTAGCCTGGTTTGCTGATTTGTGCAACAAATAACTCGGGTGTTCCCGACAAAGATTCATCTCCACCAACAGGCAGGTCCTGTCAAGCACTATAAAAAAACTAAAGCTCTAAAATTATATACCCATATATTAATTCTACGAGTGTCAAATGTTGCCTTTATCTTATTACAAAAACACCAAGAAAATAAATCTCAATTTAGGTTATTTAAATTCAGCTACATCGCTGCAGGAAACATAAGGGGAGGTGGAAACTAATGGAGGCAATGTTATGGAAACGAAGAAAGAACTTGACAGAAAAGCACGCCGGGATCATTTATTGTTTCCACACAAAGTTTTGACTGAGCTGTAAGACATACAGATTGACATTTGATGGGTTATGAATTTATGTTTAGGTATTCATGATCCTCTCAAGCAGATGTGAAGGTCAAATCATTCAGTCTACCAGACTGCTTTTGTTTCTTTATGAAAGTAAGCACACGCACGCTGCAGGTTAGCATGACAACCGAGCTCCCCGTGACAACTAATGATGCGTTTCTGATGATACAACTGACAAACCTGAAGGAAAGAAAAACCTAAAGCTGTCAGAAAGTCACATTTACTGCATATTTCTGAGCAGGGTTGTCGCTGTGTGTTTGTGTTCTGTGTTATGACCTAAAATAAAACCATATTCTGAGACAGAAGTGGGTCGACCAAATTAGAAAGAGAAAACATGACGAACCGCTGCAAATGCTACGCCACTCATCGACTTAAGAAAAAAAAAAAAAGAGGAAGAAAACAAACAAAAAACATCTACAAACATGGCGTATAAATTATAAAAGAAGCTTAGAGTCCATAAACAAAAACAAGCTTATGAACCTTGAGAATAAGGAAAACAGGAAGTAGGATTCGTGGCCCAAATTGCGCCTCCCACATACGAAAAGCTTAATGGTGGAGTGGATTGAAGTCCTTGACGGGTTGATTTGAACGCTCCAGAATAAAAATAAACAGGTGATATGAGTATTTATTTCCTCTTCTCCCCAGGGGAAACAACAATCAAGTTTCAGTTCAGAAAACGTGATTTAAAATCAGCAGCCTTGTGGAAAGTTTCTATTTTTAAACTGAGTGTTATGACCTTTATTTATTGCTTGACAAAACTGAATAGAATCGAATGAGATTGGCAGCTAACAGTTAATTAGACTACAATCGTTCCTTTTCTACACATGAAAGACAAACTCTCGCCAGCTTATCTCACTTTGCTTCTGCTGTGCTTTCCTTATCTGTGTACTTGCATCCCTCTTTCTCTTCCTTTGTAACTTTACTCACTTTACTTGTAGAAGGAAAACAAATAAAGGCTTGTCTGCGAGTGCCAAGCAAAGATTACTTCATTGCCTAATGGAGAAGATCCACCACTGTCTTGTCAAAATCCTAACTTGTAATTGTGGCGATGTTCTTAAAGTCTCAAAAAATAAAATCACAGTTCAACTTGCATCAAGCTTTATATAAAATAATAATGTTACACCTATAGGTTTGTAATTTAGGCCAGTGTTTTTCAAAGTGGCGGCCACCAGGGGGCGCTAGGGGGGTCTCAGAAAGATGGAGAAGAAGAAGCAAAAATAAAAATATATTTTTTAATTATTTTTTTAATTACTGTAATAAAATCAAATATATTGTTCGATAATTATTTTAAAATATATATTTAAAATAATATAATGAAATATGTTTCACCACGCTCATCTTTCTGATTGGCTGCCAGTCAGATGTATCAAGCTGCTTGACAAGGACGAAATGAAGAAGTTTCAAAAAAGACCGAAGGAACTGACCAGCAGCCGTGCTGTGGTGGAAACTGCTGCAAAAAATTCAAATAACTCATGGCCACCTAAAACTTGATGGTATAAAGCAGCAAACATCAAGTATAGCTTTACAGTCATACAGAAAAATGACCATGATTGTCTGAAATGTGTCTTTGTCTGGAGATCCTCACATACGAGTGTTTAAATCCTTCCAAACTGCAGCGCCACTTGAGTGGGAATATAATAAAGTGCTTAAAACATGTTAATTAATAACATTTTTATGCTCAGCAGCTGTAATATTTAACTGAATAAAGTGAATAAAAGTTAAAACATTCTAAAAGTTGATGTTTCTTTACATATTTTGTAGCATTATTTGTGGGTTTGCAAGAGAGGCCTCAGCCAGAAGCTAATGCTGTTTGGGGGCCATGACATGGAAAAGTTTGGGAACCCCTGGTTTAGGTTAGTGTTTTATGCTCATATGCAAACATGTAACTTGTGCCAACTTTTCTATAAAAAAGTTTTTGAAGGATTCAGTCTCTGTCTTTTCTCCCTGTATTCAAATCAGATGGCTATCATGTACAACTGAACTGACAGCTGTCTCTCACTAAAGGCTGTGTCTGCACAGGTGAAAAATAGAAGAGCAGCAGGAAACTCAATGAGATGTTGAGAAAAAAACACATCACATCTGATGGCTAAAACCACAGCTTATCAATCCATATCAGTCATGACAATCTTGCTATTCCTACTCATAACACCTTCAAACTTTGACACTCAAACTTTGTTCAGATTTAGTATTTCTCTTCAGTTCTGGTCGGAAAATGAAAACACACCTTTTGCATCTTCCTCACCTTCCATGATCACTCCTGCAGCCTTTTTTCACCTCCTCTTTCCCCTTGCTGATGATCATATGAGCTCTTTGCAGACTGATGCCTTCCTCTCTCCCTGCTGCTTCAGCTCAGCCCACAGGCAATTTTCACACAAGGCTGATTGAATTCATTCCTTTCCCTCCTGCTTCTTTCCCTTCACTGTTCACCATTCTTGCTAAGAGAACGAAATGAGGCAAAAAGTTCTCATCGGCACACACATTTACATGCATGTAAAAGGACACTGACAAATGAGACGTGCAAGGCAGAGGCGACTCGTACAGGTGCAGAAGAAATGTAGGTGCTTCATAAAATTGAGGATGAATTGACATAAAAACAGACACATTCTGGTGGAAGCCATAGCAGCGTTTTAAATATGCAAAAGTGCTTTAAAATACCTGCTTTCTGACATGCTTGTAGCAAGACGAATGGCAAAACTACACAGACTCACATGGGTTGTTTCAAACTGGGGGACGGACTAGAATATATGATCTTATATCCAACATTTTTCAGTCAGGTCATCTGGACAGTTTCTTTTTTTTTGTGTGCTGAAACATTTCAGAAAAATGAAAAATGTTGGATTGTATACCTGGATTATTGAGCATGGACTTTGTT
>NC_056502.1:10416197-10421417 GCF_014905685.2 Nematolebias whitei | reverse complement strand
GAAAAATGTTGGATTGTATACCTGGATTATTGAGCATGGACTTTGTTTATATGATCTTATAATTTAATATAATATTATAATAATCTGTCCCTGTGATGGACTGGAGACCTGTCCAGGGTATACCCCGCCTCTCGCACAGTGAAGGCTGGACATGGCCACCAGTGACCTCCATGACCTGAAAAGGAAGAAGCGGGAAAAGATAATGGATGGATTACAATACAGTAGTCCCTCGTTTATCGCAGGGGATCCATACTCTGAAGACTTGCGATAAGTGAAAAATTGCTAAGTAGGAATATTATCATGATTTCAACTCCCTGCCTCCTCTGCTCTTTGCTACTTGCAAGTGCTCTTGGCCACGCCCACTTCTCCACTCTGCACGGAGAACAGTTTATCCTGCAGTATGGGCTGCACACAGGTGCAGGAGGTGCTAAAGAATTTAAAATAATTCCTTTTAAATAAAAATTTCATGCAGATCGTGCAACTCATTCATCAATCAGCCAATTGTGTCATGTCTAATTTTATTTTGACAAATCGCGATAGAGCGAGTCTGCAATAAATGAACCACGAAGTAGCGAGGGACTACTGTAATCTTATAATATATATATATATTTTTTTATCTTTGCACGAGTTGTTAATTATGAAGGTCATGGTTACAAAAATCTAATTGTGAAATATTTAAATCTATTTTTTATATTCTAAAGTCTCTTTAAGTTAAAAATATGCTAAATATTAGTTGTGTCAAACCCCTTGATTTGACCATTTATCTTTTACTCAGTTTTAAATTGAGCATTCACTGAACATTTATTGGATGAAACGAGTATTTTGAATCATCCTTCTGCGCTGAATGTGGTGCACCGCTATGCAGCGAGCTGGGAAAGTTTCCATTAAAGCCCAAGGACAGAAGTCGGCCTTTAGTTTCCCTCAAAATACTTTAGATACTGTGGAAGAGAAGACATTTATTGATGGTGGTCACAATCAGAAGGGGAAAAAACAAAACAAAAAAACAATGACTCTCCTTAACAAGAGTTAAGTTCTAGTTAAACTATCATTAAATTTGATAAATGACTGAGTTTTATTAGCAGAAATCTCAACTTATTTCTCTTCTCGGAGTAAACCAGTTATTATCACAAAGAAAAACTCTTTATTTTCCAGAAACACTGAGGAAATTTGATAAACATTTTTAACTTTTACATACAACCTTTAAGGAGAAAGCACTAACTTGTTGCACCGTTATCTTCTGGAGATATCTACCGGTACATAAACAGCAGGAGTCACATCTATCACCTGTTGAGATGGTTAATTCTGTCAGAACCACTGGGCCTTCCATGGAGTGTTTCATAGTAGATGATTGAAGAGTGGGGGGCAAGAGCTGTTGGACCCTTTTGAACAAGACATTTAGTGTGGGGGGAGCACAGTTCCCATAAAGACCAACCATTACCCTTCTGGGACTTCAAGAAAACACACACATTTAAAGTACATCCCACATGGTCAAAACAACAGGAGGTTATTAATGGTCAGGTGTTGCTGCAGTTCTGCTCCAAGCACTTCTCCAGCAAGCTGTGTCCCACAAGGAGCCATAATCATCTCCCACTCCCCAGCAATCATTTACAGCAGCACCAGGTGCCCAATATCCTCTGGTCAAACTGCATCCACAATCTCATAATAGCCTCCTGCACGTTGTCTCAGCTGATTTAAGTCTGTGCAGCAGCGACAGACCTTCAATCTGTTGGCTTTATCATCTGAATGGAACACCAGACTGCTAGGAGAAGTCTCTAATGGGGAGAATCAACAGGAGGGTGGGGATCAGGTCTCTCAGTAACCTATCACAGAAAGCAAACGAGTGAGCCATGCGATGGATATCTGCACCAACATGAAGGGTATTGATGTGCCTTCCAGCAAACTGGGATGAAGAAAGATAGTGTAGCATAAACTTAAGGAAACTTATCTCATATAGAAATAAAAATGGAGGGAAACTGCAGTTTGAAGAACAAATAGTAAGTCGAAATGTGTAAAACGTAGAAGTAAAGTCTGTTTTCATCCAAACTGCTTAACATTCATGCACAACACAGGTCATGCCTGAGTGACACAGTGAAATCAATGCCAATGGTCTTTCTTCATACTCTCATTTTAGAAATTGCCATTACGGATTCCATATATAGACATTTCAATGAACTAGTGAATAAAATGGAAGAATATTGTCTGCATGGCTTTAATGGCAAGCAAATGTGGAATAATGGATCCAGAAATATATTCTGCTCCAGTAATGTATTCATATTTCTCTCATCCAGCAGTGGTGGACAATTTTACGCTGCGCTCGCTTCAACTCACGTGGCCTTGCAAATCAATGTCCATTAAAGCGCCTGAGTGTTCATATGTCACTGCGTCGTCTTTCCGTTAACTCGGCTTCTGCCCAGATCTCAGCTTCTTCCACTGGCGATGGCGTTAAAACAGCACGGCTGCCGTGCACGAAATGAGTTCACTCCAGGAGGCTGCTGCAGGCACATTCTCATTACGGTGACACGTTGACCTCCAGTGACTTCACAATATTCGGATAATGAACCAGACCACTTTTGGTGTGTACTTGTCAGAGACGATTTTAAATCATTATTTATGCAGACAAGGCTTACAGATTTAGAAATCAACGTTTCACAGCTGTACACCTGATCACTGTCCTTTGCAACTACCGGATGTCTCACTTCTCTCAAAAGACTTAACAAGAGCGTGTTTACTTAGTTCTACAAGGAATTACTTAATATTCCAGTGCAACTGCAAATGGCAGCAACATGCAGTGTTTTAAAAGCCCTCATTTATTTTGCAATAGTTTATGCCATCACTTATAATGAATACATGAGTATTTCACTAAAATTCAGACAGTAAATAAAACGGATTCAAATCGCCTTTTCTTCAGAATACTGAACACAAGGCAGAAAACAACAATTTAATAAGCAACTAACCAACACATGAAATAAATTCAGTAACTATTCAATAATTTTATGAAGCTACCGAGCACTTCTGCACCAAGTTCAGGCTTCACAGCGACTTCTTCACTGAGCTTGAGTCACACTATTGTTTTATCCTTGAGCAAGTCAGCTGAGAAACTACAAAAAAAAGTAAAAAAATAAAATAAAATTTGGGAACTCGAGGAAAAGGATTCCTCCACCATTAGCAGGAGATAACCACATCCTCACACCGCCAATTTCTGTGGCAGACTATAACTCATCGGATGAGTCAAAAGAGGCCCACATTAACCCGATCACCTTCTCAAAGATATTCATCAAAACTCTTAAGGACAAGGATAAGGTTTCTTTATTGTCATAGTTATCACATGTCGTGGAACATAACTGTGTGCACAGGGTCCAAGTTACATCCAAGAAACATGTGAATTGTAAAGAAAAACAGTAATAAGATCTAATATATGAACTAAGAAATTAGCTAAACTAATAAGCTAAGCACTAATAGTAGAAAAACAATAACGCGCACACGTCGCGGTAAAGTTTTGTTTAACAGAACTTTTTTTCATTCAACCTTTATACAGGTTAGTCTCATTGAGCCACGAGGACTCATTTACAAGAGAGACCTGTTCTAGACAGACTTGAAATAAAAATGTTAGACATGCTGCCCTTGTGAATTCACTGGCTTGAAATAAATTAGAAAAGATCTGTAATCACACTGTTAAGCTAACAAGCTAAAATACAAAACACAAAAACATTTTTGAATCATTATTTAAAACCAACGTATTTATTGTCACTGGTCATCGAAACGTGTTTTTTTCTAAAATGTGAGCTTCTAGTTATAAAATAATTTTCAGCCTGGTTTAAAATAGGGGCAGCATGGTGGCTCAGGTGGTAGAGCTGTTGCCCCTCAGCAAGGTCACCAGATCAAATCCCAGCCGGGGATCTTTCTGGACTGAGTTTCATGTTCTCTCTGTGCATGTGTGGGTTTTCTCCAGGTACTCTGGTTTCTACCCGCATACCAAAAACATGCATGTTAGTCTGATTGGTAACTCTAAATTGTCCATATGAGTGAGAGAGTGAATGGTTGTTTGTCTCGTTTGTCTACGTGCCCCTGTGATGGACTGGAGACATGTCCAGGGTGTCCCCCGCCTCTCGCACAGTGATGGATGTATATGGGCACCAATGACCCCCGTGACCCAAAAAGGAAGAAGTGGGTAAAGATAATGGATGGAAGGATGGATGGTTTAAAATATTTGTCACCTGCCTTAGAATGACAAAAGATGGCAGCTCCAACATGTGCACATCACATGCAGTCTGACAGAGACAGATGTGTGAGCATCTGGTGCATCCAGTCGTAATGTGAACATTTTTTCACCTAGTTGCTTCAGTAAAGCTTTGATTACTGTCAAATGCATATGACACAAGTTTTGACAGTATAACACAATAAAAAGTAAAAAAAACAAACTGTAAATCATGGGCATCAGAAGCATCTGTAATGTGTGTGTGTGTGTGTGGGGGGGGGGGGGCGCTATAGTGTGTGTGCACGCGCACCAGTATACAATAAAGCAACATTTAATCTAGTTTTCTTTACTTTATCTCCATTTAAATCATGTTTCTCACCAAGTTTGTGTAAATTCAGCTGTTTTAAAGAGATTTCAACTTTAATGCACTTTAACACACAGCATCAGGTCGGCACCATTTGCGTTTATCGAGAAATAAAAAACATCACCACTAGACTTTTTTTTACTTGTGTTCAACACTACTCCTCTTAATGATGTGTCTCGCGAAGCTCGGGGACAATAAGGTGTGGGGTTTTAAAGACATTTCAACTTTAATGCACCTTAAAGCACAGCGTCTCTTACACCCGCAGCGTCTTACAGCGTCACAGTTACTGCTAAGCTAAGATGCTACAGACGTAGCGCTCCTCTCAAGCATCCTCCTAACCATGTATATATGTTTATGATCAACAACTGCCCGCACTAAACATGCTAAGCTGGCAAGCGAGCAACACAGAGGTACCTCCACCTCCTCCACCTGTGAGCGTTCTCTGCAGAGGCAGGAGGAGACACGTAGAAACACTGCAGGCAGCAGGCTGGTGGTGAGGTGGAGGTAACCAGGAAAACCTGGAGTGGATTTTTAGTGGTTTGAATATTCTCCTATTGATCAAGTGGAATGGATTCGTTCAGGAAGAGAAACTGCGCCGACTGAACTAATGTTTCATAGTAAAAGTGTGTGTGTGTGTGTGTGTGTGTGGGGGGGGGGGGGG
>NC_056502.1:10414132-10416097 GCF_014905685.2 Nematolebias whitei | reverse complement strand
GGGGGGGGGGGGGGGGTCCAAATGAACGTTTTTTTAATGTGAGGGGGGACACGTCCCCTTCACATATAATGGTTGCGACGCCTATGCTGTAAATAAATAAATATAAATAGTTTTTGTGATGGTTTGTTAAATCATAACTTTTACAAATTCAAGCCCTCAGATTGTCAACTCAGTGTTTGGAAACAACAAGTTACAGACTGTATCTGGCTGAAATCAGAACTGTCAACTGCAACTAATATTTTCTTGGACTTTACCCTAAATTATTTTGCATTTCATCCTATAAAGGTCCACGATTTCTGTAAATGAACATAACACTATTCAAACAAGCGATTGAATGCATAGCATTAAATAAAAGTAGGTGAACGAAATGCAAATACACCCTAATCTGTCAATATGAAAATATTTCTGCAAAACACGCACAAAGCCACACTCAAAACAAAACAAAAACATTGGATTTATGTATTCCTGCATTGTTCTTTTTAAAAAAATCAGGATAAGTTAAACTGCTACAACGAGCTCCGAGTTTAAAGACAACACTGTGTGGGTTCGAAACAACATGAAAACACAAACTGTAATGAGATAATTTCATGTTGGCGCAGCGGTGACACATTTCGACACACAAACACGCCGCTGTCACACACACGCAGCCTGCTCATCATTCAAACTGCGGAGCTGGTTGAAGATAAAGGAAGCGCCGGATCTCACCAAAGCAGAGGGACAGCAGACATCGATTAATCTTACCTCCTCTCCTGTCAGGTAGTACGCCGAGAGCAGCCCGCCGACGTAACGGATGTTCACCTCGAAGAGTGATGCTTCGCCGTTCTGTTGAACCAGAGAGAGATCAAATTGTCAGATGTCATAATTCAGTGGAGGTCTAAGTCAGGGGGTAAAGTGGTGGTACAGAGGGGGGGAAATGAACACACTGAAGAAACGAGTTTTATTTCTCACTCCGCTCATCCGGTTATTGGTTCGGGAACTCTCTGGGGAGTACAACAGCCCAGATGTGTAGATAAATATTTCGCACAACATAGGGCGATGTGTTTGAGATGAAGCATGACGTGGGAAATATTTATGACTTCCAGATGCTCTGTTATGCATTTCATTCTTGTTTTATGCATTTTAAACACGCATAAAGTGATGTAAAACGTGTGAAAGAACCTGGATATAGTTAATGAAATGCCACGATACCTCCTCACTCTGTCTAATTTTGTTTCCTTGCATTTGCTGTTTTTTCAACTGAGCAATAAGTTATTTTGAATTTCAGAAAGTTAACTTTGAACAGAATGTGGAGTAGCCAGCCGAATGGTACTGGAACCGAGCAACAGATGTTTAAACACACTTAAAAATACATTTTATGCCCATCAGAGTTTTTAGCAGATGCAGTAGATGTCCACAGCTGCGAGCTGTTAACGAGGAAAAAAAAAAAAAAAAACTCAATATGACCGCATTGATTGATGCCTCACAAAGTTGTACTTCAACTTTTGATACCAGCAACACAGAATAGTGACATTTTTATTTTCTTTTTTGATAAATGTGTAGCCAGGAGCTCCACTAAAATGGCTCCAAACCAAAAAAAAAAAAGTTTGAACATTTCCTCATCAGATTTGTCACTGAAACAATGAGTGAACCTCTCCAAATATATCTTAAAATGTAGATGCAGTTTCTTTACATCCATTATATTGAAGTTTAAGCTCAGAAAATAAGATTAGGCGTCTCGTGCATGTCAGCACATGCAAAACATACCACTCCTGAGTTGGTGTAGATATTTTTGCTTCATGAAAGTATTTCTTCTAAGTTAATTTACACATGCAAATGGAGATCTTTATTTTTAGGAACTTGACTGTTAATAACGCACAAGTCAGGCAGCTAAAATAGCAATGACACTGAAGTGAAGTGATAATGGAGTTAAGCACAGTGTCAAAACCTAAGGGTGTGGGGGTTTATTTTAAACATTTAGGTGCCAAT
>NC_056502.1:10402582-10413722 GCF_014905685.2 Nematolebias whitei | reverse complement strand
CAGAAAGATTGGGTCCAACTGTTACAAAAAACAGCATTGTTTAGGAATATAATAAAAATATATATTTAAAACAAAACTTTTACTGAACTAGATTTTAGAACCCAGCAAAGTTAAGTCAGGTCGTTTGGATGGTTTCTTTTTATTGAACCTGTCCAGACAACCTGACTTAACTTTGTTGGATTTTTCTACCTGGATTATTGAGCATGAATCTGGATATATTTTAGTAAGTAGAAAAGAAAGTTTTACATTTAAGCTAACGTATATTTTTTTGTTGTTTTGTATTGCTTGTACTTACTGTATTCATCGTATATATATATATATATATATATATATATATATATATATATATTATATCTATCTATATATATATATATATATATATATATGTGTATATATATATATATATATTTATATATCAGGCTGCACAGCAAAGTCTTGTCGAATTTTAGGGCAATAACTGACGATTTAACTGTCTTAAACTCTATGTGGACTATAAATACAAGATGGTTCTTGTCTTCTTGTGCAGACTGAGACAGAATATCAAGATCCCACCTCCACCGTACACATACGTGGGGGAAAAAAAAAAAACAACTTTTGAACTTTATGCCACTGATGGTTTCACTGAAGATGGCGATAAATCAGCCTCTCACGTTTATGTGACTAAATTGCTCATTATCCTGTTTCATTTTTCATTAAAATCTGGGAGTGGGTACGCCTCACTTTACCTTCCCACACACACAAAACAGATTTGTTGATCAAAATAAAGCTGAAGTTATTCTGAATCACCGTGACAGCAAATGTTAATTATGAGATTCTGTTGAACCCTGTCCTGTTCATTAGTCACTGCGGGGATAAAACCAGCAAGGAGAACGTCTCTCTAATCACCAGGCTCTCATGCACCTGCCCTGACTCTGTGTGCTTGTTATAAAGAAAGAAATCCCTCTACAAAGACGTCCAGAGCCAAGTCAACTTTAAAGAGCCAAGCCGGAGAGCGGAAGCTATGTGATCATGTTCTTTGGTGTTTTATCTCCTCTTTTGTCTACAACTGTAGGGAGGCACTGAATAGAAAGAGGAGTACGAAGGTTGAATTTTATTTGCTGCTGTGCTATGTTAGAATGCTATAAAATGTTTTATATTGAATGTGTATCAGATAGTGTGAGGTAATTTTATGTAAATCCAACAGTTACTGGGGCAAATAATTGTAAATTCAGGGTTCAACCTGGGAATTTATTGAGATTTACGCAGTAAAGGTTTTATTTTAGCTAAAGGTTCAACTAAACTCAGCTGACTGGGACTTCTGTTCATCATCAGATGCAATTATTTGAGTAAATTAGGCTGATTTTCCTTTCCTAAAACATTTTTCAACCACCAGTCACAAAATATTTTCAGTTTGTAAAAAAAAAAAAAAAAAAAACTTACAAAATACTGGTGCAGTTTTATTCCCAAACCTTGGCTCTGAAGTATTTTGTGAATAAAAAAAAACCAAAAACAATAATAAATAAAACTAACACTGCAGGTTTTTGCCAGAAACTGCAACAATTCTTTGCATCAGAGCAAATTAACAACAGAAAGAAGGAAAAAAAAAGATTATACATAACAAATCTAAACATTACATACTGTAACTGTGCTGTATTACCATTTCAACATACCAGTATGGTTTATTTCCTTTTTTTTAATGGGAAATCTGAAATAACAGGTAACACTGCATGTGTCTCAATATGTCACCATAATTACTGCCTCTAGTGCTAGCCGAGGGCTGGAGCAGAATGGTACTTATTGACTTGGAGACCCATTGAGAAGGAAATTGCTATCTCAAGTGTAGATGAGGAGGAAACTGTAATTGGGTGGCAGAAAGGGCAATTTGCGCAACTTTGAAACATATGATCGGGAAAAAGTCATCCGCATCTTTTCATCTAATCGCAATAACCTCTTTAAGACTTTTCTTGAAATTACACACTTAAATTATGAAACATAAAATTGGATTAACCTAATTCAGTGATTAACATAAATAATAATCTGTGTACTAATCTGCATATCTGATGACGCCCAAAAATATCTACATTTGTCTTTCTTGCTGATAATTAAAATGTTTTTAGTGTAAACCCGAAGCTTCGGGCAGCACCTCAACACGGGGATCGTTGCTCTTTCACTGCTCCCCCTGACAGAACAATCTTCACCCAGTTTTAAAGGTTTGCAGACATTTTCTATCCTCAGCTACGTGTTTATTCCTGCAGATGTGTAGAAAGCTTTGAGTCCTTGTGCGCATACTTCTTTCCAGGGTTTAATTTGTAAACCGATTGATGCCGGAATGCAAATAGTGGGTGGGCCGGCTTTTGGGGGGTGGGGAGTCGGGGGGTCCTCCTCCCCCAGAAAATTTTGAATAAAGTAGATGTGATTTCCTGCATTTTGGTGTCTTTTAAAGGGTTGTTAAACAGCTACATGCTCCTATTTGTAAACACCGCTTCTGTCAAGCATCCTACCCACCCCACTCCCGCACTTGACGAATCCGAGCAGACTTCTCTGGTGAAGTCACTGTCAGACTCCACATGTGAAAATGTGAAACCTCCTCCTTCGTCTGTTCATGGCGGCTGCCCGCAAACGACTGCCTTGATAGCTCGGCACTCACCCCCACTCTTTTAGGGAGGGAGATTTTTATTAAGGCTACACGTGGCAATGCTACTTGAAGAGCCAGATCCTATGTGATATTAAGAATTCGTAAGTGGCTGTTTTATTTAAAATGAGTGTTTATGTAATTATTTTCTGTCTACATATCCAATATAAGTTGTATTTATTCAAGGTAATCATATTTGTTCATAACTTTATTATTAGTAAGCCTGAGAGTTATCAGATCCAATCAAACAGTTACCAGAATGCACCCTGCCAAAATAAGAGACTTTCCAGATTCTGTTCAGGTAGGATCCAGCTCAAATTAAGCTCTGCTTCATTCCTACCCTTGCGTTTTACACAAATCTATAATTTTGGTCAAAGCAACAGCCTTTTTTTTTTTTTTTTTAAACGTTGACGGTGCTGTGAAGTCAGCACGGCCGGTGACACTTCTTGAGACAAATCACCGCCGCCTCTGGCGGAGCAGCTGAGCTGAGCTGTCTTGCCAACAGAAATGAGTAGCCGGTTCTGTAATGGTAGTCCAATGGCAGTGATTAGGAACGGACTTGTCTATTTATCATCAGTGAGTGTGGCTTCTAGCAAGACAGGCAGAAGGTACAGCGAGAGGGAACAAGCGAACTGACAAAGGTTTTGTCAGGCTTTTACTTCCTTGTGTGGCCTCCATAAATCACTGGGCGAGCGCTGTAACACACTTTCATTCGTTCCAATCAAGCGATTTATCCCGCGTACATGGAAACAGGTACGCCGGATCAATTTATGCTCAAACTACTTCTGCTGTTCAGGAAAGACCCCAATCTTGTTTTAAAGCAATTATGGTAAGTGCTGTTATTAAAAAATAACACTAAACAATAAAACTCACGCTGAAATCAATTCAACTGTTAGATCAAAACATTAAAAACAATGTTCAAGTCTTCTGAAAGGATGTTTTCCTTTATGATTAATACCAATGCTGATTTATTTCAGCTGCGCAGACAATGAATATGGGAAAGGAGATTTAATTTGAATCTGTGAAAGAGCTTGAGGCTTTTTTTTTTTAACAGTTTGATGTCTGTCAAGTTTCCAGTCGCCATGTTTAGTTCATTTTGATCAACTTTTGACTTCTGCACAAAATAATTACTGTATACCTAATAATTCATCAATAGAATGTAGAAATGAACATCTGACTGTAAAAACAAACACAAAAATCACTACTTTGTGTTTCGTCTTAAAAAGTTGTGAATGTATGCTTTAATTATTTTTCAAAGAAAATGTTTTATTAGAAACAAAAGTAAATTGCTTAGTTTTAATCCATCATCTTATCTCCATAACCCAAACATCTGATCAAAGAACGAAACATTTTCAGCTGCAGAGCTGTGCTATTATTAGACCAGATTACGTGATTTCATTTCAGTTGACCAATTTTAATGTATTTCTACAACTTTATGATCAAACAATGACTGTGTGAAGGAAAACTAAACACAATATAAGTAGCATCAACATAAATTATTAGTTTTAATACAGTGACTTTGATATATCCATAAATGGATACATCCAGAAATGGATAATTTCACTATGTTAAATGCAATAACGTTTAAACTGCAGATAAAATCATGAGATTAGCAAACCTTTTTTTTTCTACAAATTAAATATTTTCCCATAAAGAAACAAAAAGTTGTAACACAAAAGTTGATCTAAGCGTCATGCTACAATGCTGCTCTTCTAGGATAATAAGAAAACGTAAAGGTAAATCAGCTTTTTGTCATCATCACCTTTTATAGCTTAGAACCTAAATGATGACAAAACGCATCACTATCAGGTGAAAAATAAATAAATAAAAATCTAGATTAATCCTCGTTTCTTTGCTGTGCTCTTCTCAAAACGCTGGAATAAAAAAAAAAAGATTTTCTGAACAATGATTACTCAGCATTAAAACAAATCATGCAGCTCGCTGCTAAGACCTAAACAATCACCTCCTAAGTCGAACAAACACAGAAGATAGGAAGCTTACTTAATGTCTCAAAAGAAAAATGAAATCTACAATAAGTTCTTACGTGGGATTTAATTGTTTCCCCGTGCCACTTATCGCCTTTACGGAAAAGACTACTTCTAAGAATGCGTCAAGTTTTTAAAATATGCAGGATAATGAATGAAACATTAGCATTTTAATGGCTTGACATAATGTAATAGTTGTGCAGGAGGAGCCGCAGCAGAAAAGAAAATTGATTAATGAGGGTAATGACTCGTTGGTTACACCGCCGTTGAAGCTTGTTGGTGTTCTGCTTCAGCAGCACCACGCAACGCTGCTGACAGCGTTTGCTGCTGGGCTCTCTGTTCATGAGTATTCCACAGTTGTGGCAACGATATCAGTTGTGCTCAGCCCAGATTTGCCTGCAAGCCTGATGGCATGGCTGGCTGCTGCGCTGCCATGTGCCAAGGTCCTGCCTAGACTGTGGCCCAGTGGGGTTTTCTGCTCAGACGTTAATGCAGTGATTTACTGCTAATAAAGAGGCACATCGTCATTGGGCAGAAGACTCAGCGCCACCGCCGTCCCGGTTTCCATGAGCTCCCACATTTCAAATCCAAATTAGATAAATGTAACAGAAAAAAATGACCCAATGAGCCAAGGATAGAAATTAGCAGCTGATTAGCTCTCCTACCAAAGCTCGTGATTCTTACTTCCTTGCTGTGATTTAACTTAACGCTGCTAATCAATTTAGAGAAATCATGAAAGAGACCAATTTGATCTTGTTCTCTGTCGGTATATTAGAGTCTACTGCACACTTGAAGCGGCTGCTTCTACTAACTGAGTGTGCCAAGGCTCCTCATATCCATTATTTTTCTGTGAGGGCAGTTCATGACAATAACATGTCTGGAGCACGCTAAACAGCACGTCGATAAAAAAAAAAAAAAACTGTTTTGATACGACAATTTATAAAGCTTCCAACTTTAAAAAGGTTACATTGATTTGTTTATGGATATTTACATTATCAAATTATCTTTAAATTTATTTAGCTAAAACAAAAGTTTTCTCTTCGTATACTCTTCAAATTTTCAACTAATCCATTCGTCCATCTTTACCCGCTTCTTCCTTTTCGGGTCACGGGGGTCACTGGTGCCCATGTCCAGCAGTCACAGTGCGAGAGGCAGGGTACACCCTGGACAGGTCACAAGTCCATGATAGGGACACAGAGACAAATGAGACAAGCAACCATTCACTCTCTCACTCACACCTAGAGACAATTTAGAGTTACCAATCAGCCTAACATTCACGTTATTGGTCTGTGGGAGGAAACCGGAGTACCTGGAGAAAACCCACGCATGCACGGAGAGAACATCTATAGAACTAGCCAACTATCTCAAACTCCTGGATGTTATGTGAACAAGAAGCTCTGCTTCCCCACTTCCCTACCCGCTCCCTTCCCAAGGACATCTGTGGACCTGTATCAGAGCTGAGCCGGCTAATAGACACTGCACCATCTCTGATCAGAACTATGGGGACTATCTAGCAGTGTCCATGGACAAACTCACTGCCTTCATCGGCCTTCCTCATGCATAAATGTATTATGATGTCATCAGTATGTTGCTGTTTCTGTGCTGAGGTTTTATTTTTTGCAACTTTCACACTGTGTCCCATCTAGGACACAGTGTGAGATATGTTTTTTGATACCTCCTCTTCCCCCTGTGTTTCTCTTTTCCTATATAACAAAAATGGCAGCGCCTCCTACGAGGCCGCGGCCTCAGACACTCCGTCTTCCCATGTCTGTTGTATGTTTTACTCGGTCGGGCTGTACTGAAATTTAATTTTGTTGTGCTTCAGTGCAATGACAATAACGCTGATTATGAACATGCAAACTCCACCCAGAACGGCCCCCCCCACTGGGACTTGAACTGGGGCAACCTGCTCGCTGAGAGTCAGCACCTCTACCAACTGCGCCACTGTGCTGCCCTTCAACTAATCATGATTTTTAATATGGTTGTTGTTTTTCTTTTGCCTGATCCCTTCTGCTGGGGTTGCCACAGCAAGTGAACTCGCATGAAAGATTTGGCGATTGTTTTATGCCAGATACCCCTCCTGTCGCAACCTGGGCTCGAACCTGCAGCCTCAAGATAACAAGACCACAGCACTGATCAGCGGGCAACCGCAGCCCCATAATTCTTGAACGAGGAATCAACAATATTATATCAATTATATCAAGCCCACCATGTTGTTATCTGATGAAATACATAAAGTTGACTGCTGCACTGTTGATAAATTCCCGTGATGTATTTTCATTCATTCAACCTTTATTTAGACAGGTACATCCCATTGAGCCTGGAGGACTCATTTACAAGAGAGACCTGAAAATTGTATTTTCACAAACTCGAGGTAGCCTCAGTGAATACCTAATCCTGTCTCAAACCAACAGAGCGTGATTTAATAGTCTGAGATGAGACAGATTAATTTGGGCTATCAGAATCTTAGAACTGATCATTTGCATTTTATTTATTTGATAGACCTCATCCTTTAAAGCTCAGCAATTAACATGCAAACACCATCTTTCTAATCATCAGCAAGAAGGAGCACAGAAAGAGTCAAAACTATTTACACCACAAACGTCCACTAAATGCACTACCTAGTATAGTAACAGCATCGTGAATAATTAATTAAATCCCACCAGGGTGATGAATTACAGCTGAATTATGACCCATCCCATCCGTCTGTCCCTGGATGCTTTCTTAGAAATGCACTTGTGCACAAATGCAGGATCACAGTGAGCAGCGCGGTATGTGCATCTTTCTGCTCTCTCCTTGGAGATGCAGCCCCCCCACCACCACAGCATCCTCAGTGATAATGCACAAAACCTCATGGGACTTTGCTATACACTCACTCGGGGGGTCATTATTCACCCTGTTGCAGTCCATCCTTCTTCTTTTCAACTCTGTGAGCAACTGTCTGCCTCTGAGACTCAGCATATACCTCCCACTGTAGCTGGCACTGCTGACCGAGCAGCATCCCCCCCCCACCCCCACCCCCACCCCCTCAGTGCCACTGGAGACTGTTTGCTTCCAAACTGATGAAAAGAAGAACCCGAGCTGCTTAATGGTTATTTTGTGTTTGCGCTGATTGTATTAAATGTTCAATTATAGACAGATCATTAACATAACTAATTACAGTTACTATCATAAACATTTGTTTTAATATACTTGTCTTGCGATATGAGACTCTTAACTAAGGTTTATTTAAGACGTCCCTGAATAATTACTTTAATTTCAACTTGATGTGCAATTTTTCAAACGAATGCTTCGTAAGTGTTGAATTGTATTGTTGCATCACTACACCTTTCTACGTGGTATTCAGTGCAGTAACTGAACAGTAAAACAGCTTTGAGCTTTAGTTTTACAATCTCTTTGTACGTAACATCAAACAGTGTTTGTGATATTTTTTATTCAACTTTTTTGTGCGAATTATTCACCATTAAAACGCTTCAATATTCCAGGGATTTTTATTTTTAATTTTTATTGATTTATTAAACCCAACATATAAATTTGTTTCGTCTCCTTTTCTATTTGTAGTCCTGTCTGACAGCAGAACAGAGTGCAAAGCTTTAATATATGAGTAGACACAGAGGAAGTGCATGGATGATACAGACATGTTTGTTACAATGCATCAAGCAAAATGTCTTTTTCCCTCCTCGTCATCAGCTCAGTTTGACCTCAGCTCAGGGGCATGGCGTCACTTTACTGAGCCATCACTGGATGTCGTAAATGACACTGCTTTTCTTCAGACGCCTCCATGACTAGGAGCAAGTAGAGCCTCGTTTAAAGCCGACAGGAGGTCAGCGAGGGTCAGAAAAACAGTTTTATGGAAGTAAACAACAACCTTGCTCCAGGTCTCATTGTTTCCAGCTCTACAGTCACTGAATCCTGTCCTCGTGCTAGTAAACCATTACAAAACAACTCGTCATCAGCTGATTTAAACCTTTTAAATTAGCACTGAAGGCAAATCACTGATGTGAACATCTGCATCTTGAACGTGAAGGCATGTTTAAAAAAAGAATACACCGAATCCGAACTGATCGGGCACAGCAACACAACCACAAACAGATGAGGTGGCACAGATTGATCATCTTCAAAATATCATTTTGATTTGAGAAAAGCCAAACTCAGGCAGCACGGTGGCACAGTTGGTAGAGCTGTTGCCTCTCAGCAAGAAGGTTGTCGGTTCAAATCCCAGCCCGGGAGCTTTCTGGGTAGAGTTTGCATGTTCTCTCTGGGTTTTCTCCGGGTACTCCAGTTTCCTCCCACAAACCACAGACAGGTTGGTAACTCTAAATTGTCTCTAGGTGTGAGTGAGGGAGTGAATGGTTGTTTGTCTCATTTGTCTCTATGTGTCTCTGTGATGGACTGGAGACTTGTCCAGGGTGTCCCACACCTCTCACACAGTGATAGTTGGATATGGGCACCAGTGACCCCCGCGACCTGAAATGGAAGAAGCAGGTAAAGATGATGGATGAATGGATGGATGGATGGATGGATGGATGGATGGATGGATGGATGGATGGATGGATGAAAAGCCAAACTGGAAGAGGACCCACCCCACTTTGTTTCCACTGGGACCGACAGGTTTATGTTTAAATTTCCATTTACTTATTTTTCTCGTACTCTCTTTTGTTGGTGTTTAAATGTCATGTTTTTTGTTTCCTTAGTTTTTTCAGTCCCTTCATGTTACAGACTTGTTTAGTCTTTTTACTTCCATTTTATTTATTTATTTATTTATTTATTTATTTATTTATTTATTTATTCAGTCATTCATCTGGCTGCTCCTGTCTTCATGGGTCACCACAGCAAGCAAACTCACACAAAGACTTGGCGATTGTTTTGATGCCGGATGCTCTTCCTGATGCTACCACAGCCTTCTGTGTGGAGCAAAGAGATGCCATCCAGGGCACCCGGGGGAGCAGATGAGGGGGTTAAAGCCCTTGCTCAAGGGCAGAGTGTGAAGCGCCACATTTAGATGCAACAGTCAGAGGATTTTAACCAGTAACCTTCTCTAACCACTGCACCACCACTCCCCACTCTTTGTTCCTACTTATTGCTTTTTTTTTTAATGATCATAGTTTTCTTTTCTTTTTTGTTTCGTCTCCTCTAAAGCACTTTGCGTCACACATCATAATTAAAATCAATATAAAGTTTGATGTGGTGTAGAAAATGTTTTTGGATGTTGTGGTTCAGCACACAGTTACAAAGTTCATGGTCAGATGCTGATGACAGTCTGAACAACTAAGTTACGTTTTTATTCTCTGTCTTCTCTCCTTACAGAAAATGTGTCAACTACAGCAAACTTTTTGAATAGACTCGTACAAATTCTAGCCCTTTTCCCCCTTTTTCCAGTTAAAAAACGAAAGAAAGAAAGAAATGCATTTGGCTTAATCTACCAAACAGTCTGACACATTTGGATTCTAACAGCTCTGGTGAAACAAACTCTATTTGTAGCTGTGGTGCTGATTTAAATACAATGGGAAGGAGATTTCAAGCACATGAGGATATCTTAAGCGTGCAGAAGAGGCTTTAGGAAGCTTTGAGAAATTGTTTTGGGGTTCCACGATGCTCCTGTAATTCTGATAATGTTCAACTTCCACCACAGTTTGAAAGAAAAGCTTTTTGCTTTGCTGCCACTGTACTGGTTCAGTACATTTTATAAATAAATTTAAAAAAAAAAAACTCACATTAAGTGTTCACAGTTCTCAATAGGGGCAGGTTTAAATAAATAATGAATTAAAGCATGCTTGACACCAACATTTGTTGCTCTTTTACTCTGCTGAGTTGCACTTGACAATAAGCAAACTAAACTCACCAGTTGCCAAGAAAAGCGTCCACAGAACGTCTGAATGTTGGAGTGACATTAGAGCGGGTGATTATGCCAATGATTAACACTGAGTAATGGGTACTACTCAACTCTGGCAACATTTATTGCCTAACCAAATTGAGCATTTTCAGTAATTACAGTGCATCTGTTGCAGACGGTCTCATCTTATGTGCTACAAATAACATTGCTTAGTTCTTCAACACAGTCAGAGCCGCTCCTTCTGCAGGTAATATATATAAAAGTAGTCTTTAACACAGCCCATAAAATGTTTCATTTCTTTACTGGAGTTGTATAGAATATCTTTACCTACTTTTAATAAAAAAGCACCCTAACATCTACAGAAAGTTCCAAGCTATTATATTAGGGAAGCACGATATTGGATTTTTGGTCGATATCCGATATGCAGATATGTTAAAACTTATTTGGCCGATAACGAATATCAATACAGATGGGGTTTTTTTTAGACCTATTTACAGAGACTACATAGCTTTCCCTGCTGTGGAATTAAAATACTACATTATTCTGCATGGTCTTTGTCAATTTGGCCTGATACCAAATGCACATGCCAAAAAGGGGGTGAAAATGATGTAACACTTCAACTTGGATTATGTTTAATGTCAAATTTATTCATGACATTTACTCTCCAACACAATGACAACACTCAAACAGTGCAAATTTGTACATTTTCAC
>NC_056502.1:10389709-10397582 GCF_014905685.2 Nematolebias whitei | reverse complement strand
GACTGCAGGCACAGTTTCAAGAGTTGACACAGTTGTTCTGTGGAAAGTGTGGTCCTGCTGCTCAGAGTGGTGTCTGATTTTAATCTTAAACTGACCACCTCTACTGCATCATCAACAGGAATGCACGTAAAGAGTGATGTGACATCAAAAGAGACCATTGTTTCATCAGTCTCCATGATGACATCCCTCACCTTATCCACAAAATCCATGGTGTTCTGTATGTGGTGTTCTGAGCTGCCAACTAAAGGGATGAGTACATGAAGATTCCTCTCTGCTCGGACGTTCTCGGACCTTCTTATACTCCCCTATCCACATCAGAGGTCTTGCATAAACAAAGTTGTCATGTACACCTCATCTGTGGCTGTACGCCCAGACTTCTGACCTTTGCTCACCCCCCCTAATGTAAACCGACTTTTCCCATGACCATGTGAATCAGAGTCAGTTTAATCCAACACCACTTTTGTATCTGGTCACACTGCACCTGCACAAGCCATTAAACATGCACGTTTAAATATCTTGAATCCTACAGTAGAAATCTAGACCAAAATTTAGATTTTCTTCAGAAAATGAGCCATGGTATATTCAGTGTGGTAATTATTGTCAGTAGGTATTGTCTGTAAAGAAGAGGTTTCATGGGAATCATCACATGCGGGAGTTTTCTTAATCTACATACAGCTACTGGTAAATCACAACAGATTAGGTTGTGCAAAAAATAAATGCACATTTCACTTCTGTTCAACATCATTCAGAGTGAAAGCACTACTTTGTACTCAGCAGCATGCATTTATCCTACAGCTTGCAGCCAAACATCCCATGACTAACAAAATAATTGTGTCTTTCTGCCTTTAATGGATATCACCAGTCAGGATGCAGAAGATGAGCAAAGCATGGACACGGTCTTGTTCGGCAAATGAGGCGGTAAACATTTGTTTCCTGAAGAACTCCATAACAACATGTTACATAATAAGAGTGTGACTCTGCAGGTTGAAACATACCTGCAAATATTTTTTTTCCATTAAGTAACTTCACGTTTTACGAAAGAAAAAGTTGAAAAGTGAGCTCATCAACAGAATCAGAAAACAATGTTAATATTTTAGTCAATTTGCTTTTGCAGTTGTGATCATTGATTATTTTATGACCGTTCTAAGTAAAAAGAAACGGTAACAATCAATGGCTTGCAGTATTTGATGCAGAGTGCCATTTAGTGTGTGAAATATTTTACCCGCTGCCTGTTGTGACTTTGAATTAAGGGCGGATGGGTAAGACTGGGAAATGATACTCAACCTTTTACCAACACCTCTGATCCTAATTAGCTTGTTAGAGCTTTGACTTGTTCACAGATGTTGTTACAAAGGTCAGATGATGCAAATGTCAGAGCTTTCAAACTGCTCGGACTCAGACAACTTTGTCCCAACACAGCAGCCACCGGCTCCTTTAAACAGACGATGTGGTTGGAGAAGGATCCTGACGCTAACAGAGGCAGGGGAGAGGAGGATTTCAGAATTGAAAGTGATTTTCTTGTGCTTCACAAAAACAAGTGAACGACGAGCAAGACGGTAGAAAATAAACCACAAAAAATATGCAGCGCTTAACAATAAAAGGACAGTGAACGCAACAAAGCCAAAATTGATCTAAATCAGAAAATACATTTAAAAAGGCCAAAATACATAAAACTCACAAATATAAACAGCTTTTTAAATGACCAATAGCTACTATGAACAAGTCAATTGCAATAAGACTAAATATTTTAATAAAATGAACTTCTGGAAGCAAAGATCAAATCTGTGAAAATACTTAACATATTATAATATTTCCCCCAATATGAGTTTAATGATCCTGAAGATACATAATGGAATACACCAAGAGGGAAAATATTTTGATTTTCAAAGCCTTCTGACCTAAATATCCCTGAAAGACTGCCAACAAACAACACAGTATTACACAACTATTACACACAGTCAATAACTACTACAGGATTTAGGACTTATGAAGAAGCAGGAATGAAAAATAATCTTCTGACTAAAAATAATTCAACCCGTGTTGCCGTTTAACCTTTTTCCCTGCTGATCTGCTTACATACAATTTGCGATTGGATTGCGACCTCGGTAAACCCCAGAGATTCTCAAACGCTCATGACCTGCAGCAAAACATCTAATGAACGTTTTGTGTCACCATCAATTGATATTTTCTAATGTGAAGCCACTTTTTGGACTAATAGCCAATAGAGCCTCCTTAACACAGATGTATTTGGTAAAATGCTACAGTTGTATCTGTGGAAAAACAAAAACAAAAACAACAAATAAACGTCATCTTGAACTGCACCTCAGAAAAATAAAATTAGTAAAAAAAAGAAGATGGATGGGTACTGAATGGGAAAGGATGTGCATCATTCATGTGGATTTATCACACCCTGAACTAAAAGATCATGATGAAAAAAGCTAACTTAAAATAATAATAATAAAAATACATTGCTAGGAGAAATTAAAAGCAAAGGCGTACTGTACCGTATTTTTCGGACCATAAGGTGCACTAAAATATTTACATTTTCTCAAAAAATCGACGTGAGCCTTATAATCAAGTGTGCCTTATGTATTAATTCTGGTTGTGCTTACTGACCTCAAACTGATTGTATGTGGTTATTGTGAATGAGTTGAATAAAGTTTGATTTATCTGTTTAGTTTCGCTTAATGTGCCTTATGCGTCAGCCTCCCCACCATCACCGACATCTACACCTCCAGATGCAGGAAGAGGGCCACCTGCATCATGAAGGACCCCACACACCCAGCATGCACACTTTTTGCCCTGCTCCCCTCAGGCAGAAGGTTGAGGAGCATTAAGTGCAGAACCACCATGCTGAGGAACAGCTTCTACCCTGAGGCTGTTAGACTCCTGAATCTCTAACCAGGAAAATTACTGTGAAAAAAAATCACTGTAATGCCACTTGGTTGTTGATATGTGCTGCTGATCTCATGCTGCTGATTATTTCATGTTGCTGTGTTCATTAGTCATCTGCTCATACGAACTCATGTTCGTGCTGCTGTTGTTTTTGGCACATTGTTTTGTACTATGAGTACTTAGTGTATTCTTAGTTTTGTGTATTCTTAGTTTAGTGAATGTAGTATATTCTTTGTTCATGTCTTGGATCTTACTTTTCTTTACAATTTGTATTTTTGTTGCATGTAACTGGGACCATGTGTGCATAGTTTCATTCCACCTCATGTACCACATGTGATGTGAATGACAATTTTTTTTTTAAATCCTTGAATCCTTATAATCCGGTGCGCTTTATGTATGAAAACAGACCCATTCATTGATATTGCACCTTATAATCTAGTGCAACTTATAGTCTGAACAATATGGTAATAAAATATGGATGAACACTAGAGAAAACAGTCTCGTCTTAAAAGTATTTTTTGACTGTCTCTTTATTGAGAACATGTCAGCTTGTAGGTGATAACACCTGCCTCAGACTAAAACTTAACAATCAAACTGACCAAACTGCTTATAGATGTCCATGACGAAGCAAAACCTCTTCATGCAAACAGCACGAATCTCTTTTCAAAGCGTCCAAGTTTTCAAGGCCAAAAAGCCCCGCTGCTGCTCTGCAATGATGTCACCGAAAGAAACTGTCAGTCTCGATTCAACATCTCATGGTGAAAAAGACTGCAACCAGAGCAAGCAGGGATATTTTAGAGCTTATTCTCTATCAGAAACAAGCTCAGTCCTCAAAATGAGTAAGACTTTCTGCAGCGCTGCTCCATCAAATCTGCATCAGAGGCACTTTGACCAATTTGGAATCACAAGTGAGGAATTCAGTTTTCTCATTAGGTAGAGAAATGAAAACCTGTTGTTTCGGCTTCAGCTGAATCATCACATTTTAGAATTGGAAAAATTACATCCACTTTGAACGTTCATAATAAGCAGAAGTTGATGTCCAAGCCTCATAGTGGAAAGGATCCGCCTGAAACCTGCTGCAAATACTGTCAAGTGTTTTCCACTAACCCTGTCGTCAGTCCTGCCCTCGTTTCACTGCTAACAAGTTATAGACCGGCTGTCACTTTGTGTCAGGATCTGACTGACAGACACGCTCGAGCAGATGAATGTAACACTGCAGTGTGGCTCACTGCATCTGGCGACACTGTAATGTAATTAAAACAAAAAGTGTGCATGAAAATGTGTGTGTAAATGTACGTCAGCTCTTTCACCCTTCATCACGCTGCTATGTGTATCCTTAAATACATCAGATATATTTATGGGTTCCAAGTGATAATATGGTGTTCTCTGTCGTGATGGTCTGGAAAATAAACTGTATAAATTAATAAAAAATAAAGGTATATAATAAACATTTGGTTAATTCTGGTCAAAGAAAACACAAATAGAGATGACATTTGCAACAAAAAATAATGGGCTTTGTTAACGAAAAGCAGCTATAAGATACCCATGATGTCATGCATGAATACAAATAAAAAAGTGCATGAAAATCTACAGAATTACAATGAAATCACATTAAAACAACTTTGTTAAATATGACATGTCACTGTAGTAATTTATTGTGCAAAAATACATTTTTTTTTCCAAAAGCAAACTATAAAAAAGCACTTTAACTAAACAACAAAGTCCATGCTCAATAATCCAGGTATAAAATCCAACATTTTTCAGTCAGGTCATCTGGACAGTTTATTTTTTTGTGCTGAAACGTTTCGCCTTCGATCCGGAAGGCTCCATCAGTCAAGGAAACGCACAACAAAACTGATTCTTCCCCCAACAGCTTACTCCAAAGTGGAACAAACCAGTTCTGCTTGTGATAAGATGGTCTCTTTGGTACGCTCCTCCTCCATTGCCGGCCCTCTTCCTTGTTGACGGTCTTGTCAAACTGGACTTTGTTGTTTTCGACCAGTTTGACACAATTGGACTGTTTTGGCCTCCCTGCACTGGCTACCCATTCACCTTCGGATCCATTTCAAAATTCTCATGTACGTTTTTAAATCACTGAACAGTTCCGCCCCATCCTATCTCACTGATCTTCTGCAGCCATATGTCCCACCGCGCTCTCTGAGGTCAGCAGACCAGATGCTTCTCTCAGTCCCAGAAACCCGTCGTAAGCTCAGAGGTGACAGGGCTTTCTCTGTTGCAGGTCCACGACTGTGGAATGAGTTGCCACTGAGTGTCCGGCAGGCTCCCACATTCTCAGTCTTTAAGTCTCGCTTGAAGACCCACTTCTATTCGCTTGCCTTTAACACGGTGTGATTTGTTTTGGTCCGGTCTGTTCTTTACTCTGTTGGCCATTTTAGTTAGCTTCTGCTGCTATTTGTATCTGTATTTCTATTTTATGTTTTCCTGTTCGCTGTGCATGTTTGTGTTTCTTTTGTACAGCACTTTGGTTGGCCTTGTTGCTGTTTTAAGTGCTATATAAATAAATTGGTATGGTATGGTATGGTATAAATAGCTATTTCAATGTTAATTAATTTACTAACTCACATAACACTGAAGATAAACTTTAGATGGCACAATGCCAACAAAACACCTACTGTAATTTCTGAACTACTGAGCGTACTCGATTATAAACCATGCACACTAAAGAAAATATAAAATATTGTATATGAGCCACAGGTGTCCACATTGTAACATGAGATATTTAAACAGAACGATTTGTAAAGCTTTTAATTAAAAAAGTACTGGTAACATACACAAATACATACAGTAAATGTTTTTTTTTTTTTTTTTCTGAACAGTGCTTGTAACACGGCTGGTAAAAATATAAAATTAAAATACAGTAGTCTACCCAGCAGTCATTGATCACTACTTTGCACTCCACTGCGCAGGAGTGGCCTATAGAGCAGCTCTGTGAGTGCCCGGGTGTGACGAGGCTAAATGTTTTGGCGACATGAAGCTCATTAACACGTAAAAATTAAAATATTAAAATCCATAAATTAGCTGCAGCATTGCCGTGGTGTTCAAAGTGTGTGAAAAAAAGTAGCAGTTTATAGTCCAGAAATTACGGTACTTGGTTTTTGTGTAATATTAGGGTTTAAATTAAAACAAATACCAACTAAACATTAACATTTATTACTGATGTATCTTCCTTAAAAAAAAAAAGTATTTAAAAGTAGCTCCTTTTTTAATGCGAAAAAAGAAAACTACATTTTTCAAATTGCTTTTTTATTTCATTTACTTTAGTTATAATTACTTTCTAGATAAAATTAGAACATTAAAAACTTTCAGTGGGATCCCAGCAGCAAGTACATTTGACAATCTGTACTTTTAACCAGAGCGTCGGTGGTGGATACGTTACATGATTTTTACAAAATAAATCCCGGTATGAGAATGCAGAATATCTGAGTGAGAAATAATCAAATATCGAGTTCATCACACGTGTGCTCAGAATCTGTTTGGAAGAGTTTCTGTGAGTTACTCTGAATCTGGCTGGTCCATTATAAGAAAAGAAATAAAAAGACCAAAGCTCATCCTGAGGACGATGAAGATTTAAAAATAATCCGACATGTAATCACATATTTCAGGACTGTAAACAGCCCCTAACCCAGGTCATGTAAATTACTTCCCCCTTAAGATGTCACAATATTTGGCTAAATAGTATAAACTGTCATTTTAAAGGCAGATGTAACTTTCCCAGAGGAGAGATAGAGGAAGCCGTTCCTTCAAGGGGCATGAGTGACTGCATGAGGGGGTGAAATTGAAAGATGGAAAATGACACCAGTGACAGGATTCACTGTTAAGTGTAAATCTGTGTTTCCTGTCTTTAAGACCCTCGGCACTGAGGAAGTCTGCTATCCCCACACAGACAGGGAGAAGACAACAGACATTCACTTCTGGCTACAAATGACCCCCAGTTCAAAGTCATCTGTGTTAGCAGGAACCAGTCACACTGTGGGCGTCTTCCTTCAGTTCTGTTTCTGTGGAAGTGTGAATCTGCCGTGAAAAATAAAATAAATAAAACATGTTCCTTTGATGTGTAGATGAAATTAACATTCATTGTGTATCTCTTTATGGCCTAAAATCTGTCAGTGATCAACAGTGTGCTGAGCTCGGAGGGATAAAAACACATAATGAACATACTGCCGATGTGTTTTAGCTCCGACTATAAACTAGGACTGGTCCCCAGTTGAATAAATATCTGTGCACAACTGCTGGATTAACGAAATGCACAAACAATTTAGTACTGAGGCATCCATGTGCATCACATGCAAGCTTTTCTTTCAGAAAGAAACCTTAATATTAACAACAAAGTCCATGCTCAATAATCCAGGTATACAATCCAACATTTTTCAGTCAGGTCATCTGGACAGTTTCTATTTTTGTGCTGAAACGTTTCGCCTTCGATCCAGAAGACTTCATCAGTCAAGGACACACACAACACAAAACTGATTCTTCCCCCAACTGCTTACTCCTTAATATTGTTTTGTATTTTCTGATAGTTACTTAACTGTCATTACAAGCAGAGTTTATACCGTCAGTGTATTGGAAATACATAACTGGATTTAGATATACAGTAGTCCTTCGCTACTTCGCGGTTAGTTTTTCGGGGATTTGCTCTATCGCGGTTTTTCAAAGTAAAACTGGGCATGACACACAACTGGCTGATTGATGGATGAGCCGCACGATCGGCATGGAATTTTTATTTAAAATAAATTATTTTAAATTGTGTGCAATCCAAGCTGCAGGAGAAGCTTCTACATGCAACGTGTCATATCTCCGCTCTGCAGCGGAGAAGTGGGCGTGGCCAAGAGCAATGGCAGGTGGCAGAGTGCAGCAGGAGGCAGGGAGCTGAGATCATGACATGCTGTGCTCTTTTAGAGTGTTTAGAGTTTAAAAACATTGTTTAGAATATTGCAAGAGTGTGGGAAGGTTTTAAAAC
>NC_056502.1:10386479-10389609 GCF_014905685.2 Nematolebias whitei | reverse complement strand
AAATAAAATAAACTACTACTTACTACTTGTACTACTATTCCTACTTCACGATTTTTCACTTATCACTTATCACGGGCCTTCAAGGTACGGATCCCCGCGATAAACGAGGGACTACTGTAGGTGCATTGCCCAGGTTTATGTAATTCCTCACCCTGGCTACCACATATTCCTACATTTGGTAGAGATCAGCCCAAAGATGACCCCTTTCTGGCTCTTAAACTTGACTGTTTGCAGCTAATCTGCAACTGGGTACTAGACTTTTTAACAAACAGACCACAGTTAGTGAGGATCCACAACCTCTCCTCCTCCACCATAACCCTCAGCACTGGCTCTCCTCAGGGATGTGTGTTGAGCCCCCTTCTGTTTACTCTGCTCACGTATGATTGTGCAGCTACCCATCCAGACTGTCACGTTGTAAAGTTTGCTGATGATACAGCGGTGGTGGGATGCATCACAAACAATGATGAGTCCAGCTACAGGCAAGAGGTGGAACAACTGGAGAGCTGGTGCAAAGAGAATAACCTTCACATCAATGTGAAGAAGACAAAGGAGATGATTGTGGACTTCAGAAGGAACAAAAACATCTACACCCCCCTGAACATAAGAGGATCTGCGGTGGAAGTGGTCTCCAGCTACAAGTACTTGGGTGTACACATGAATGACAACCTCAGCTGGAGCAACAACACCACCAGCCTGATCAAGAAAGCTCATCAGATACTCTACTTCCTCAGGCGGCTGAGACGAGCTGGTCTGGGAAGCTCAGTCCTCACCTCTTTCTACAGGTGTGCAGTGGAGAGCATCCTGTGCTCCAGCATCAACGTGTGGCATGGAGGCTGCACAGCTGCAGAAAGAAAAGCTTTGCAGAGAGTGGTGAAGGCTGCACAGAAATCTGTTGGAATCAGTCTCCCCACAATCACAGACATCTACACCTCCAGATGCAGGAAGAGGGCCACCTGCATCATGAAGGACCCCACTCACCCAGCACACACACTTTTTGCCCCACTCCCCTCAGGAAGGAGGTTAAGGAGCATTAAGTGTAGAACCACTAGACTGAGGAACAGCTTCTACCCTGAGGCTGTTAGACTCATGAATCTCTAACTAGAATAATCACTGTGAAAAACCATATCATGTTGCTGCAGATCTGTTTCATGTTGCTGCTGATCTGTTTCAATGTTGATGTGTTCATGCGTGCACATCTGCTCACAGACTCATGTTCATGTTTGTGCTGATGTTCAATGTTTTATGTTATGAGTGCTTAGTGTATATTTAGTTGATGTTTTTCTTAGTTCATATCTTAGATGTTATTACTGTTTTTCTTAGACATTTTATTGTTGGATGTAACTGGGACCCTGTGTACATAATTTCGCTCCACCACATGTACCACATGAGGTGCGAATGACAATAAAGAAACTCTGACTCTGACTGACTCTGACTCTGACTAAAGCTGCCCTGGTTGCCATTTCTACTGGCCTCCACTCAGTCCAATATGATGTCAGACCTCTCTCAGATGCTCACAATTCAGTGCTCTAAACATTCAGTCAATGAAAAGTGTCATGACCTTTTCTCTCCTCTCACAATTTTTTCCATCTTGAACATCCTTTAGACTCATCTTCCACACTTGTTCTGGTATTCATCACATTTTCTGCCAATAAAAAGCCTTTCAGTAGGCCGGAGAATCCCACGAATTGGTACCGTGGCCAGTGGCCACAGGAAGCTACTTTTGATTTGTGCTGGAGTATTCTGACCTTTAGAAAAATGTCAAACACGTGTTAAAAAACTAAAGCGAGCTACAACTAAACACAGCACACACTAAAACCACAGCTAAATATTTCATTATGTTTATGTAATAAAATACAGTAAACTTGTTAGAGCAAAAAGAGAAATGTAATATATTTAGATAATGACACAGAACACCCTTAAAACAATATTAAATGTGATTCTAACTGCACAACTTTATATTGAATATGGGGTGTGGAAATGTCAGAAATAACCCCGTTACTCATTACTGATTTAAAATTGAAGTAAAACTAGTACATGAGATTTTATTTGACTATTTTTTTATATAATAGAAATTATCATAACTATTAGAATAAAGCTGATATATACTTTGTAAAATTATGAAAAAAGCAAAACATTTGTACGGAAAGTTATTAGCTGACTAACAACATGTTGGTAACAGTTATGTTGCTTTCATGTTTTCCTAAAAGGTCACTAAGTGTGGACAGACATGTTTAAGTCAGCCTATCCCTCCTACCCATTATGAAATTTATATGAATCTGCTGTGTCTGCACAGCAGAAAAGCTTTATGCTCTGATTAAAAGAAAGACAATCGTGAAAACAAGAAAACACGTGCACTTTACAAGAAGAACCTTTTTGGTTTCAACATGTTGGCAATGCCCTGTGATGGACTTGCGACACGTCCAGGGTGTACCCCGCCCCTCGCACAGTGATTGCTGGACATGGGCACCAGCGACCCCCGTGACCCAAAATGGAATAAGCGGGTAAAGAAAATGGATGGATGGATGGATGGATGTTGGCAATGCATAAATTAAACATTTTTTAAACTTTCAAAAGCTTGCAATTGATTTTTTGTCCTTTTTTGTTGTTTTATATATATATATATATATATATATACATATATATATATATATATAAATGTATATGTACATACTGAACTAAAATATAAACACACCACTTTTGTTTTTGCTCCCATTTTTAATAAGCTGAACTTAACAATTTAAGACTTTTTCCTATGTGCACAATTGGCCTTTTTCTCTCAAATATTGTGCACAAATTTGTGTAAATCTGTGTTAGTGGGCACTTCTCCTTTGCAGAGATAATCCATCCACCTTATGGGTATGGCATGATTCAACAGTATGATCACTGCACATGTGAGCCATAGGCTGACCACAATAAAAGGCCACTCTAAAATGTGCAGTTTTTTTCACGGAGCGTCAAGCTTGATGCGTTTTTATCAATGTTTAACATGTATGCGTCTTTTTTATATAAATGTTTTAAAAATATATATATTTAGACAAATATATATATATATATATATTTAGACAAATATATATATATATATATTTAGACAAATATATATATATATATATTTAGACAAATATATATATAT
>NC_056502.1:10371749-10386079 GCF_014905685.2 Nematolebias whitei | reverse complement strand
GGGGGGGGGGGGGGGGGAAAGGTGGCTGTAAAATTTCCAAGAGTATTGAAAATTCACAAAAAATACAATTGTTAAAGTAGTGCAATTTTGTGAATGCAAACAAACCCAGACATTTAATGTTTTTGGTGCAAACAAAGCTCACGTGTGGTAAGACGTTCGTCGTATTAATTCCTCCACATGCTGAGATTCTGCAGTGACTCCGCATGATAACATGAAAACAACTTTGTGGAGCGTCCTCTCTCTCTCTCTCTCTGAGGTTATACAGAATCCACTGCACAGCATCAGTCAGAGACACAAACGCCACCCAGCAGAGCAGAGGAAATAATCGACACTGATTGTTTGCAGCATTTAGCAGCTGGACCTGGATTACACAGAGCTGATGTGTTTCTGTCTTTTGTAAAACCTATTCAAGTACGTTAACAACTTCTGTGTACATGTGAAGACCATGAAGCTCATTTAAAACTATTCGTTTCTATTTCAAACTAAATGAAAACTGCTACGAGGTGTTTATTCCATCCTGGCAGCTTTGCTCTGCCTATTTTTATTCTCCTATGACCAAATATTATGCAAATGTGGCTGAACCTC
Source organism: Nematolebias whitei (assembly GCF_014905685.2). Lineage (NCBI taxonomy): Eukaryota > Metazoa > Chordata > Actinopteri > Cyprinodontiformes > Rivulidae > Nematolebias > Nematolebias whitei. The sequence continues at coordinate 10,385,494 of NC_056502.1, read as the reverse complement.
ACAGAGACAGCTTGGCACAAAGGGAAAATATTCATTATCCTTAATGAATTACTGTAAAAGAGATGAAGGGCAAATTATGGTTTGGACGTTTAATAACAAGAAACTAACTAAATAGACTGATTCAAACTGCTCAGGGGCTCCAGTTGTAGATTTAGAGAAGCAGCAGAGTCGACACTGACCTGGTTAATTGAAGAAAGAGATGAAAAACTTTTACGCTCATCCTTGAGATGAGCTCCGTCTACGTTACCTGACTGGATCGAAATGATGCAACCATTCTGCAACCTGATGCATCAAAGACTTCAGCTTTAATCAAGAACTACTGTATTTTTAAAAACTTGTTGAATATGCAAATGATAACCATACCTTTGGGCAACAAAACCCAAATCTGATAAATCACAAGTCTCTTGATATTTCCCTACAATCCAGCACCTTGTCTTCATTGTTGCTGTATTTCTCCAAGATTTGTATGTAGGTCTATGTAGGTTACGTATGTATTCTTATCCAGGTCTCTCTTGTAAATGAGTCATCGAGGCTCAATGGGATTAACCTGTTGAATGAAAAAGATTCTTATGTATACAGGAATATGAGGCTCTAATTTCACTCATATATAACTTCAGTTTTATTGTTATTTTCTGAATAGTTGCTTTTATATTGCCAAACCCCGTTTAAAACTAGAAGAAAAAATACTAGAATGTAAAGGCCATTGTTAGAAACAGACTGGGTTAACGTAAGCCAGACTTTATAGCTGGTTATTGTTCCTCCAGATTTAGTGAAAAGTTGGCAGAAACGCTGATTCAATTTTTAAATATTCTAATAGTAATGTAAAGTAGCTGCAAGTTTTTACAACTTTTACAAGAAAGGCACTATGCAAGTAGAGGCTATTTCTTATTTCCTAAGAAAACGTTTCCTTATGACACAGGACAGACTCTTTACTGCAACATATTCCTTCAATCTTTATTTATACAGGCTATTCTCACTGAAGAGAGAATAACCTCAAGAGAGACCTGTTTTAAACGAAGAACATAAATGAGGTACAGAAAACAAGACAGTCATATCAAAGTATATAAAATGACAAGTAAATAAAAGAAGTGATATAAGGCTTTAAAAACAAAAAAAACATTATAAAAACGATGTTAAATACTAAAAACAGGAACATGTCTGCAATGATTCTTTTTTGCCATGAACTTCACAGCTGTTTAAAATCCTTTAGAGTTTGGTCCAGACTGAGGGAACACTGCAGGTAACGATGTCTTGAGAGTGCACGCTGTAACTGCACTTACATAGTGACATGTAGAAGGAGCTGTACGAAGTAGTGGTGGGCGGATTGATTCAAATATCGATTATTATTGATACCAACATTGGTATTGATATCGATCAATACCAGTGTAATGAGAATGATACTTTAGCTTCAGTGTCTCTCCTGTATGCACTGCTGCGGTTTCATCAAAGATGCGCGCCGACTGTCTGTGTAAGTGCCACTCCTGTCGCAGCACAGAGCAACTTTTCAAAGGCAGGCAGGACCCCCAGCGAGGCTTCTGGGAATATTTCTTTGAACTCAAGGCTTTGGAGGTTGTTTTGTTATTTACACTTTATTTATTGTATTTTCACTCATTATTTTTGATAAGTAATTTTTTTTTTTCAAACCCAGAAAAGAAATTCACTTAAGTGGAGAAATTTAGTTTAATTCCTTTATATCCTAAATATATTTTACTGTTTCATAACATTTGTTGTGGTGTGATAGCGTTGTACAGTTTGTTTATTTAATTTAAAGAGTGCAATGAAAGGATATTTTTTTATTTAATTATCATAGTTTCTGAACACAGTGTTTTAATTTATTCTTGAGTCATCATTTTGTGCACTTTGTTTAAGGGAGAAAAAAAATCCAGCCATCACAAGGAATGAGGAAAATTGTTTTGTTATTGTTCTATTTTTTTTTTCAGAAAAAAAAAAACACAACTTTTATTATAATAAATATTTTTTATTTACTTATAAACTTTGCCTAATTCTATCCTATGTTTTAACTAATAAATGAGTCAAAGAAAAAAAAAATCACAAAACACTTAAATGTCATTAAAATTCACCGTAACTACTAAAAGTATAGTATCGGTATCAATATTGACGATACTGGACCTGTATTCACTTGGTATCGGATCGATAAGAAATTGTGCAGGATCGCACACCACTAGTACGAAACCAACAGACCAAGAAGTGATTTAAAGATGAAAATGTACCAGCGTCAAGTTAATGATGACCAGTTAACCAGTGAATGCAGAGCGCAGTGATGGGTACGGTAGTTACAGCCAGTTATGAATCTTAGCGCACCGTGATAGACAGCGTCCAACATCTGCAGGGTGCCTGCAGGAGCATTTATGTACATAATGTTCATATACGCTCCCAGAGCTGTACACTGTACATGTGAGACAAACTCATTGCACTGCCCAAACATTTAAAAATAGCAGGATTCAGAGCGCAGCAGTGTCATTTTCAGCTTGATCTAAAAAGGCAGAAAGTTTAAAATTGCAGTATTGATGCTACTACTGTTACAGTACACCACATTAAGCATAGTGGACTTATACAGTTCTGTACCCGCAACGTTATGCGCTTTTGTGCACCACATATTCATATTTTTTAAATATCCATCTGCTTGCCTCATGAACTATCATGTCATAAGAGAGCAGTCCTACCCCCAAGGTGCTCTACATAACTGTGGAGGACCATCTGCTGAGGTTGTAGAGCACAGTGTTGTGTAGAAGTCTAAATATTGATAAATCATATTAAAGAAAACTATGCGCATTTCCCAATGCAGCTTTTCGTTAAAAAACAGAGCAAGTCAGATTTTTTTTCCTTTCTTGAGCAGCCTCATCTCTCCATTCAATGACAATTATTTAAAGTGACAACTGATGGGATGGGTGAAATCAGATATCTAATGTCCTCTGGTTATCCAAGACCAAAAGTAGCTCTCGGTAGCTCGAGGCAAAACCGAGGAGTGTGGAAAATTCCTTTTGAAAACGGCACCAAAGCTGGGAAGATTGATTGACTCTGAGGATACAGGGAGCAGATCAATCCATCATCGTGCACTCCTTCAGTTTCCATGTTCTTAGACCCTATTTATTCTTGTAGTCCTGCTAAAAATAGAAAAGCTCTGAGGGATTCTCTAAAGACAAGGGCAAAAAGGGGGGCTCATTTTATGCATTTATTAGGACTGATACACGTGCACACTAATATTCTTAGCATATTGCAAATGTGTGAAGCCATGCATCCTAAAAATATTCTATATGTTTTGCTTAGTAACACTAAAAACATGCAGAAATGTAAACCAAAGCTATAAAACACACAACAAATTAAATAAACTGAGTAAAACGAGTGATCAGTACAAACATAACACAATAACTTGTCATGATATTATGACAAACTGGTCATTTGAATGTCAATTAGTTGAATACAATGACATTTTAAAGATATGTAATCAACTCATTTCAAGTCATTTGTAGTCCTTGCAGACAAGTTTACAGAATCATGTAGAATATTATAAAAAAAAACAACTTTAATTACAATTTAAGTGTATGTTTTTATGTATTTCTGAAGTCCTATTCTGTATCTTGTTACTTGTTACCGAAAGATGGACGGAGTGCACGAAGCTGCTACTATAAAAGCATGGCCTTTCTTATTCTTAGTCAGAATAATGTTTTTGCTTCGATGAGAAAAGGGAAGAAAACATGAGGAGAGATGGTATATATATAAAAATAAAAAAAATAAAAACGATCTCTCATACCTTGTCCTAGATAGGGCACGATTTGAGGCATAAAAAAAAAAACCTACCACAGCATAGCACATAAATAAACATTATACATGTACATATAGGTCAGTAATAAAGGTTTAATAATGATAAAAATTAAATAAAATACAATCATGTCACATAGTTGGTCAAGAACTCCTTGAATCTCAGTTTAATACGTAAAGCTTTTTTGAATAATTTTCTGGCGTGTTTTACAAGTTTGTATCTAAAATCTATAATCTAGCTACAACAATAATTAATAATCATCAAATAATAATATAATAATTATAATATAGCTGTGTTATTTTTTTTGCTACTTTTTTTTTCCTTTTGACTGTCCTTTTGGTTGCCATTTTATTGTAATTTGTAAAAATAATAATAATAATAATAATAATAATAAATTGTATGCCTCTTTTATGATTGCCTATTGTTGTCGTCGTTGTCCACTGTTGTCATCACTCTTTGTTGAAATCAGGTCTCTCTTGTAAATGAGTCCCTGAGGCTCAATGGGATTAACCTGTCTAAATAAAGGTTGAATGAATGAATGAATAAAAGATGAAATTCAAAAAGTTAATGAGGGAAAAATGAATTAAGTCAAACAAAGAAACATGATTGACTGCAGAAACTCATTTTGATGACCACATGAGCATTGCCTTTGCATATTCAGTTTTTATTGTATTTCTTTCCCTCGTTTTACCTAAAGTTCATAAAAACACAAGCATGAAGGTTGACGTACTTTTAACCGTGATATATACACGTTAGATGGCTCTGCGTCAAGTTTGAACTCAGTATTGGGTAATACAGACAGGTGGAGGGCTCAAATTGTTTTTACAGAAGTTTAGGGGTTTTATTTTAATTTTCCACAACGAATGAATCAACGATGCAACTAAAACATTTATTGCACAAAATAAATTGGTTTCCACCCCCTCAAGACTTTGCTACACATATTACAATAAAAAACATGTTTTAGTGATGAAAAACAGTTGTTTTAGCATTAAAATGAGACAAACATGTACAAGAGTATAAAACATAAGGAATGTTTCAGTGCATATGAACTGCAGAAAAGCAAGGAACATGGAGAACCATTAAACACTGGCTGGTAGATGTTCATTCATCATGGCTGTCAAAGTCCAGTCAGAGCCAGTCAGTGAGGTTATATTCAACAGCCTGGGCCCATATGATCAATTACTTGTTGAAGTTGGTTTGTTTCATGATATTACTGGCTTCTTTGGCACCCTTCTTTTTCCCCTGGCACTCTGACAAACACACACATTTGTTTCATTTCTCAAGAGGTGATTCAGAGGCAACATTTCTGCTCTAATTTTATTTAGTCAGCACAAATCTGCATGATACGCATACAAAATATGCGCAGTTTCTGAAATGAAATCTAATGTATGTATTAAAATCTTCTAACTTCATCTATTAAGGGCCCAATAACTTCAAGCTGAAAGTAAAAATCTGATTTCAAAGACGGAGTGTTTTAATGCACCCAAAGGGGTTGGAATCAGGGTTTCTTATTTTAGCTGCAAACTCCAGCACGAGTTGATTGAATAAAACATTAAACATTGGGTCAATATGTAAGCCACACTAGTAACGTCATCAAAGTGAATCTAATTGATGCAGACGCTGGGATGCACACTGATTATGCAGCACGGTTACCAGGAGCTGCCAGCATCCAATTATCAATCACAAGGCCATTCAGTGTCTTGTTAGCGCTAATGCTACCTGCCACCACAGACACGGGGTTAGCCAGCTGATGTGTCCGTGTGATGTTAACAAAATCTAATTGTTTTTTGTTTTTTTTTATCCAAGGCAGCACTGCACATAAAGTGCACTAAGAAGGGGACTCTGTAGTTCAGCCGACTTTTGATGGCAAGCACCAACTGTGGGTGAGAAGAAAGCAGATTTGGAGGGAGCAGAGTTAAGTAGAGTTACTGAGCAGGACATGAAAAAGGTTGTGTGAGACAGTGACTGAGATGTGTCATGTTCAACAGTAAAGATGTTTTTTTTATGTGACTGGAATACCAACTGTGTGCGCTTTAGTCTACTTGAAGATGTTAGATAATCCCCCCTCAAAAAAATAAAATAAAATTTACAAAGGGGGACATTTGGATTATTTTTTTAAAATACACTTTTTCTTTGAACATCTGTGATTTTTTTTTTTCCCCTGTGCAGAGATGAACTTTACATATATTTTTTTTTACCAATTGTAAAAGCAGAGATGTTTGTCTTTGTTTGCTCTTCAGGCTGATCAACTGAATTTTTCCAAAAATCAACATTGGGAAGAGTTTTTCTTCTGTTCTGTGGATCATCCGAGTACATCACTTAGATGTAATACCAAAGATGCTGTTGTAACCTTCGAGGCAAAAAAAAAAAATAATAATAATAAAATTACCATCCATCCATAATCTTTACCCACTTCTTCCTTTTCGAGTCACAGTAGCCACTGGTGCTCATATCCAGAAGGTAGGAATGCATGATATTGGATTTTGGGCTAATATCCGATATGCCGATATGTTAAAACTTATTTGGCCGATAACCGATGTCGATACCGATATTTTATAGACTGTACTTTCCTTTGTCAGAACATAGCCTCTTATTTAGGCTTATTTGCTACAAAAATTGTGTAACAGCTGTAAGAGCTAGAGACATATATTCAGTAACAGCCATATGATATGAATAGCACTTGAAGTTATATTAAATGTTAAATGTTATTTATTCGCATTAGTCACCTGCGATGCTGTCTCACCTGTGGAGGCTTGTTCCAGGTTCCTAGCTGTAGTGTGGGATCCTCTGCACTCTTGTGCATGAAGGACAGCCTTTTTAAGTTCAAAGGTTTTGTCTATCCATTTTGCCATAAGGCTAATCATGCTAACAGAGCTAAGACGACGTCCAAATGTCTGTGGTAAAACTCACTTAAGTGCTATCGGCTATTAGCTTCTCAATGACATCGTAAATGACGGCTTGTAACTCGGGTAAGGCTATGATGGAACCAAATCTCTGACGGGGGAGGATGTAGCGAGGCTCAACATAGTCCAAAAATCTTAAGAATCTGACATCCTCAAAAAAAACTTCCACACCACCAACATTTTGAATTTTCCTCTCCGCCGTGAGATCAGGTAGGCGAGCGTGACGTCATCACATTGTGCTGCCGCTGCAGACATCCTCGTCACTGGGTTGTCATACAAAAACAGCATCTTATATCTGTGAGTTATTTTGATGGAATGGCCAATGTCCGATATCGAACTTTAACGCTAATATCAGCCAATACCAATACCATGCCGATAAAATCATGCATTCCATTGTGTGAGAGGCAGGGGACACCGTGGACAGGTCTCCAGTCCATCACAGGGACACATAGAGACAAACGAGACAAACAATCATTCACTCTCTCACTCAAGCTTAGGGACAATTTAGAGTTACCAATCAGCCTAACATGCATGTTTTTGGTCTGTGGGAGGAAACCGGAGTACTTGGAGAAAACTCACGCATGCACGGAGAGAACATGCAAACTGCACCCAGAAAGGCGAGATTTGATCCGGCAACCTTCTCGCTAAGAAGCAACAGCTCTATCAACCGTGCCACTCCAACATACGTACATTTCCATAGAGATTTAGGGTGGGGTAAAATGTTTTTTTAGGACTATCTTGGACAAAACAATAATTGTAAAGTGATGGTTATCCTTTAGTCAAGTCAAGTCAAGGTTTCTTTATTGTTATTTGCACCACATGTGGTACATGTGATGGAACAAATTTGTGTACACAGGGTCCCAGTTACATCCAACAAAATAATAAATTGTAAATGAAAAACAGTAATAATATCTAGATATGAACTAAGACCAAATCCTGCTTTTTTCCCTGAACTAATGCAGACTTGACCCTTCAGATTACTTAATAAAAGCAATACTTATTTATTTATTTTTTATTTACCTATTATTCCCAGAAGATGCCACCACATACTGTAGGAGGGCACCTTTGAGTGTCATTCAAAGCTGCAAAAATAATCAATACTTAATTTGCAGACCTCCTCAGAAAAACTGCCTTTCTGAAAGACACAGATAAGCATTTCCAATCAAAAACGACTTTGACAATTTGGCTTTGACATTTAGCACCTGATAAAACACTCAACACATCCAAACCTTTGAATGGATGAGCCTCTACTGTCAGAAGGAATGGTAGGTTTGGCCTGTACAATTTAGTAAAATACACACAATTTTGCAGGTTTTATGTTATGTTATAATAACTTAAAATAACAAAGTATAAGTTTTATATATAAATCTGTAACACAACAAAGACCATGTAACATCACCACATGAATGAACGTAAGAGGGGAATTATGAAAACGTGAGTCCAGCTGGAGGTTAGTGGACCACTATTAATTGATCTGTTGAGCTTCCTGGTTTCTTTCATTATGGTCACGCTTCCAACAGAACACACATACAGTTTGAAAGAAGTTAAATCTATTACCAGGGTCTCATTGAACGTGTTTTCTATGTTTGGGTTCCACTACATCAGAAGCAGAGCAGCTGAGAACAGCAGCCGGCCATGGAGAAAATACATGAACTGCAGCTGAGAGCGAGCACTGCCTTTTAAAATATTTGGTTGTGAAGAATAAAGTGTGTTTAAATGAGAATGTGCAATCCAACAGTCGTACTTTATGTTGTTGAGATAAAAGCTTTTATTGTTTGGTTCTTATTTACTTAGACTTCAGCCCTGATTTAATTTATCTTCAGCAGGTCTGCGTTTTCAGGCGTTGTGATAATTCAAAGGATATCTGACTGAAAGGGACTTGACCCAAAGGAGTCATCCAGAAATAAACAAGAAACAGACAGTGCCACCATCAAATAGACAATACTACGCAGCGAGTTCAACCAGATTTCCAAAACAGTTGGGATGCTGTGAGAAATTAAATAATGCAAATGGAGACAGTTAAAAACAATACCCCCTTTTTATTCATGTGCAGCTGGAAACAATTTTTAAAATAATAATTAAAAAAAACAAACACCAAAAGCATCTGTATTATCTATTTAAGAACAGTAAAGTGTTAATAGTCAATGTAATAAAGTTCTACAACTTATTTAAAAACACTATACATGACTTACTTGCAGATGGTATCCTGCCTTTGATACACGATCCAAGTCTGAGAGACAAATCCCACTGAGTAACGTGGTAAAGACTTTTAGTTACTTCCCAGAACAAGAGGGGCAAACACGACGCTAATTGCTGCTTTTCAACTGACTCCACCATTTCTAATCATTTCTGTACAGTTTGTTCTCTCTAGACTGGACAAATAGTTTCCGAGACATATTTACTCCTATTTATCTTCTGAGATAAACAGTCTTGTTAATAAACTCATCCATTTAGGAAGCTTTGGTTAAAACCACACATTTGTGGTTTCTATATTCGTTTGAAAACGCATATTAAAAGGACATCTTGAAGACAGCCACGAGACAGCTGTTTTTGTTTACTGAGCCTCATTGTTTAATGTATAAGGCAACGGAAAGATATCCCAGCTTCAAGGAGAATGTGCAGCTGTATAAGGTTTGAGACACTGATGTAGCACCACTGGTCACACAGACGCGGTGAGAGATGTAGTGGGTGGGCGGAAGGTTTGGAAAACAGCACAGCCCTCCCAGACAAACTGCTGGATCACGGAAATGTAACACGTTATCAGCTCATACTGAGTCTAAACATCTGGAATTGAAGAATCATACAAGAATTCACTTTTTTTTTCCTACTTTACTTTTTACATTTTATTTATTTCTCTGCAGTTTTGCTTGATTATTTAGTGAAAACAAACATTGAATTGTGTTTCCATATAAAAACAACATCAACTTTAATCCGTATATTAGGGATGCACGATATTGGGTTTTTGGCTGATATCCGATATGTTAAAACTTATTTGGCCGATAACCGATACCAATACCAATATTTTTTTTTGCCCTAGACCTATTTACAGAGACTACATAGCTTCAACTCTATGTGGCCCTGTGATGGACTTGCGACCTGTCCAGGGTGTATCCCGCCCCTCGCACAATGATTGCCGGACATGGGTACTGGAGACCCCCGTGACCCAAAATGGAAGAAGCGGGTAAAAGGTATTGGATGGATGGATAGATTATTCTGCATGGTCTTTGTCAGTTTGGCCTGCTACCAAATGCAGATGCCAAAAAGGGGGCTGAAAATGATGCAACACTATACAAATATATAATATATTAAAAAACATTGCCTTTTATATCGGTGTTATTTTGATGGCCGATATTTAACTTTATCGCTAATATCCTCCGATACTGATACCATGCCGATAATATTGTGCATCCCTACAATGTATAACAAAGGCAGTACTGTGTGCCTGTATAAGCACAATCCTTCCTTGTTTTGTTAATACACCTATATGAGTGCCTTGCTACCATGGTTACAAAGTCCATGCATACAAATTGTCTGCTTAGCATCTGTTTAGTTTATTACAGCAACTAAAGACACTCCACTCCACTCACTCCACAGAAGGTTCCCAAAAATGGACCACAATGACAAAATTGGGAACATCCAATCATGATTTCACCCCATGTAATTTTACACAGCCTCCCCAAATTTCCCCCCAGTGTCTCCACTTTCACCATTATGGTAATCACTCAGTCAAACTACCCTGCAGAGGAGCCTGCATCTGCTGCTGCTTTCAGCCTCGCGGAGCAGTTTTTGGCAAGACAGAAGAGACAAAGAACTGCTCTATCAAGAGATATTTATCACAAATCTAAAATAAGTTTGATCACTTGTGAAGCCTGCAGAGGACGAGACTATCGAGCTTCAGTTAGAACACTGGGCAGCAGCAGTTATTTTTTTATTTTTAATTTTATTTTATTGTTTCTTTAGTGCATGATGCAACAAGAAACTGTTTAAAATACACAGAGGGGGTTGACTTTATTTCACTAAATTAAGATTTACAGAGAGGTTTTTTAGGTTTACTCTTTTTAGTCCTTGTTTTTATACAAACCTGAATCTTGCACGTGAAAAAAAAATACTAAAAATTGTTTTCTTGGCCTCATATCTTTGTCTTTTAATAATCATATAAGACCCAAGTACCTACGCTCCAACAGCTACATTCCTGTGATGTTAAATGTCACCTGTGCACAGAGAAGCTTTAACTAAAGCTATTTAAATGTTTGGAAAATCATGTTTAAGACAAGTCATGCCTGGCTGTTACACACATGACAGTCAGGTTTTAGCAGTACAACAGAAGTTTTTTTTTTTTTTTCTTATATTATCGTATGGTTGCCACAAATAGTCAGACACCAGAATAACTTTGACCATAATAAACAATTAAAAAATCATTGGAAGAAGAAAACATGAACCTGACAAGTAGTCAAGAACTAATTATCAATTTAAAAAATATATATTTTGTTATGAACCAGACAGAGTTCAGATCTGAATTAATGGTGTTTAATAGCAACATGCAAAGAGCTGAATGATTAAACTGTTTGATAAAATGACAAGATAAATATCAGAATAATTCAATTGCATTCTTAACCAGTGTTTCCTTTTATAACATATAAAGTAAAAAAAAGTTGCATATGTATGTGAAGCAGCAAGCTAATGAGTATTAAGAATACACTTAAGCATTAAGAATAATTAAGAATACACAAGTGTTAAGAATCACTCTGTGTGATTTAAGTGCAGGCAAGGGGTCAGGAAGGGACATGTAAAGACGTGTATCACAAAACCATCCCTCAAAATAAGAAATCACTATAAAAATGTACTTTTAATGTAGAGTTGGCTTAAAAACAGCTGTTAAAAAGAGCATTAAACAATCCCTAATAGTGTTGCTTCTTCCTTGTGATTCTGTTGTAATATTGCTGACAATGAAAAAAAAAATCCTTATGTCTTAACAGATTTTGGCAAAGCAAAAATAAAAAAAACACAGTTTCCGTCAGTATTATCACAATGGTAGGTGTCTGTTATTGACAGGGAGAAGGAAACTGGCACAGTTTATTTTGTGAAAATCAGCGAATTAAGACAACCTAACAATATGTTTTTAACCAATGACTGTTACTTTGGAGAATATGATTACGAAGAATAAGATTTAAACAAATTGGAACAGTGTTTATTAGTAAAGAGTGTAAAATATACATTTTAAAGTGGACATCTAACACTACCCCAAACTGCAGTGTTCCTCTTAATATTAATCATCTCCCCGCACATTACTAAATGTTTATTTTGCAGTTTTAAGTTAGTTTTAAATCCGGCACAACTGGCTGTTAGAAGCACGAAAAAATAAACTTCAGAGGTGTTAAAGATTAAGCAGCCAATCAGCACACTCCACCACCAATTAATCAAATCACAAACACAGAACGCACACCGTCCAGACATGATTAGCGAGGCTCCAGACTTCAAGGTGCACACGCGTCAATCTAATTGCAGCAATTTAATTTGCCACTCTGGGCGAGCGTGGCGTGTCAGTGCAACAGCCCTGTCTGATATGACAGCCGCTCAGATGAGATTACACACTGCATACAGTGTTATCGAGCTCCTCTCCTCCAACTTCTCCAAAAAGCCTGTCGTGGATTGATCAACAGTCACTGCAACACAGTGGGAGAGGAGGGATCATACATCTGATGCTCTGTCAACCTACAAAACCTGATTGCAGATGACATCCAAAGCTAGAGGCTGAGATTAGGCAGCTGATAGACACTCAGCAAGTTGTAATTTTATTCAGTGTTCAGCATGTAAGAGTAATACATGTTTAAGGGTTTGAGGTTTTGTGCACAACACTGATTAAAATCCAGCTTGCAACCTTAATGTAGTTTTCCTGCAGATTCCAAACACACCATTGCCTTCCTAATACACACCACAGTCCATCTTATTTGAATAGAGCTTTCTATCTCACTAGCTGCACACTGCAAAATGTGAGGCCAAGCCTATTTAGGAAAAATGAAATAACCTGTTGACGGAGCACCTGTCAACTGGAAAAATTCAATCGGCCTTTTTAAAAAGCAGCAGCTCCGCTTCATTTCTGCAATGCTGCAGTCGTTGGGAAGCACAGAAGGACCTGGAGCCACGTTGGTATTTGTGTTTACTGTCTGCATCTGAAGTTGATTTATAAATGTTAGCAGCGAATAGCCACAGACACCGGAAGAAAAACTAAAATAATTGGAGAGAAAATTTAATTCAGGTAAATTTATTTATTCATAACTTTTGGAACTGATCACAAGCACCTACTGCTCTTTGCTTACCTGCAGTTTCATATGCAAAAACAGGAAAAAAAAAAAAAAAAAGCACACTTCTAACCTAGAAACTAGGGCTGAACAATTAATTACATTTGCAATAATATTGCGATAAAACAAGATTTTATCATTGCAAAGGCTGCAATTTGACTGGTCACGTGATCTGGTTACGTGACTTGCGAGTGAGCAGAGCAAAGCAAAGCAGGGAGCGGGAGAAGTCAACACTGAGTTTTAACCGGTTACACAAATCTTAAAGTTTGGTACCAAAGAGCAGCAGCACGCCCGTTGTTTGAAATTATTTTGACTATATAAAAGAAGAAGCTGTGCAACGACATGTATTGTGCAGAACCTTCCTTGCTGCTGTTGCTACATCTCGAGGTAACACCACAAATTTGATCAACACCTAAAAAACATCACAAAGCCATTTACGATAGTTGCATGGCTAGAATGCCAATGACCAGTGCTTCAACTTAAAGTAAGCAAAGTGTGAACATAATTTGAATTGGCATGCGGAAATAACTCGAGCAATAATGGATTTCATAGCGAAAGACATGATGCCCATTAATATAGTGACCAAGCCTGGGTTTACAGCTTTGGTAAACACAATGGATAAGTGGTATACAAGCTACACCAAAAATACAGAAACAGAGTGCAGCAGAGCTGAAAACAGTGGAGTTTTTTGCAACAGAAACATCCATCCATCCACCCATCCATCCATCCATCCATCCATCCATCCATCCATCCATCCATCCA
>NC_056502.1:10345911-10371739 GCF_014905685.2 Nematolebias whitei | reverse complement strand
CATCCATCCATCCATCCATCCATCCATCCATCCATCCATCCATCCATTATCTTTACCCGCTTCTTCCATTTTGGGTCACGGGGGTCGCCGGTGTCCATGTCCAGCAATCAGTGTGCGAGGGGCGGGGTGCAACAGAAACATATTGATTTATTGGTTGTGTTTGTTGAAAAACACATGAGAAGAAGCCACTGAAAAATAATTGCGTATTAAATCGCAATCGCAAAACTGAGGTAATAAATCGCAATTAGAATATTTTCCTAAATCGTTCAGCCCTACTAGAAACTGTTTTTTTCCACTATGGGAGTGTGCTGTTTGTGGTGGAACTCAGTTTATTGGTGGCTCCTCAGATTGAAGAAGTCCTTTGGATAAAGGATGAAATGATTCAGCATAAAAAAAAAGAAATTATCCAGATGACCTGACTGAACATTGTTGGATTATTATCTGGATTACTGAGCATGAACTTTGGTCCACATTTCTAACCATTTTTCCTACAAGAATTTGGGATGTAGCACCATCACCTCCCATTTATCTCCTTTTATTTTTGTGTCAGATTGTTCCGTTTCCAGGTTACCGTGAGCGTTTAACATCATACAACCACCCAGTCCTACCACTGATTATTTAGTGTGACTCAGGGACTCAATCTGAAAGTGTCCCCATCCCTTGCAGCCAAATATACCAAAAGGAATATCGTTACGTAGCTTCATGTATCCATTCTAACACCAGTTTTACCCAAGTCTTCTAAATCAGAAGTCACAAAACAGAACGTGATCTTCAAATTGCATTTTAAAAGTGCATTGCTTGTACTTTGATATTGAAGGATGCCACAGGAAAGAGGGATGAAACTACGAGCATGTGTGTGAACAAGCTCAAGAATCACTAAAAGCTGCAGAGGTTGTCGTGTGCCGACTCCAGAGTGCTTCAAGAAAATTTGCTCACTCTGTGTAAAGGACTGAGGTGAAGCAATGCTGAGAGGAAACCTTGAAGAATACCGGTAGTGCTAATTTAAATGTGTTAATATAACATTAATATCTAAGAGGAAACTGGTGAACGATAAACAAGCAGACAGACAAACAAAATGATGTCTCAAGACTCATCATTGATGGGCTGCAGTGGACTGTACTTATTTAGCACTTTCTATCTTTTCAAGACACAAAGCGCTTTACACTACAATCTGTGTCCTCATTTACCCATTCATACAGCACTCTACTAGATCTCCACAAAGCTAATTGAACAAATCATTCTAAAGAGACTAAGTGCTCTATAACACTCATACACCAACAGGGCACACATCGGATGGGACGAGGGGTTCAATGTAGAGTTGCATTTGGGCCTAAAAAATCCGACCCAACCCGACCCCAGCCTGTAACCATTTTTTCCAAACCCAATCCAATCCGATCAAATTAACTGTAATTACAGGCCTAAACCAGAACAAAAAAAAAACATTGTTTTTAATTAAGCTTTTACTGCTTTTGTAAGCAAATCTGTTAGAAACAATATTTTAAAAACCTATTTCAAAGGAAGATATAAGATTTCTTGTTTCATCAAACTTTCACCAAAAAATCTACTCTAACGATAGGCAATTATACAGATGAACAAAAATATTTTTAGAGCAAAATCATTTGGAAAAATATAAAACAAAGCTATTTTAATTGAACGCACTGCTCGATTCGGTTTTTGTAGATGCTGCTACTTCCTTCATCGCAGATAACAGCAGGTGCAGAGACATGCCCCGGTGATCAGCTGATCCATCCATTCATCCATCTATCCATCCATCCATTATCTTTACCCGCTTCTTCCTTTTTGGGTAGCGGGGGTTGCTGGTGCCAATGTCCAGCCATCACTCTGCGAAAGGTGGAGTACACCCTGGACAGGTCGCAGGTCCATTTCAAGCAGCAGGTTGGCGGACGCGCATGTCCGGTGACAGGTTGTCCATCTGAACTTGATGTGCCTTTTTTTTTACCTCTTTAAACTGGCTGGTCAGACCTGCCTCCTCCTCTACAAGTATATTAACACAATTTTATATTGTGCATTCTTATTTAGTTTTCTTTGTGCTGTATGAGTCGTAAAACCGCATCAAAGAAACCTGAGACCACGTGAGCAATTATTGTGCAATGCGCCAGCGATCTCTTCCACAGTGTGACTAACCGCTGCACTCTTCTTTCTTCATCCTCTCAACATATACCCTCAACATAGACCCTGTTTTATTTTACATTTTATTGCTGGATGTAACTGAGACCCTGCGTACATAATTTCGTTCCACCACATGTACCACATGAGATGCGAATGACAAATAAATCTCTCTGACTCTGACTCTGATATAAACTTATTGCCTCCTACTCATCAAGTAGATTAACACAATTTTATATTGTGAATTCTTATTTAGTTTTCTTTGTGCAGTATGATTGGTAAAACCGCATCAAAGCCCGAGACTAGCCCGGCCCGCACATTTAGCACATCATTACAGACCGGACCGGTTCCGAATCCGGGCCGGGCCGGGCTCCGGGTTCGGGTTAGAAATGACAGCTGTAGTTCAGTGTCTTGCCCAGGGACACTTCAGCAAGAGACTGCTGATGGATTCAAACCTCCAACTCTTGCATTGGAGGACGACTGCTCTAACCACTCCGCCACAGCCGCCCAATAAATATATGTTGAATAATATATTGATGCTCTGGAGATCATTTTTTTGTGAAATAGGAAAAATTCCAGTTGCGATTCGAGACATTGACGCAAGAAAGTGAAGTAAAAAAAAAAGGCACTATGTATTTGCAGTTCTTAAAATAACTGAATGAAGCTAAATCCAGCCCCTAATACTGTCACAAGCTTTAAAGCCTGGCAAGGAAGGACTGAGATTAAAAACAGACACAGACTGATTACGCACCAAACGGCATGCGTCAAGTTGTAGAATCGCCATCATGAGTGACTCTAGACCTCCAACACTGATGTAAAATACAGAGTTTAAGTAACATACCACGGCATGAATGAACAACATGAAGGCTTTAAAGCGTCATCAGGATTCAGAAAATCTGACCCTCACCCTTGATTTCATCAACCTATGATTGAAATGTTACAAAAGCATAGAGAACAACCCTATAATCCTCTTGCATCGTCATACAGTTTTCCATCATCTTGACTATAATCCCTGCAAACATGCGTGATGATTTGTTCATGCTCAGTGGAAGGGATTTTTGTTCTTATTCAAGGATGGAAGAGCTGAAATGTTATGATTTTAATGAAAGCTGGTTTTGATTTAATGTTGCCATGTGTTCTTTAGCGTATATTTTAACAAATAGATTAGATTTAGCAATCTAATTGATGAAAGTTCACGAAAAAAAAAACAGGGTGTGCCACCCGAACAACCGTCTGTTTGGTAAATGTTTTTCTATATGGTGTATTAAAAATTCCCCCAAAATTCTAACTTTCATGTCAACTAAGGGAAATCAACAACTTCTTAGAACCGAGTTCTGCTGATTTCTCAGTGGCATCAGTATACAATAGATCATTAAATTTTTATGAGCCCAGGAGCAGGAAGCAGTTGCACATGCATGGCAGAGACCTGAGAAAGTAAACAAGAGTTGCTGTTAATTGACTCTTCTGTCATTACTGACAATAGTCACATCAACAACCAGTTTGTACCAATATGAGGAGCTGATTGAGTTGAAACACTGCGAGCGTTGGCCATTATGGGCACCTGGCAAAATGCACACACTCATTAATATGATTTTATGAATATTACGAGCATGCAGCTGTCTGATGAGGCAATTAAGAGTAGCTGGAACGGGAAATTGACTAGAAGTCTTCCTACTCATTTGAGGACGTGTTTGTGTACAAACTTAAAGAAAACTGGATAATAAAAAGGGGCATCCCATCTATAACGCTTCTCAAGGTCAACAGTGTGACACATCTCTATCCGTATAACACTAAAACTTTAAAACATCCCCATTCGTGTTGCTCATGTTGTTGAAATGATTTAAAACTATTGAGATAATAAAGAGCATTATAGAAAGGAAGGAAGCTTTGAGAAAGGGTGAAGACCCAGATCCTAATTTGTCACCTGGCACTGGTTGCCATGGAGACAGATTATTATATCTTGATGAAGCCCATGGGAGATAGAAATGGATGGGGTGCAAATGGAAAGTGGGTGGGTAGTTACAACCTTCACTGTGTGTGAATGTGATTTGACAGGTGGTGTGATAGGCACCATTTGCACAAACCCTCGTTTAAACCGGTACAACAATAGAAGCTGCAACTCCCCTCCCCCACTCCTTCACCTTCACAATGCCCCCTTCATGACCGGGCACAAGACTTGGCGGGAGGTAATTGCGAAGGAGGGAAAACCTGTCTGCTCTGCCTAATATGTGGGTGGAGGAGAGCAGGTAATTGTCTATGGCAGTGCTTGTCAGCTGAGTGCTTTTAATAAAAAATGTTCCTTAGATAACAACAATAGGAGGAGTTTGCATATGAAAGAGCTGCAGAAGGTTTAGGCTCGTTCCTGGGAGCAGCATTTAAAGTGTTTGTATGCATGTCCGAGACCTTCCTGAACCCTATTTAAACTACTGTCAGCTGTCTACAAATCTGCTGCCTCCGATCAATTAGAAAGCTCTGTCATTACTTTGTTGCTGTAGATTTTATTAACGATGATGTCAGACAGTGAAAGTCTTTAAAATCCTCTCTGAAAAAATAAAAAAAAATCTGAAAACCCCGAGGACCTTCAATCGCTCTATAAAATATTTATTTCACCTTTTGCTGCACCTCCAGCAAGAGAAGACTGAATAATAAATACCAAGGGCTTCATCGTTTGGGGCATCAATTCACGGAAATTAAGTTTTCAAACCATCTCCTCCTTCCTCCTCTGTTCTCCACCTTGTAAGAAGCCCAGGCAGCACTTCACATCATTTAAAAAAGCTTTTGGGCTTTCATAATAAACGCCACTGGTTTTAAATGGTCCCCTGCCTCATCATGAAAGGAAAGGTGAAGGGTTCAGCCGGTGTCGTTCGAAACAACTCATTCTGCATGCCAGAACCACTCTCGCTAAAACCCAGTGACCTTATGCTCTTTAATTGCACCTCTTGGGAAGAGGTGGACAAAAGAAAAAATAAAGAGGGTGAAGCAGGGTGATGGAGTGACCGAAAAAAAGAACAGATTCAATAATTATGACGTGAACACAGAAAAACATAAAACTATTTGTCCTAGGATAAAAGATCTTTACAGTTAGATTGGTTATGGACGAGGTGAGAGTAGGGTCGCAATTGTGCATAACAGCATGCGGCCAATCCCCTTAACAGCCATGGGACCTCTATTGTTGATGAACAATTTTCCGGAGTGAGGGAGGGGCAGCAGCTACACCCAACGTTCCCTCTTTTTTCAGCACAATCACGAGTATTGTCCCAAGCATCTGTTGGACCATGTTTTTCCTGGCTTGACATTTAATGCTGCATGTGCTTCAGTTGGTGACCCACATAAGCAGGCACAGGGGTAATGATGTTGTTCACAGAGGGATGAACATTTCTTTTAATCTCCACTTAGGATGGAAGTGGTTGGCTCTTATTTCCAAGCAAAAAAAGTAGAGTAACAGAAGTGCACAAGAACTCTAATAGTCAATTGCATGAACGCAGTTGAGCAAAAGAGGCTTTTTTGGTTTGTTGCTCTGCATTCGCTTTTGTAGTGTTTTAGTTCACTTTCTAAAAGCTAAAGGGTTATTAGTGACAAATATTTAAAATATTAAGTATTCATAAGCTAGAAACAGAATAAAAGCAAGGGAAAGCGAGAGGACACAGAGCTGATTTTATAGTTAATTATTTGTATAAGTACGATAAATTATGTATATCAGTATGTTTTAAAGCTGATGGCTTTTTATTTACCAGCTGAAACAACCATTAAATACTTATTTAATGAGCCTCTTCATTTAAAACTCAATCTTACTCAACTTGTTTAAAAAAAAAATCTAAGCACTCAAATCACTGCTTAAAAAGAAGCAATAAAAAGGTTATTTATTCTTTTTTTTTAATTATTTATAAAGTAGCCTTGGTTAGCATTTTACTTGAAGTTTCTCCCATGCTGTGAAACAAGTGGCTCTGAAAAGTTTAGTTTTGAACCATTCATAAAGACCTTAAGTCTAAACTTCTAAAGAGTTTAGCACAGAAGGCTAAGTGATACGTCCGCCACCACATTTTTACTAAAGCTAAAAGAGAACAAATAACAAGGTTTCAAGGACACAGATCAACAAAGTTCGTTTAACAGATACAAAGAAAAAAATGTACTGGAGATTGTCCATGAGCAGCCTCTTCACAATCCGCTTTGTTTTCAGATCAGGGAAGGCAGCTTGCTCATAAGGAACGCAGTGATAAAAAATGAATAACATAAATAAGCTGTCTGTTCTGAATTATTTCCAGTTATCTGGCCGTGCAAATTTTAACAGACAACCCTCACTGTAATATTTTATTGTTTTAAAAATGCACGACTCTGTATCTTCGCTGCCATGCTGCTGATCTCGTTTTAGCTTCAAAGATATGGGACTGCTTTTTAATTTTGGACAGGAAATAAAAACAGAATTTGTGAAGTGCAGTGATCACCAATGAAATACCAGTCATCCAGGTTTGTTTTTGTTTTTTTTCTCTATAACAGATTTTGGCTAAATCCTCTTGTAACTCTGCCTCTACGCTTACCTCTTGACCTTAATTTAAAGTCACAAGGAGTAGTGATTATTTTACTGATACTAGTGTGCATGATTAGTGTCTGTATTTTGCAATGCATCGTGGTTTACATGTATTCATGCCTACTTTTGGTTCATTGAAATACACAGTCTAAATAGAGTTCATGTCCACGTATCTATCAGGTGCGCTTTCAGTCATAGCCACATTTATTGCAGATTACACATTTTGCTAACACAACATAAAACATTTTTTTATATCAAAGTTCATGCTCAAAAATCCAGGTAAAAAAATCCAATAAAGTTAATTCAGGTCATCCGGATGGTTTATTTATTTATTTATTTATTTTTGGAACCGTTTCGTCCTTCATCAAAAGGACTTCGTCAGTCCAAGGAACCACAACAACCTCAGTGCACAAGCAGTGCACTCACAAAGTGGACCAACCAGTTTGCTGGTGGTAAGATGGTTTCTAGGTCCCATCCTATCTCCCGCCGACTCCTCTGTGGCAATCATAGCCAAAGTGGTTCAAAACATTACATTTCATGCTCAATAATCCACTAATTGTAATACCACCACCCAGTGACACATCCCTCTGTGTGACCACAGCAGATGTGAGGAAGGCCCTCCAGGGAATCAACCTCCGTCAGGTTGCAGACCCCGACGACGTCCCAGGGCGGGTACTGAAGGACTGCGCACACCAGCTGTCTGAGATGATGGCGGACATCTTCAACACCTCACTGTCAATGGCATTTGTCCCCACCTGCTTTAAGTCTGCCACTATTGTCCCTGTACCAAAGTGCTCCACAGTGACAGGCCTGAATGACTACTGACCTATAGCCTTGACATCAGTAGTCATGAAGTGCTTCAAAAGGCTGGTCATGACCCACATCAAGACTGCATCGATGTCACTGTAGACCCACATCAATACGCCTACAGAAGTAACCACTCCATTGCTGACGTCATCTCTTCGGTAGTTCACACAGCCCTCACCCACCGGGAGAGCGGAAATTCTTACATCCATCTGCTCTTTCTGGATTTCTCCTTGGCTTTCAACACCATCATCCCACACACTCTGGTGCAAAAGCTCTCCTTTCTTGGACTGAGTCCCACACTGGGAAACTGGATTCTGGACTTCTTGACCAACAAACCTCAGACTGTCAGGATCCACAACATTATCTCCTCCTCCATCACCTTCAGCACTGGCTCACCCCAGGGCTGCGTGCTGAGCCCCCTCCTGTTCACTCTGCTGACATATGACTGCTCGGCTAGACACCCCAGCTGCCATATAGTGAAGTTTGCAGACGACACAGCAGTAGTGGGACGCATCACGAACAACTATGAGTCCAAATACAGAGAGGAGGTGGAACACCTGGTGCAGTGGTGCAGAGACAATAATCCCTGCATCATTGTGAAGAAGACCAAGGAGATGGTGGTGGATTTCAAAAGGGACAAGGATCCTCTTCACATTAAAGGAGCATATGTGGAGGTGGTCTCCTGCTACAGGTACCTGGGGGTGCATATATCCAGTGACCTCACCTGGAGAGCCAACATTTCCTGTCTGGTCAAGAAGGACCACCAGTGTCTCTACTTTCTCAGAAAGCTGCAGAGAGCTGGACTTGGAAGCTCTGTCCTGAGGAGCTTCTATTGCTGTGTGGTGGCGAGCGTTCTCTGCACCTGCATCACCGTGTGGCACGGCAGCTGCACTGCTGCTGACAGGATGGCTCTGCAGAGGGTGGTTAAGGCTGCACAGAAGACTGAGAAGCAGCCTCCCCACTACCTTGGACCACTACACATTACAATGCAGGGAAAGAGGGCTCTGCATCATGAAGGACTCTACTCATCCTGCACCTGTCTGTTCCAGCCCCTCCCCTCAAGCAGGCAGCTGAGGAGCATTCAGAGCAAGATCCACCAGGCTCAGAAACAGTTTATTCCCTGCAGCTGTCAGACTGCTGAACTTGAGCTGAACTTAATTCAATAAATATATACGCTCTTTTGTATTTATTTATTTGTTAATTGTTAGGCTTCTTGATCTGGGACCTGAGTCCGAATTTCATACCATAAGCATGGTATGACAATAAAAAATCCTTGACTCTTTGAATGATGAGTGGTGAACAATCAAGGCTAAGCCAACATATAAATAGAGTTATCAGCAGCAAATATTGCTTCAAAGCAGCCACTTATCCAATTCCTGAATTTATCCATATTCTATGAGCGATGAAGCTACAAAACTCAGAAAAACGTTGACAAAAGATCAACTTTTAACACGGAGGAGTCAATGATGAATTAAACCAAGTGCTGACCTTAAATTCTGCTTTACAAAGGAGCAGCATCAAGGTTCTTACTCTACACAACTGTCTGCTCAGAGGGCGACGACTGGTCGTCTGTGGTATTGAGTGAATGTCATATTTGATCACAATTATTTCTGAAAATAAAGACAAAGTAAATGTCACGAGTCAGACTAAATGAGACTTTGATCTCCTTCCTATTATATTGTCCCAAGAGATCTGACTTGACAAAGTAATTTAATGAAATTCAAAAAAGAGCATATGGGTGCTAGTATAACAGATCGTAGAAATCTAAACAGTCTTCTAGTATACAGTGTATATGTTTTTCTTTGTAAGGGGGGAAAAACATGTATATAATTGAATAATTTAGTGATTTTCTACATTCTCACATTGTGAGAACTCCCACAAAGTGTCACAATGACAACCAACTCCAGAAACCCTTCCAAACTGCTTTTTAATTGCCTTGAGTTTAAAATAGCTTCCAAAAAGCCATAATGAAATGACAGAAAAAGCTAAAAGTTAATGAGAGGTAACTTTGGTTCAGAGAAAAAAAAATTAAGAAGAACATACTCTTGGCCTTGGGAGTCATGACAAATGAAAGAAGGGGGGATTATTATCAAAATAGAAAGGAATGTGCCAGAACAAAAGACAGAAAGGCAGATTACAGCGAAGGAGAAAGTGTGACAGATGGGTATTAAAGAGTGAAACGTCTCTGTGGTTGAGGTTGTGCATTTTCGGAGCGTCACGAGGGACTGGTGTTCAGGGGACTTTCAGCATATTGACAAGACTCTGACGATGATGCTATTCGTGTGTTCAGTCTTGCAGCATCTCTGTCTACTCTTGGGATTAAATTAAAGAACACAGCATCCAATTTCATACCTGGCTTCCTGCGCCGCCTCTTGATATGTGACATTTACTCACTAGAAAGATGCCCTTTCACTGTTCCTCGTGGCATCCAGATACAATGTGTAGCAAAACAGGAGAAGACAAAATGATGCCAGCTTCTAATACGATGGGAGTATATGTGTTTTTACAGGATTAACCCAATTCAGCATGATGCCATTGCCCTCCTTCTACAATGTGAGGATAAACCATTTGTCAGCTGTGCTACCAGAGATAGGCTACTTTATTCCAGCTTTCACTTTTTTTTTTTGCATATCACATGAATCTGCATTAATGTGTGCTGAGCTGATACAAATGGCAATTAGCTGCTGGAAGTTGAAGACTTCTTTGTTAATTACGAGAAACCTTTTCAACTCCAGGAGCAGATTTACTTGATAAAAGCAGACTCAAAACGAGACGTGTGCTGTGTAAAAGTGGCACATAAAATGATCTGTAAAACATCCACAACCACAAAAGAATTTATGAAACTTTAGTTTAAGATCAGAAAAATCAGTAAAAATGGTTTAAATTAAGGAAATTAAAATAAGACTTGTGAACTGAGTGATTATACCACTCTTATCGGAAATCTTGCAGTGCCTCTGTGAGTTGTCTCTGGACATGCTCACCACCCTTGTGTCCCCCCCACCCCCCACTCCAGCAGAAAGTCGGCATCACTATGTGCTTGTGTGCAAGTTTTTTTTGTTTTGTTGTTTTTTTCATTTTCAGGCTATTAATCTTCAGTTAAAGATTAAGAGCATGTTAGGATTTTATTTTTTTTTTGCCTCCAAAACCTTTGTTGTCACTTTCACTACTTTATTATCTGTCCAAACACGTCTCACTTGGAAATTAGTCTTCAAGGCTCATTGTGATTTATCTGTTTAAATAAAGGTTGAATGAATGAAAAAAAAAAAAACTTAACCATTTGTTTTGCATTTTGTTGTATAATACAGCAACTTGGAACGTATTGACTATGATGTACAATCACTTTGCGTAAAGTGGTCGTTCTAATTTAAAACAGCAGAGGAACCCACCACAAAATTATTTTTACTTCCCAAAGTAAAGTGAAACAATTACCTTAAAAGCTTATTCTGGCCAGTACAGCAAAAACGTAATACAGCAGCTATGTTATAGTTCCCACACGTCTCAACCGAAAGTGGATACGTCACTTTTCTGCCATTATTTTAGGCAAGCGCTAGAAAACAACGATTAAGATGGCTTTCAGATAAACCAAAATGAATCGGTACTCTTGACCAATGTGCAAGAGAAAATATATCCAGAAAACAGTTGTTGTCAGGATTGACTTGAACGAGGCAGAGAAAGAATGTCAGACGCCGCAGACAAGTTGCCTCCGATCTCTTATTATGACAGTTGATTATTTATTGACCACGATGAGTCCGTACACAATGGAGGAGCTTTGCGGCCTGAAATCCATGGACACATACAATCAACGTTTTAACAGCTTTTTTAAAGTACATCTGAACTGAGAGCTACTGATTAAATTAAGGTTTAAATAAATACATAAAAATATTAACATGCAACCTCCTCACAGAATGACCAGGCCCAACTCGAGGCTAGAACCCAGAACATTCACGCTGTGAGGCGACAGTGCTAACCACATCGTGATGCCAATAACGCATCAACACGGATGACTAGGACATTTTTTTATGACATTTTGAGGCGTGCCAATGCAACGAATGCTCAAAATTACAATCTGTGTGTGCAGAGAGAGTGTTTACAGTGGGAAGGTTTAGCACATAGCATACTGAGCTAGCTACAGTAGAGACGTTTTAAATATGAACAGAGTAATTCCAGCACACATACATATTTTAACAAAATGATTGTTTTTTTTTTGTTTTTTTGTTCATCAAATAAAAGTGATTGGAGCAAATTCTCGATGTTTTAAAATGATCCTTATGGTTGATGTTTCCAAGGAACTCGCTGACGTTCTGCACTCAACTCCTCCGTTTGAGATCTTTCGCATTTCCTGATTTTTGGGATGAAGTAAAAACTTCACTTTGCTGAACCGTCGGCCCGATTGGAACGTCATCTAACCCAGCATGAAACAACCATTTTGATGTATGTAAAATTACTCCTCGATGGTCACACTTACTCGGTCGTGACTCACGCCATTGTAGGGCTGGGCAATATACCGAAAATTAACCGACACCGAAATGTATAACAACGATCGAGGTCATTTTGCCCATGTCGGTATTTTCGGTGTTTTAAAAAAAGAAAAAGAAAAGTTGTTTTGTCTTTTGGCTGTGTATAAGTAAGCTATGCTCATGTCCCTTTAAGACGCAGTTAAAAAATGAACATCACGGTGCGGTTGAGAAAATGGAGGAAATTTTGAATGTTGAAGCGGCAGCAGCGGCGACAGAGCTGGTCCAGGAGGAAGAGGAGCAACTAATTTAAAACAAAAAAAAAAGCGTCAGTCGTTTGGCAACATTTTGGGTTCAGCAAAGAAGATATTGAACAAAAAAAAAGCCAAGTGTAAACTATGCCAAAAGACTGTTGCGACAAGCCATGGCAATACATCCACCTCTTCCACCACCTGCAACCTTTACAGAGAGGTAGGCCTTTGCACATGACATTATATTTGCACAACTCATTGGGTATGTTTACATGGACATAAGTAACCGGATCAAATGGCCGGTCGGAATAAAAGTGTGTCATGTAAACGCTCCGTTCGGGTTATTTTTTGTGTATTCGGCACGATCCGTTATAATTTCTGATCAGAACGAAACGGGTGGTTTACGCCGATCCGAAACCCGATCAGTGTGCATGTAAACGCTTGATCTGTTCGTTTTTATCTGATGGTGAAAAACTGACCTGACTGCGCATGTGCGACTTTGCCATTTCCGCCTGGCTAACGCTAATAATATTAGCATGTCAGGGAAGTAAAACTGGTCGGTGAGCGACACAGCATTTCTACTAGAAACTTTTAAAGAGCTCAAAATGATTTCTATTACCTGTAGCTCAGTCAGGGAGTGCAATAACGTCTCCACCATCATTAAAACCTGTCGCGGGTCCATTTTGGGTGCTCAGGTTTGTTTACGTTCACCCGGAAGTAGAACTTCGGGTTTTTTTTTAAGGAGAGTTTACCACTCTGCGCATGTCAGTACTGCTGTTCAGAACAAAGCCCGCTGCATGTAAACGCTCATCATGAACAGATTGTGCCCATGTAAACAACACATTTTAATTATTCAAACAGAACACATTTCAATCCGGTCAAAGAATTCTGCGCATGTAAACATAGCTATTGTTTACTTTTCCAAATGGCAAATGTGAAATGGATTTTTTAGTATTTAGTTTTATTTACAAGGGAATACTTGACAACTCAAATGTGACCATTTCATTTATAAGAGATTGTATTTTTAATACTTTGTGTTTGCAGGAAAGTGAAGTTATTTTATACTTCTACATTTGTTCAGTTGTGCTTATTTGTTCAAAAACTATTAGCAAGTAAAAGTACACATTTTCTTCATTTATTTGCAGCAGCTGTAGTTTTAAAGTTCATTAAAGTGCCAATAAAAATGGAATTATGTCATCAATATAACTGGCTGTGAATTATTTATGCCGGCCTATTACGTTATTTTTGGGGGTGGGGGTTGCAGTTATCGCCCATTTATCGTTATCGAGGTGAACTGCTCAATGTATTGTGATATTGATTTTAGGCCATATCGCCCAGCCCTAAACCAGTGCATGCCTACTAAAATGGTGGTTCGTGACAAAGTGCCCAGATGTGTAACATCACATGAGAACTATGTATTTGAGCAGGTACAATCTGATTGAAAGCTGTAAATGAAAACCTACATTACACCAGAAGTAATGTTCACTTCCCATGACAAATATAAATAATATAAACTGTTTGTGCCTAATCTGTCAGTACCAGCTAGACAGTGACTGTTCCTAATGCCGCATGCTATCAGAACCATTTTAATAAACTAATATCACAGTTCACTGCTTAGAGTCTGTTTTGAAGTCTGCTTTGCGTGACCCAGCAATGACTCATTGCTTAATGCAGCTTTAACAACAAATAAATGACTGTAACTGCCTTCATCACCATCTCCATCACCCATCTAGTTTTAATATTGACAACAGCACAGTCCATTAAAGCAGTGTCCTTGACTGTTATTCCTTCCTAATGATGCATAACATCACAAGCAGAGATGAAGCCTTGATCTCGCATCTTGAGACAGTCCCAAAAGTAAAAAAAATGTGGCAACGCTGACAGTTGCTTTACAGCAGCAAAGGTCCATGTAGCAAAACAAGCTTCTTGACACAAAACACGAGCCTCATTAAACATGCATTTTTTTTTTTTTTCTGAACAGTATAACAAGTTTAATTATTGCTATATAGTTTTCTTTCAGTGTCTGATCCTTGTGATCTTTTAAAAGCTAAATGAAATCAAGCCAAAGAGATTAAACAACTGTAGCTTAAAAATGTTCATTTACATAAAACATAAGGGCCTCCAGACTAGTTGCACTTTCACTGCACTTCAAACATCTCAGACAGTGACTAATGTGTCTTTGGACACACAAATAATAGATTAGAGCTGAAAGACGAGAAATTAAGGAAAAATATCACTTGTGTCCTGAAATGACTTGTATTGAGAATTGTTGCTATGTGAACCAATAAAACTAAATCTGATCCCTACTTTTTTTTTTTCTGTTGCATTCATGATGGTTTTAATTTGCAGAGCAGTCACTAACTCAGAAATGGCTTTAATTAAAAATACATATTTAAAAAAAAAAAAAAACAGGCTCGTTCTGAACATCATTCCATGAATTTCCATCAAAAATAAAGACAGGAGCAGTAACTTTCTACAAGCGCACACAACCTCAGTAACATCTGCAAGACCTGTTCTTCACGTTATTCATTTATGTATTAAATTTAATTATTATTTTATTTTGTTTAACACTGAAGCTCAGACAGCTGCTTCAAACTTCCACTGGGATCAGCAATTAATTTTCTTTATATTATATATATATATATACATATATATGTGTGTATTTTTTTTTTTGTTACATTTTTTTAATTAGGAAGTAAACCTAAATAGTTATAAAAGGTATAACATAATTTAAGGGCTTTTATTGAAAATATGGGTAGGAAGTAAAATCTAGTTTTAGACCGAGCTTAAATGGAAAATTCTGACTACATTTTCAAAAGTTTTGTTAATATTAAACTTAAAGCGATTCAACAGAGAAGTGGCCATGTTGTACCACTTGTCCTAATGCTCTAGTCTAAACGTAGCTTCCCGTAGTGGCAACATGTTACAGTAAAGCAGTTTTTCTTTTTTTTTTTTATATACTTTTTTCCAACTGTTGTTAAATAAATAGTTAAGGAATATTTTTCTGTAAAAATGGAACATGACTGTCTTTAGAAATGAATTTGAAATATTTGATTTTTCTTCAAATTACCAGAAAAAAAAAACCCACAATGCTAATGATGTTAGCATTTCTATGGTGTTTTCTATGTTAAGCTAGCATCTATACTATTCTGAGGTTGGTCAGCAGTCTGTGATTAATAGTTTATGTTTGTTGCATAGTCTGTTGTGTTGTCAGGCATAAAAACATGCAAATCAGTGATTAATTGTGCAAAATAGGCAACAATAATTAAATTGCATGAATAATTGTGCACTTTGCAGCTTTCTGAATCATAGTCAAGTCAAATTGTTAAGTGCTTTAAAGTTCCTACTTCTACTTTAAAGCCTCAAATGCAGAAACACAAAGGTGAGAAAATCATCTAAATAAATTATGTCAATAACTTTAATAAATCAAAATCCTTAAAGGATGAAAAGGAATGAGCAAGTTCTCAAATTTCAAAGACATTACCAATCCAGATTTTATTAAGCGCTGATCCGTCTTTTATTAAAGACTATATTGTGGGATTTCCCTGAAGCGTAGCAGTGAGAAGTGCCTGATATGCTCCACTGAAGAAAACCTGAGGACCCCTCTGGATTTAGCTCCAATTAGAGGCGGGTGGAAGCTGCGACTCCTCTGGTTTTCTGCGAGATTTCCTGTGCTGAGTGAAAGCTGAGGCAGACGTGGTGCTGGGAGCTCAACAAGACGCAAACAGGTGAAATGTTGTTATAATTTATGTGACAACTTCACGTTTGAACTAATTAGGACTTGAAGTGTCCACTTAACCTTGTTTAACCCAAATAAAGAAAAATAAGTATTTATCAGCTGATTTTAAGTGTAAAAGGATATTTACATTTCAATGAATATGATTTTGTTCATTAATTCATTGTGAAAAACATTTGTCAAAATGATAAGAATCATAATATTCTCATCTGACAACTAATTTAATTATTTAAAGACGTTGGGTAGCAGCTAATGACTTAGTGGAATATGAAAAAAACAGATTGATTGCTACTAAAACACAAAATCCTAATAAAAGGCTCAGAGTCTACCACTCTGTATCCCAGTCACTCTTGATGCAAACATTTCGAGCAGTCATGTCAAACGTCTCATTAAGTAAAAAACAAAGCATTGCCCACAAGTCTAAGAATCAATATTGTTTTGTTATTTATGTCCTGAGAGGTGAATTGGCTGTCCGTTCTAGTTTAAAAGCAGCTTAAAGAGAAGTTTGCACTGTTCGGCTTTTCCTCCCATGGCTAGATTCATTTCATTCTCATGCTTAAGTCCTAAATAAACTGTCAGCTTAGGAGAGTTTGTTGACAGAAGAAGAATTGGTCACCCTACTCCTGTTCTGAATGCATTTATCTTCTTGGTTTTGACACAAAACTAATACATTTAAATCCCACTATGAGGGTAACGATTCTCTTTAATCATATTTTCTAGTTTGTCGTCATTTTCTATGTTAAATATTCACCACACCTTTAAAAGAAGACAACGTCGATGGCCTAAAATGGTATTTTGCATCGCCAGTAAAATCCTGACAAACACTCACCAAACATGTTGCCAATATGTCCATTTTTTGTCAAAGGACGCAGCTCATTTTTGCCCCAGGCGTACAGCTTGTAGTTGTCCCACGCAAACTTCATCATCTGTAAGAACAAGAGGGCAGACACAGCGGTCATTGCACAGAAAGCAAAACATCAAACTTCTAAACGCAATCATAATTAAATTGGTACAGCTCAAGGCAAACGGAATGATGGGTATCGATCAGGACTGGATAAAAGGACAAACACGCAATTATATCACATAAACCACACTGCTAAACAATGCAGCTGACATTTTCCCTGCAGCCACAGCTACTCTTCTAAATTAAAGATTGACTGGCACCAGAAGATGAAAAAGGACATCTCTGAGCACGAAATCAAAGAAAAAAAAAATACAGAAATAACTTTCTATGCAATGTTAGATTTGTATGATGCTGATTCACACTACACACGTATAACAACTTGTGTTTTGTGTTTTAGTCAACCTCGTTTGATAAAAGTATTTTTCCTAAACTCCATAATGAATCAACAACTAGTAAATTAATAAGCTGCGAAAAGTTCAAAAGACGGTGTGGTGGTAATTTAGATTTAATTCTAAAGAACCCTGCAGTAAAGCTTTCCATCTTTGCTTTTCCAGTTACTTCACACAGTTCATCATGTTGATGCATGCAGGGAGTTTAAATGGCAGCAGCTGCACAGATTCATCAGCGAATGATACCCAACATTTAACACTTCTCCAAGTTGCTTCATCAACTCGGATCACTTAATGCAATAGAGGCTTGCTATATTTCATTTAAAGCCAAATTAGATAAATTTATATATATACATGGTTCAAAGAGGTGTGAAAAATGTCTGTTAGGGGATTGTCCTGGGATCATCATATTAAAAGAAAAACTAAAGTTGTGTGCGTTTTGGTACTTTTTTTTAATTTATTTATTTTTTTTAAATGTTCACCACAAGCTTAACACAGTTGGCTGAATGAATAATGAAGGTGATGAGTGTACAGTAGTCCCTCGCTACTTCACGGTTCGACTTCCGTGGACTCGCTCCTTTGTGGTTTTTCAAAGCAGAACTGGACATGACACACAGCCGGCTGATTGATGGATGAGCCACGCAATCGGCATGGATGTTTTATTTAAAATAAATTTGTTCAAATTATTTAGCACCTGCTGCACCTGTGTGCAGCCCACCGGCGCAAGAAGAAGCTTCCTCCTGCAGCGTGTCAAGATCTCCGCTCGTCAGTGGAGAAGTGGGTGTGGCCAAGAGCGCTGGCAGAGAGCGGCAGGTGGCAGAGAGTAGAGATCATGACATGCTGTGTTCATTTACAGCATTCAGAGTTTAGAAACTAGAATATTGCAAGTGTGTGGGAAGGGTTTTAGAACACCTTGTATACTACTATTCCTACTTTGCAGTTTTTCCACTTATCGCACGCGGAGGGTGGGTGTGTGTGTGTGGGGGGGGGGGGGGGTATGAGCATGGAAACCCCCACGATAAACAAGGGATTACTGTACCTTGAACATGGTGCATTTAGGAAATAAACTGATTTCAGTGGGATTTGTTCAAAAGCATAGTTGCCTGAAATATCCTCAAAAAAGGTCTAAAAATTGACATTTTCAAGGATTCAAGATTCTCGTACACACCACATGTGGTACATGTGGTGGAACGCAGTGTGTACACAGGGTCCTAGCTACATACAACAAAAGTATTAAAATGTAAAAGAAAAATAGTAAAAAGATCTAAGATATGAACTAAGAAAAACAACTAAAAATAATTTAATTTTTTTTTTTTTAATTTACTAAAAAAGTTTTGCCTCTATGATGGCAAAAAAAGATTAAAGAAAAAGGCAAGCCGACTAAGATTTGTTTACTAGGAAACAGAAACAACTATTTATAACTGAAACACAATTATCTTCTGATCGTTTATTTGGTTAATGTGTAAGATTTTTATGATACTAAACAAAACGATCACAATGATTCAGAGGATAAATATTCAAGATTTTTTAAAGATTTTAATTATTTGAGCAACAACAACTCTAATGAAGGATAAGTGGAAGAAAATGGATGGATGGAGCATTAAACACTTTATTTGTCTCCTCTGATATTTCTCATGTCCAACATCAGGACAGAAGTCACTCATGCATCATTATATTTACTTATTTAATGATTCCATCCATCCATCCATTTTCTTCCGCTTATCCGGGGTCGGGTCGCGGGGGTAGCAGCCTAAGTAGGGAGGCCCAGACTTCCCTCTCCCCAGCCACTTGGGCCAGCTCTTCCGGGGGAATCCCGAGGCGTTCCCAGGCCAGCCGAGAAACATAGTCCCTCCAGCGTGTCCTGGGTCTTCCTCTGGGCCTCCTTCCGGTGGGACGTGTCCGGAACACCTCACCAGGGAGGCATCCAGAAGGCATCCTAAACAGATGCCCAAGCCACCTCAACTGGCTCCTCTCGACGTGGAGAAGCAGCGACTCTACTCCGAGTCCCTCCCGGATGATCGAGCTTCTCACCCTGTCTCTAAGGGAGAGCCCAGACACCCTGCGGAGAAAACTCATTTTGGCCGCTTGTATCTGAGATCTCATTCTTTCGGTCACAACCCAAAGCTCGTGACCATAGATGAGGGTAGGAACGTAGATCGATCGGTAAATTGAGAGCTTCGCCTTTTGACTCAGCTCTCTCTTCGCCACGACAAACCTGTACAGCGCCCGCTTCACTGCAGACGCTGCACCTATCCGCCTATCGATCTCACGCTCCATTTTTCCCTCATTCGTGAACAAGACCCCAAGATACTTGAACTCCTCCACTTGGGGTAAGACCTCCTCCCTGACCCGGAGAGGGCACTTTACCCTTTTCCGGCTCAAGACCATGTTCTCGGATTTGGAGGAACTGATCTGATTTTTTTTATTTTTTATTTATTGATTGATTTATTAAATAAATTTTATTTTTACATTTGAAGGGGTATCAGAAAAGGTAAATGGTAAATGGACTGTACTTATATAGCACCTTTCTATCTAATCAAGATACTCAAAGTGTTTTACAACACAATCTGTGCCCTCAGTTACCCATTCATACAGCACTCTACTAGATCTATACAAAGAATAATCAGTGCTTTATTACATGAATACACTGATGGGACACATCCAAGGCAATGAGGGGTTCAGTGTCTTGCCCATGGGACACTTCAGCATGTGACTGCTGGTGGAATCGAACCCCCAACTCTCCCATTGGAGGATGACTGCTCTAACCACTCAGCCACAGCTGCCCCGTCTGAACACCGGTACTAGCCCTAGATTTGAGATCAAAAGAGGAATAAGAGGAGATGCACCTCTTCCCCTTTGCTGTTTATAATGGTGGCTGAAGGTCAGAATAAGAAATTGCTACTTCATATCAAAACATGCTAAGTTAATAACACAGAATACTTTAAAATGAACTGAAAACTCATTTTGCCTTGTAGTATCATTGATTTAAGAAGTTTTAACACCAGCTCGTTTACTAAATTCAAGTACTCCAAACATCAAATTTACACAAATTACTTTTGGTACCAATACAAAAATAGAGATTTGTCGTGGAAACATCAAAATGTGTCAACTGGTCAGAGAGGTTGAATTTGATCACAACTTACTGATTAACTATTTTATAAAGAGTCCCAATCTAATATTTGGTTTGACGTTTGGGTTGCACCACATATCAGGTTCTTTGTGTGTTCACAGATCGTACGAAACAACAAAACCTGCATCAAGGCCGTCAGTGCAGTTTTGTAGACTTGTGTTTGTTTTTCAGATAAATAGAAACTGGCAACCAGCACCCCACCAGTTTTGCAGAATGTGAACAAACTGAAAACACTTGAAAGGAACAAAAATGATGAATTTCATGGAGTAAAAATGCTCACAAAAGATAATCTTTTCCTCACACTGAGTAGAAAGATAAGTATCCAGAGCTTGTGTCTCTCTGTGACCCGTACAGAACACTTTGCCTCACACAATAAAAACCAGTAAATGTCTCATGTTTTATTTCAAGCTGACACCATATTTTATAATGTCAGTGTGACCCATTCCTCTGGTAGCTTTAAAAGCCACAGAGCAAAAGTAAAAGCACAATGTCTAAGCTAAATCCCACAAAATCTGCAAATATTAGAACCACATGCCTCTCCCATTCGTTTGAAGAATGGTGCGGACATTTCATGAAAGTCTCTGCAAAGACTCGTTATTTAATCCTGCGAGATAAACAGAAATTCAATATTTATACAAGTATGGAAAACAAAACAACAACAACAACAACAACAATGGGTTCAGTCTGGCCACATACATACAGGAAATAGGTTTTGTAAATATGCAGTATTTTTTTATTGTTTCAGCCTTGCGTCCACATGTGAATGACACGTTAGAAGCCTGGAAATGGTACTTTTGCAAACCAGGTTCCAGAGTGAAAATACCTTGAAATGTCCTTACGTTGTCATGTGGTCAAGCTAAACACAAACAACAACAACATAAAACCACTAACTCAAATGGAACCATCAACCCCAAGTCCGATAGATGTAATGAATACAGATTATTGCCTTTGTTTGTGTTGCAAATATGAGTTGCACACGTTCAGCAAAACCTTATTTTGCTGTATAACTTCTTTAGACATGAACAATAACACACATACGAATCAAGGAGCACTGGGAAAAAGAACAATCACTTATTATATCCAATATTCCAAGGCCAAAAGGGTTTGAATTACTGTATTTAAATAGTTAATCATATACATGCAACAAATCTTAAGAAATGGGAAAATCTGTAAAAAGACTGATGCTTGAAAACATTGAGTCTGATATGAAGGCTGTGAAGAAAAGAGATATTGTGCTTGAACAGCGTCCATTACGTCCACGGATTTGGGCTGACAACATCTTTTCTTCTTGTGTTTATAGTTTGGAGTGCATGCTCAATGTCTTCTATCCTGTTTCTGGTGTAATTCTGCGTCAAAGCAACAACGCCGTGTGCAGGCCTGGCATAGTTACTACGGCATTTTGAGCTGCTTTCTATGTTTTTATGTCGAAGAAAACATTCATAGTGTGTTTTTCTGTAGGCCTCAAAATGTATGACTGTATTTGAATGTGGACTAGCTGCACCATTAAAATATGACTTTTCAACAAATTCTAAAAACTATAATGCATGTAGCACAACAATAAGATCTATTTGTATGTTCCCTTTTCCCTGTCTTAAATATCTAAACTTAAATATTTGCCTCATGTTGAGCTCCTAAAACCTGAAATTTCTAAAAAACTTTCAAAATATCCTCTTTTTTCAGCCTCTGAAAAAACTTAATGTGACAGTTTGAATCTTCTGTTTTTATATTTATTGATTTTTTTTTTTTAATGACAGTTTTAAACATATTTTATACGTACAACAAAATGCTCCCAGGGTTTTTTGCTGATCAGGCTTGAAAAACAAAGAGTTTTATGGTGTACTATCTGAATGAATATAAATCACGCATGAGCCAAACTATAAACAATGTAAACAATCAATCATAGTTACTCTAATGATTTCTATTTAATTACTTTGGATAATTAAAATTTGTTTTTATTATCTGTCACTGTTGGACTTGCTGGCTGGGAGACTTCGAAGGAGTTTGATAAATCTGCACAACAATGGTGCGAAGGAATGCTGGAATGAGAAGCGAACTAAACAACAAAAAGACTGCCTTTGAAGAACAGGAAATAAAAGCTTTCAACTCCCTGATGTGCAGGTCCGACCGGGTAATTTGAAGATAGTTCAACAGTTCAACGTTAGCGAGACAAGACTACAGGAATTATTGTGCATCCCTTTGTTTCACAGAACGTCTGACGAGATTCCCGGCAAATAGTCTAACGGTGGCAAAGAAAAAAGGAACAGACAGAAGTTTGTTTTTAAAAGAAAATATTTGATAATGATTTAAAATGGGGAAAGAAAAAAAAAAGAGCTAAACAGCAGCCGCTGCTTTCAGGCACACAAATGTGACTTTTTATCCCTTGTTTTGTATTATTGTACAAGAAATTTTTAGATAATATGCTGGTTTGAGAAAACATTCAATAAACTACGTAATTCGTGTGGACATTTTCACAGTTTGCAGTGATTCCTGTGGTTTCAATACAAATAGCTTTTCTGTTATACCAAAAATGCTGAACAATTAAAGCCACTATTGGAAAATTTGTCATGGCTCCCTAATGTGACGCATTCAAGACGTTTCATTCAATCAGAGGAAGAGGAAGAAAGGGGATTGTTTCTCTGTTCCACATCACTACCACTGAGCTCTGCTGTGCGTCAATGTGTGGGAGGACAGGGATCACACAGCTGTAAGACTGGTGGGATAACAAGCCATCATCACAGCACCACAACACAGACGATGCTGATCAATAGCTGCAGTTACAGATCATATCACCAAAAAAGCTGCTCCTACAAGTGAACAGATGGATGATTCTTTTCCAAAGCAGACAAACACGGTCCATGTAAACTCGGACAGTACTTTGGTTTAACTAATTGACTGGTAGTTCAGGGCAGAGGTGATCAATACTTCAACACAGAGCTAAAGAACAGAAAGAAATCAAGGAGACAACATGTCTTAAATATTAGTATCTACAATCGCTTGAAGTCCAATTTTCAAAAAAGCCAGACATTTTTTTTTCATTTATTCACATTAAATAGATGAAAAACAAAATAAAAAAATAAAAAAATGGAATATTTTATGAGCATCAGACTTCTTGAACAATCTGTACAACCAATGCATTTTAGTTTTGTAAATGGTTAGTTGTAGATTTATATATTTATATATTATACATGCTTTACTAGAGACGAGTTGTTTGATAACTATCATCCAACAGTCTCCTCGTTACCAAGTTTGTTAAACGTGCATTAAAAGAAAAAAAAAATTAAAAACAGCAGTTCTCATGTAAATCTGTGCATCTCATGTGAAAGATGATAAAAATGGTGGTTTACAGTGACCTGTTATTAACAGGTTAAAGATCTGAAGCCGACAGGTCGTCTTTTGTGAGTTCAAACCTCTTTGTTAGAGCTGGACGATCTGTAGCCGGCGAACTGCAGAAGAGCTTGTATTATCTGCCCTTGTTTAACTATTTCAAAGGATGATGAAGAATAAAAGGACCATCTGGAAGGTAGTTTGAATGTACAGGGCGGCTGTGTGGCTGAGTGGTTAGAGCAGTCGTCCTCCAATGCAAGAGTTGGGGGTTTGACTCCACCAGCAGTCACATGCCGAAGTGTCCCTGGGCAAGACAATGAACCCCCCATTGCCTCCGATGTGTGTCCCATTGGTGTATGAATATGATAAAGCACTGATTAGTGTCTTTAGAATGATTTGTTCAACTAGCTTTGTAGAGTCTAGTAGAGTGTATGAATGGGGGGCACAGATTGTGTTGTACAGCGCTTTGAGTGTCTTGATTAGATAGAAAGGCACTATAAGTACAGATCATTTAGTAGAAACCATAAGGCTATTTAAAAGCAAATACCTACAAGGAGTTTACAAGCAACTTTAAACCATAAGTATTGTTTAACTAAAATAAACTGTATTTTAAGCTGCTGACATAAATTAGGTCTTAATCTGGATTTTAGATAAAGTGTTGAGCCCTTTATCGTTTGGATGCACTAATATTTTAATAATCTGACCAATAATCATCATCTCAGACACCATACTGAGCAGAAGAGGGGCTCCTCAGGGGACAGTCCTCTTGCCATTTCTGTTCACCCTCTACACAGGTACTTCAGGTACAACTCACAATCCTGCCATCTGCAGAAGTTCTAGGATGATGCTGCCATCGTGGGTTGCAGCACTGGTGACCAGGAAGCTGAATACAGAGGGTGTGGTGGACAAAACCACCTGCAACTCAAAATTGGAAAATATAAAGACCTGCATGTGGACTACAGGAAGAAGATCAGCCCCCATAACCCTAACAACATCAAGGGTACTAAGGTGGACATTGTGGACTGGTACAAGTACCTGAGGGTCCATCTAGACAACAAACTGGACTGGACAGCTAACACCAACACCCTCTACAAGAAAGGGAAGAGTCACATTTTTCTTCTGAGGAGACCCAGGTCCTTTAATGTCTGCAGGACCATGCAGACCACCAGATCTTTTACCACTCGGTGGTCTCCAGCATCTTCTTCTACGCTGTGGTGTGCTGGGGCAGCAGGGTGATGAAAGCTGATGCCAACAGACTCGATTAACTCCTCAAGAGAGCTGGCTCAGTTCTGGGAGTGGACCTGCAGTCTCTGACAGAGGTGTCTGAGCAGAGGATGCTGAGGAAACTGATCCAGATCCTGAACTACATGTCACACCCCCTGCATGACACCCTGGACTCTTACTGCAGCACCTTCAGTCGTAGACTGAGACCACCGAGGTGCTGCACAGTGGAATATGAACATATGCTGATATATTCATAAATTAAACGGATTCTTTCATTTTTCTGGACTGTATAATGACGTGCATCTGAATTAATAAAATGTGGACGGAAACGTTAATTATCTTTGACTCACCAACGACAGTGGGTCATTTATTAACATAATCAAGTTTAACACATCACACATTTACATTAATTGGCAAGAATTGAAAATAACGACAGCTTATTAATCAGTTTTACAGGAAGTAAACAATACAGCGATTGTTCTTACTTCCAGTAGTACAACAGGCATTACCACACGGCGGTGGTTGAAAACTTTGCTTCAGACATTTCTAAAAATATCTGAATGATTTTTAGCACAACACAGGAAGTTCTTCCTCCCTGTGGCTATCAAACTTTTCAACTCCTCCCCCTTTCTGCACATAGGACAATAAAATGAATCCAGCACCACAATAAACACTTCAATGTTTCTGTCTGCACCTGTTTAGAACTTAATTGCTAGTATTTTTTATATTCTCTGTTATTTTTATATCTTGTGATTCTTGTGTATGTTCCTTTGTACTGAAACTCTGGCACAATTTCCTGCGGGATCAATAAAGTTCCATCTTA
Source organism: Nematolebias whitei (assembly GCF_014905685.2). Classification (NCBI taxonomy): domain Eukaryota; kingdom Metazoa; phylum Chordata; class Actinopteri; order Cyprinodontiformes; family Rivulidae; genus Nematolebias; species Nematolebias whitei. The sequence goes on along the minus strand of NC_056502.1, from coordinate 10,346,045 downwards.
TCGTATATTATCTAAACTTAAAGAAACACCAAATACAGTTAATGTCATGTCCATTTGTCACTGTTTGACCTTACATTCACTTTGCATGCCCATCATTGGAAACTCAAAATCATTTGGGTTACTCAAATGCAACT
>NC_056502.1:10337351-10345511 GCF_014905685.2 Nematolebias whitei | reverse complement strand
CCGTCATGTCTCCGATCTCAGGAGACATGATGTATATATATATATATAAATGGAAAGATATATGTTCCATAGAAATAAGTTGAAAATTACTTTAAAGTCGCGTTTATGGATTCATTGCAGCAAGAGTCACTGAAATCACGTGTTCCGCGTCTTTTACTGGATGTTGAAAAGCTTCAACTGAATCCATCAAAGTGTGAAAAGAACAGAGATGAGAGCAGCATTTGATCATAAACTTTCAATCAATCTAATGTGCGTTTTATTTTCTGCCATCTGAAGACTTCCAAAGCAAAACATGCAAGTCTGTTGAATTAATCATTTACATTGTGAAGATGATGGAAGATTTTTCTTTGTTTTGATATAAAAGCAATGAAAATAGAGTTACAGAAACACCATCACTCAGCAGCTGGGACAAACATGCTAGCTCCTTGAAATAGCTTACAATAGCTCAAAAACAGCTGGCCATGGATGCTCAGGGCACCCGTGTGACCCAGATGTGAGACGCTTACAAAAAATGCATCCAAGATTCACAGATTTTCATCTTGTTTTCTGATTTAATAATTAGAGCGAATGTTCAGCTTCAGGCACAGCTACTGTCCTGGAGTTTAAAGTACGGGATACTTGAAAAGGCACTAAACTCAGTGTAAAAAGAGATGATGAAAAAGAAGTACTACCATTATGATAAGTGTTGTACTTTTGCATTTAACAACAGTGTTCCCTCGTTTATCGCAGGGGATCCGTACCCTGAAGCCTCGCGATAAGTGAAAAACTCCAAAATAGGAACAGTAGTACAAGTAGTTAGTAGTAGTTTATTCTAATATATATATATATATATATATATATATATATATGTGTGTGTGTGTGTGCGCGTGTGTGTGTGTGCGCGCGCGTGTGCATTTTAAACCCTTCCCACACTCTTGTAATATTCTAAACAATGTTTCTAAACTCTAAACACTCTGAAAGAGCACAGAATGTCTTGATTTCCGCTCTCTGCCACCTGCCAGGTGTTTTGGCCACGCCCACTTCTCCGCTGCAGAGCAGAGATCTGACGCTCTGCAGGAAGAAGCTTCTCCTGCAGCTGTGGGTTGCACACATGTGCAGCAGGTGCTAAATAACTTAAAATAATTCATTTTAAATGAAAATCCCATGCCGATCGTGCGGCTCATCCATCAGGCAGACAATTGGTGTCATGTCCAATCTTACTTTGAAAAACCGCGATAGAGCGAGTCCGCGAAAACCGAACCGCAAAGTAGTGAGGGACTTGTAGATTTGTTACAGTAGAAGCATACATTATGAAATATCAGACAAAATGTCAATACATGAAGAGTCGTGCATAGTTTGACTACCCATATTCGAAGGAAGAAAAGAATGTTAAAATTTGAAAGTCTCACTGTTTGGCTAGTCAAGTAATTAATACTACACGCTTTGTCTAGACAGATTCATATACATCTTTTAAATGCAAATAAAAATATGTGCATTTTTATGACAGCATAAAAAATGTATAATACAAGTGTGGGTCGATTAGCTCAAACCTCATCACTGAAGCTGTTCAAAATCCATTACCAGATGCAAAACATCTGACAACAGCTACAACATTCCTTGAAGGAATGCATATCGCCCGCCCCCTTTCCTGGCAGAGTTTTAAACTACAATCATCTTATTTTGAAAATTTAAGGACTTGTAGAAGTTTTGGTCGAAGCGTTGAAGTTTCATTATCTACAACCTCATGTGATAATGTGAGATGTCACATTGAGAGTTTGTTGTGAATAATGTGTTTTCTAAGGTCAGGTGACTGTTACGGCCATCTTGAATTGGACTCAGTCCAAAAGTTAATCAGTTGTAGAACTTCATCCATTTAAAAATGTCAATAAAATCTGTCTAATAGTTCAAGGGATATTTTCTTAACAGACAGATAAAGGTCACATGCACACACACAGGCACGCACACAATAATCCTTCATCAGTGGGGGATAAGATAAAGTGAAAAGATTAATGGTATTTTTATTGTTTTTTTTTTCCATTGAGTCTGTCTGGTTTGCTTTTACTGCCATGCAGGCACACTTGAGACTGTACTTATATAGCACCTTTCTATCTGATCAAGATACTCAAAGCGCTTTACAACACAATCTGTGCCCTCATTTACCCATTCATACAGCGCTCTACTAGATCTCTGCAAATAAAATCAGTGCTTTATCACATTCATACACCGATGGGACACATATCGGAGGCAATGAGGGGTTAAGTGTCTTGCCCAGGGACACTTCGACATGTGACTGCTGGAGGATTCTAACCCCCAACTCTTGCATTGGAGGACGACTGCTCTAACCACTCAGCCACAGCCGCCCACTTGGATGACCAGAGTTTTGACAGACTAGACCGTTAGTTTAAAAAGATGATTTGCAATATTTTGTCTAATTGTGTTAAATCAGTGCTCAAAATAAATCATTATACCTGCCAGTAAACACACAGTCGAGCAAATGGGTAAAGAACATGTGATAAACAATATTATAAGCAAAAAAAATATGCATTTTTGAGTGTTCACCAATTAAATTAATCACTTGAAGAATAGTTGATTTTTTTAATTTTATTAGTACAGTAATTTACTTTATACATCCTTAACACATATTTACACTGTTTCCATTGTTTTGTTGCTGTTGTTGTTGTTTTAAGAAACATTTTCTATAGAATAGTTAAGAGTCTGCTGGCCGCAGTATTCCATACTTAGATGCAATATTTTTACTTGTTTCAACTGCATGTAAAAAAAAGGCATGTCACTCTTAAATAAACATTAAGTATTCATCAGCGTGTTCTTGATACCTGTACAACCTAGATGTTTTATAACTCTGTCACATCTGTTTCATAAGGCATATTTTTAATATGAGGAGGATTTAAGTGGTAAATAATAAATCACTGCAGCACACAAGGTGCTGTGTCATCACCTGCAACCAATGAGACCTCTGGCAGAAAAAATGTAGGATCAGCTTTTCCCTCTCTTTGTTTTTCGAGAACATCCCACCTCAACTTGCATGTCTTTCTCCCCGCCTCCTGCTTTTCCTGCTCAGCTATTTCCTGCCGATTAAAAAGCATTCATGATAAGTGTTGACAGGCCCATCTAGGTCTCTGAGGCCATTTTGAGTCAGCACAACTCTGGACAGTCACAAGCAGGTCCAAAAACACACAAGTCAGGGTCAGACAACAAGACGACTCTAAGCTGCAGATCATAAACATTTATAAAACGATCAGCCAGCTTAAAAAGTTTCCTATTGCTGAATAACCAGAGCAGAAAATGTGCAGTAAATTCTTAGTTATCTCAAAATAAAGTTTTTTAGTGTCACTTACGGCAACCGTTCGAAGAGAAAAAAGAATATGCACAGCAAAGCCAAACCAAAGCTAATTTAAAAAAACAAAAACTTTCAATTAAAATATGACCATGAAATGGTGTACCGCAAGGCTCAGTCTTAGGACACACCCTCTTTACAATCTCCATAGGTAATGTAGGTCAGAGCATCCCTGATGCATCCTTACATTTCTATGCTGATGACACAGTTGTTTATTGTCGAGCTAAAACAGTTGTTAAGGCTTTCCAGCTTTTGCAATCCGCATTTGACATCATCCAGTCTGATTTGTTCCATTTCAAACTTGTCTTAAATGCCGATAAAACCAAAGGGATGCTTTTTTCAAACAGGAAGTCGGTCCCAGCAGTTCTTCCTCTGATTTTATTCTCAAATGGTGTTCCTATTGAGTTTGTCGATTCCTATGCATTTTTGGGTCTCTTGGTCGACTCGCATCTCTCGTTTAAACCTCACATGCAAACTTAGTAAGGAAACTGAAAGTTAAATCGGGTTTCTTTTTCAGAAATAGATCCTGTCTAACTCTGAATGCTAAGAAACGCCTTGTAACTTAGACTTGCCTTCCCCCCATTGACTACGGTGATAATATCTATATGAACGCTCCTACAAGCACCCTGCAGATGTTGGATGCTGCCTATCATGGTGCGCTAAGATTCATAACTGGCTGTAACTATCATACCCACCACTGTACCTTGTATTCACTGGTTAACTGGTCATCATTAACTTCACGCAGACTCTCTCACTGGTTCATTTTCATTTTTAAATCACTTCTTGGTCTGATGCCTTCATACATCTCCTCCTACATGTCTCTGCGTGAGTGCAGCTACAGCGTGCGCTCTCAGGACATTATTACCTGCAGTGTTCCCTCAGTGAGGACTGAACTAGGTTACAGGGCCTTCTCCTACTCCGCTCCTTTTTCTTGGAATATCTTACAAAAAGATCTGAAGCTCTCGACCTTGACCTCTCTAAGTGGCTTTAAACATGTTAAGTTCTTGGCAAGAACCAATGCAGACATGTTCATGTTTTTAGTTTTCTACACCGCCTCGTAGTCTACTGTTTTTTTTTTTTTTTTTTTTTTTTTGCTACTTTTTCCTTTTGGTTGCCTCATTTTATTTTAATTTGTAAAAAAAAAAATAATAATAATTGTATGCCTCTTTTATGATTGTCTGTTGTTGTCGTTGTTATCCACTGTTGTCATCACTTTTTGTTAAAGAAATCAGGTCTCTCTTGTAAATGAGTGCCCGAGGCTCAATGGGATTAACCTGTATGAATAAATGTTGAATGAATTACCAGTACATGTACTTGAATCATTAAATTACAGTACACTCACAAATACATTCACTCCACTGGTGAGACACATCATTTAATCAAATTGCTGTTATAAAGCCTTTTATAAAGCCCTTTTCTACACATAGGACAATAAAATTAATCCTGCACCACAATAAACACTAATGTTTCTGTCTGCACCTGACTTGTTTTAGAACTTAATTGTTGTTTTTATATCCTCTGTTATTTTGTTTATACCTTATGTGATTCCTTGTGTATGTTCCTTTGCATTGAAACTCTGGCACAACAATTTCCTGTGGGATCAATTAAGTTATATTTTATCTTATCTGATCTAAAATAACAGATACACCTGTATAAGCTTTAGATCTGTTTGTTGCACTTCCAGTCCTTCCAAACGCTCGTACACACAAAATAGCAATATAAATAAATACATTTAATAGTTTTGTTTAATTAAACCACAGCTCTTGTTAAAATGACTGTGTTTGGACAGAATGTACATGAATTCACCTCTCTCGCTCACTGGCAGGTGTTCTCAGAGCTCTTTCCAAAACACATCATTAGGAGAGAAATGTGATTTGTGCCAAATTGTGTCCCGAGCATCTCCCACTGGTGGGTGGAAAGTTTCAATGTACCTTCAAAGATTCATGCCAAAAGATGGGAAATCACCACAAAGAGTCTAATAAAGTGTCTGGACTCAGAGCTTGAATTGTTGGGAAGGTAAACCTGGAGTATTAGTGCCTGAACAGTCCCAGGAGCACTACAGATGATGATTAATGAGGATTTTTTTTTTTTGTATGTGATAACAGAAAAGGGACATAGGGCTGCAAAATTCCAGGAATTTTCAAAGCTGGAAACGTTCCGTGGAAATTAACAAGAACTTCGGGGAATTAACAAGAATTTATTGGAACAAATATAAATGTTACTGGAATTGAAAATATCGAAGATTGGCTCTTAAGGCAAAGTCACTTTATGTCAAAATTACAATATGTACAGGACATACACAGGATTGAAATTATTGAAATTAAACATTTACTGACTATTGTTTGTTTTTTATGTGAATACAATGACAAAAAACACGAAAGAACATAACATGATATTTTGTATCCAGTCACAAATTTAGTACAGGATTATGAACAGAACTATAAAATAGATGTTTAAAAACCTTTGTTCATTCAGCTTGTTAATGAACTTGTGATCAAACTCATTATTTGCCTGAAACACAATCTACCCATGAGATCAGTTTATATTTGTATTAAATTACCCCCAATTATTAGTTAATTCCTATAAATTCCTACAACTCCCATGGAAAGAATCCAAATAGGATTATTTCTAAAATTCCTTGCTTAAATTTCCATGAAAGATTTCTGGAAAGTTTCCTGGAAATTTGCCAGAAATCCTCTGCCCTTTTGCAACCTTACAGGGGAGTAATGAAAATATAGTTTTAAAAATTGCATTAAACACCAAGATCAGGACTACATTATATAATATTATATATCTAATGTGACATCTAGAATACCTCTAACTGTATTGTATGGCTTTTAATGCATGTGAAGATAAAGGAAACCTCAAACAATTGAGTGTTATATAACCAGATTTTAAGAGAATTATGAAAAGCAATGCGTCTTTAGGCGCTGGGTTTTCATCTTAGCGCTCGCAGCTCGATTGATTAGGGTTATTCTCACAGCAATCATCACAGAGTCATTTAAAAACGCAGCAAGCATTTGTTTGCTGCAAAAGGGCTCTAAAAAACAAATAAAATGCTACCTGCTGAGCACTAAAATAGCTGAAAAATGAAAATAAAAACAGAACAAGACGTGCTGGTGGATTTAAGCCTAAGGCATGACCCTCAAGTGTAATGGGAGAACTAACACTGAGCTAAAGTGAAGTTTGCTAATGTATAAAAAAAACTGTATGCCAGCATGTATTTAATCTAACAAAAGCAGCTTTAACTATAGAGTGGTGTATATATCTACTTTAATAATGCAAGTACAAGCTGAAAGAACAAATGAGTTCAGAATGAAGTCCTGTACAATGTTTTCAAGAACGCAATGAATTCACAAACTCTTAACTCTGAGCATCAACACCAATCACTGCTCAGAGTGAAAACTTGGCCAGAAAACTGAATTAATACTTGACACACTCTTTGCTCTTTCCTCGGGCATTCAGTACTTTACTTTCCAAAGTAATGTTTGTCTGCACAGGAGCTCTCAAGGTCCCGGTCAAACAGTTTCCCTTCCTCAGTTTCTAAGCTGGGCCAATCAATAGACCTTGCCAGAAAAGTTGATGGAAATTGAAGGAGGGGAGAGCAGAGTGGTTGCTACACTTAGTGGAGTAACTGCAACTTTTCACAAGAAGTATTGCACATCTGATTTTTTTTTTCGAAAACCCTGAACTGACTATCCTCCACTTCCCCTCTTCTTGCCAACAAGAGTTCTCTTTCTTTAAAAACAACCTGGTAATAAAATTGCAAGAACGGTACAGAGAACTAGAAGTTAGTGACAGTAAATACAAACTATTGCAAAGCTTTTATGGCATTATTAGAGGGAATACGGTGAAGCTGAGGAAAAAAGTTATGAAAGAAAGACTGCAGAAAGGTAGGAAGTAATTTGTCTTGAAGACTGTTTTGAGTGGGCCACCTGCAGATGCATCATGTCTTTGTGAGCCACGCAGCGTCTTGTGGGGATCATAATGGTGAGCTTACTCTGCATATTGAATTTACAACCCTTCCACACTTCTTGTAAGGCAAATAAAATCCCACCTGCAAAATACAGGAAAACAAGGAATTTTTACAGGGATGATTTGAGAAAATCAATCAAGAACTGCTCAAAGTCACCAGAAATAGAATAAAAGGAATGCCTTTAATGGTTTTATCAAAGAACAATAGTCCCTTGTTTATTGCGGAGGATCCGTACCCTGAAGCCCCGCAATAAGTGAAAATCCACAAAGTAGGAATAGTAGTACAAGTAGTAAGTAGTTTATTTTAGTATGATGTAGGGGCAGGGCAGCGGACTCGGGACCCGAAAGTCCTGGGTTTGATCCCCGGTCATTGCACATCTCGTGGTGTTTCTGAACAGGACACCTGGGCGGCTGTGGCTGAGTGGTTAGAGCAGTAGTCCTCCAATGCAAAAGTTGGGGGTTCGAACCCCACAGCAGACACATGCCGAAGTGTTCCTGGGCAAGACACTGAACCCCTTGTTGCCTCCGATGTGTGTGCCATCGGTGTATGAATGTGATCTAAAGCACTGAGTAGTCTCTTTAGAATGATTTGGTCAATTAGCTTTGTAGAGATGTAGTAGAGTGCTGTGTGAATGGGTAAATGAGGCACAGATTGTGTTGTAAAGTGCTTTGAGTATCTCAATAAGATAGAAAGGCGCTATATATGTACAGTACATTTACCATTTACCTCATCACCAGGATCTCCCCAGGCGCTATCCATAGCTGCCCACTGCTCCACCTGGTGGTGGATGGGTTAAAAGCAGAGAGCCAATTTTGTCATTGTATGGGAACATACAATGATGACAATACAT
>NC_056502.1:10307909-10337251 GCF_014905685.2 Nematolebias whitei | reverse complement strand
TATATATATATATATATATATATATATATATATATATATATGTGTGTGTGTGTGTGTGTGTGTGTGTATGTATAAAGATGTTTTAAACCTTTCCCACACTTTTGCAATATTCTAAACAAAAGAGCACAGCATGTCATGATCTCAGCTCCCTGCCTCCTGCTGCACTCTACCAACTGCCAGCGCTCTTGGCCACGCCCACTTCTCCTCTGCAGAGCGGAGATTTGAGACGCTGCAGGAGGAAGCTTCTCCTGCAAGTGGGCTGCACACTGGTGCAGTAGGTGTTAAATAATTTAAAATCATTTATTTTAAATAAAAAATTTCATGCCATTCGTGCAGCTCATCCATCAATCAGCCAATTGTGTGTCGTGTCCAATCTTATTTTGAAAAACCGTAATAGAGCAAATCCACGAAAAATGAACAGTAAAGTAGCAAGGGACTACTGTACTGCAGGACAAGGAAAGGTTGATTGTTGCAAAAAAGGTTCAGCATTTAAGTGTTGAAGACCTGTTTTTGTTTTGTGACCACTGTCTGGTATAATCTTTTGATTTATTTTAGTGTGGACTCCGGCAGAAGAAAAATATTACAATATCTAAATCACAGCTTTGTCACTTTTCCTTCAGACAGTCAAGAGGACAAAACATGATGAAGGTGAAATCTACCACAGTGAGCGTCCAAAAAGCACATTATTTACTTGAATGGTTAAGACTTTCAGGATTTACAAAATTGTACTTTTTGGTGGCATGATTGTAAAATCAATCATCAAATATTGTATTAATGTGAATGTTTTCAGCATTTTGTCTGGCGCAGCAAAGCTTTCAAAACGTGAGGATTCAGGGTTTTGTATGACGTGCAAAAAAAAAAAATCAAAGCCTAAATTGAAATTGAAAAGGGCTGCTGCAAGCTTATTTGTCCACACTTTGAGTCTGTTTTTAGTGCTCAGATTGGCACAGGAGAAAAGAGACCGTTAAGGTGAAGTGTCTCTGCAGAGTATAAAGAATACTAAAAGACAATATCCACTCTGACCACAGCCTGGTGCTCACCCTGCTGCTGTCTTGGAAGCATTTCAGAAATATTTTCTATTGCACACTATAAAGACACAAGAACAGTTTTTCCACCTCAGACTGCAAGAATAAATTCAACCACTGCACACCACCTAGACAACAAGTTAATCTGTAACTGTTAAGTTACTTTAGTTACAATTAAACCACTTAAAATAAACCTACTTTAGATCAATACATTTAGGATTTTAATTTGTGATCTTTGGCTTGTCGTTGCTGATCAGGCAACTTAAAAAAATAATTTGTATTTGTCATTGCCCATCTTTGCAACATTATTTAAGGCCAACTGGACAATAAGGTATCATTTAGTAGTTTTAAAGTTGCCGCTCTGTGTTGCCTTATCACACTGGTGTCTTTATAAAATAAAGCCCTCCAAGGTCCAGACTTCTGTCGACTAACAGGAATAAACACACTTTAAATATATAAATACACCATAAATACAGCTCAAAAAAGCTCATGTTTCACAAAGTTTATATATCTATTCAAATTCACTGTTTTAAATAAGAGCAAAACCAAAGTTGTAAATAAATTGCGCACAAGATTTTTTAAATAAAAAAATAACTTCAGGAGCATAGATATCACTTTGAGTGCTTTGAGTATCTTGATAAGATAGAAAGGCGCTTTATAATTACAGTCTATTTACTGTACTTGCCGCCGTACACGTCGCACCGCTGAAGAAGTTGCATCATTCCAAATATGTCTAATAAAGTGGAAAGAAAAAAACATAAATATGTCGCTTTGCCATATAGGTTGTGTCTATTATGCGTCACCGCTGACCACCTGGAAATGTGGGCCGGTTTGTGCCAAATATCAATTGGCTGCCAAATGACAGCTACTGTAGCGTGCACGGGGGGACTTTAACAAGAATTTAACACAATTAGCACTTAAAAACAATTATTTGTTTACTCGACATTATAGCAAAGGTGTGTCTCAGTTGAACTTGACGGTCAAATCAGCTGCATTTCAAAAGCCGATTCGCAGAAGCGGGATCACTCAGAGGGATGCCTCGCTGTGCATTTCTTCACAATTTAACAAGATAACCACCTAAAAACAATTAGTTGTTTGCTTAAAATTATAGTAAAGATGTGTCTCAGTTGAATTTTTCCTTAATAAATGCACTTTAATGGTCAAATCAGTTGCATTTCACCTGGGCGGCGCAGCGAAATGCAGCTGATTTGACATTTGCTCCAGGAGTTCTGGAGCGAGACGAAGGTGGCTCCTATGGCAAGTCAAATGCCTCATTAATAGCCACTTTTACCTATTAATGAGACACTGGGCTTGCCATATTAGTCGATAAAATGGTAGTGTTCAATATTTTCCATGTCAGAATGAATGAAATTGTCAGATCTCAGCCAAATATTAGGTTATAAATATGGGAGAGAGAAAAACAAATACGTCGCTTCACTGTGTAAGTTATAAGCATGCTAATTTATGCAAAAAAATGCAATTTATGCAGCAAACATTACGGTACCATTTAAAATTGTTTAAAAAGTAAAACAAGTGAGTAAGCTGAGTTGAGCTAAAATTAAACGTTCACAAACACAGCCCTTAAAGGCCCGTCACGTCAACAAGAGCCTCAGAGCCTCGCACCAGGTTGAAAATCAAACTCATCCCTTATTCTGCACCGACAGCCTTGAAAACACCTTCCTTTCTCAAACGACTCTTCAAACAGAGAGGCAAGCCTTTGAACTCAAAAGACGTCAGAAGGATATCAGCTTCAACACTGTTTTCATTTTACATTTGGGCTTCTGAAGAGTAAAAACTTCATATGAATTTCAAACGCCGCTATTGGTAAATTTAATCTTGCATGCTTTTCCTCTGAAAATGACAATTCCACAGGAAATAACTGAAAACTATATGTTGCATTTGCTTAAAAGATTTAATATGTTGGTCTTGTTTTATAACATACTGAAGTGAACGAGATAAGACAGAATCAGTGAAAGCATTTATCACAGCTTATTGTTTTCAATAGGAATTTGTGCTGCTTGGGTTTTTGAAAATAAACAGCCAGAAATACTGAAATTATACCAAGAAAGCAGAAAATACTTCAGCAGAAAATTACAGTATTGCCGTTCATTGAAAAGACTCAAACTGCAATTTAGCATCTCAGCCTGCAAACGCCACTTGTACAGATAAGCAGAATAACCTCGTCGAGAACACGTCCTTTGATTTATTATCACGCTCATGCACAAGCAATTTAAAATGCAAGAAGCATTTTTGCTGTAAGAGTAGGACGAGTAAAGTTGTATAATCTGTATCGCTGCCTTCGAGATAGTAAAGAGACATCAGTCACCTTGCCAGAGCTGTTTGACAGACGCTTTGTTTCATTTTAATGAAATCCCTAAAAGAGCTAGTTTCTCCTAAAACTCCTCCTCGGCCACATCCACACACAACACGGCACCTTATCTGCCTTCACTCTCTCCCACTAAATCCCTAAAATATCATCTTCAATTAAAAACAATGCAAGCTTAAGCTTTTGAGCGGATCGAGATTCTCAACAGGATTTTATTTCACGACACACCAACATCTGGTGAGTCGACGGCTGACTATGGAAACAGATTATTTACTCTGTGAATGTCAGAGAGTAAGGTCAGAGAGCTGCAACTGTTGTATTCTGAGCTGTAAATGTACATTAAAGGCATACTTTGTATCCCTGATGACAACAATCTAATGTTATTGAGCCTGCGTTCACAGCTTTGAGTTATTGCTGTTATTAATTTAACTCAGCGTCAAAGCTTAACCCTCTTTTTACTCATTAAGTTCAGATTTAATAGTTTATTATCGCTCTAAGCAGCAGCTGAATCCAGTTGTAAACACCATGTGGAGGCCAGGTGGTCACTTATAGGACTGGGTTTATTTTGTAATATTTGTTAACGCAGTAGCTAAAATCTAAAATTAGCTAAATAGCTAAATGTGTAAAACGGCATAACAGTAGATAAAAATTCAAATTGAAAGAACAAAAACTTTTTTTTTTAAACTAAGCAACATCTAACAGTTAAATTAGCAAAACTAAAATGTAAAAGCTAAGACCTGCAAAACAGTAGCTAAAAGCTAAAAAGTGAGGCAAGTAGAAGTGTAAACAAGACATCGTTTTTCAAAGATTTGAAGCATTTTCCATTAATTTCAATGCAAAAAAATTTAAATAATTCAAAAAATAAATATATCACAAAGTATAAAGGTTACACAAACCAAAAGTCATAGTTGTAATGTTGTGAACGAGACAAATGTTGTGATATATGAATTGTTAAAATAGCTGAAAATATGCTGAAGTGGTTACAGTCCGAAATAGGTACAAAAGAAACCACAAAAAGGAAAATATTGAAGCTGACAGCATTTGCATTCACATTTTTATTCTTACACACAACAGTTTGTTAACTGGGCCCAGGTATTGAATATTGTAAATATGGTAAAACTCTTCCTGTACTTAATAAAACAACCAGCCTTTGTCTTGCAATGCATCACTGCCTACACAATAACTGTTGGATAAAAATATCCTCCATTTATCTTACTTACTCAAAGAAGCCACACCCGACAACAGGAGAAGATTTTTAACCAGTTTTACTTGAAAGGGCAGATTACACAGGTGCACAGAAGTTTACATGCATGGATCCCAGTCATGATAATCTGCCACGGGCAGTGTGCGAGGCTTGTTTGTATATGCTTATCAGCTCTCACAGCTCACAGATTGGTGTCTTGGACTGCCAGCTCCTTATTCAGCTCTCTCTGAGAGGGAAAAGAACTCTCTGCTAACTCCAACACATGGTTCATGGGCAGCCTCAGCCATTGGAGTTAAAAACATCCATAAACCTTGACCAAAATGCCCTAACAATAACACTTTCATCCTCATTAATGTCCATAAAAACAGATTTTGTACAATCTGTGGTTAATAATTTCTGATCAGTACTACAGGAGAGTTAATAAATTAGAATTTGAGATTTGCGACATCACAAAGTTTAAAGAAACTCATCTTTATGATGATGATATGAAGTTCCGTGGCATGTTGTCTACTTACTCACCAAACGGTAAAATGTGTTGATGCAGACATGAAGTCAGTTTGTTCATCAGTGAATGTTTTTGCCTAATTTCTTAGTTCACGGGTGAAGTATAGCCCCCATCACCAAAACCTAAATTGCCACATGGCAGCTGAAATGGGCATAAAGTAACTAATGCATCTTTTCTGATAAAAATTGCCACACTCATAAATAATAACAGCAAGAACACAAGCTTAAGGTGACCACCTTGTAATGCCATTAAACAGCAAACACAACCTTGAAGCATGAAGTTTAGGCTGTCTCCCTTCACGTGAGAGTCGGTCCCTCAGAAGGAGCTCTTCTGTCACCTCCTGGCCCCTCAGATAACAACCATTACACAGCAACAGAGTTCTAGATGCTGTTGAGAGTTTAGGTGACAAAGGTTGAAGGGGAGCCAGTTTCTCATAAGTGTTGACTTTTTCTTGAGTGCAGAGCTGTGCTCTGATCATCGCTTGATACACTTCTGTTTGAAAGATGGAAAGTGAGCAAACAAGTGCAGTGTTTGACGATTTCAGGGTGATTTCAAGATGATTTCATTTCAGAGCCATGACGGGCAAAGGCTGACACCTTAAAACAGACACAAAGGAGTGAAACAGATTGAGATGATTAGCTTGGTCCGGCAGTCCTTGTTTTCCAGGTTTTTGGTTGCAGGGTTAGATCCTGCACTATAGGGTGAAAGGAGCAGCTCAAATCAAAATTAGACGGTCAACTGGTTTAAAACTTCTTGCTCTTTTGTTTATTTTAGCTGGGGCTCCAATTTCCCTTTTTGTCTGGATGATTGTGTTAATTAAAATCTATATTTTAAATTGTTACAGTTGTATTGACTCCATGTTGTGCGTCTTGTGAGTCACTCCCAGGTCGTTTTCACACCTGATAGTCCGGTGGACTGTTCAATTGGGGACCAAAAGTCAGAACATTTGTTTACATTTTCAGCTCGTCCGGTTCACATTCACACTGCACTGAGTCAATGGAGCCAACCTGTTCCCCTCCTCACCTGTGGTGGCGCTGCACCAAAACCCACTGAAGGAAATGACACAAATACCTCTGAAGAAGACACTTCCTCTTCTTCTCGAAATAAAAACAAAAATAGAGTGGCGTCAAATTTTAGAGGTTTTAGGATTTTTGTTTTGTCTGTGGCTCATGTGCCAACAAACATTTTTCAACATTGGACTCAGCATGAGCGGAAGATGAGGCAGAAAACCATGGAGGATGTTGTTTTTCACACAAGGCGGCTGAAACGGCTCCGTAGTAGGTATAAGAAATGTGTGTTTGTTTTGGTTGTATTTACACAGAAAGCCCTGCACTGTAGTCCACTTCCTGCATTTGGAGCGGTCTCTGGTCTGCTTGCATTCACAAAGAACCAAACCGCATTCAATTTCACTTCACCCGAACCGAGATCTAGGTTTTTAGGCGGACCAGAGTTTGCTTTTTTGGTCCACATCAGAGTTCGATTGCACATTCACACCTCCCTAAACAAACCAGACTTCCTAGGCAAATGGACTAGTGTTCAATTAAAGTGGACTAAACATGGCTGGTGTGAATGCACCCCTAGAGACATACGAACCCTAACGCAGACCGAGGTTGGTCTGCTGTGTTAAATTATTGGCACAAACGAAAAACATGTCAGGAGATACTTCAAAGCACAGAGTCTCTTTCTGATGAAGAAAAGCTTAAAATAAAGAGAGAGGGAGGGTTACATCTCACATAGAGATGTGCGATATGGCATAAATTTCATATCACGATATGTATTGTGATGGGTGGCAATAACAATATATATCATGATATGTTTTTTTGGTATAAAACGTGCAATAGGAATGAAAAAAAGCATAGGGTGTCCTTTTGTCATAATTTATTTTGAAAACTGCTATATCACAAAATATTCTCAATTAAGAAAATTCCACTATTAGTCAAGAGAGTTTTAAAATAATTAACAAATCAAGTATTAGACTTCTTTCTTGTAGTGCAAAACAGTGCAAAAGATATCAAATGTAGTTTTAGCCATATGTTTTAAACAAAATATTATGTTGTTAACCCTTAACAGTTTCCAGTATTCTCACTTAAGAAATGAACAGCAACAGAGCAGCATTTTACACTGAAAACACTTCACCCTCCAACCCTCTATTGGGCGTCTCCTTCCGCTTTAAGGAGAGCTGACACAAAATGGCGACCAGTTTCCTCTTTGGCTTTGACCAGAGAGTCTCGCAGTAAAATCACACAACACAGCATTCTTTTCACAGATCAGAGAGCAGGTTTAACTTTTTTTTTTTTTTTTTGCTCAAATGCATGCTCTAAAGCTGACCAACAAACTTGCGACAAAAAAAACAGCTTTCGACGGAACACAACATTTTGCGCATGCGTTCGAATAAGAGTACGGCAATCCAGCCGTAGTTAGCTTGTAGCTTTGCTACTTAGCTCTCGAAGAAAGAACTTTAACACCACTTACGCACAGTTTTCAACTAAAAATAGTAAGAATTAAATCTGACAACTCTGATTTTACATCAGGCACAGCATTACTGCGGTTAGCCGGTAGAATACAGATCTCTATCATTGGCTAAATGCCTATTGGTTCTACTGTGTACCGTATATATCGCACATTCCTACATCTCACATCATGTAATTTAAGAAAGTGAATGTTATAAGCTGCTCCTCTAATAGTTTAGAAGAAAAAAACACAAAATAAAAATGCCATTATAACAGAAAAAAAACATTTTGCCAGAAAAAAAAGAGGCCTTTTGTCTGACTGTTGCCTTCCTTTGGTGATGTGCAACTAAACTGCAATCATTAGAAACGTCTCTTTCTTTCCATTCAGAGGTTTTAACACCAAAAGGAATAGGAAATACAGGCATCTAGAACATAAACCCTATTTTACTGAGTATTGTCAAAAAAGATCTTTAGTCTCTACAACCTAATTAACAGCTGTTCAAAAGCTAAGGGAGTTCTGCTTTTAGTGACAGTCAAATTTTAACGCTACACTATGGAATTCTCGATTAAATGCATTTAATATCAGAGGCATGGATCCTTTGAAGTCTTGAATGCCATCCACTAAAAGCAAATTAATCCAACAAAACTCTGCTTGTTAATATGCTTAAGAAGATCCTGCTGGGTTAAACCAACTTGCCCCCTGGAATGGTAAAGTCTTATTGTAAAACCACTGTTCAACTATAAAAAACACATTACACACACAATAAATATAAATTAAATAAAGGCTAAATGAAAAAAAAAAAAAAAAAAATTGCTAAATTCAATACAGCGAATTAAAAGTGTACACAAATTCTGTATGAATACAAAATATAAAGGTCAGTCTATATGAAAACAGGCAGAAACTGATAATTATGCTGTGTGGGACTATGTTTAATCTGTGTTCAATTATTGAACATAAAGTGATGGACTAATCCAGACTAAAGTCAACCTGGTATTTATGTTAAGTTTATGTAAAGGTTCATCTTTCAGACTCGTAAGTTCTTCAACCACAAACTGTGTGTCTCAGGAATGCTCTGTGCCTGAGTTTCAATCCATTTTACCCCCTAAAATGTGCCCTGGGAGCAGAAGAAAACGAGTTGGGAGTCTGTGCAGTGCCTTTCTTTCCTGAGCACGGCCATTACAAACAATCTGCACAGACGGAGCGAGCGACAGAACGAACGAAAAGGTCCGTCTTGGCAGTTTTCTCCAAGATTATTGTTTCACCTCTTGATCCTTTCTATTTTATATTGCTTTCACTTCAGCGTGTTTTCCCTTACATTGCTTGTGCTTATCTGGTTTGGTGTTTTATTTTTTTCCCCCCTTCAACTTCTCTCAATGTGCCCCCTTTCAGTCCCTTTTTCTATCGCTGGCTCATTCACAACTGATCTCCAATCTCTTTCTTCCATTTTTGTTCGACTGGTATGCAACACCAGGCAGGCCACGCAATATAGTTAAAATATAAAATGTTTTCATTAGTAAATCGCTCCCTGTCTAAGGTAAAAGAGAATAATGTTGAAGCATGTGTATGTGTTTTAGTTTGGAACATTAGCAAAATACCTCATGAACTAGTGGTAAGTTCAGTAAACGCTACAGGAAGAATTTACCTGGTGTATGTCTACAACTGATTTTTAGGAGTCTGCTCCTTTTCGATATCCACCACAGCTAAGCAAGCTTAGCAAGCACGGTGATAACAAAGACAATTTTTAAAATGTTGCGCTAAAACTGGGTGTGGTAATAGCTTCAAATACCACAATGTAATTTACAAAATTTGAGCAAAACAGCTACAACTTCCCAGCATATGATAATTTATTATAAAACTCATATTAAGTGTATCGGGTGTTTATTGGTACATGCTAACAGAGAGCCTGAAATCAACCATTTGTCCTCTTGATTCATGATTTACAACAGATGTAAGCACTGTTCAGATTAAAGAGAACAAAAGCTCGACACGGACTTAAATCATTAGCTTAAGCCAGGAGACTAGCAGGCTCATCGACTCCTTACTTCTACAGCTAGCTTCTTTAGACAATAGGCACAGCTGATTCTGATACCTGGCAAGTGTACCCGCTGTGCTGGGAATCTAATACTTTTTTTTTTTTTTTCCCTCGTGTCTGTGTCTCTGCAAAATGCTGATAAGTGCTAAGAAAGGCTAACATTACACTTTTGTCTTCCTACCCCCTTTGTGGTCATACCCTGAGGCTTTCAGATAAT
The DNA here is from genome assembly GCF_014905685.2 of Nematolebias whitei. Taxonomy (NCBI): domain Eukaryota; kingdom Metazoa; phylum Chordata; class Actinopteri; order Cyprinodontiformes; family Rivulidae; genus Nematolebias; species Nematolebias whitei. The sequence continues at coordinate 10,327,491 of NC_056502.1, read as the reverse complement.
GCTATTGCATGTGTGTTTGTATGTGTGCGTCTGAAGACGGGAAAGGCACACTGAAAGGAAACAAAACCAGAAAAGACAATACAATTCTGATTGGAAATAAAGAGAAAAGCACTAAGGCAAACGGGAGACGGCAGAAAGCAGCGTTTGTTATTAATCTGCACAGCAGGTTTCAGCATTTCTACTTTATTTACTCTGCAGGCTGTTTGAGGCACTGAAACCTGCAGGTAGCGGACACTAAAGCAACACACTTTATCAAAGATTGTAAATAGGAGCCTGATAGAAATGCACTCTGTCGTGTCCCTTGTGTGATGCTGTGAATATACGTGGCAGCAACGACAGTGATTTGCATTAACTGCTGAATATGAGCAGCCACGGGAAAGATATGGAAAATAATAAAACGCGTAAGAGTTGAGTCTTTAAATTGATTTTAAATTGATTGCACCTGCAATAACACAAAAATACAAGCATGCTTCATGCGCACACACTCGCGCTGAATTTCATTTCGCAGCTGAATCTGCTGATAGTCCTCTTGTGCGATTTAAATTCCTGCCATATTCATTACTCGAGTCGATCACCGGCGATCGGGGGCTGAATCCAACCCCACCATACGCAACATTTAAAACTGGCTGTTTTCACTGACTGGACATTGATCAGAGGTGGAAATCCAGGCCTGATCCAGACATGGTCAATATGTGGTTTTCGCCTGAAGGCCACCATGGCACAAGCTCACTGTGATGTGGTTGAAAACCTTTAAACCTCAATTTCCACTTAGCCATTTAGTGCATCTTCTCTTGCAAAGTCCCTTTTGGAACACACAGATTGTGCAATACAAAATAAAGATCCAACATTTTTCAGTCAGGTCATCTGGACAGTTTCTTTTTTTTTGTGCTGAAACGTTTTGCCTTCGATCCAGAAGGCTTCATCAGTCAAGGAAACACACAGCAAAACTGATTCTTCCCCCAACAGCTTACTCCAAAGTGGAACAAACCAGTTCTGTGTGTGATAAGATGGTCTCATTATCACACCCCCTCCTCCATTGCCGGCCCTCTTCCTTGTTGACAGTCTTGTCAAACTGGTTGAAAACAACAAAGTCCATGCTCAATAATCCAGGTAAACAATCCAACATTTTTCAGTCAGGTCATCTGGACAGTTTCTTTTTTTTTTTTTTTTTGTGCTGAAACGTTTCGTCTTCGGTCCAGAAGGCTTCATCAGACAAAATAAAGATGTACAAACACAAAAACAAGGTGATGATAACCATCAGGGACACATTAAAACTACCAGATTAGTGCACAGAGAATAAGAATGCTGTCAGTCACTTAGAAATAAAATTACCGTAACACAGTTTAAGAGTTTAAAACAAAGATGTCGTGCAATCAGTTAGCACTCAGAGTATGTGTTAGGGATGACTCTCACTTACCACTATACCAATTTTTAGATAAATCGTAAAGATCGAGTTAAAGCCAATTTTGCTTGCTGAGGTTGATTAGCTGCGGCAGCCATCTTAGATCAAGATGACTCTAAAAGTTTCAGTTAATCGCGTACTTCCAATGGCTACTTTGAGAGTTTGATAAGTCTGGCTGAGCCCCAAACTTTGCTTGTTACTACTTGGACATCATCACCCACTGCCAAGAGGCAAAGGTGGACAACAATGTTTTTGCTTGTGTATCTGTGTCTGTCTGTTACCAACAAAAACAATCATAATTGAACAAATTTTAATGAACCTTTCAGAAAACATTAACTGGATGCACATTTACAACTGATCAACTTCAGAGTCAGCCTGATTCAATATGGCTGCCACAGCTAAGTGACCTTAAAAATGACTTCAACTCAGTCAACTTTACCTATATATCAGCAATATTGCAAAATGCCACACGCAGAATGTGCTGTGAATGACTCTCCGCTCCGTGCAACCAGACTGCAGCGCACGTGTCGTCTCACGGAGCGGAGAGTCATTCACAGCACATTCTGAGTGTGGCATTTTGCAATATTGCAGATCATGCACAAGTTTCCAAGTTTGACCAAACGGCTAAAAGACGGTCATTTCTTAACATAAGAAGATTTTAAACTCTGATGTGAAAGGCGACGGGCGATATGCATTCCTTCAATGATAGCTACGACTTTATTAACATGGAAAATATTGAGGTTATACCTTGTTGGTTCTCAGCCCTACCTTTTTTTTCCCAGTAACTAGATTCATATTGCCGACATCTACAGTTATTTTACCCTCAGCCTGCAGCTTCTCTTTCTCTCTTCCTTTTAAAGTGGGAGCATCAAGATTCTCCATCAGGTTCTTTTTGACAGAGATGCCAGAGGAAGTTAGCATTGATCTTCACCTCATGGAAATCTCACTGACAAAGACCTTAGACAAGCTTGTCCAAGCCTTTGTGTCCTAGCACAAAGTCATCACTTCCTTCTTGAATCAGGTCATCTGGATAGTTTGTTTTGTTGGTGAAATGTTTTGTCCTTCATCCAAAGGACTTCGTCAGGATTTTTTTTTTTACCTGGATTACGGAGCATGAACTTTGATGTTTTGAACCACTTTGGCTATAGCTGCATCAGAGGAGTCAATGGGGGAGAGGGAGGGCCCCAGAAACCATCTTATCACCAGCAAACTGGTTGTCCCACTATGTGAGTGTGCTGCTTGTGGGATTGAGTTTGTTGTGGCTCCTCAGACTGACGAAGTCCTTTGGATGAAGGACGTAACATTTAAAAAATGTTTTTAAAAAGAAACTGTCCAGATGACCTGACTTAACGTTGTTGGATTTTTTTACCTGGATTATTGAGCATGAAGTTTGGTGTTTGCAGCTGAGTGGTTAGAGCAGTCGTCCTCCAATGCAAGAGTAGGGGGTTCAAATCCACCAGCAGTCACATGCCGAAGTGTCCCTGGGCAAGACACTGAACCCCTCATTGCCTCTGATGTGTGTCCCGTCAGTGTATGAATGTGATAAAGCTCTGATTATTCTCTTTAGAATGATGTGTTCAATTAACTTTGTAGAGATCTAGTAGAGTGCTGGATGAATGGGTAAACGAGGACACAGATTGTAGTGTAAAGTGCTTTGAGTGTCTTGATTAGATAGAAAGGTGCTATATAAGTATAGTCTATTTACTCAACAATTTTCAGTCAGATCATCTGGACAGTTTATTTATTTATTTTATTTTATTTATTTATTTATTTTTGTGCTGAAACATTTCACCTTCTATCCAGAAGGCTTCATCAATCAAGGAAACACACAACACAAAACTGATTCTTCTCCCAACAGCGTACTCCAAAGTGGAACAAACCAGTTATGTTGGTGCTAAGATGGTCTCTTTGGCACGCCCCCTCCTCTGGTGCCAGCTCTCTTCCTCGTCCATTTACCATTTCTTCTTAAACAGTGAAACACTCCTCAAACTGAATTCTGCTCAGTTAGCAAGCAGTAAAGTGTAGCTTTTAAGTGATTTACACATATATATGCAGTTTATGCACAGAAAAACATTTCAGATAACATGGTCACAAGTGCCCAGCTCTGTTTCATAGTTTTTGTGCTTTCTTTTTTTCCAGAATGCACAAACAAGTGCATGAATAAGCAAGCACAAATCAAGTTCTCTTACATCTGTATGCGAAGACTGCCAGCACTAATGAAGCCAATATGGAAGAAGTGTTAGATGAAGAAAAAAAAACTAATACATTCTCCACAAATTAAAAATGAACAGATGAAGAAAGCTTGTGTTGTAAATTTTCTGAAAAGAAAAAAAAGATGTCCCTTCAAGATGGCAGCAGTTCAATTCACACCAACCTATTGGGTCATGAATTAAAAAAAAAAAAACTGAAGAGTGTTTTGTGGAAAGACTAAACTTAGAGAGAGCATTTTGCACTGACATGGAAGATGTCTCACTTGTCTTCGTGGACACTTCAGGTAATTTAGAAAAGGAAGGACCACAGTTGTGGAGGAGGAAACATTTAATTGTGCCTTGGAGACATTGGTTTGTTATAAAGCAGGAAAAAAAACAGTCAGAGGTATTTTTAATAGCCCAAAGAGATATTTAATAGGCTGTGGAGTGTAGACACAGTGCTGCCACTGCAAGAAAAATTTTATGGCACAAGACAGAACTGTCCTTCCCAAACAATTTTGTGCTTTATGAAGCTAATCATCCTAAAACATAAACCCCAAGAGAAGTATTTTTATTTACCCGCTTGTCTTGGCTCAGAACATAAAAAATAAGATAAAGTTACAGCACCCATAACATAAATCTTATAGTACAAGGCTACTTTTGGAACAGTATGTCTAAGTTAGTTTACCATGACTCCCATGTTTGCAACCTCATCCTGAAGCGAAGACTCCAGATGGAAACATGTAGCCCCTGACGGTCGTAAAAAAGATGCAAAAACAAATACCTGACAATAATTAATCTTTACTGCCCAAGATGGTTACAGCTTTGTCCTCAAGCAGGAGTGTTCACAATCACAAGCTCCCCGCCATAATTTATAACGCAATAAGTGTGAGGAGAATATGTACAAGCTTGTGCATTTCTGAATTTATGTGCAGTTTTTTTTAAGGCCGGTAGGAAACAAGATGCAAAAAAAAAAATAATCTCTTAAGGCTTAACACTACTTCTATCACAGTGGGGTCACCTAGGCCACTTTGGATGGCCTGAAGGGAGATAAATGAAAAAAAGAGCGTGCAGCTTCGTTTCACAAGGGAAAAGAAAAAATAATTGTTCTTGAAGGACAAAGGGCAAGCAGGAAAACAATCTCTTCATGTAGAAAGTTGTTCCATATGAGCCAAGACCAAATACATTCTAATCAGTTTCTAATTACAACAATATACTGTAAAATAAAAGCATGTAAGCTTGTTGTTTAAGTTCAACATCTGTTTGTTTATTATTCAAATGAATATTCTGATCAAATCATTACGACGTAGCTTTAGGGCCACGCTAAAAACATAAAATAAAATTACCGTACATTGCGACGCTAAGAAAAAAATTAAAAACCATAAAATTATGAGAATAAAGTCATAGTATTATGAGAATAAAGTCAAATAAAGTCTTAATGTTATGAGAATAAAGTCGTACGAGACTTTTCTTTTTTTTTTTTTTTTTTACAGCTGTCGTTAATTTTTTTTTTCCATGAGTTGGATCCACAACGCAACCTGTCAATCAATCCAGTAGGCGTGTCAGCAAATGACCAATCCGACACTGAATGAGTCGTAATTTTATCCAAACTCCGACACGATAAACGTGTATGTATTGTCATCCTTGTATGTTCCCATACAATGGCAAAATTGGCTCTCTGCATTTAACCCATCCACCACTAGATGGAGCAGTGGGCAGCTATGGAAAGCGCCTGGGGAGCAACTGAGGATAAGGTGTCCTGCTCAGCAACACCACGAGATGTGCAATGACCGGGGATCGACCCGGGACCTTCGGGTCCCAATAAACCAGGGATTACTGCATTTTAACTGTGGTAAAATGAAGAATGTTGAGCATCTCGTTAAGTTATACTTTGGTTTGACAAATAAGGAGATACGTAACCTGTTACCACATCAGCATCAGATTATCATCATTATCAGGACTTTGAACCTGCTTACAGTAAAGTGGCATGTTCCAGCTCTCTGCAGGTAAGGAGCATTTAGCTTCGGATTGGTCATTTGCTGACACATCTACTGGATTGATTGACAGGTCGAGTCGTGGATCTGACTCGTGGAACTAAATAAATAAACAAGAGCTGGAAAAAAAAAAAGCTTTGTACGACTTAATTCTCGTAATATTAAGACTTCATTCAAATTTATTCTTGTAATTTTATGGTTTTTCAAAAAAAAAAATCTTAGTGTGGCAATGTATTTTTTTTTTTTACGTGGCCCTAAAGCTCCGTGGTAAACCATAAAACAAAAGGAAACAAATCTGATTTGCTATCATTCTGTGCAAGCTGCATTTTTAATTGCACAACATTGGGTTTTACAGTAGTCCCTCATTTATCGCATCTTGAGATGATAGTACAAGTAGTAAGTAGTAGTTTATTTCATTATTTCTATAGATGTATATTAAGGCATTTTAAACCCTTCCCACACTCTTTAGAAACAATGTTTCTAAACTCTAAACGCTCTAAAAGAGCACCGAATGTCGTGAAATCAGCTCCCTGCCTCCTCCGCTCTTTTCCGCCTGCAAGCGTTCTTGGCCACGCCCACTTCTCCACTCTGAACGCTGAACATCTGATCAGCTGTTCAACTGCAACAGAAAGTTTATCCTGCAGCAGTATGGGCTGCACAAATGTGCAGCAGGTGCTTCATAATTTTAAATAATTTATTTTAAATAAAAATTTCATGCCGGTCATGCGACTCATTCATAAATCAGCAAATTGCGTGTCGTGTCCAATCTTATTTTGAAAAACCGCGATAGAGCGAATCCATAATAAACAAACCGCAAAGGAGATGGGACTACTGTACTCCTTTTAAAGTGACTAATTTTACATTATTGGCTTTTGAAATCAATTGCAAAAAAAATGAATGAAAATAAAATGTCTTGTTCGTTTTTTTTTTTTTATTAAATCCAGAGACTAATTTGTAAAACAATATGTACCTAGTTCATGCAGGCACTCTGATTTAAATTCAATCAGATTATGTTTTGGTGTCTTGGTTAATTTTCTGTTATTATTATAGAAGCCATGTTCTCTTTACCAATCCCAGGCCACATGCTCCGCGTTCCCTTCAGTCCATATCAACCTTAGATGACCCGAGTGATGGGAACAGAGCATCACGCTCATCTAAGCAATCAGCCCACACATGTCTGCTGCTGCCCTTTACTCATATAGCAGGAAAAGAGGGCACTGACTGACATGGATCTTATTTATCGAATACAGATCAGCCATGTAACTCAAACCCAGTTCACGCTACTCTGTTGAAGCTGAACAAAAAATTATTTCTCTTCCCAAAAGCTTCTTGACTTTAGTATATGTGGTAACACGCATCGTCTAGATTCAGCTTTGCTTGCACAAAGTGAAAAGGCTTAAGATCTTATTGATTCTGCTCCTCCGTCCAACTCTCAGTAAAATGCATTAGCTGCATCCATCATTGCCACTGGGCCACGCCAAGACAGTAAGCCATGAATAAATATGCAGCAATGTAAATGTATAGGCGATGGCTATAGGTATTGTATTAGCTCATTAAAAAAAGAATAGAAGAAAAAGAACAAGAGGTGATCATCATCACACTCTTTATTCTAAGCCGAGGAGAATAAGAAAGGCTTTACTTTGACCACAACTGTCCTCCTTGAAAGAAACAACTGACGGATAAATTACTGGACTTGTTAAAATGACACTTCAGTCAGACGTGTCATTTTAATGTCAGCTGCAAAACGTCTAATATTACAGTGAGATACAAGCAGAGCTGAGAACAGATTTTAATTACTTTTCTTAATGTTCCTGTAATTTGCTTAACCTCGTGTTCTCCAGTAACAATGCACTATGGATCTGAAAAGAGTGGATTTTGATTTTCTTTCTGCAAACTTTCTCCAATAAATGGATCGTTCAGCCACAGCAACAAAACCACAGAGAGGAGGAGAATACTCTGGTCCAATCAGTGTAGACTTCCTGGCATTAATGTGAATGTTACTTTGACTTTTACCAGCAGCCTTCACATTCACGAGGGGCAAAAACACAGGTAAAACTTGCAAAATAAACAGAATGAATGAGCAACTTCGTGTTAATTTATTTCTATTTTTGCAAAAAGGTCAGGCAGCATCAACAACACCAAGGACATTTCTTCTTAATGTCTCAAACTGCTGAGGACTGAAAACAGTCAAAAGGTACATAACACAACAATTAGTCTTTTTGGCTAACAGGGTGTGATATATTCACTTCATGCAGCAAACCTTTCCTCCATCTTGTCCTCTGTCATTATTTTAAAGACACCTGGCAATACATCCTGGGGGGAACTACACAACGTACAATTCAAGAGGTCAAGCAGTTTCTCAAGACCCCCCAGAGTACAAAACATAGAATATCCAGATGTTCTTGGTCCTTAATATAGCCAAAGTCAACGTTATTTTTGGTGAAATGAGAGGAAGCTAGGCTTTGACATGTGGCTCGCATGGCTGATGTCCTATCTTTTCTTAAAGACCTCTTTCCACTTGATAATGGTTATACTGTGCATATATTTTTTGCTTGCTTAATTGCCAAAAGTAAAAAAAAAAAAAGATTTTAGTTCAATAACTGCCCCCCCCCCCCCCCCCCCAAATTTAAATAGCTCAGCTAAATGTGTTGTAAGTAGGCCTGTCACGATAACAAATTTTGCTGGGCGATTAATTGTCTCAGAAATTACCGCGATAAATTTCAAACAATTTATCGTTTAACATTAATTAATTGTCAAATTTTAGAAGAAATGTTGATTTGTTTAGAGTGTAGTACCTTTTTGACCACAGTATAACACTGTTTGAACCAAAGGATGGATAGTTGAGCAGCGTGTCTCTTTAAGAAAATTGGGAGGGAGGGCCTTGACGTGACATGGGCTGACATGGGGACATGGCAGACAGCATAACATTTTTCACACAAAGCTTTTAATTAAAAAAAAATCAGTAAACAAGTTCTCAGCTTCTTTTTGCAGAGAAAAACAACTTTTTACACAAAGGCACGGGTTTCAACTGTGAATTTTGGAGCTCGACAAGACGGAGGTTTATTCCCAAGGTCAGCCTGTTAGCTTAGCTCGTAGCTTAGCTTCTCAGCTTAGCTGCTTTTAACGATCCAAAAACGCGATTTTGGATCGTTAAAACAGATTGAAAAGAGAAAGGGAGGGGTCAGTGAAGAGCACCGGAGTTGAGCTTTGTGTCATCCAGTGTCTTCAGTAGAAAGAGAGAGACACGAAGAAACGATAAAGCCGATAAAAGAAAATGAAGTCGATAATTTTTATTCATCATGCGATTAATTGATTTATTGTTTATCGCGACAGGCCTAGTTGTAAGTTACTCAGGTTCATTTGAGATATTTAAACTCGTGAATTTTGCATTGGAAGCAACAAAAATAAGTAAAATACAGCTGATTTACAGCTGTTGTCTGCTTTTACACCAAAACAGAGTGATAAGAAATAGAACAAATGGGTAATGTAAGAGTCAAATACACACACAGAGAGGATGTATAAATGTAAAAAAAAAAGACTTATTTATATGCAAATTCCACACAGAGAGGTGCTGACATGGTCAAAAAGTCCACATATAGTGTCTCTAAGAAAATGATCCACTCATGTCGTCTTTTTAAACATACTGGGCATCGAGGTAACCTGTGACACTTTCTCCTCGAGCTACTGAATACTGATCACATCCAGGAGAGGGAAGAGAGGAGGAAGAATATACTGTATGTATTCAGGCTGAAGAGTGTGGGGGGTGGGGGTAGCTGAAGTGGTGTAGGGTACAGTGAAGAAAGGGAAACATCTCTTAGCTGCACAGTCCAGTACAAAAGGAGCATAAAAACACACATCCTGATTTAAATACACTGCAAACATGTTTTTTTAAACAGGTAGGGAAAAGACCGTAAAGACCCGTTCACGTTGTGCAGTTACGTACCGCAGAATCAAAGAAGCAAACGCAACTGTTCTGCTGCAGAGCCAAACTTTGACTTCCCCATGCAGCAGCATGCAGCTGCTTCACGCTTGTCTGAATCCTACCGTCATGCCTTATGTATGAGAGCACAAAGGAAAGTTTATTTTCTTGTTCAGGACTCTGACGGCTGTATACTGCTGCCGTGGCCCACCAGTAGTTTCTTCTCTGCATATTGAAAAAAAAAAATCCTCCTGCTCCACTTAATAACCTGAGAAATATTGAGGCATGGTTTACAAAGTGAAAAACAGTCACTGGCTTCAATAAACGTTCAAGCCAAAGCAACGTGTTGACCTTTCTGATCTGGGCTGCCTTGTGCGGCACAAATGATTGCTCAGAGGCCAAGAGCAGACGGCAGGTGATGCATTTGGTTTTGAAAGCTCCCTGGAGTAAAGCAGCTATATGAAAAAGAGATATAGGCACCATTTAAGTTGCTCTGAGTACTTAAGAAAAACATTTGCCTTAAGAATATGATGTACAAAATATTCATAATCATAAAAAAGTGATATTTTAAACGTTATACCATTAATCAATTAATCATCAAGAAAGCACATGAGGGACTGCTTCCTCAGGCGGCTGAGACGAGCTGGTCTGGGAAGCTCAGTCCTCACCTCCTTCTACAGGTGTGCAGTGGAGAACATCCTGTGCTCCAGCATCAACGTGTGGCATGGAGGCTGCACAGCTGCAGGAAGAAAAGCTCTGCAGAGAGTGGTGAAGGCTGCACAGAAGATGTTGGAGTCAGTCTCCCCACCATCACAGACATCTACACCTCCAGATGCAGGAAGAGGGCCACCTGCATCATGAAGGACTCCACTCACCCAGCACACACACTTTTTGCTCCGCTACCCTCAGGCAGGTTGAGGATCATTACGTGTAGAACGACTAGACTGAGGAACAGCTTCTACCCTGAGGCTGCTAGACTCATGAATCTCTAACCAGGATAATCAATGTGAAAAAAAATCACATCATGTTGCTGTGTTTGTTCATTCGTCCTCATCTGCTCACACAGACTCGTGTTCGTGCTGCTGTTCGCCGTATTGTTTTTATACTACTAGTGCTTAGTGTATTTTTAGTTAACGTCTTTCTTAGTTCATATCTTAGATCTTCTTACTGTTTATATTTTTTCATTTTATACTTTTGTTGGATGTAACTTGGACCCTGTGTACACAATTTTGTTCCAACACATGTACCACATGTGATGCGAATGACAAATAAAGAAACTCAGACTTTGACTCAGACTCTGATTAATGTGCACTACCCAAATTCCAAAAAAAGCTTTAAACTTTGTGTAAAATGTAAACAATAATAGAATGTAATCATTTATAAATTTCATAAACTCATAGGTTTTTCAAAGTGGAACATAATAAACATGCTGAATGCTTAAACTAAAATGGCACAGAAACTGTGCCATTTTTAGAAATGAAAGGTAAAATTGAAATTAATATATATATTAAAGAAGGTAACAAAAAGTTAAGTAAGAAGAACCATTTAGCCTGGTATCAGCACACAGTTGACTACATTTTACTTTATAATTTCCTAAAAATTGTGCAATGATTATTTAAATATTTAATGTGGTTATTATGTTGCACTGTGGATAAAATGTGGGTTGATGAGATTAGCAAGCCATCACATTCAGTTTTTTGGGGTTTTTTTTTACATTTACACATCCTCCCCACATTTTTGAAGTTGTGGTTATGATAAAGGCTTACACCAGATCAACTTTAAACACAACCACATAATTTATGGGACCACAGTCTGTTTTAAGTGGTTTGGATCGATAAAATCTTTTTGTTACTCTGACAAACACCAGAATGATGACATCTGTGGGTTTTCCTGTTTAGTTATTTATCAATTTGACTGATCAACAGTGACAAACTTTAACAAATCCCTGATTCATGACTGCTGGAGCAAGTGAGAGAAGGGTCGCCAAGTCCTTGACTGGGATGGACGGATACTCCAAACTCCCTGAATTATATGGAGCACAGCGTATCCGTTAACGGTCTCCTTGAGTCGTATTTACATCAAATCCCATGGGCATGGCATCACCTACCATCAAAAGGTCTGGCTCGTTTAGAAAAGGTCCATAAGACTTATAATGGACTTTACAGTTTCACAAGACATTGAAAAAATCAACATGCTTTATGTATTTGATGAGGCATGCCAATATTAACCATGCTTTCACGCAGGAGTCAGCTGAAAACTTAAATTACTTTCCATCTTGTTGGAATAGGGCCCAGCATTAGTAACGTCACAGACCTGAAACCTCATCAGGATTTATTATAAACTTACTAAAGTCAGGTATGAAGTGGAGGTTTCCACTGGTCTTAGACACCAGTTTTTCCATTTGATTTTATTATTTACACCGCATGCATATCAAAACTTTCCCTGCCTCATCCTTTATTAAGGCACACAACCACAAAAACTAGATTATTATGCTTTTTGTTTCTCTCACTGTTTTTCTCATATGTGCAAGTGAGCGCACACGTCTATTCCCAACAACACTGAGGCCATCCTATTAACTACTGGACGTTAGCGCACCGAGCCAAGCAACATAGTGTGGAACTAAAGAAACAACATTAATCTGGCTCTTCACAACAAAAATGCAGATTTTTTTTTTTTTCATAACATTTCCTTTATATTGTAACCAGCCATTTAGAACCGGTTCACCCAGGATGTGTGAACAACAAACACTGAACAGTTTATAGTGACTACATTTAATAGTATATACAGTATTCATTGAATCAAGACTATATCCTAAAGTTGCAAATCTAAAATTTATTGTATACTATCTTCATACTTTCTTGCAAAATATCACCAAGTTCACATTTAATTTAGTTAACTCTCTTCAGTTTCTCTACTTTGTAACAGTCTGTGATCAATCAAGTTTTTATATGTTGGTAATGTTACACATATAAACATTTATAACTCCTCTTGATAGAACCAAAAGGTGTCCTCTACCCAGCATTTGCTGCAAAAAATGTGTAAAAAGTAAAAAAAAAAAAAAAATTGCATCCCACTGCAGGTGCATTGGCTCATTTGAAATGGTAAAATAGCCCAGATTACCGTACTTTTTGGACTATAAGTCACATCTTTTTGCATAAATGAGCAAATCCTGCGACTTAGTCTGAAGCGACTAATTTACGTTTTTTCTCCATATTTATAACCCAATTTTTGGCTGAGATTTGACAATTTCATTCATTCTGACATGGAAAATATTGAACACTACCATTTTAAGCCGCCAGAGGGTCTAAACCAATATGGCAAGCCACGTGTCTCATTAACAGGTAAAAGTGGCTATTAATGAGACACTTGGCTTGACATACCAAACCACCTTTGTCTCGCGTCGGAACTCCTTCAGCTGCATTTTGCCGCGCCACCCAGGCGAAATGCAGCTGATTTGACCATTAAAGTTCATTTATTAAGGAAAGTTCAACTGAGACACGCCTTTGCTATAATTTCAAGCAAACAAATAATTGTTTTTAAGTGTTAATCTTATTGAATTCTTGTTAAAGTCCTCCTGCGGCCACCATTTGGCAGCCAAATAACTTTTGGCACAACACAGGCCCGCGTTTCCGGGTTGTCAGTGGTGGCGTATAATAGATGCAACTTATAAGGCGAAGCGACGTATTTATTTATTTTTCACACTTTATTAGACATATTTGGGCTGATTCGACTTACATGGCGGTGCGAGTTTTAAGGTAGAAAGTACGGTACGAATACAGCTCCAACAACAGATCACGGTGGGGATTGAGATTTCACATCAGTGCGGTCAGTGATTAAAGAACAACCCAAAAAACATAAAAAAGTCTAAGAACAGAACAATTCAAGGAGAACAAAAAAACTAGAGCATAGTCAACGCTGAAATAGGAGCTTTGGACATACAAACAGAACTGGTCAAACCACGAGGAGCATTTTGGTGCAAGAGTGGTCAAACCAGCAGCCTTATAATTCAGTGGTGACCAGCTGAGAAAACATGCAAATTACCAGAACATGATAAAACCTTAAAGTCCCAGACAAGCAGAGATATCAAAGTCCAGCATGCTGGAATGAATGTAACACCTCTGCTTGAAATTTTACAAGCACAATAAAAAGTCACACCGGGGGGGGGGGGGGGGGTACAGTGTGAATTCTCCTTACGTGCAGTTATCGTCAGTAATTGTGACTCATCTTTTTTCCATCTCTGCTGTGACAGCACAAAGAAGCTCCACAGGGGATTCCACCCATTCCACCTAAACCACATTATGCCATTAGATAACACTTATTGAATACGACACAAATTTCCATTCCACTAATCAGCCACAGTCAAAGACAGCTACACTGTACAAAATGTACAATCGTAACAATACGTACCCACAATAGATATTTTTAAGTGAATAAACAGTGGCAAAATAATGGTTATTATTTCAAAAGACGATATTAAGCTTCAGAGAAGGCAGCTTATATGTTGACGGCGTTGCAAGATTCAATTAAAAGTAGGTGATCCCAACATTCCTTTATTATTCCCAAGAACAAAACGTTGAGAATCATTATGGAAAAAGACTTCTTAAACTCTCTTCATATCCACGACAGGCAAAGTAATTATAAAAAAAAGGAACCTTCTGAAGGGATTAGCAGAGAATATGAAGGGTTTCTGCGAGTGCTGCTTAAAAAAAGCTTCGACTATCTGATTTTTGTTGCTTGCCAAAGGAGGAGCTATAAATCAGTTTGAAACAATCTAAAATTATTTTACTCTATTTTTGTGGAGGTCAAACACATAAAAGAAGGGAGCTGGCAACAACATTTCATTTAAACAAAAAAAATGCCAGTGGAAAGTAAACCAAAGAGACAATTACGGACGAAAAATATTGCTTGTGGGCAGAAAAGGAGAAAAGTAGTGTGCCGACAGAACAGGTCACAGTTTGTGCAGAGAGACACCTGGGAAATTTATCCTGCGCCTTGTTCCCAAACCAGCTGTTAGGTGTCTGCAGCTACTTGGGAAAAATGCTGAGCTCAATGAGTCTGCCATTTCCACTTGTTTTTCTCTATACTTACAATCCATAAGATGAATTGACGAGACCACTTTGGGAATGTTATAAGAGGGTTTGAGACACGGTTTAATTGGGTTTTACTGCTGCATCTCTTTTCTTGCTTGAGGCAGTCAAGGTCACATAGGAGGCTTAGTTGTCTTGTTGTGAAAAAAACGAACAGACACATGCCTCGTTGTCCCTTAGGGAAATTCATTTTGATATTTAGAATAAATAAATCATACAAAAATTCATCAAATCCCTCAATGATACACTTACAGCAGCAGTGAATTTTAAGACCTCCTGACTGTAGCTTAATTCTGTTTAGCCCAAGGCTGTGCATGTGGAGACTAGCTGCAGAGAGCAGCTCGCTGCGCGTCACTCGCTTTAAATTCTTAATTTATACAGCAACAACAAAAAAAAAAAAAAAAACACAAATACACAAACACAAACTATACCACCCATGGGCATCTTAACTGAAACACCCAAACACTGTTCGTGTCTTCTGCCCTCGAGACACATCACAGCAGGCAGAGCTGCAAGGAGACCATCTAAAATCATTTTAGGTTTATGGTGTCGCAACTGCAAAGGGTGAGATCAGCAGTCTGCTTTGACTTATTAACATGAATCTATCTTTAAAAAATCCATTCACCAAGTAGCCCTTTTGTTGCATAAACAAACTTGCACGCCCGCAGCAACAAATCAAGAAAACAAACAGGACAAGCCCTCGACCCCCTCGATTGATGACAGTAAATAATTCACAGAAACTGGGCTCATTATGGTCAAAAGAACACAAACTGTGTCACTCAAAGAGAATTTATTTCTACTGATTCATTTGTTTCAACTGTGGATACAGTAGTCCCTCGATACTTCGCAGTTCGACATTCGCAGACTCACTCTTTTGGGTTATCAACTAAAGATTGGACACGACACAAGCTGTAATATTACTCCCATGATCGGGACGGTACCGGATAAAAAGCTAAAGTGAACAGGAACCAACCAATAGGACAAAAAATAAAAACAAAACAAAAAATACTTGGGACAGGCGTTGCCATTTTGCAGTTTTCTTTCAGTAAGCCTATACTCTAATGCAAGTCAAAAGAACTACACGGCCCAGAAGCCAACAGTGCTTCCGGCCGCTGCTTTCTGCTGAAATTCAAAGAACAGCAAAGGAGGGAGCAAACACTAATGGAAAAACCGATGTGGTAGAAATAGTTTAGCAACTTAAAGTCAGAAGTAACGAGCGATCTACTAAACACAGAACTGGCAGGGAAGTCGCAAATAATCCTGAAGCTGAACTCCTGAAGCTGAACTCATCCTTCAAGTTCTAGTAGTATCTTCACTGGTGAGTACCCATGTCAAATTTTGCAGTACTACAGTGCATATACTTATGTTGTTAGAATTATGTAGGTTTAAGAGTTTAGAACATTGCAAGAGTGTGGGAAGGGTTTATAAAGACTTAAAATATATATAAATACTAAAATAAATATAGCGTTCCTACTTTGTGGTTTTTCACTTATTTCGGTGGTGTCTAGGCCTGTCGCAATAAACAATAAATCAATTAATTGCATGATAAATGAAAATTATCAGCCTTGTTTTCATTTATCGGGCTTTATCGTTTCTTTGTGTCTCTCTCTTTCTACTGAAGACACTGGATGACAAAATGCTCAACTCCGGTGCTCTTCACTGACTCCTCCCTTTCTCTTTTCTCTTTAAAATCAGTTTTAACCGTCTAAAATCGTGTTTTTGGATGTTAGAAGCAGCTAAGCTGAGAAACTAAGCTCCGAGCTAAGCTAACAGGCCGACCTCAGGAAAAAAATCTCTGTCTTCTCGAAGCTCCAAAATTCACGGTTGAAACCTGTGCCTTCATGTAAAAAGTTTTTCTCGCAAAAAGAAGCTGAGAACTTGTTTCTTAATTTTTTATTAAAAGCTTTGTGTGAAAAATGCTATGCTAAAGAGCTCAAACCACACTGACCGTCCGCTATTTCGAGAACCGAAGAGAGACAGCCCATGTCACGTCAAGGTGCCTCCCTCCCATTTTTCTTAAATAGACACGCTGCTCGCTCCCTCACTATCCCTCCTTCGGTTCAAACAGTCTTTGACTGCGTCTGGTGGTCGAACAAAGGTGCTACACACAAAACAAATAAAAATGTTCTTCTTTAATTTGACAATAATTACTGATTATTTCAAATTTCGTTTATCACAATCATTTCTGAGACAATTAATCGCCCAGCAAAATTTGTTATCGTGACAGACCTAGTGGTGTCTAAAATGTAACCCCCGCAATAATCGAAGGACTACTGTATTTATATTACTGACTATTCATAGTGTAAGGAAACTGGAACACTAGCTCCCTTGGCTCGTGTATAAAATATTAATAAAACATTTTTAATGTGTGGAAACTCACATTTCTTTTGTTTCAGGTTGAGGTATCAGCATCAGCTAATAAGACACTAACTACTTGTAAGTAGCAGAAAGAGGTGTAGCCACTATCAGGCTCATCAGAACTAAATGTCTCAATGATGTTTATCAGTTGTAATCTTCTACAAACAGCAGTCTCCAGTTATTTGACAGCTAAACAGAAATTCCATCTCGAGCTACAATGCTATCTAGCAGCCAGATGTTTTGCCCCTCTGCAGTTCCTTTAGCACAACATCGCACGTCAATGTGACGGAAATCTGTGTGGACGGAAAGCGGATTGCTATCCATAGACTGCTTCATTCCTCCCATAAATCTGGATAATCTCTGATGCTTAGCTTATTGCTTTCACCTCTCCTTTTGCCCCCCGAAATCATCCCTGTAAATGCATCGCTTCATAATCTCCGCCCACCATCTAAACACTTAATTGAGATGGAAATGAGTCTCCTGAACAGTGTTTGGTGCAAGTACACGACTAGAGCCTGGCTGACGTTGGCTTGTTCAGACAAGCCCTGTCACATTATAGCATTCAAAGAGCATTAAAATCCCCTCGAAGGCATGCATGATGCAATAACAACAAGATATGAGGCTGAGAAAAAACATGGTGGCGAGTGGGAACGGACCTGAGGGTAACGCTAAGGAGATGTGAAAAACTAAGAAACAAATGCTCCATGAATCATGAACCTGCACAAAACTGTGATTTTAAAACAGTGACAGAAGACATCGGTGGTGGTGCGCAGATGAAGAACCCAGAATGTCACACAGCGAAACACTTCGGCGTGTAGTAAGTCTCCTAAATAACGCGTGACAAAAACTGTCCTAAAAATACTTCCAAACATTCGCCATGCTGCAATAAAAAGTGTGAAAGAAAAGAAGTAATGTCAGGAGGTGAGACAAGAACAGCCGGGAGAAGTTAAAGAAAGGAGGAAAGACGAGGCAAGGTGGCCCGTGGGCGATTAGAAGATAAATATAGTCAACAGAAAGAGAACAGCGGGACAAGCTCAAATGTTTTTGGGGTTCGACAAAAAAATGTGCATTAAAGATCAGAG
The DNA here is from genome assembly GCF_014905685.2 of Nematolebias whitei. Taxonomy (NCBI): domain Eukaryota; kingdom Metazoa; phylum Chordata; class Actinopteri; order Cyprinodontiformes; family Rivulidae; genus Nematolebias; species Nematolebias whitei. Next base: position 10,309,460 of record NC_056502.1, on the reverse strand, counting down.
GAGGAACAAAAACATCGCAGTGGGAGAATGCTGGTGCGAAGGGCAGCCAGAGGATTTTAAATATGGACAGTTGGGAATGAGGGTAGTGAGACATCCTTGTACAGACACACACACACACACACACACACAAGTTCTTGTAAACATACTTTTTGGGGACTTTGCATTTACTTCCATTCATTTTCTATAGCCTAACCCTGACCCTAAGCCTAACCATTACTAGTACATACCTAACCCTAACCCATCTGCAATTTACACCTTAGTCCTAAACTGAACCCCAAAGCCCCCAACGAGACTTCATCCATATGGGGACCTGGCTTTGGTCCCCATAAAGAGCCGCTGGTTTCCACAATGCATGATTTTTTTGTAAAATTGGTCCCTACAAGGTAACCTGAAACGAACACACACACACACACACACACACACCAGATGGGCTTCAGAGGATTAAATACAATCTCACAGAGATGTGCACATCCAACGCCCTTCAATTCAAAACCACTGCTGGACTCTGCACGATTCAGATATTTGTTTGTTTGTTTGTTTGTTTGTTTTTTTCATTTTAGTTTTACACAATTTAGAGCAAAAGTAAAATGCTGCAATAACGCCATGATTTTCAGCAATAGCTCAAGGTTGCTCATCAATTGAACTTTTAAAGATTTGTTTTTTCCAGTATGAATAAATAAAATATAACAAACAGATAACAGGGCGGCTGTGGCTGAGTGGTTAGAGCAGTCGTCCTCCAATGCAAGAGTTGGGGGTTCGATTCCACAAGCAGTCACATGCCCAAGTGTCCCTGGGCAAGACACTGAACCCCTCATTGCCTCCGATGTGTGTCCCATCAGTGTATGAGTGATAAAGCACTGATTATTCTTTGTACAGATCTAGTAGAGAGCTGGATGAATGGGTAAATGAGGGCACAGGTTGTGTTGTAAAGTGCTTTATAAGTACAGTCCATTTACCATTTAGAAAAAATAAACAGAACGAATGAATGAATGAAATGTTTTTGTACCTTTATGTTTGCAAAAGTAGGGAATGATTTGTGTGCAACTCTTATAAAAATGAAGTATGAGGAAATAATATATGTATAAGGTAACAGCAAACAAATTACTGTCACTTGAGTTCTTTGTCACCTATTTACACCCAAAAAATGTGAAAATAATAAAAATGAGAAAACAAATAAATAAAAACAGAAAAGTTGAGACAAAAGAAACAGAACAACATGAAATTACATTACCTGTTCAGAAGGTTCAGCAGGGACAACAACGGAGACGGCAGCAAATTTGGGGACAGCAAAAAAAAAAACAACAAAAACAAAAAAATTAGAAAAAGCAAAAACTTTTTTTATATACAAAGTGCCACTTCAACACGATTTAGTTTCTTGCCGATGTACTATAAATGATACAAAGTTGTCAGCGGACACAGTAGATCATGTGGCACATTTGTTTACAAAGTTGTTGCTCATTTGTTGATCTAGATTAATTAATAGATCACTAATTACTTTGTCTGAACTGATTGTGTTTTTCTTAAAATGTCATGGTATGGGGGTCTAAATGA